>NC_143411.1:9443500-10149500 GCF_059467195.1 Physcomitrium patens
CTCGTGAGAGAGAGATGCAGCTTGGTTTCGAAGCGAAGCCCCCTTCTCCGCGACGCCATAGCCAAAAGATCCCTCTGCACTGCAAGCACCGAATTGCGGAAAGCGAAAGAGCGGGAACTGACGAAACCCCACGGTGTTGGGTCGACACACGGTGAAAGGGATGTTCTTTCCCAATCCGATTTTGAATTCCCCAAGAAATCAATAGTCTATAACCGTGTAAGGACAAGTCTTGCATTTAGCTTTGGTTGTTAAATCATCTTTTTCACTCCGAAGATCGTGTTATCACATCTTAAATACTACATAATTTCTTCTAAATATATTTTATTGTGATTTTATAATTAAAATGGCCACATATTAAAAATAAAAATGCATATATTTATTTATTTATTTTTATTTACTTATTGTGCATTGGTGCAAACATAGCTTGGTGATAATTGTGGATGCAAACATAGCTTTTCTCTTATTGTAATAAGTAAAAATTCCATTAATATTTCAAATACATACATTATGTATAATAGTATGTTTTTATAACATATTCTATATAATAACATTTTCTTAGATTGTATTTTATATATCCATATAGCATATTTTTAAGAAACAAATTATTAATTTTGAATACTGATTTACAAAATTTACCAGTTTCTAATTTTTAAATTCATAAATGATTGAAGCTACTTATCATCTGATTTATAAAAAAAATGTTGTTGAAATATTTATTCTTCAAAAATCATCCCTATCTTCTTTTTATTCTTTTTAATTAAATATGCGTATAAATATGACTTGCAACTATTTTCTAGACAAATTAGTAAAATCATTAAGGTGACACTAAATCACCTTTCAAAAGTCTTTATGACAACAATGGAATAGGAATCTACATAGTTTTGGATTGTAGCTAAGATTTTTATAACTACTTAGTCAAAGCAGCACAAGGAGACATGTATGTTTTTACAACTAATTATGTACATCACATTAATGAAAAATAATATATATATATATATATATATTTATATAGAGGAAAATGATAAAGCAACCAAAAATTTTACTAAACCAATCTACATGTTTAAACCATCATTGTACCCTTTCAACTCCATCTCCATTCTCCGCCATTCCCATATTCCCAATCATCACCTCTATTCCCAACATTTCTGGGTCCCACTCCTATTCCCAATCCCCTACCCTCATCCTTAGCAATCGTTGGAAACAAAGAACAGTTGGGAATAAAGATGGCAGTTGCAAGGATGCAGTGATGGTTAAGATAGAGTGGATTGCTTTAGTAAAAATTTGGGTCGCTTTATTATTCCCCTATCTATATATTTAAATTAATCCAAACATTTACTAAATCAATCCATCCATCATTATTGATTGTGGATCCAATCATTTTTTCAATGGTTTTCAATCCATATAGATTTGGCAATGGAGAAATTTTTGATGATGATCAAGATGGGTGGGTCAATTTAGTAAATGCTTGGTTCAATTTAATTAATAAATATATATATATATATATATATGTATATATAATATTTGTGTTGTAGTCGAACTTACAAGATATAATAAAGTTCATGGAACAATGTCTTATTACTTTGACTTTTAAAATACATAAAGTGCTAAAATATCACATTTAATTTTTTTAAAGTAAAAAAATTATAAAAATTTTAGTTTACAAATAATTGAAATAATTTTTTTATTTATTAGGCATTGAAGGAGAATTTATATAACTTAAAAAATAAAGCTACATTAATTAAGTAGCATTATTGTGGGCATATTATAGACCATTGTTTGAGTAATAATATTCTATTTTTTCTTTAAAAGTAAATTATAAGGGTTTAAAATAAAATAAAACATAAAATATTCCAAAATTATATTTTTGATTAAATTATACTTTTAGGATTTCTGAATATTATAAAAAATATTGAGCATTGTGTATGAATGTTTTGAGATATTAAACAATAATTTTTTTATTATAATATAACTTAAACCATCATTTTAGCTTATCCAAAAAATATTTTAATATATCTATAATAATATACGATTTGAGTTACAATAGAGATTCTAGGAATTATTTTTAAAAATCCATAATTTAGATTTTTAATATTTTTCATTGTATCATAATATTCAAAGAACTTATTGTTACTCAATTCTTGTTATTGATTTTGTTTTAATTTATTCTAAAATTATGTCTACTTTATTTTTACCATCTCCAAAATATGTTACATTTGCTACGACTTTCAACAAGGAACAAATTTGCTAAAAGTTGGTATTAATTTAAATAAAAGCATCTTTTGCATACATTATTTGTTATATGTTAAATTCTTATAAGCATCTATATTGCACAATATTATAGTAATTTTAGAACATAGCACATAAAAAAATATTAGATTGATGTAGAATGTTGTTTATAACAAAATATCATAATAACCACAATGGCAGACTTGCAATTTTTTTTTTTTTTTTTTTTTTTTTTTTTTTTTTTCGTTTCTTTTAACAACAATTGAAATAACAAACACATTTACTCTCTTTCCAAAATAAATTAACTTTACTTGAACTTTTCTTTGGCCAAAAGCTCAAGTACTATATGTCACTAACTAACCAACAACTAACTAACTAACTAACTAACTATATATATATAATAAGAATGAGTTTACTTTTTTCTATTTAAATAAATCAATGTTTTTTTTTTTTTTTTTTTTTTTTTTTTTCTGTACTTAATTGTATTGATTAGAACTTTGACAAAAATTTATATATTTGATTGTAGAATTTTTTAAAAATTAATCTAAAATTTTGACATCTTTGATAAATATTAAATTTCTAAATTTAAAAATAATTATTAAATTAAAAGACCAAAAATTTTAAAAATATTAAAAAAATATTAAAATAGTATTTTTGGACACTTTAGGTAGATATTGATTTTAGATGTTTTATTATTTCAATAAAAGATGGAAAAAATATTAAATAATTTAGTTATACAACAGGCATGTTTAGTAAAAGATAAGTTAAAAAATGATATCACACGCTCAGTATAATGTGTCATGAAATATACTACACAAGTTTTAATCAATCACTCACAAACAAAAGCACTCAAAAAAGCCACAATCTCTAGTAAATGCAAAATGTAAATTTAAGAACTTGAAATAAAATTTTAAATTTTGTGGTATCTATGGGGAATAACTTCAAAAAGCGTTATTATTAAATGTTGTGCCCTGGCCATATAAAAATAACATATGAGACTTTAATGATGGAAATGTGCAAAACAACAAAATTATTTTTATTTTACTTTGGCCCACAAAAGAAAAAGAAAAAATTATAACAAATGAGTGGATCTGTCAAAGGCTAAACGTATTCTGGATGTACCTTATGAAAATATGGAGTGCATTTAAAAAAATATAAAAAAACAAGTAAATAAATAAATTTTTGAGTTACAACTACACAAATGTTAGCTAGGATATTTTTTTATTTTTTTTATTTTTTTCTTTTTAAAGTGTTGTTGGTGCTAAAATGAACTAAATAGCTAGAATGGCATTACAATGGTTATGGTAAATGATGTATTGATGCCATCAAAAACATTTCACCTATATAGAGTATGAATACTTTTAAGCAGGCCTTGAGTATGAAAATAGATTTATGTTTCATAAGTAATGCCCAAGCTGGCAGGACATTGTAAAGATAAACATTACTTTCAGTTATATTATGACGTTTTTCTTTGTAACATTCAACTGTTAAATTTTCTATTTCTATTTTGGTAGAAAGTGGAGTATACAATCTTTATCAATTTACTTTAATAAATATGATTAGTGTTTAAAAAAATTTAAACAATTTTTAAAAATCAAATGCAAGATATTAAATTTATTTTTATTGTTATTGTGAATTTTTTTGTTAAGCTTTAAAATTGGTATTAAATTTGGTTAAAAAAATACTAGTATATGATGGTCAAATTATACAAACATATACATATAGTCACCAATATATAAACTACAACAAACATCATAACAAGACTGTTAATATATATATATATATATATATATATCTATATGTAAAGATATATGTTTTTTTTGTTGAAAACTAGACGCAGTAAGAATGATGTTTGAATAATTGATGAATAAAGATAATCTATGATTGTATAAAAGTTGATTGAAACCTTTAAATTATAATAAGAACAGGATTCAAAACAATGTACATCTATGTACACACACACACACATATATATATATATATATATAGAGAGAGAGAGAGAGAGAGAGAGAGAGAGAGAGAGAGAAAAGGAAAAATAAGATGTTTGTGTTTAGCTTTTTTATTGGTGTGTATGAAATTTGAAATTAAAAATAGATACATGTTGAGTATAATTATTTTTTCTCATATAAAATAGTAGATACATTATAATTAATTGCTGTTGTTGGTTTTTCTTTAATTTTTTTCCCTTTGTGCCCAACTAAATTTTAATTTTTTGTGTACTTACTTATGTTTATATATTTAAGCAGTACATTATTGAGGTTTGCCAATTCTAAATGCCATGTTTTCATTTGTGCATGCATTCATATGATGCTTTGTTGGCATGTCATAATATCTGTGTGTAATTCCATATTGAGTGTGAAGATGTGATATATTACCAATGTTCTGGACAAGAACAACGTTTGAACTTGCTGTTTTACAAATAAATCTAATGTTCATTCTAAAAATAACTTAAAATAATAGTGATAAGGTTGTTAGATTATTATTAACATTTAATATTGTGTTAATTAAATAGAATTGTTTAAATTAAATTGATCAAATTACATGTAGACGTATATGTGTGTATATATAGATACACAGATGTAATTATATGCATATTGTCAGCTATTGTAATTAATGTTTTATGATTTATTTGTGTTTTCTTTGTTTGTTACTTTATAATTCAACATGTTTTCATGTTTTGCAATGCAAAAATAAAGTATATCTTCAAAAATTATATTAGATAATAATAACCATCAAATATGATTAAAATGTATGCAAAAAATTTCCAAAAATAAATATGCATATTGAAATTTTACATATATGGAGTTCAACTCTTCTTTCAATGAATGACACAATTATCATAAAAAATCACATTCTTATTTTGAATATTGATCACATTGTTAAGCACAAAAATAATTATACTATTTTAGAGACTTAAGTGCTTTCTAAGCACCAATAAGTAAAGCTATTAAAATAAGTAACATTTAAAGTTCAAAATATTTAAAATTACAATCATTATAATAATGATTTCATTTTTATCGTACAATGAAGTGTTTTTTTAGTATGTTTTTTTAGATAATTATTTTTGTTGGTAGATTTTTTTTAAAAAAATCAGTTATTTTAAAATAAAATGAAATAAAATAAAAAATATTAAAAACCAATTTTTTTTGTTAGAAATTAAACATATTTTTGAAAGCAATCAAAAGTTTTTTTCAAAAAGAAATGAGAGTTTGAAAATAAATAAAAAGATATTTATTATTAATATTCTAGCAAGTAATTATTTATTTTAATTTTCTTGAGGTGTGGGTTGTTTTTTTCAAGGCTACATGGCTTCTTTTATTTGCCTAAATTTTAATAAATATTTTTTTATTTATCAATTTTGGTAAAAAATGCACAAATAAAAATCTCAAGTTTCATATAGAAATATAATTGTCATTGTTGTAATAAGGAACACGAAATCAAAAAGTAAATAGGAAGATAAATTAAAAAAATAGATATAAAAGAGAGATAACTGAAAAGAATTCAACAACAACCAAATAAGAAAGATGGAGTCAAAATTTCTAATTAGTTTACGATATTACAAATGCCACCACAATATATACTATTACGAATAAAACTTACTACTTACATGACATTTTTTTTTGTTTCTTTTATTCCAATAAAAAAGTTATATTAAAATTTATAGTCATATCTAGTGTAATTTATAACTTTGATAAATGATAATTTTATAAAATACACAAGAATATAAATCAAGCGTAATAGATCACATGCAATCAACATGTAATGTTGATAGAATTTTTTTTTCATTTGTAGCAATAGCTATAATTTGAAATGTTGTAGCACATCACATTTATCTATAGAATTTGCTTAGAAACCTTCATCATTTAAGTCAATTTGATAAGTATGATTATTTGTTAAAAAAATTATACTTCTAAAGGAATTTGAATTATTAATTTGAAAAATATTATTTTTCTATTCATACATCTCTTAATTGCTAATACTAAAAAATATGTTATTGTTATAATGAGATTTTAGCTTAAGTCTGGTTTTTTTGACAACTTACATAATAATATAAAAAAAATTCTTTTTGTTGGTTCCTAAATGTTAATCCGTTGATGTCATACACTTTCTTCTTTTATTAACTGATTGGATATTTAGGGCTTTTTTAGAGTATTTTAAATTTAAGATGCATACAATGTCAGTCTCGTAAAAAATTTACAATATATCTTGATCAATAAATTATTCATAAATCATTTTTATAGAGGATTTTTTTTTTTTTTTGTAAGTTTGATAATACTTCAAAAAATTACTTGCATGTTCTATCTTTTCTTGCTTTGACATAATACTTATTTCTGAGATTTCTAAATTTATGATAGACATCTACAATAACTACATCTACATATTCCTTTACATCTAGAATTCATGTTATTTTTGAGGCTTATTATTTGTATAATAAATACTCATATTTACTAATATATTTACTTACATAAATAGAAGTAGATAGAAGTAATTAAAAATAAGATAAATGATTGATATCTTATTGAAAAGCTTCTTAGAAGCCTTGTGGACTTTATATGTATTTATAAATGATTGGTAGATTGACAACTATATCAATAAATTAGCCACATGGTATACATTTAGTCACTTATATTACAAGTTAGCTATGTGGTACACATGTCAAAAACTTGCATATAAAATAAAACAAGTATTCTATGAATTAATTACATAACATTGCTACATAGTTCTTTAATAGGTAATATATATATATATATATATATATATATAGACAAGATTGAAGCCTTCTTCACTACTATCAATGCTTTTCTTATACTCTACCTTTGTTCAAGACTTTTTAATCATCTTCTATTTTGTCAATAATCATTTTAATTTCAATTCTATAACTATCTTTTAGTTGTTTAATTTCTTTCTTTTACTAACATAATTATAACAAGGTATAGATAAGATAATTATATAGATGATTAAAACCATGGAAGTTTCTAGAATTGGGATTAGGTTAGTGGACCAGGTAGGATTCACTGTAGAACATTCTTGAAAGGATTTAGGGTAGTTATTTAGATAGAATCTACCATAGAATATTCTAGAAGAAAACTTTGGATGGTAATCTAAGTAGGGCTTATTATAAAATCCTCTAAAAAAAGAGTTTAAGATATTTATTTAGGTGAGATCCATCACCTAAGAATATTCTAGAAAGTCTAGGATAATAGAATAAAATACAAGTAGGACTAGCCAGGGCCTTTTCAGGTATCTGGTCAAGTGTACCTTCAAACTCTTTCTCTTAGTAAAGTTTGGTTCTACATCTTTTTATTCACATTTGTTCTCTACTATTTCTGTTTGCTAAGTTTTGTCTTTCATGTCTTATTTTGATTACTTCCGTTCAGTTTTGTTGTGGTCCATTTTGTCTTATTTTGTAAGGAGGCTTTATGTTATTGTATATTGGAAGGATCTCAAGTTTTAAGATAGTCTAATCTTCTTTCAATGGTATCAGAGTGAATGTTAGACTATTTACTTTTGGTAGCATGTCAATAGTCATTATTTAGTCCAAGATCAATTGTTGTGGTCAAACTGGATATTATGTTGAGGCTATCACAAGTTACTCTTAAAAAGTCAATCGGGAGGTGAAAAGGCATTATAATAGTGGAGTCTAGCAGAGAAATTAAAATATAAGAGATATGGCAAAGCAATCCTAGATAGAGGCTCAAATAAAACACCTCTTAGGCCAAATAGCTACTTTGCATGGACAAATAGAAGTCTTAAGGACAAGTGAATCGACATCTGCTAGTTTGAAATTGAATAAGCTTAATACATACTCTAGAACTTCAAGACAAGAAGATATATGTCAATGGCTCTTCAATATGCAAAAATACCTCATACTATCTGAGGCAAATACCACTAAACGAATTATATATGCAACCAACTATTTGAAAGATATGATAGCTATTTGGTGGCGACATCAAATTCAAAGTTACAGAGCTCAAGGTAGATTTTGTGACTAGGAAGAGATTGAGACCAAGTTTAGGAATCAATTTTGATCCATCAATGTACAGAAGATAACATGTTGTCATATGATGTATTGTCTTGCTCAGGAATGCATCGGGCACCTAGGTATAGAAGGTGAGATTGTGTTTTACAAATAGCCAAGAAATCCTAATAGGTTTCATCCATATGAGAAGAATATAATCTGAATTTCAATTCAAAAGTACTAAAAATACTCTTCTTAGTAGTCTTAACCATATATAAATTCCAATTACCTTGTTACTTTCATATTTAAGCAATTTAGATTTTTCTTGTAAGTCCCAATCTTAATCAATGAGCTTTAATAAGCTGTAACATCCAATCCGACCGTCCACTTGATGTACAATTTTGCATGCAATTGTCAATGTAAGTCTTCTATATGCTCAAGAATTTTTAGCCCAATCCAACATACAAATTGTTAGAAAACCTCCAAAAATTGCACTGATGTTACTTGGCTGCCAACTTGAAAAGTAAAGCAAAAATCCCAGTAGTGATTTCTCCCTTTTCAATTGTGAACTTTGTCTCAAAATTGGTGTGTAGCTTGATCTTCAAGTCCTTCAACACCATGCCAATTTCTACCTTAATCCAATTAATAGATCTTAAGATATCATAGAAATCCTACCCAACCTCAAACTGCCACCTTCTAAAATCCTCTTGTGCTAAAAACTAGATATCTCTAAACCATGCCATTAGATTATCAAAAAAAAAATTATACACTTAGCACACCTAAAAATCTAAATAATTTCAAATTTTCAACCATAGATGTTACTTAAATTGTGCAAACTAGCCAAAATTACTAGCCCTAATTATATTATATAAAATCCAAATCACTAATATAATCCTTGACTTCGAACAAAAATTGCTAAGTCCTCAAAAACCCTCAAAAAACAATCCTTATGCCTCTAAAAAGAACTTCAAGCTAGCTCTCTAATTTTATCCTTTGATCTTCAAATCAATCCCTAACTTGCCCTCGGCAGTCGTTTTAGCGACCAAAGGTTTGATTTCGACCTTGTCTAACAAATGGTCGACCCCCAAGTATCAATCTAACTTATCCTAAGGATTTTTTAGCCCAATTCTATCCTTAACTTGACCCTAGTATCAACCATACCAACCATTTACCTCTTATACTATGATTTTATTAATTTATGGTCTTTCTAAGGTAGTAGAAGAGTCTCTACAACTTAGAAGGTAAAATTATTAACTAACCTTCAACTTACTAATTATTAAGATAAGAAAATAACCTAAGAGGCTTTTATAAAATCCATCTTTAGATAACTCAAATTATAACTGAACTAAGATAATTAGATATTAATCAAAAGTTTAATTTTGATTATAATTTCACTATGTAGTCATATTACATTATGACAATATGATCACTTAACAAATCTTACACAAGCTAGATCGATGCAAGATTATGTCTCTCGTTCAAGACCTTTTGTCTTCAAATTGACAATGTTTCAAAGGTGGAGATGGTGGATCGATTCCTACAAGGTTTGAAACCTAAAGTCCAGTGAGAGATAGAGCTAAGAGATCCATAAACATTCGAAGGGGCAATTTGGATTACAAAGAGGGTCGATGCTATCGATTTCAAAAATTGTGGAATACGACCTATAGCACAAAGTCCTTTACCACTATCTAATATTATGGCACAACAACGAATGTCAATAGAGATTGATGCCTTACAAGGATCATGGACATTACAAAGACGACAAATATTGGTACAAAAAAAATTATATTTCTATTATTGGAAGCTAGGCCATCAAGTTAGAGGTTGTCCAAAATGTCAAAGTGCAAGTACTAGGAAGACAAGGCGAGTTCATAGTCTAGAAGCTCATGAAGTCGATAATAAGTCAGAGTAGAAAAATGAAACTCCCCAATAAAGGTGCTGGGAGCCAGTACTGGGAGTAATTATTGTCTCTTACAGACAAATGACATAGCCTCGAACAACTATAAAAAGAGTCAACTACTGCTTCTAACAAGACTATTAAGAAAACAACCATGTCAAATACTTATAGGTTGTGGCTCTACAGAAAATTGTATCTCAACTAAAATTGTCTATCGGTTTGGAATTAAAACCAAAGAAATCAAAAGAGGAAGAATATACTTTGTAGAAGATTGAGAGAATATATTGAGTAAGACGTATGAAGAAGAAACCTTAAAATTGACAGACATATATGTCTTAAAAGAGAGATCCAAGATAACAAAACAAAGGTATGATGTTATCATTGGTATGCCATAGTTGAAGATGAAAAATAAGTAAATTGATTGGATAGTAAGGACAATCTCTTTTAAAGATAGAGGACGCAAGATGATTCTTCGCACTTCCATATCAAATGAAGAGGAATGACAATGTGCAATCAAAGATTTATTTGTAGGAATGACTTTTATGGAGAAGCAACTATAACATAAGTAACTAATATAAATGGTGGTTCGAAATCTTATGTCAGTAGTAGGAAAGACAATTGAAAGGATAGAATGGGCAAAGCAACTTATACAGGAATATCATGATGTCTTTCCAATCGATCTATCTAATGGCATACGTCTTGATTAAGGTGCCCCCTTTCAAATAGAACTATTGCTAGGAGCCAAACTATCAAGTCGAACAATTTATCACCTAGCACCAAAAGAACTTCAAGAGCTGCAAAAGACATTGGATGAACTCTTAGAGAAAGGTCTCATTTAAGAAAGCACATCACTATAGGGAGCATCCATATTCTTATACCTAAGAAAGATGGCGGACTTTGCCTTTGCATAGACTATTGAGGTTTAAATAAGCAGACTATTAAAAATGCATATCTACTTCCACGTGTGGATGATCTTTTTGACAAACTTTGAGGTGTGACTATCTTTAGTTAATTAGATCTTTGAAGTAGATATTGACAAACACCTATTGCAAGAGAGGATATAAAAAAGACGACATTTTATACACGCTATGGATAATTTAAATGGCTGATTTTATCATTTGGCTTCACCAATACTCCAACCTCTTTCATAGTCACATAAAAAGTTTTTTTTTCTAGATCTTTTGAATAAGTATGTAGTCTTCTTCATTGATTATATTCTTGTATATAATAAAATCTCTAAAGAGCATGGACAACACCTACAAGAGGTACTGCATCGATTACAAGATAGTTGCTTTTATTACAAGCAATCAAAATATAAACTTTGGAAGTCAAAAGTCACCTTTTTGGAGCATGTGGTGTCCTTTGAAGGTATGCATATGAAGCAAGATAAGATAAAAATAATAAAAGATTGGCCAACTCCTAAGGATGCTTCTAAAATTTGCTCATTTTCAGGCCTTGTTGGATACTATCGCCATTTTGTTTTACGATTTGCTCACATTGCTACCTCATTGATAAACCTATTGGAGAAAGGTGCCCTATTTGAATGGAAACTGAAGCAACAAAATGTCTTTGATAATTTGAAGGAGGCATTCATTACTACTCTAATATTACAATCGTATGATCCTAATCTCCCTTGTAAACTTGTCATTAATGCTTTCGACTTTATTATTGGAGCAGTCCATCAATAAGACTTTGGTAGGAGCCTTTAATCTATGGCATATGAATCATGCAAGCTCAGAAGGGCATAGCTCAATTACATTACATGTAATCGAGAGCAATTAGCAATTGTACATGCCACAAAGGTGTGGCGACACTATCTATTGGAAAAACCAATGGTTATTCAGACTGACCATCAATCCTTGCTTCATGATTTGTATCTAGAAAATATGAAATTGTGGGATCATCGTTAGAAAGAATAATTGCAGCTTTTTTATATCTAGCTTGAGTATAAGCAAGGGCGATAACATACTATGCCAGATAATTTATCATAGAGATCAAACTTAAAGAAAAAATTAGAAGATAAGACAGAAGTTATTATTATTAGTAGTATCTTTTCAAATATAACCAAAGAGAGAGAATAGAAGGAAGCTACATAACAGGATGCTTATTTCAAGATGATTAGCGATCAATTGAAGGTAGGCAATATATAATATTAAGATTATACTCTTAATGAAGGCTTGCTCTATTTTAAAAAATAAATTTATATATCCAACAATACTAAACTCTAGATGCGTATACTTCAAGAGAAACATGACATTCTAATATGTGGACATCTAAGATGAGAGAAGATCTTAGAATGGATCTCAAGGACATGGTTTTGGGCTGGTTTAGATTATGATGTTTGAATCTTTATACTCATACGAGTCATGTCAACGTAACAAAGCATGTAACGCAGCGTCTCTTGGACTATTGTAGTCAATTCTGCTATCCATGACATATTGAGAGCACATGACTATGGATCTAATTACGTATTTGCTACAAACGCCTCATAATCATACCACGGTTGCCATCTTTGTGAATTGATTTTGGAAGCAATTTCATTTGGCTGTGGTGCGCTCGAATATTGATGTCCTAATGCTTGCACAAGTCTTCTTTAATACCAACTTTTGTCACCATGGATTACATCATATCATTATTTCAAATCAAGATCTATCCTTCACGGGAAGTTTTTGGCAAGCCTTATTCAAGCTACTAGGCACACAACTTATCATGTCTATAACCTTCCATTGTCAAACAAAAAAACAAACAAAGCATGCAAATTGGACCTTGGAAGATATGATGTGGATATTTGTGGCGGATCATCATAATGATTGAGATGAATACTTGACATCCTTAGAGTTTGATTACAATGATAGTATTCAAAGAAATATCTATCATTCACAATTTTTCCTTAATACCAGTCAGTATCTGATTATGCAAGCAACTCTCCATCATCCCATTGACACCAATAATTTGACAGCAAAGAAATTTATACAAGAACTTATAATGGCCTTACAAGAAGCATGGCATCACCTCTTTACTACTCAAAATTGACAAAAGTAATATGTAGATAATCATCAACAATACAAGACTTTTTGAAAGAGTAATCAGGTATTAATTTCCAACACCAACTTGTCACTTGCTACATCAATCCAAATCCATAATCTAATACCTAGATGGCTTGAAACTTTCCACATTTCTGTAGTGATATCTAATGTCACATATTATCTCGAGCTTCCACTACATATTCGGGTTTATCTAATCTTCCATATTTTGTAACTAAAGGAATTTCATACTGAGCCAAAGTGCTTTTTGGATCGACACCAACTACTACCACCACCAGTTGTAATTGATGACTAATAAGAATATGAA
Source organism: Physcomitrium patens (assembly GCF_059467195.1). Lineage (NCBI taxonomy): Eukaryota > Viridiplantae > Streptophyta > Bryopsida > Funariales > Funariaceae > Physcomitrium > Physcomitrium patens. The sequence goes on from NC_143411.1 coordinate 9,456,934, forward strand.
GAGAATAGTGTTTTGGAGCATTGCTACTTTTGTCATGGCAATGGAAATCTACAGCTTTAGTACAAAATTCTTCCTAAAGGTTATTTCATTCATGATGCAATGTAAGAACTTGCACAAAATCTCACCCATTATCAAGAGACAATTCTGAGATACCATCGGAAGCAAAACAAGGACGTTTCACATTAGTGAAGGGAGATTAACTATCATAAGGTATAGATAAGATAATTATATAGATAATTAGAACCATGGAAGTTTCTAGAATTGAGATTAGATTAGTAGACTAAGTAGAATCCATCACAGAACATTCTAAAAAGGATTTGGGGTGGTCATTTAGGTGGAACGTATCATAGAACCTTCTAAAAGAAAGCTTAAGGCAGTTATCTAGGTGGGCCTATCATAAAACTTTTTAGAAAATGAGTTTAAGGCGGTTATTTAGGTAGGGCCTACTACCTAAGAACATTCTAGAAAGTCTAAGGTAGTATGACAAGGTATAAATAAGACTGGCCATGGCCTTTTGGGACATTTGGTCAGGCATGGCTTCAGACCCTTTCTCTTAATAAAGTTTGGTTTTGCATCTTTCTGTTGAAATTTGTTCTATTTTGTTTCAATTTGCTCAATTTTGTTTTTCATGTCCTATTTTGTTTAATTCCGTTCAGTTTTTTTTTGGTTCATTTTATCCTATTTTGTGAGGAGGCTTTATATTATTATGGAATGGAAGGATCTTGGGTTTTAAGATAGTCTAGTCATGTTTCAATAAGAATATGTTTTTATTTTTATAATTTTATTGTTTTTCATGTTCTTAACAATTTATATTTTCTTATTTAATTTATTTCTTAAATTTTTTATGGTATCTAGATTATTATAGAAACTTAATATTTTTTAAATATAGTTCTTATTAGAGATATCATAAAATATAAATTACATACTTTTCTTAAAAAATATCATTATTTCATATTATTCTAGTATTGACATATTTTATAGATGCTATGATCAATTATAGAATTGATATATAATAATAATAATAATAATAATAAATTTAAATTAATTGTATTATTTATATTGACTATTTGGTACATGATCTTCTTATCTATATAGAATCAACATCTTGTGTACTTTTGTCAGCTCCAAAAAATATTTTTTGATCTTATGAATATTCCTATTAACACAATTGGCATATATAAGATTCTAAAACTTTGCAAAGTTGTTGTGGATTACAATAAGTATTGACGCTTTTGAAACTTGAAACTTCATATTGTCTTTTATATTGCATAGTTTATCAACTCATTAATTTTTTCTTCATACACCTACAAAAACCTCTACTCATTTTTCCTAGTTTGACACAAAGGAGTTAAAATGGTTGGATCCAAGAGATGTAGCAATTTCAAAAACAACAAATATAAGAGTATGGAGACAAAAAAAAAAAAAAAAAATGTAAGCATGGCCTTTGCAATAAGGCAATGTCTAAAAGAGTATAAAAACAATAAATCTAAAATTCTAAATGCACAAAAAAATCATCTATATTCTTATCAAATCTACATTCATCTATTTGTTATAGAAAGAATCAATGCTAAAATTACAAAATTTCTCCTTTAATTTCTCACTTAATTTATGGTTTATAATTTATTTATTGATTAATTATTGATTATGCAAAAAGCAAGGTTATAAGTTTACAACCTATGAACAAACTCAGTGCCAACAAATATTATCAATTATGCAAAAAATAATAGTTAAGATATATAAATTATGTGAGATACCACTATGTGTGTATGTGAATATTTACATAATTAATGAAACATATTTATTTAAAAAATTAATATTAAATAAGGATGTGGTAAATGGCGAGTTGTGGCAATACCAGAAACTGTGGTGACATCAGCAACATCCCAAATCAAATTCAGAATCAATACACAGGATGAGGATGAAACGCAGACCTGGAGTAGGAACATTGACACATCCATCCGTTCCCACAAGTTCCCATCCAAATCCCAGTTCCAACTGGACAATGGAAGCTCCCCCTTGGACCCACCCGACTAACCCTACAACATTTTGCCCACAACACTCTGAAATGGGACCTTGCCACATTGCAATCCCGAAGCTCAACCGGAGATGCTTTCTGGAGTGACAAAAGGTGAAGGCCACATGCAACAACCCACATTGTGAACGCCAGAGTTTGCACCAATGGGAACGCAACCAAGGGTGGGGAGTGGCAGTGGAGATGGGGCCCGCCTTCCTATTACCTTACCATTGCCAAGCAAGGAAGGCATCTGGGGGACTGAGATGGGAGTTGGTGGGTCAAACCCCAAGGCCACTACTATCCAGAGAGGCTCTTCTGTTGTATATCACTATCATATTGATTGCTACTCCAAAGCTGTCCAACAACATCCACCACAAAAATGAAGGGGACCTTTTGGTTTTTTCGTGAATGGATCAACAGGTGGCGGTGTTGATGCCCGCCACGATCGTAAGGTACGAGTTTCCCCGATCTCATATCCGGGTATCATTAAATGAACGATGGAAGTGTTGGGAGGTGCTTACGGAAAGCGAACTCTTTCACACACACTCACCCACTCACGCTCTCTCTCTCCGTCGTGGTCTTTTGAGGAGCCGGTGATTTCGAAGAGATGCAGCGTGTGTTGGAAATCTTCTCAAATTGCAGTTGCTCTATCGATGCGTCTCGTGGCGAAATATATATTCTGCAGTTGTTGAATTCTGGTCCAGTACTGCAGGGGAGGAGTTCAGTTTTGCAGAGTCTGGTGCTGCCTCACCTCGTCGCGCATGCTGAGAGAGGAGAGCTAAGAGTTGCGGGGAGCTTTGAGAGTCGCATTTGAGTTTTGTTCGGAGTGCATTTGAGACTCTTCGTGTTGTGTTTTGTCTTGTTTTGTTTTGTTTTTTGTTTTGTTTTGTTTTGTTTTTTTTTTTTTTTTTTTCTGTTTTTTTTTTTGTTTTTTTTAGAGGAACGGGATCGGTGTCGGGTCGAGGTCAGATGAAGGTCGGGCCTGTGTGAGTTTTTAGGATGGAGTTATGAAAGGGTAGAAGTTGTGGTGAAACTGGATATGAGTTTGGTTGCAGGATGCGGACGAGGCTACCTGGCAGCATGCGAAGTTTGGCAGGTCAAGGTTTGTCTCTGCCATTTCTTTACCTGCCTTTCAACGACTCTGCGAGAAGGCGAAACGCGCTACAGATTTTTTTAGCCAGGAGAGAGTATGTCGAGGATCTGCTGTTGTCATGCTGACGGCCAAGCCAACCAGCAATAATGGAATGTTAGTTTCTTTGTGAGTCATAGTATTCGAATACACTTGGACTCCTTCTCATAATGCTTTCCTTTGTAGGCACATTTTTCAGTTGGTGTAGAGCTGTTCCGGTGTTTTTGTGTTTTTTCAGCCTGAATCACGAGAGGTGTTGTGTCAACTTAGCTGTCAGGATGTTACTTTACATTCTTCAAAAATTGTGGACTTTAATATTAGCACTCTTTGAGAGCCCCTTAGAGACTCTCGAAATCTTTTTTTTTTAATTTGATTTTTAAATTGTAAGCTTCTTTTTATTCACCCAATTGTAGCAATGACTGCATGCATTTGCCTAGTTGGGGATTGACACAGTATTCGCGCCTCTAGAGAGTTTTTTCCTTAAATTTCTTAATTTGAAATGTTTGCCCTCTGATGTCGAATACTGTCTTCCGCTTCGTGCGGAAAAATGGATTGTCCTTTCAAGTCCACGGTATTTATTTCAACATTGTCCATGCAGATTCTTTTTGTGAAATTTCAGAGTAAGAAAGAGCGCTCGAAGCCAGAACAATTTCAAGAAGTTTGAAAATTCAGTAGATTCGATCACAGAAAACTTAAGTGACCATGACTTCCACCGCTGAACGCACGCGAGTTGGAAAATACGACCTTGGCAAGACCCTTGGTGAGGGTACTTTTGCCAAAGTTAAAGTTGCTAAGCACTTGGACACCGGAGCGCTCGTGGCCATTAAAATCCTGGACAAAGAAAAAATTCTTAAGCATAGGATGGTTGAGCAGATCAAAAGAGAAATTTCCACTATGAAGCTTGTGAAGCATCCCTACGTCGTCCAGCTTTTGGAGGTTAGATCTTTTTACATTTTGCTTTTCTTGATTGTCATCAATGTCATCAACCACGTTTTTGGATATTAGGGCCTAATGAAGTGTTTTCTCTGCAGGTGATGGCGAGCAGGACAAAGATCTACATTGTGCTGGAGTATGTCACAGGTGGCGAGCTCTTCAACAAGATCGTAAGTTTTCTAGTTGGTGAAAGTTGGCAAGGAATGTTATTGTCTGTAGCTGGTTTCTTTGTTCATTTTTAAGCAAGGGTGTCGATGATTTTTAGCAGCAGTAAAGCAGTCTCACCTTCATTCTGGGAGCATTTCGAAGTATTTTATTTTCTCACCTATGTGTTATCGTATGGCTGATTCCAGGCCAAACAAGGGAGATTGTCAGAGACCGAGGCTAGGAAGTACTTCCACCAGCTCATCGATGCAGTTGATTACTGTCATAGTCGGCAAGTTTTTCATAGAGATTTGAAGGTAATTGTATCCAGCATCGCATCTTTATATTAGTTGTCACATCAAAACTTAGTTCTTGTGTTTTGCGTGTATTCATGAAAACACTCTTTGAAGAATGTCGATTAAAGAATGAATACCATTGCCATTGTTATTAGTTGCAGTTATGTTAAAAAAAATTATTTGAAGTGTTTGCAGCCTGAGAATCTGCTTCTAGATGCCGAAGGTAACTTGAAGATTTCAGACTTTGGTCTAAGTGCGTTACCTCAACAATTTAGGGTAAGACCAAGTTTTTTCTGCCTAAAACTCAACGCGACATTCTTATAAATGTTTTCACCAAAACATTTACTTATGTACGTAATTAGACACTTGACTTATACTAAATAGAGTGAAACTTAACTTAAATTTGTGCTGTGCAGGAGGATGGGTTGCTTCACACGACTTGCGGGACACCCAACTATGTGGCTCCAGAGGTAATCATGGATAAGGGCTATTCAGGAGCTACCGCTGACATGTGGTCGTGTGGTGTTATATTGTACGTGCTGATGGCTGGCTACTTACCTTTTGAAGAGCCTACGATACTGGCTTTATACAAGAAGGTACTCTTTTTATTGTTAACGTTCTGGGTTTATCTGCGAGTTTGAAAGCTATTTGCTGTATAATCTTGTTCACTGAATTTGTGGATGCTATTTTCAATCTGTCAGTCTTCTGTCTTTTTTTCTTTATCTTTTTTTTTGTTTTTGTTTTTTTGTTTTTTTTTTTTTTTGACTACAGATATATCGAGCCCAATTTTCATGGCCTTCCTGGTTTTCATCAGGTGCCCGGAAATTAATTTCAAGGATATTGGACCCCAATCCTAGAACTGTAAGTAACAGGTTATTTTGTTCCCACGGCTTTCGGTGTAGCTCTTCTCCTGCACCTCATCGGGAGTTTGTTTTTTAGTAATTTTTGAGAATATTTTATTTTTTTAGGAGCAATTCTGTTTTCTGAATCATGTTTCCGTCTATATGGAAATGGTTTGCAGCGCATAACAGCAGCTCAAATCCATGAAAATGACTGGTTCAAGAAAGGATATAATCCAGCCAAGTTTGATAGAGAAGCTAACGTCAGTCTTGATGATTTGGATTCCATCTTCAACGAATCAACAGTAAGGCGGATAGCATCTTTATTCTTTCCTGGTCTTGGACGAAGCTGAAGCTTGTGCTTTGCCCAATGGGAGTTGTGAAAGTGGTGTGTATCTTGGCATTAACTTGTGCTGTATTAAATTCATTGATTTTGATACTTATCTACCTAAATTCAGGAGCATATGATAATAGAGAAGAAAGAAACAAAGCCTGTTGCGATGAACGCCTTCGAACTCATCTCTCTCTCTCAAGGCCTCAATCTTTCGAGTCTGTTTGAGACTAAGGAGGTATTTTGTGCAACTTTAATTCAACCATGTAGTCATGGATTGCCTTACTATTAAATCAAGCGATTGGAAAATTACTGATGGTTGACACAGAACTGATCTCGGCTAAACGAGCTTTACGTTGGGTGTGCAAAAGCAGGGAATTAGTGCATAAAGTCCTTCGACTGGACTTGATTCAAACATCACCTAACCTTGTCTAGTGACTTTGATCCTTAGATACCTGATAAGAAGGAGACGCGATTTACAAGCAAGAAACCTGCCAAAGAAATCCTCAGCACTATTGAAGATGCTGCGAAGCCCTTGGGCTTCAATATTCAAAAGAAAGATTACAAAATGAAATTGCAAGGTGATAAGTTGGGCAGGAAAGGGTATCTTTCAGTGTCAACTGAGGTGTTCGAGGTGACACCCTCTCTTTTCATGGTTGAATTACAAAAAGACAGTGGTGATACGTTGGAGTACAACCATGTAAGAGTCAACTATTGCAACTATTGCAACTACTTTTCATTTGTAGGTCCTGTCCAGGGAATTCTTACTCGTATGCTTGTGCAGTTCCTTGGAAATATCTCATTTCTAATACTGTTGGTGTTGTACATGATTATAAGTTTAGCCGTTGTTGTTTTTTTCAATTGCAGTATGCTCAATCTGTGTTTCTGGTCGTGCTGTTGCAGTTCTACAAAAATCTTTCGAAAGGTCTCAAAGACATTGTTTGGAAAGCAGAACCTGTGGAGAGTAATCCCACTTCTGTAAGTGATCAGAAGTAGAAGCTTCCGGTATGACATAAAAAATTGGTCATTCTGTGATGTCACCACTTGTCCTTTTCTTTACACTGTACCTTTACTAGAATTGCATTTCTATTACTACTTCTTTCAAACTTCGAACGTACCTCTTGATCTTTGTAAAGACAAAAACCAATAGAGTGCCGAGTTTCTAATGCATAGTACCATATACAATCAATGATAATTGTCCGCAAACAGCTCTATTGGGATATGTTCCTCTTTAATCGTAAATCGCTTCAGAACCTGTACATAATGTTCTGGAATGGAGAACTCATGTGGTGTACAAACTTGTAGAGGCAAAATTCATGGTAGGCGAATCTTCGGATTTTTTGTGCAGATTTTCTCAGTCTTTTCACAGAAGCAGGCTAATTATTGCTGAGAGCAGTCGCAACAATGTAGATATGCGAATTTTTGATTCTGTAAATGGTCACATGCGGATAGAAGGAAAAGCGTCTTTCAATTTCTTTTAAGAACACAGTACAATGATGTTTACAAATCCTTAATTTTCAGATTTGATTAGCTTTGGAGTTGGCCACAGTACGTAGCATGCGAAGGAATGTGTGAGGTTGAAACAATGAAATTCCTCCAAGGCATGGGAGGCACATGGTGTTAACAGTGTTGCAGGATGACATCATTTAGAGCGCCTGGATACGGGACTGTCTGGATTTTGGGTTCTATTGCAAATGCTGGGACATTTGCGTCGTGGTCAAGAATGAGGGGAGGGTAGTCATTCGGAAGTCATCCGACAGCGATGAAGAATTCGTCCTTCGATTTGGGAAGCACTTTTTTGCGCTCCCAAAGAGATCCCTCATCACGGGTTCAAGGTTGCTTGAATGTGTGTTACGTATGGGATTTCACAAAAGAGTCCACTGTGTTCAGCTCAAAGAATTTATTTGTATACTTATTTGTTCGCTCGTCACATGAGGCCTCAAAACCTCCATGTGAAGGTTTTGGATTAGTATAGGAGATATGGACCTTTGGTAGAAGAGGAGTTCAATCATATAAACTTTTATCTTTTTTAGAATCTTTAGTTATATTTTAATAATTTAATAGACATGTTTGTGTGATTTTCAAGAATTTTTTGAAGTCATTTTTAATTTTTGAAATATTATGTTTTGTCATATTCAACGAAGTTGTATCACATGGTTTCTTCTAATTTCTATCAAATTTTGTAATAAGGTTACAGTAAACAATTTGCTGATTTTGTCATTTTATACATTTGTATATATATAGATATAAACAATTTTTCATCAAAAAATATTATATTTTTATATATTTTAATTTTAAAACTTTTTTTTTGAAAATGATTTGATAATGTATCATGCTTAGTCATAGATCTTTCAATATCTATTTATAATTAAAGTTGTGTAAGATTATGGTACATTATTTTAAAATCTTTTGAATAGTCTAATATTATTAAAATCTACTTTTATTTTGTCTTATTTTATTTTATTTATTTTCATTACAATAAACTTTTATTTTAGTATAAAGCTTAATATATTTGATATTATATTGTTCTAAGTTGTATCTGAAGATTTTTTAAAAAAACAATAAGATCAAATCTTAAATCCATAATAAGACCAAAAAAAGATTAATAGAGAAATCAGTGATATTTGAAGACCTTGAATTTGACAACTCTATCTATCTATCTATATATATATATATATATATATATATAATTGGACGCATAATTTTATTTATTTTTTAAAACAATTTGAGATGTTAATGCAAGTATATTTTTTAAATGTATTTAATTTCGCATATATTATAAATGTTTTAATTTTTGTTAATGGTATTCTTAAATTAATTAATATATTTGTTTTTAGCACACTTAACTAAGATTTAAAAAGATACAACATGGTCATTTTTGTTGTCTTTGTTGTTCTATAGTTTAAATTAATTGTTACAACTTAAGATTTTAGGTCTTTGCTATAAAGCAAATATTTATTGGTCAAAATTTTATACTTTATGATATTTTAGAGTAAGAATTCTTGTAATTTGGCTTTAAAAAACTTTAAATTAGATGAAACCAAATTAAATCAATAACACAAGGTGAAACCAAATTAAATCAAATCAAACTTGTGAAACCAAGTTTGCTACTATGCATGTCATTATTCTTTCTAATTATGTAAATAATACATGTTATTGATTTCATAATCTAAATTGTTAAAAATTTACTATCTCATAATTCGAAATTGACATATCCATTTACATCATCTCATAATAAAACTTGCAAGCTTCAAACTAGTTTTGGAATTAGTTTGGACACCCTTTAAACTAATTTAATCTTAAGCTAAATCAAAAAAATAAAAATAAAAAACAAACAAAAACAAAAACAAAAATCAATCTAAATTGTGGAGTTTGGTTTGATTTTTAAGTCTACACAATTTGAACCAAACCACGCTAATACTTGTCTTGGAATTGCAAGTTATTTTATCCTAATTTTAAAAACTTAATAACAATTTTGTACTTTAATTTTCTTTTAAATGTAAGTATCACATATCTTAAATGAGCCTTATTCTAAATATTTGTATACTAAGGGCATTACTTTTCAAAACATCTACTCTGATCATCTTTAATTTTTTTTTAATTGATACAAATAGTTTAAATATATCAAAATTATTTGAACAAATTTGTTTCAAATCTTTAATCATATTTTTGTATCTTTTTAAAATTCTAAGTTATACTTTAAAAACTATACAAAAAATAATATTATAACTAACTATCTAACAATGGTCTAATTTTTATTTAGGAGTTTTGCTTTAATTATTTGATTTTCTTTGTTTGAACCTCAATAAAGTTAATAAATTAGATTATATAAATATAATATTTGTATTTTATTTTTTATAACTTTTATTGCACTTTTAAGGTATTTGAAATAGTTTTGGATTCTCATAAGTTTAATAATTTATTTAAATAATTTGGTTGATAATATTCTAAGATATTTTTTTCTTTGAAGAGTGTTCGATGTTAAAATTGCAAAGTTTTTGAAAACTTCTAATATGAAGTGTTGAAAGGAATTATCTTAAAACAAACATAATGCATTTATAAATTATAAATTATAATAATAATAAAATAGAACCTTATATTTTTTTAAGTGTTAGTAAGTTTTTTTAATTTTTCTTTTTAAAAGATAAACCTTTTAAAACAATGTTTTATTAATTAAAGCTATTATAAATGCCTTATATATGAGTTCTTAATCAAAATTTTGAATATAGACTTATCGTTTATTTTATTTTATGGTTGTTATTATTAAGATTCATATAAACTCTAATATAACTATTTTATATCTAATATGTAATTTAACATTCATGATTGTGTTGTGAAGAACTCTTGCTATATTTGATGAGATGTGCCTCTTTTATTTATTCTTGCTTGCATTTAATGGTGTTTGTTGTTGTTTTTTGTATTATTCTAAGAACATATAATATTATCAGCATATTTATAAAAGGACAAATGTTAAAATGACCCATCCATTTACTAAATCAACCTATTCTATTGTAACTATCATTAGAAAAATGGACCATCTCCATGAACCATCATTACAATGATAGCCCTCGTCTCATTTCTAGTCTCCTATTCCTTATATTCCTAGCCTTCTTTATTCCAACTTCCTCCCATCCCTTCCTTCTCTTTTTGTTGTTTCCAACTCTCAATCCAACTCTCATCTCAACTCTCTTTGTTCTCCATAATTGGATGGATAAGTTTAGTAAATGGATGGGTCATTTTAACATTTTTCATAAAAAAATATTTATTATTATAATGTCTTTGAGATAGTTAGTGTTATAACTTACATTGCAAAAAAAAACAAATCACTTAAAAATATAGTTATTATATATTTTAATATAAAAATAAAATAAATATACTAATATAAATATATGTAATTTTATTTTTAAAATATTTTTTTACTAATATATATATATATATATATGAAATCAATTTAATAGGAATATAAAGAAATCTTAATTATTGAGTATTCTACCAACACAAATATCTAGCAAAGATGATTTGTTATATATTTTTAATAACTATTAAAAAATAGTAAAATATGAATTAATATGATATCAACCTAATTCAAGAGAAACGTTCAATGAGTAAAAATATATAAATTAATGTCCAAAATGGCAACTTATGACTTAATAAATGTCTAAATTTTGTAAATAAATAAATGTTCTTTCACTTATGTTCTTTCACTTATTTCTATAAAACATTGAATTTTAGAATTAAAACACTGAACAACATTTACATGATAGAATAATCTCATTTACATCATTATGTATCGGTACATTTATTTTTTTTATTGCTCACGTATACAAAACTACATTGACAACAATAAGTGGACCCAAAAAATTGTTACAATACTGGTACAACCAACGTTGTTGATCTTTCCAAGGCAACAGTAACAAGATTTTTACATGTTGTTGGTAAATGTTGGAGGATCTTGCCAATTGCTTCGCAATCACTTGCATCTAGTATCGTGAATTTCCAAGCAGGTCAAACCTAGTTGCAACATGTGGACCCTTAACACAGGCTAGTGAAGATGTCTGTGGTGCTCTAAGTAAAGAAGGATTTGCTTGTACCAATAGAGCGAGTATCAGGGTCTTATGATACAGATTTTCATACCTTCAATGACGGAATTATGTAGCAAAGCCATAAACCAGAAGAAGTTGAATATTGTGTGGAGATCCGCGTCACTCGCTATCTTCAGCATGGCGTACATTGTGCAGGATACCAAAAACCTGGAGATTGTAGACACATGAGGCATTCATGCAACGCATTCAAGGAATTACTCGGCAATCGGGGAAGTAAAATCTTCATTCCTGTACATCCTCCCACTATATTATTATTGTTTGCGAGTTCCTAAGTAAACATGTACGCTTGTAAACCAGTAGACGTAGAGAATCTTCAAACTCTTGAGCTGTCATTAGCTGTACATTCTAAATTTGTAAGTAATCTTGACAACAGAGTATCTGGCACCTCACCGCTTATATTACTGATTCACTGCTTCAAAGGCCATCATGGTTGCTAAAAAATCAACTTACCAGACGAGTAGCAGATGTATGAACAGTAACTTCGGATGAGCGCACAACTGCTCTTCAGTACAATTTATATGCATCGTAAGAGCTACCAGATGTTCGGCAACGTTGCAGTACCCGCCTACCGACACGCGCTCTTATGGGAATTGTCGAAACAGTAATGCCCTAGCCCTCCACAAAGGTAGCACACCGTGTACAGCTAAAATCTGTTGGTGAATGAGTTCCAGGAGTTGCATTCTGTACAACTTGTCCGCCAGCTTCAACGCAACAACCAGCCAGCTGATCAGACATCCCCTGTTCGACGCAGTTCGTTCATTTTGGATTGTAGACTTCTGCAAACTGGAGTCGTTTGCTGCAAAAAAATTCAGTTGTGAATTAATCGACCTGCTCAGTAAATTGAATAAGCAGCGAACATTCCCAGACGTCGATTTAGCAGAGTAGGAATCAACCTCTGCACTACGGACCAAACTTATATGATAAAGAAAAGTCCTTGTGAAAATCTCCATGCTATCAAGCGTTGCTCACAACGTCGTAGATCCAATACAGACCGATACAATGCTTTCCAGTTATTGAAGTTCATTTCTAGGACAAAAATGCTGTGAACTTTCTCAAGTTGACCTTCAGTTACAGCATTGATATTACTCTCACTCTGTTTTCCCGTTTAAGAGGACTTACGGACAAATGGTGGAAATTATGACCATAAGGCCATCTCAGAAACTTCCTTACTTTCAGTACTCTATCACAAAGAATATCCTTACCATGCATTTCGTGAAAAAAATATTGTGCAGTCCCTCTGAATCCCTTATATCACCATGTTTACATGGCTTATGACACTTCCCTGGCTTAAGGAACATTGGAAAACCTCGCCTTCTTGGTTTTTGACTTAACCAACTTCAAAATCCCCTACTCAGAGCTGCCTCTGAGGGGAAAATCAAAAAATGCATGTAGCCTGTTATGTTTCCATCTAAAACACATCCGTCATCTGCGTTACTCAAGGTGGACGTGACTCTTGATTCACAATTTAAACTAAAACGCATTAACACTAAAGCTTCATTTTTCTTCATTAGACATCCACATTGCTAGTACTCGTATGAGACGTTTCATTGAGCCATCAATTTACTGGACAGCTCATTAGCTCTTCTGGAATGTAATGAGCCTTCCAGTAATATTTGCAGTAAGCTGATTATTGTTCTCGCTTCGTTGGAAACAATCCACATATTCATCCCTACAACAGATGTTTGACATGAACACATTAGGACATCCGTCAACTCAATGTGGTTGTGCATAATATTCACTCAAACTGATAATTCGATCGCTGACCGGCAGCTGAAAGTGTGAATGTGACACCATCCAAGAAACGTTGAAAGATAAGCACGCCTTTACTCACATTGAACCAACAATGATTAAAAAGAAAAAAGGACAGAAAACTACGAAGAGTCTTGACAAGAACGCTAGCTACCTATCGCTCGCACCGGCTGCAATCTCAAATCGAAGTTTACTCAGCAAATCGAAGTTTCTACCGATTCGTCAGTCAAGGATGACATAAGTTGAAGCAGACTGCAATCTCCGTAGCCAAGCCAGACTTCCACAACCAAGCCAACTTTTCTAATAAAATAGGCATGAGGTCTCTCAAAGTCTTTCACCAGAAAAACGTGGTACACGACATCAAACACAATTTAACGGAGTATTTCTAATGAAATTCACCTCCGCCACATCCAGAACTATAATCACTTCCCGAGATTCCACACGGCCAGGCCTTCTTCATGAACCTGAGAGCATCCGCTCCCTCATCAAACACCGCAACGCATCAAGCATCTGCATCCATGACACACATTACTCTCCATTCAAAAACAGTGATAAGGCCAGTCAAACCCTCACTCCAGTCCAACCATCCCCTGACAAGCTGTCCGTCGATCCGACGAACGAACTACTTCGTTGGTTCTCTCGAACGTAAGATTCTCTCGTTAAGGCAAATCCTGCCCTCCATGCAACTGTCATCCGAATCAACGAACGAACCTCTTTCACACGTTCTTTTGAACGAAAAGTTAAGGTGTCCGCGCGGACAACGGTAACAAGTATCAACGCGTTCGTTGGTTTAATGGAATCAGTGAAAGGATGAATTATCTTAACTCTTCATCCTCATATGTCAAGATATCATCCGACATGTGGCTGTCTTGTGGAGGAATGGTTAGGGAAGGGGATTGGTTCGGTGATAGGACCCGTCTTTCTGCATCCTCACCCTCATTGCCCTATGGTTATGGGGTCAACACACGGAAGAGGGGCTTCTTGCTCACATGAGTGAACGACGCAATGTAAACCATTATTTATCATAAATACCAATGAACAATAATAACTATGGAAAAAATTAAATATAGGTCTGACGATTTTTCAATCTCCAAAATAATCCTTGTGATGGGAATTGTCTGACTTTTTTTCAATATTTTTCCTATTCTTATTAATGCTTATTTTTTTGTAAATATAAAAAGGATTAGAAATTAAGAATTTTAATTGCAGACCTTGTTGTTTTCTTTTATACGTTTTGTTTCTACGTTAAAATTTCCACAGAATAATGAGATGAAAAATAAACAAACTGTAGGATTCAAAAATATAATATATTTTTTGAGAACGAAATTGAGAATTAAAATTTGGAATTGTATATGTTAGGCTTGATAAAATCTCAAGCACACCAATGCACATAAAATTCTTAAAATTCAATAAATCTATATGTTACAAAGACTTCACAATCCTATCACAACGACTATTTTGGAAATCAAAAATTTATTAAGCCAGTTTTTTATATTTTTTCCAATAATAACTCAAGATACTATATTTGTGAATATAAAATATATGCAAAGATAATACAGCAATACATGGATAATCTTTTTCATATACAACAAAAAAGAACTTAAACTTTGTTTATCTTTCTTTGTATTATCTTTTTAAAATTATACTTGTACTTACCTATAAGAAAAACTTTTTGTACTAAAATTTTATTTTGTATTAAAATCTTTAAAAAAAATCCAAAAATTCTATCAATATGAATTTGTATTAATTTTTATTTCGACTCTTTTCTTTCTCAATAATTAACATTCAAAAAAATATTAATAATGCTTCAAAATCACAAGAAAAATCTTTGAATTATTCAATTATACATCAGTGACAATAGAATAGCCTGAAATTTTTAAATTTTAAATCTAAACAGGAAAAAAAACAAAACAAACCTCCATGCAATAAGTAATAAGTTTTATTGTTAAAGCATATTCATGCTTTTAACATCTTATAAAAAATATCTAATACAACTAAATACTTGATGTAAGCCTCAACTTTAAAGTGTTTTAGGGAAAATGCTCAATCTAGTGACAAAGAATTATGGTGCAACCATACCACCAATTAATTTACCACCAAAGTTCATCAAACTTGGCATGTGAATATTTCTCTTATTTAGCTTCATGATGGCTTGGTAGTTCAAGACAACTAAATGGTGACACCTCCAATTTATTGCAGTTGCATGTTGTTAATTAATGATAACATTGTCAACAATTGTGTGCTTTGTCAAGTGAACTAAGTGTGTATCCTTGTAAATTGTTAAAAATCCTTCATTTTTGTTCATAAATATATATATATATATATTTGAAGCTAAATGTTCTGGTTTTCACCCAGAAAATTTACCTTCATGTAATATACAACTTCTTTAGATCAATCTTATAAAACATATCATGTTGGTTTTATATCTCACCAAGAACTTCAGTACCAAATTGACTTCTAAACTCCAACATTGCTTTATTAAACTCTGTTGTAATTATGCACAAATCAACCAGTTGTCATGACTTGTGCACTAAAGATCTCAACTCTCTGTAAAGTAAAAATGACATCAAAGTTTTGTAGCCACAGTAATAGTAATTTCCATGAACTAGTCAATACAGTTTATATGTTTAGCTACCTCTAAAAACATTGCAACTTCTGAAGCAAGTAAATGAGTAGCATCTTACTTTGTATTCCTTGGTCATTGCTCGATTAGAAATAGTTGTGATCCAATTTGCCATCATAAATGCCAACACCATGTATGAGATGCCTCATAATGTTAATGCTATCAAATGCTTGACAAGAGTTTTTGGCATTTTAAAGTTGTTAGAATGTTGCATTTTCATAATAAACATTGAAGCCTCAACTGTAACCTTGTCTTAAATAGAACCAGGTATCTAAATACTTATTCTTTGTCATTCATAAATTCTTAATTAATTTAATCCTATTGATTTCATTTGGATTTGTAATCATTTATAAATATTTCATCATCTAAACTATTTTATTGTTTGATTACATTTTAGTTCATACTTTAGATAGAATTCGGAAAATACCATTTGAGATAGGATAATATTTAACAATATATCATGCATTATTTAAGCTTTTAGTTGCATTTTAAAATTTTAAAAAATGATGGAATTGTTGGTGTGGCGAAATTGAATGATTTTATTTTTTATAAATTTAGTGGATAAAACAAAAAAAATGAATTAATAAATAAAAATGATGGGGTTGGTTTTTATTTAGAGAAAGGAAAACAAGATAAAAAAAAAATCTTATTTTAAATTTAAAAGTTGGATATATTTTAATATGAAATGAAATATTTTTTTAAAATAAAATAAAATAAAATGACACACTTAATTTGCTGGATGGATTATGGAAACAATGAACCATGTAACTGATAAACAGTCAAACTGTAAATGTAAGTAGGGTAGTTATAATATATTTTAACAAAAGAGCATTGATGTTTACCAATTTCAAAATTTTTAAAAATATATAGATTTTATAACCAAATAATGATAAGAGAAGAAATAACAAAAATAAAACAAACTGTGTATCATGTGGTATGATTATCATTAAATTTGATTCAAATATATATATATATATTCATTCTGATTGATTTGATTGATTTGAAAGGATTTCTCTTAAACCAAGATTACCTTTTACAACATAAGCTCCATCCAAAATATTATTATCATAAATTAGAGAATTTAAAATTACACTGTCAAGCTTCTTTTTATGTATTTCTTTAATGTTGTTTACAACTAATTATAAGAAAGGAAGAACTTCACCAATATTTGAAAGACCTCAAATATTCATGTATACTTGTGAATATGTGTACTTGAAAGAAAAAAAACATTCAAAAACTGGCAATGATAAAAAATAAATAAATAAAACTACTTGGCAGTTGTGATTGTTTGGTCAGATTCCACCAATTCACATGTGAACAACAGAGACTTTCAATGCTGGTTGAGAGGACAATGACTGGCAAAGGGGAGAATGCACTTGGGCCTATACAGTGAACACTCTATGTATTGTTGCCTTCAAACTGGTAAAATTGTGAATGGATTCAGGATGAGCTGTAAATAAGGTAAAAGCTAGGTTGGTTGGTAATGAATCAAGTGGAAGGTTCAAAGGAGGTGGGAAGTGACAATTAGTATACTTGTGAAAAAAATAAAATAAAATAAAATAATCATTTTTCATTTTTTGGGTTTTCTCTCTCTCTAGTATACACAGTATGATAATTCAAAAAAAGTAAAAAAGAAAAAAAGTAACTAAACATGTTTCTTTAGATTACTATATGGACACTTGTGAAATGTGTATTTGCCATTTTCAGATACTTATTGATAACATGGATGTTCCAAAATAGGTGCTTCGGAAGATTCACCTGCTATTACATCATTAGAGTTATTTACATCCACATTTGAACAGATTAGATTTCAAACACTCAAGATTCAAAGTGAGAAAGTTAAATTCTGAACATTTGAAATTTCTAGACCCTCTAATTCACCTAGAAATATTAGATTTACTAACGACTTGGTAAATATGAATGCAACTATATTTATATATATATATATATATATATATATAACCTGTTTGAACATTCCTAGAGTCTTACTTTTGTTCAAGTATGATGCAAGCTTTATTCTTTATATGTAATGCATATTCTACTGCAACTTAATAATAAAATACACAGTTACAACCTGATAATATAATAAACAACAACAGAAAACTGAAAAGGAAGCAAGTCTAATTAAAAGTAAAAAAATAGTGTATTCTATTGCATAAAAAAAATGATAATTACTTGAATGAATAATTTTAAATAGAAATGAACCCAAAAACAAAACTTGGTCGAAGAATTCAAAAATAGTATAAACAATCAAATCTTTGCAAATTTGGTGCATGAAAGCACAATTCATATACAAGGTGCAAATCTTTAAATTATGAATCTATAAACAACACTGCTTTCATGCTTTTAATTAAAAAATTATCAAATTGGTGATACCAATTTAGTTTCGTGTACAAGTTGGCTGAATCACAACCATGGTAAGCTCATATTTTTTTTGTAAGAAAATAATGTAGGAGGAGAATGTCATTTATATCTCCCACACCAATGTTATTAGTTTCAATTTCTTATTTCTAACATTTTGCTTTGTACACTTCTAACTTCCTCACAACAACTCCTCTGTCAAGATAAATGTGTTCACTTGGATTTTTACTAATGAACCATCAACATCAGAGGATATGAAAAATGAATTCAAACTTGACCAAATTCTTCACTCTGATAAACACACACACAACAAACATTCATCTTCCTTAGACACAAGTCAAGAGGTCGTCACTCACTATCCAACTAGTCATGTTTGTGTCCCACAACTTAAAAAGTTGCAAACTTTGTTCCATCTTCCAACATGGGTAAATAAAGATAGGAGTAGGAGGGGGGGGGGCAAATAAATACATAAATAAGTGTAAAACATATATGTCAATATTATTCAAAAAAGAGAAATAGTGAGAAGATAGAAATATTCTTGTTTGACAAGAAAGGGAGGAAAAATTAAGACGCGGTGGGAGCTGAGTGGATGACAGCCACCGAGGAAAGTTTCCCCAGAAGAGAGAGAGCAGCATCCACGCTGTGAATATGCGACCAATGGAACAACAAGGGGAAGGATTCAGTGTTGACGAGAGTCAAGAGCGGCAACAAAGCTACGAAGCTTCCTCTTCTCCCCTCATCCCTTTGACTCCCTGACCTTGCGTGATCACCACTCCAGCCCCTGCCCGGCCCGGTAGCCACCTCACGGGGCTACATCCGACGTGGCAGGACCGAGGTCCTATCTCTATAAGTAGGAAGGGGAGAGAGGAGCATCAGACCAGGACCAGTCCTCCCCACCCCCGTGCTGGCTTTGATGGACGAATGGATGGATGGGTAGAAGGATGACCATTCTTACTTTCTGTTCATTCGAGCAGTTCAGGATAAAAACGAGTTATACATATTATTTTACTTTACTTTGTCTCTAACAAGCTGTGAAACTTATTTCAAGCTATACCAGAGATGTTTGATAATATATATACTCGTTCTTTCTCTTTTCTTTGCAATGGATTGTTTCAAAACCATATGAAGTTCTCTCTTAGTTTTGATGGCATATATACATATATATATATATATATACATTACTAAATCATTGAATCCTGAAATTAATTGAGACAATATTTACCACACACATATTAACTTGACTACGTAATATCTTGTGACTACTTGATACAGAGGAATTATACATGTGACTTTCAATAAATACAATTGTCTTTCATCTTCTAAAAAATCAACAAAAGTGATGATATATGGGTTATCCATGGAAAGCTGTGATTGTGAAAACCACAGACAGAATCTTATCATATATATATATATATATATATATGAATTATTTGCTGGTGATTACTATTATAATATTCCATCACTAGCCACATCACGGCTGAATTGATGGTCAGCGAATCCATACACAGTGAAGAGCAATGCGTGTTAAACCAATACCATACACGTATATATCCGGGCTGGGAGACGTACGGGCGTGGGAGAATACGGCGAGAGATGGTTGTTCGGGGGGCATGGGTGATCAAATTCTACGGGAATGGGTGACCAAGCTCCGCGGGCATGAGATACTCATTGGGCCAGAATAGGGGGAGGGGGCTCATTACCGCTAGCCAGAACTCAGCGTGAGGGCAAAACTTGCTGGCCACTCCAACCCCTTGAAGTGCAAGCCAAGCACTGCAGACCGTTTTGTGTGTGCCGTCGCTGGGGCTCGCCTTTCTCGTAGGTTGTCTGTGTCGTTGTTCGCAAGGTCAGCCTTCCGTTGTTTGTGGTCATGCCTCCCCCCACCGTCTCTCGCTCTGGCTCCCCCAACCACTCTTCATTGCACGGAGTCGGCAGTGTCTCCCGTGGCTGATTGAAGGTGTGTTTGGAGGGTCTGGACTAACTGAGTGAAGTCCAGTTGGACTGTGCTTTACGTGAAGGTGTGTTTGGAGGGTCTGGACTAACTGAGTGAAGTCCAGTTGGACTGTGCTTTACGTTGCATTTCGGAATGACCATGGCGAATGTGCGTGCTGATAGCGTCTTGCGGCTCGTAGGGGCTTCGAAGTAGGCCTATCTAGCTTTCCTGGAGGATTTTTGCCTGCTTAGGGATCTTGCCTCTCCACTCGAGGAGAGAGTTTTGGCGTTTGGGCCACCTTGACCCTTCCGTCGACGCTATGCTTGTGCCTTATGCGCAACTCTTGCTCATAGGAATTGGCCGTAGGCTATATGCTTGGGCTGTTTAGAGATTGCTTTCAATGGATCTGTAACTCCCTCATGCCCTCTAAAATAACTGCTCGCCACGGCTTGCGTCTCTACTGCTACGGTTCCATTCTTGAATACTCTGTTGTATTCACGGCGGTGTTGCAGAGCCTGTGCACCAAGTAATGCTCCTACCGGCCGATTTCAAAGTGGTCGAGCGCGGCACCAGTGGCAGAGGTGAGAGCGGCACATTCGAGGGACTTTGAGAGTGGGAGAGATTTGAGCAGTGACTAAGTAAAAGTGACAGTAATGGCGGAAAAGATAGCGGGCATGATCCGGCATGCAGGGGGAATCAACTACGCGCATGTTCTGCCGTCGCCTCCCCTTAAGAGCTCTCGTGTCGCTGAAGAAACCGTGACATGTGAGAAGGCCGCGGAGCATTCTTGCGATATTGTTGCAGAGACGCCGCCAGCTTGCGATGCTGTCGGACACTCAATTCAGGTTGACATCGCCGTGTGGTTTGGCATTCGATTTTTGCTCTGTTTGCACAACGGTTGTTGTGTTTTATGATTGTTGAAGCTTCAGTTCAAGCGTTTGATGGATGGAGTCTTTTCGTAGTTTTCATCAATGTTTGATCTGTACTCTAGGGTTTTGATTTCTTGTCAGGGGTCGCAGCTCTGAAATTCTGAGCCTTTCCCTGCTCCAGGGACAAGTTCTTGCTATAGAAG
This sequence comes from Physcomitrium patens, assembly GCF_059467195.1. Classification (NCBI taxonomy): domain Eukaryota; kingdom Viridiplantae; phylum Streptophyta; class Bryopsida; order Funariales; family Funariaceae; genus Physcomitrium; species Physcomitrium patens. Next base: position 9,477,958 of record NC_143411.1, read on the forward strand.
AGTAGTTTGTGAAGCAGAATTTTTTGCATTTAGCGAGCACCCTAAGCAACTTCTAGCTCATGGTCGTCTCCCCCCCCCCTTTTTTTTCATGTTTTCTTCACCCTTGTGATTCAGTCTGCGAAGAAGAGAAGCCTTTCTCACAATGGTTCAACCGGAGACGATTTTTGCAAGCGACTACGGACACCGCACTTGGTCATGCACAAAGGTCGAGTTGGATGTCATACTTCTTATGAGGTATGTGACAACATGGTGTTGTTTTTTCTCTTCTTTTGTGCGTTTTGTTTGTGGATCTGATATTCTGCATGTAAAACATCTGATGTCTTTCTCTATACATCCTATTTGTGTCCTCGCGCACATGTGTTTATACAGAGATATGTAGTCGTACAATAAGGGAAACATACAAACTCTAGACAGCAAGGTTGTATGTACCTGCTGAATATGGTGAATTTGATTCAGGTGTGTATGTCTACACCGTGTGTGCGCACGAGTTTATGTGTCAACGGAGCTGTTCAGTCTTCGGAAGACCTCCCTTGTTCTCCGTCTGTGTTGCACATGAAAAAGTCAAATTTCGGACACTCAAACTTCCCACATCGGACATCATGGTGCGATGGTGCCGCGGACTCTATGTCGAGTTGCTTGCTCAGTTCTGGTGGAACACCAGATGAATCAATGCAGGATTTCGAGCTGCCAGATGAAATTTACGCGGATTCTACATGTGCTTCACTGCATAATGAGTTTGAATCTGACAATGGGTATGTTCATGTGTCTGGGAAAGACGTTGTACAGTGCGATGACGATATATATAGTGAAGCTGAATCAGGTTTGTCGGGTCAAGTTGATGGGCCCAGGATGCAATCAAACAACGAGGTAGATGGAAATCGGTGTCCCCCAAGCTACCCGCTTATTGAGAAGTTAGTGTCACCTGTGCCGGAAGGAACCGAAGAATATGAAAACATCACGAGCATGTTTCTCAAAGGTCTGGGGAAGTTCGGTTCCGAGACTATTGTCACGAATATATATCGTGATACTAGTTCTCGAGGGCAAGCACGTCAGCAAGCCTTCCAAAAATTGGTGGAATCAACGGAAAAGACTCGCGGAGATGCGAATGTACGGTTTGCCTGGCATGGTACTAGTAAGGCCGGTGTGTCTGGAATTTTCCTTCACGGATTTGGACAACCCAGGACACCAAAGAACGGCTCAGCTTATGGCGTAGGAGTTTATCTCGCACCAGAGGAGCGCTCCCACGTCAGGTGAAACCTTGTGCTTACAGGATTCGGTTGTAGAATACATGCAAAACTGGTGAACACGTCATATTCTTGAGTCTCGCATTGACATGCTATCATCTCTCTCCCATGATAGACGTGAGGTACAAGTTCGAGTAAGAATTGGTGGATTCTGCTGAAAAGCTCAATGAAGTTTTGTATCAGAGGTTTTACTTCGTGTGTGGGAACGCAGCGCTGTGTACGCAGATAATGACGATAGCGGTGAACAGCACGTAGTTTTAGTTCGGGTGGTTTTAGGGACTTCTGAGCTCGTAAAGCAAGGGTCTGATCAATTCCACCCTAGTAGTGAGAAATATGACACAGGTGTGGACGACCTGGTTAGTCCGAAGAGATTAATCGTGTGGTCCACCCACATGAACACACATATTCTTCCGTTGTATGTTGTCAGCTTCAAGCTTCCTCCTCTCTGGCATAGTAAGTATCATCACTCTAACAGATTTAATTCAAGTTTTCGACTTATGTTTCTGGTTAAAAACATCTTCGGAACCTAACTTTATAAGTATGTGCCAAGTGCCCACGGTAAATCCAAGGGAGAGGCTATCGGACTTTTTCAATCCGCTCGAGTGGGTCTGAGCTCAGGACGTTGTAAAAGCAGACCTGAGGATATACCACTCAAGCTTTCACCAAAAGGGCTATGGTACAGTCTTGCTATCTCTGCTATGGCAGAGAAGTGACTGGTTGCTGGTATTTTTGTCTTGTTTATGGATTGGAATTGAGATGTGGGTTATGTGGTCAGAAATGATGTCAGCGTTTCATGGGAAGAAGGCTTCTACAATTTGTCGCTTAGCCTCTATCAAGCGGCACTTAACAGCACGGAAGGTAAGTATTACTTTCGTGATACGCACTTTATGCCTCACCCCTGAAAGTCGAGTATCTCGATATCAGATTTTAGACTGACTTGAGGATATGGGTTCCTTTCAGCTTGTTAGAGTTCCTAAAATGGTCATGATCTGTTTGGTTACACTACCTGTAGCATGTGGTTTTGTTAAGAAAGTTTTATTCGAAGTTAGTTTGTCACGAAGAACGAACTGCACGCCATAAGTCGTTGACTTTTGTGTGAGTCAGTTGAGTGAGGAATTTGAAGTCTAAATATGTTTTAGTGCAGGAATTTCAGGTTTCAGAGAATGGGATGGGCACTTGCTCGTCATCCAAACAGGGTCCAACGTCACCGGCCATCTCATTTCCTGATCTCTTCCTCCTCCTCACGCCGCTTCTACACCCAAACAGCCTTGAATATTTAAGAAATTCCTATCAGGAGTTTCAGGTAGCAATACACATCCGAAAGACTATTTGTAAGACACACTTCATGATTATTTGACACCGACTGATGAGATTTATTTATTTATTTATGATAGGCCAAGAGACTTCCTCGCTCAGAACTCATTCAACACGTGCGAAACGAAGTTGGAGCTGAGCGGTTACTCCATGCAATCAAATTGCTCCAGGGTTCTCAGGTAGCTAATCCTGCTGTTTTGACCTCGAACACAGTTATCAGCTATTATTCTGAGAGGTAGTTGATCTCGGGGCTGATTGGTATGTTTTTCGCGCTTCTTCGTCATCATCATCATCCCATCAGACTTATCAAAATACAATTCTAACGATTTGAAATGATATATCCAATTCAAGTCCTACGAACAAGGTCAACAGTGTGAAAGATTTTCTGCAACAGAGAATCACATCTAAATGAAATTTATTGAAAGAATTCTGGGAAAGTCAATTATTGTGATGTGTACTATTCGATCGAGTTCTAAAAGTTATGTAGGTTATCTGATCCTAAACGTAGTTGGATCGAATTCGTCAGATTTCTAGGGAGCAACGAGTTGGTATAACCGGAAACCCCGCAGCAATTTGATGGTTTACAGGGTTGCTAATTAGTGCTGGAGCTACGACAACCCATGAAGCAAGGTGAGTTCATACTATCCTTCTCTACAACTCATGTTTGACTGAGCGAATATTTCCCTATTCTCCCGCTTATGAAATACAGATAAATATGAAACTGTACATCACTTGGCCTGCCTTCTGCTCTGCTATTGTGCTTACATTACACCAGTTCTCCAGGTTTATGGCTATCAAAGTATGTCGAGATATGGAAGCAGGCTTAAAGGAATTACCTGAACGTAGTTAACTTTTCAGAAATTCGAATTTTACTATTCACTACTGAGAGAAGATGCTATCTAGGAGCAAAGTACACCTCGTCAATGTAGTTGTGGAACATTTGGACTTTCAACTATTTCCCATCATGCTAATACGAATTCGAAGATACCTTTAACCCCTGAAACTTCTACTAATTTTCCGTTTCTGTTTCTCTGTTGTCTTATGCAGGTAAGTTAAGGCATCAGAGCATACGTTCTGGGTTGATTTAGTCAAAGAGTCTTGTATCTAGCTTTTTCTGCCTGTCGCTGAAGCTTTCTCTGTCTAGGATTTATCCTTCAAGGAACCTCGTTTCATTCAGGGAGTAGCTAGGACACATGTTCTCTTCGTTTTAGTTAGAACCCACTAGAGCGGGTGGGCTTCTAAGCAGGGTTAGAGTATTACACTGAGTGCGTGGCTGTTGTGGTTTAGGTTCTAATTAGTCGACTAGAATTTTCACTTTGTACACTTGTCTAATACATACTCGTCCTTTGCCAATTGTTGTTGTTTATAGCGTCTCCTTTTACGGACACCGTTTATGAACTAGGTGTTCTGTCACCAGCTGGCCAGTTTTTCGCTGTCATAAGTTGTCAGAAGAGTTTATAACTGCGTCTGCCATGTTTTGACCCATTGGATACGATTTATCTTCGGAAAATGTAGCTACTGTAGATCACGTCATCCGATCTGCTCTTTACCCAGTCCTTGTTTCGACTACATTCATTCGTTCTGACTAATGTGGACTGTCAGGCCACACGACCGAGATAGTGTATGTGCAGTGTTTCGATTACCTGGCGATTTTATTCTTCATGTTGAACTTCAATGGTTAAGTGTCGATCATTGGCCCTGCACCCTATGGCTAGAGCGAATGCACCCCGAGCCTGAGATTTGGGCGGACTGTGTTCGTCTATCCAAGTGGCTGCCAACCTGCCCCGGCCCCAGCTGAGCTGGGCGGAGCAGGGTCGGTAAAACAGTCCGGGCCCTGTGGATGTGTCCGGCGAGTTCTAATGCCCATAACCCCAGCCCTTGTCGGCGGAGCCTGTGGCCCGCTGGCTAGGGCTAGGGCTAGGGCTAGGGCTTATGATCCTTATAAAAAAAATCATAGCCCTAGCCATAGCCCTTGGCGGGCAAAGGATTTTGCGAAAAGAAATCATTAATTGTAAGTATGAAAGGAAATTGTGTAACAGCCTGTTACGGAACTGTGCTGTTTTGAAAATAAGGTAAAAATTCCTAACACAACAAAAGAGTTTCTGTCGATGAATTTGAGTGGACGTGTTTTTTTGAAATTTCAAATATGAAGTCGGTGTCCTGCTATCGAAAAGTAAATCCATAATACGAAACATCACAGTATTAGTCTGTAGATATTTTCTATGAAGATAACGAACTTGTACACGTTTTTTTAACACTAAGCCCTATTCTCTAAATTTCGTACGCAAAATACAATGAGGAATTTTGTAAGTCCGCTTAAGTCACTAGATTCATCGATACAGAATGCATTTATGTATTTACAATGTGTTTTACAAACACGAACTCGAACAAGAAAAATGATCTTAACATATCACTGTATGCCCTGTTTTATGGATGTGGAATGAGGTGAAGTGTTACGCTTCCTTCGAATACACATCTCCATGTACCCGTGCTTCTGTTAGGCGCAATTAGATAATCCAGGAAACGTAATTACAACCATTACGACTACTCCGAGAATACCGGATGCCGTTGGTGCTTACAATGAAAAGGGGATGAAAAGGTATAGATTTTGTGGATAGTCTAAATTTTCTTATTCTCACGCCCCGTACTACTAATACTCTAAATAGATGCTTACAGGCGAAAGAACGGTCCTTGCTCCAGAAATTAGTGAAAGTGATGACCGTTGCGCGATCTCCTTTACCAGAAGTGTCCAGAATCTTGTTCACAACAGATTGCGGAGCATTCAAATTGGTTGTGAGTGCAGAGCCCAATGGTCGCCAGGAAGATCGTCGTTGTCCAGAAGTCTGATGTCAAGTAGCACAATCACATCTCTCTTGATTGCAGTCACTCCCATGTACCTGTGTCGCGTGGGCAGAGTTCCATTCAAAGCCGCAAGAACCAGAAGGATGTGCGATATTTTATGAGCATGTTGACAGATGAATTTAAGTGAGAACTATCACAGTAGCAGAAATTTCGAAAGTTCTTGCAATTAGAAAAGTAGCAAGTTCTTAGACCAACAGGTGAAAGAAATAGATGAATAAAAAGGTCTTGTTACAAATCTTCATATAGTTCGTCAGTAACATATAGAGAGCTGGGAGAGCGATCCAACAATGGCTGCAACATGTTTTTGAATAGGTCTAGCAACACAATGTCAAGATTCATAACTCCAACATATATATATATATATATATATTTTTTTTTCTATTAGTTTTTTGTAGTCGAATTATGTCTCAAGCAAGCTCACAATTATCTGGAGCAAAACCCGTGGATTGTTCATGGACAATCCACTTTGAAAGAATAGATGCTCATCACCCTACACTTACACCGATTGATGGAGGCTTACTCACTAGTAGGCAAATGCTTCTTTGAAGTCACCTTCTTGTCATCAAATGGCATCCACCATGCCCTCTACTCGACCCTAAAAATATGTAGGTAAGAAATTTCTTTTTACTTTTTGGAACTTTTTTGGTTGAGAACAAAGATTCATTCAATTTTCTCTCATACTTGGTTTGGATACAATTCTTAGGATTGAGTCAATATCTAAGGCATGAAAGTTGTAGAAGAGACTTCTATTTACTTTGTAGGATATACATTAGCCAAATAAAAAATTAATATAAACAACTTTAGCAAGGAATTAAGAATATATTTTAGCAAAATTTATCTCAAAATATCAAGAATTAATACCCGAAGAAGATTGGTTGTGAATCAAGGTGAATATCAAACTCAGAGGCACAAAATTGTGCACCTACAATGACTTTGAGGTTCTTTGGTTGATTGAAGAGTAGAATTTGAGAGGAGATTTGTAAGAGAATTTTTGAGAGTTTATTATATATGATTTTAAGGCATATTGAGGTTTTGAGGGCTTTTCAAAGTGAGTAATATATTTAGAAGGATTGGATTTTAAAAAATAAAAAAAATTCACAATTTTGAAGTTTTTAAGAGTGTCATAGTATGTGTATATATGAAATTTTTAAAATTTGTTATTTTATTTGTCTTAAACAAGTTTATAAAATTTGATATTAATTAAATGGTTAAATTGATGGTTATGAGGGTTTTGTAGGTTACGGTCTCAGATAATTAAAATTTACAATCAATAAAGATTTTTAGTTTGATTGAAGTAAAAATTAGTGATAAAAATTTAGAGTTAGAATTTTATACACCAATCAATTTTTGAAGAAATTGAATTGTTCAACAAGAAGAAATTTATATTAGAATATCGACATCCAAGTTGGAGAAGGAAGGAAGCCAACATCTAAGTGGTTTAAGAGCTTTTTATTTTGAATTGGTAAATTGATATCCTTCAAAAGTTGTATATTTATTACTTGCTTGTGGATTGAGATGTGAATAATTTTTAGTTAAGATCAATAGTTTAATTAATATTTATTGAAGTTTTAAAATAGCTATAATAATTAATTAAGATTTACTTAGGATTTTTTAAGATTTGATCCAGGATTTGGTTAGGATTTGATTAAGATTTGATCTAAGATTTGATCTGATTTTTGAATAAAATTTCATTAAAATTACATTAGGATCAGTTTAGGTTTTAGAATTTAATTAAAATTTGATTAAAATTTTATTAGAATTTTATTTAATATTTAGGATATGATTAGGATTTGATTAATGACATATTAAGATTTAGTTTGGATTTATCTAAGATTTATTTGAGATTCATTTGAGATTTTTTTTTTAATATTTAAAAGATTTTTTATTATTTCTTTCAATATTTTTATTTTCATGAGTTCTTTAAGGTTATTATTTTTTTTAAGAGTATTATTTTATATTTCTTTTAGAAAATTTTATTATTTTTCTTTGAGATTAACTTATGTCTTCTTTATATATATATATATTTTTAATTTATTTTAAATTTTATTTAGATTGGTTAAAATTTAATTAAGGATATTAAATATTACTTAGAATTTATTTAAGATTCTATTAAACTTGATAGGATCTTGTTATTGCGTTTCCTATTTACCTTCTATAACTAGGAGCCCAATGCATTTTTAAGCAAAAATTCATATTATACAATAATGTATGAAGCATACCATTTCCAAACTGAATCCACTTAATCTCTAATATAACAAATGATTTTTGAGGCCGTTTTATTTGCAATGTAAATACACACTTCAAGGATATCTTAATCTTAGGAATCAACATCAATAAACATAAATAAAAAAAACTCCTAAAGAACATTATTAGCTATTCTTATAACTTTCAGAGACAAGATGATCAACTCCATCATAACATCTCACTCGAGATCCTTCTTAATATATATATTAATACAAAAAATATTTCTTAATCCATATACAACGATGAATTCTAATTTATATGGAAAAAACAAGCAACAATGTGCAATCTTCAATACAAGAACACACCCTTCTTTAAATCCAGTGACCTAAACATTAGTAATTATAGCCATCAAATCACATCCCTTTTTAAGGTATTTATACAAGCTATTTTTGGTACTTTCTATCATAACAAAAAAAATTCTAGGTATAAGATCTTTTCCAAATTAAATACAACAACAACAATAAATTCCTTGAATAACTACTACTACAAAGTAGTAACCAACTCAAGCATGGTTAAATAATAATTAGTTATATTTTGTTAAATCTTTGTCTTCAATAATCAAACCAAAAGGACACATTCACAGGTTACAAACTTCTTCTTAGAAGAACCAGCTATAGTCTTTTTTAAGGTCATTGATAATATCCTTAACATCAAAAATCTATTAAAGAAATGAGATGACATAATGTGGGGCTATAAGTAGGAGAAAGTGGACAATAGAATCAGCAACTATATTTGTAAAGTTTTTGTTCTAGTATCACTTTCTATCCTCAAATTTAAGAAGCTTGATTGCTACTTTTGGATTCTATTTGATGCTATACTTCAAAAATTGTATCATTGGATTATATGGAGTTGCTACATCAATTACTTGCATTGTCAACTAAATTTTTCATATATTTATTACAAAATAACAATCACTATAATAAAGATCTATCACCTTTTAAACTTGATAAGAAAAAAACAAGAATAATTACATCCCAAAGAGTCCATCACCTTAATTGCAAAGACAACACATCTTTAAAAGAAAGTACAAACCAAGAAACCATTATCTTCCATCCTATTCAAATGATAATAAAAAGCATTGTTTTAACCTCTTTAAAGATGCAATCTTTTGGATATGGAAATCAAGGAGTAAAAAAAAAAATCAAAAAAAAAAAAAAAAAAAATCAAAATTTGTAATCTATTATAGAAAGTACATCTATAATTCAAGAAAATTTTATTGCAAAAATACCATTATTACATTAATAATCACATCCAACGTACAAATCAATCATAGTTTAAAAGAAATAAGATTTTCTAAAATAACTACACCTATTCTACAAGAAGATGTAGCTTTTTGAGAGGTGTTGCAATCTCAATCTTGCATATACTTGCTCCTTCTATCTTCTTTTATACAGACATCATTGAATTTATAATTTAATTTTTAATTATAAAACTTAATAGCAATCTAATAGATCTATTTAATCTCTATATCTTAAAAATCATAAAATAACAAGATCAATTTTTGAACTTTTTCTTGCATTAACTATTCCCTCACATCATTTGGATAATAACAATGAACTTCATCATTATAGAATTCTACTCTAACCACAATTGGGGATATTGAGAATAAGCACCCTAGATCATCTTCACACTAAAGCTTGCCATTGCAATTACATTTTACATAGATACATATTAACAAGTCAAAAAGAAATACTTTAAGTAGTATTAACAAAATTTGATGTTAAGTTGGTCCAAAATAGACCTCTTTTACACAAGCCAAGAGCTTCATCATTTTGGAGACACAAACCATGTTTGGCCCTAAGTCTTGTATATCTTAGATCATTCTACCACCTTTTTATCAATCACGTTTATAATAATTTGGCGTAATCTACAACTATACTTTGACAAAAATATATCTACAACTCCAAAGCTAAACAATGTTATATATGAGTGTAGCAAGATGCAATAATCAATTATGCTTTGAATACTTGTCATGGACAAGAACTCCATGAAAAAGAAATTTAGACAAGTGAGCCTTCACTCAAAGAAAGGTAACAAAATATAAATAAACAAGTATGTATATTGAAAGTGAAACTAGAATGGCTATTGCCAAAAGACAAGAAAATTAGAGACCCTTGAAACTAGACTAGAAACAAGAAAGGAGTTGACAAGAGTGAAGAAGGCTTCACTCTTATCTCTATATATATACTATCTAACTAAGGGCTACATGGCGACGTTCTATAGGACCTCCGATAAGTGTTGACTTTATAAGACACATGCCTTGACTTACAAGGCCAATTTTTCTACGTGTGGGCTATATTGTTAGCTTGGTCTTCAAGGTAATAACATGTGTGGCACATGGCCAACTTGTTGATCACGTTTCTAATCTAAAAAGTCAATTAAAGACACCTATAAAATCAAAGCAGGATCTATAAAGCTTCTAAGAAGCTTCCATATCAAATATTATTGAATTAACTAACCTTTATCTACTTTTACTTATTTCTACTTATTTATATATGTAATTACTCGTTTAATTGAGTATGTCCGTGATATTACCTTCCCTTCTAGGGACAAGTTACACAATGAGCGATCATCATATATTGAAGAAATCTATGATGCGACGAATTATATTCGCCACATACTCTGATCTTTCTTCTCTTTGAAGATGATTAATAAGGCCTCTCAACCATCGATAGTGTCCCATACTAAGGCGAGAAGACCACCTAGTTATTTGATCATTGTTGAGGCCTTCATAACTTCGTTCAAATAGAACATTTGAAACACTATCAGGAATTATTCCTACCTCTAGTAAAATTATCAAACATCGAGAGTCCCTTCCGAAGTCGTGATACTAAACGCGTTGTATCTCACCATCTATTCGAGGAAGAACACTTTATTCTTGAAGATCTTCATCTCGATTACATCGTCTTGAAGATTGTGACAATCGTAATGTCTCATCTGGCAGGTCAGCAAATGAAGGCTCTTGAATCGAATCCGCTGGTTGTTGGTCCTCCATCTTCTGAGCATCACAACTACAAAGAAGCTATAAACAAGGATTGAAAGTAGAATGTTATCTTGCTTAGATGCTGTTTCTTTTATAAAGAAGGTTTTCATCTTAATTTTGATGGATGTCGTTGATAAAAAGCCTTGACCGCCTTTGTTGCATTTGCAAGATTCTTTACTGGCTTCCATGTGCGTTCACTAATATCATATCCGTGCCAATAGACAAGATATTGCAATTTATTTCGACGCCGCCTTAAATCTAAGACTTCTTCTACTTCAAACTCTTCATTATTGTCCACTTCTATAGGAGGAGGTGGAGCTTGTCGTCTTCTTGGTATGTCTACTATCTTGAATGGTTCAAGAAGAGACACGTGGAATACTGAATGGATTTTCATTGACTCCGGTAGATATAAACGATATGCGACTGGATTGATTTGTGTAGAAATAGAACATGGTCCTAGCCTTTGATAGGCCAACTTATCACAAGGATGAGTGGTCTTGATATTATCACAAAGTAGTCATACTTTATCACCTAAATAAAATGGTGGTTGTTCCTTGAGATAGACATCCGCATTGACCTTTTGTTTTTCTTGAGCTTCTTTTGACTATGCCTTCATTGTTACATGTAGCTCTGACAAATGAATTGCCAAATCTTTTGCAACAGGATTATCAACTTTTGAAAAGTTGAAAATATCAAGTTGTAGATGATATCCATAATTAGCAAAAAAAGGTATTTGTTTTGTAGAAGAATGTACCATATTATTGTAAGCAAACTCTGCCAATGGCAAAAGAGTTGTCCAATCATCTCATTGGTAGTTAATGGTACATCTTAAATATTGCTCCAGAACTTGATTAAAATGCTCCGTTTGTCCATCAATTTGAAGATAGAATGTTGAAGATAGTTTTATATCCACTTTTAGAATCTTGAAAAGAGTCCACCAAAATCTTGATACAAATTGACTTCCCCTATCTGATATAATATCCTTAGATAATCTATGATAGCGATAGATATTGTCAAGAAAGAGCTTAGGTATTTCTTCACGTGTGATAGATTTTGTACATGGTACAAAATGTGCCATCTTCGTGAAACAATCTACTATCACAAATATAGAGTCATAAGAACTTGAGATTGGAAGATCCGTGATGAAGTCCATAGAAACAGAAGACCATGGTTGTTTTGGAATGGATAATGGCTGAAGAAGTCCAAAAGATCGATGACGAGGAGTTTTTGATCTTGAGCAAACATTACATGATTGTATAAAATCTTTGACTGCCTTCCACATTTGAAGCCACCAAAAATCCCTAGATATCAGTTCCAAAGTTTTATTGTATCCAAAATGTCCTACTGCTGGGAAATCATGATGAGCTTGAAGAATATGTAAACGTGCTTCACCTTCTTGAACATACAGGTGTCCTTCGAAATAGAGAAGGTTGTTCTTCAATTCGAATTTAGAGGGATTTTGAGATTTAGAAGAATTATTCTTGATATCATGAACAAGAAGGTCTGAAGACATACTTAACTAGACTTGTTTGAAAAAAAATTAAATCAACAGTCAATGTTGATTTTATTACTCAAAGATGAAATTACTTTGGCTTCAAGAGAACCATTTTTTGTTGCTCAAAAGCTGCATCTCCTTCTTTTGGTACAAGATAAGAATTTTTAGACAAAACAGCGGACAAACCTTGTTGTTTTTCTAGCTTATAAGTGATGATGAACTGGAATCTTGATAAAGATATGCTCCAATGAGCTTGACGACGATTTAATATGCGTGTTGACATGAAATACTCGAGGTTCTTGTGATCCATATACACGATGACTGGATTGGAAGCGCCTTCTACATAATGATGCCATTCTTGAAAAGAATCCACAATTGCAAGAAGTTCTTTGTCATGTATCTTATAAATAGATTGTACTGCTGAGAATTTTCTTGAATGAAAGGCTACTAGATGAAGTTTGTCATGTGTTTCTATTTGTGACAAAACCGTACCTAGAGCAAAGTCTGATGCATCTATTTTCATAAAGAATGCTTTGAAAAAATCAACATGATACAAGATTGGTGCAGAAATAAACGCTGTCTTCAAAGATTCAAAAGCAACTTCCGCTTTTTGATGCCATTGGAGTTTGTTTTTACAAGTCAAACGTGTAAGTGGAGCTACAACTCGAGAGAAGTCTTTGATGAAGATCCGATAGTAGTTGACAAATTCCAAAAAGTATTGGACATCTCTTATCATTTTTGAGATCTTCCAATCTATAATAGTTTGAACTTTCTTAGGATCTATCATAAGTTCATCATTTGAAATGATGTAACCTAAGAAATTGACTTGAGTAATGTGGAATACACACTTTTCTATCTTAGCATAGAGTCTCGTATTTCTTAATTTTTGTAACAGATGACGAATATGAAGTTCATGTACTTCTAGATTCTTAGAATAGATCAAGATGTCATCTAGATAACAGACTACAAAATCGTCCAAAAACTCTCAAAAAACATCATTCATTAGATGATGAAAAGCTGTTGGTGCATTAATAAGTCCAAAAAGCATGACGTTGTATTCAAAATATCCATACCTAGTTTGAAATGCAGTCTTCTATTCATCTCTTTCTTTGATGCGTACTAGATTATATGCTCCCCGGAGATCTATTTTTGTATAGATCTTAGCTTGATTCAGTTCATCAAGAAGTCCAGATATTAAAGGTAGTGGATACCTGTTCTTGATGGTAATCTTGTTGAGTCCTCGATAATCAACACACATCCACAATGATCCATCTTTTTTCTTCTCAAATAGAATTGGAGCTCCTACCAAAGATTTAGATTGGCGTATGAAATTCTTGGCTAGATTTTCTTCAATATACTCCTTAAGTTCAATCAATTCATTTTGTGATAAACTGTAGATTGGTCCAAATGGTAGTTGTGCTCTTTCTTCAAGGTCAATTAAGCAATCATACAGACGATGTTTCGGGAGTGTATCCGCATTCTTTTTTTTTCAAATACATCTTGAAATTCTTGATATTGGCTTAGAATGCCACGTGAAGTCTTTGCACCATTAGAAACGGGTGTGGCATAAATAATATATGGTGATCCTTTATAGTAATATGTAAGAAAGCTTTTGCACCTATAAATACGAGTTTAATTGAACTCGACTTATGACTCTCTATTTGATTAACTACACTGTTAGTTATACTTTTAGAGAAAGTAAGAGTTCGGGAAATCCAATCTATTTGACGGTTGTATTTTTCTAACCACGATAAACCTAAAATGACTGGATTAGAGGGAGATCTAATGATATTAAATACTACAAAGCTATTATGACCATTGATTATTACATTTATAGGAAGGGTTTCGTGAGTAGTATCTCAAGAAGACAATAGACGACCATCTATGACTTCTACATGAACAGGTTTAGTTTTCTTTACTAAAGATATGTTATGTCTTTTAGTAAATTCTTCATCTAAGAAACATGCTGAGGCTCCTAAATCTAACAAGATAGAGGCTTTGTAATGTTTAGGTCCTAAAATAACATTTAATGTAAAACAAGGAGACGGCTTTGAGGAGAGAATAAGTCCTTTACTAGATGTTGTGCAAGATTCCAACTGCACTATCCCTATTGTAGCAGGACAAACTTGTTTTCCAACATATTGTCTTCTTTGACAGCCATACTCCTCATTTTGTGGTTGTGTCATTTCTTTGGACAATGTTGAGTGGTGTTTTGATTCTCCATAATATAAAAATAATCTTTCTTGACGACGATGAGTCTTTTCTTGCCCAGTAAGAGGTTTGAAACGTACTGCATCAATTTGCATATCCTCTATTTTTGAATGTATGTGTTGAAGAGATATTGGTATTGCCATTGAATTATAATAATGTTGAGATCTACTTCTACGGTTCTCAGATCGAAATTTAAAAAGGCAATTGTCGCACTTTACAGCAAAGTCAATTGCTTGACTCAATGTTTGAGGATCAGATAAGTTGAGCATTAATTTTTTTTACCTCATATTGTAATCCGTAGAAAAATTGGCTAATAAATGCAACATCAATTCACTTGATATCAGTTGTAAGTTGTCAAAATTGTAAAGCATACAACGTTACTGATCGATTGCCTTGTCATAAAATATGGATCTTATTGGTTGCAACACGAATTGCATCATGTTTTCCATATATGAATCAAAACTCTGCCAAAAATCCTCTAGATTATCCAATATTGGATCTCGTCATTCATGAAAAGATAAAAACCATGATAGTACTAAAAAAAGCATACAAATGAATCTAACTTGTAATCCTGGAGTTGGATAGCTTTGGAGTTGAAGTTCAATCACAAGTTACACTTGATTGATAAATCCTCAAAACTTGGATCTGGTGCCATCAAACTTCTCGGTTGGAAAAGTCAATTCTTGGTTCTCTAACATTAGAAGGGTATTCCACTATAGGAGAAAGGACATGATTTGGTGCAGATGTTGAAGCAACTCCAACCATTTCTATATCTTCACTTCCTACCAATCTTGTTGCTCCTTGTGGTCATAAATTGAATTGATGCATCACAAGCATTAACTCCCTCAATTGCTCTTGCATTTGTGCCATTGCACTCTTCATTTCAATAAGTTCTGCCATGATAACACTTAAAAAAGAGAAGATGTCTAATATGGCTCAAGACAAATAAAAGAGAGGACTTGAGAACAAAGAAAATACTAAGGACAATATCAGTTTAGAAGAGGGTAATCCGTAACTTCTAATATGCTTATATCTTATCAAGAAAAAGAAATAATCTACTCTTAATCAAGATTAGACAAAGCTTTGATATTATAGGTCAGTCTTGTCAATGTGTCAAGGACAAGAACTCGATGAAAAAGTAATTCAGACAAGTGAGCCTTCACTCAAAGAAAGGTAAAAAAATATAAATAAACAAGTATGTATATTGAAAGAGAAACTGGAATGGCTATTGCCAAAAGACAAGAAAACTAGAGACCCTTGAAACTAGACTGGAAGCAAGACAGGAGTTGACAAGAGTGAAGAAGGCTTCATTCTTGTCTCTATATATATTATCTAACTAGAGGCTATGTGGCGACGTTCTATAGGACCTCCAATAAGTGTTGACTTTATAGGACACATGCCTTGACTTACAAGGCCAGTTTTTCTATGTGTGGGCCACATTGTTAGCTTGGTCTTCAAGGTAACAATATGTGTGGCACATGGCCAACTTGTTGACTATGTTTCTAATCCAGAACGTCAATTAAAGACACCTATAAAGTCAAAGCAGGCTCTATAAAGCTTCTAGGAAGCTTCTATATCAAATACTATAGAATTAACTTACTTTTATCTATTTTTACTTACTTCTACTTATTTATATATGTAATTAATGGTTTATATGACTATGTCCATGATAATACTCTAAGTAAAAATATTACTACCACTTTGAAATAAGTATATTGTATGAGAGCCTTATTTAGCAAAAAAAAGAAACAAGAAAATTAATTAGCATATCAAGAACAATTCCATGGAATAGAAGAAGGATAAAAAGCTATGAATTCAAATTAATCAAACCTCTAAGTATGGAATTGATTCAAATAAAATCTCTACTACTTTTGAAGAAATTAGGCTAAAAAAATTAAAAATAATAAAAAATATAAAAATTACAAAAGAAACCAAAGTGGACAATAAATATTCTAAAAATTCTTTAAATTTCACAAGGATAAATATAAATAATCCAACATCAATAATTAATTTTTTGGTTGCTAATGTTCAACATGAAAAACCAATATAGTCTAATAAGTATATCTCTTTTATAAAATATTATATACAAATAATCTTATAGTTAAAAATAAAAAAATAGACCATAACATCTACCTATATAATATATTGATAAGGATTATTTCTATACAAAATTTCTCCCATACCACTATTATTGATGCATTGGAAGTCTAAAAGGCTACAAAGATGTGGCCTCTTCCATAACTCTCTTAAGTAGGGCCTCATTAGTTTGATTTCGAAAAGAAGATCAACATCCAACATCCAAAATAACTACCATATCACAATACTATTTGTAATGTATAGACTAGCCAAAAAAGTGTTAGCCAATTGGCTACAACAAATATTTCTAAGTTGTATCCGTTCTAAATAAATTGAATCTGTGAAGTATTAATACATACTAGATAATTTTTTCTTATTATAAAAAGTAATTCATTTATCTTCAGAGAGCTACTAAGACCTTGTCATCTTGCTTTTTAACTTTGAAAAAACTTATGATTGTATAAATAGATCTTCCTACAACAAATAATGGCCAAACTTAGATACTTAGTAAAATAGATCAAATAGACAATACTAAAATATCTATTTTTTAGTCCTTTTGAACGGATACAAGAATAAAAAAATTTCACTCCAATAACCTATAAAATAAGGATGCTTTAATATATAGTCAGTAATCCAAGCTATGAAATTGAAGGCCTTCAATTCTTTAATAACAAAACAATTTAAGATTAATATTTTGCCAATAATACCATCTTCTATCTTTGAAGAACCTCAAAAAGCCTCCAACACATACTCAAAGTGTTAGAGTTATTATGCAAGGCTTCATATTCGTCCATAAACTAAAACAAAACAAGAATACTTGAGATTAATATTGATATGAGGCTATGGCAATTTGGTAAAGACAAAGACCTCATATGATTCCTTCAAAAAATATCTACAAAGTTCTTGAGTTTTATTTTAGAAGACTACATTAGTCAATAAGAAAAATATGAAACAATTATGTAATAGATATTAAAAAATCTTAGTACATATATAAATAAAAAAAATTCTCTGTCTTAGCAAGAATACTTGTTTCTAATCAAATAATTTTAGATAGCATTTGTAGCCTTGCTTCATATAGTGATATCTAAAAATATATACTCATCTACATACAAAATCTAATTCACAAATTTATTGGAATTGACAATTGAAACAAGAAAATAATAGCCAAGGTAGTCTAAGTCACAACAATTATTTCCACATTCAAAGATAAATTTAAAATTCTTTATTCAATGGATCAAACATAAGCACTACTTGCAAGAATGCTCTTTTAAGGTCTTGTTTTAGAAATAGAATCTTAGAAGATTTCTTTTTTCTATAAAATCTATAATATATAAACTTGAAAAGACAAAGATTAGAGCTACAATGTTAGATGGCTCTTTATTGCATCCTAGATCAAAAAATAAGACTAAAGTCTTTGAAAAGCTACCCAAACAATATAGATAGCAATGCAAAAATGACTCACAAAATTTCCCACTTCTTTTGAAGCTGAGATATTGTACCAACAATTGTACTTGAATACAAAAAAAATCATTGATGATAATATGAGTATTCGCTAAGAAGGAAAGTCAAGATTTTGAACTTAATCAATCAAAAGAGTCAACCACATTAGATACATGTAGAATAATACTCAATAGCAATATATACTTGATTAAAATTTTAGGCAAGAAAAGAGAGCTTGATAATAGATATTGCAAAAACAAGGGTTAATGCTGACTATATCTTTTTATAATTATACCATGAAATATAAATATTATATTATCTTGCAACAATAATACAAACAAGGAAGCATCAAAAAGAACATGTAGGAAAAATACTACTATTAAGTGCAATATATTTAATATTTTGCATGTCTTTAGCACCTTACAATTTTTTTGCCATCGTTAGGCTCATAATTGCTGAAGGTCTTTCTATTGAAGAATGGAAGCAAAAGTTCCAATACTTTAGCTAATGTAACTTGTGCATGGGTGAGACATTGGAAACAATAGAATATAATTTCTTTACAAGCCCAAGAATCACCAAAATATGGAATAAATTTATAATCCTATAAAGATTGGCGGATTCTATTATATTTACTCTTATATGCAACATAAAACTCTATAGACCACTCTTGATGCCCAATTCTATTCAAAATATATAAAAAAAATTCTATCTTTTGACGTGTATGTAATTTTTGCTCAACTTTCAAAAATATACCATAGAACATACTTTGTTGGACCATATTTTGGTACATTTGGTGTCAAAAATATATACATAATTTAGAAGAGAGATAATTTTATCTTAAGATAGCTTTATATTGCACCTAACAAACTATAGTCAAAGTAGAAATGAGAGCTTAGGCCAAATTTTAGAAGTTTAAATATTAAAAAATACTTGAATAATATATGGTAATAGAATCTACTGTCTTCATGATATAGAAATTTGCTAAATTATTTTACATAGAAAGATCTCATTTCAAGTGAACATTCTTCTTACACTTGGACTTTTCATCAAGAAACTTTATTAATTACATATAAATAATTTAGGTATACAACATCCTTATAATACTAGGCTCTAAAGAACCCAATATGACCAACCTCTCTCTTAAACTCACTAAAGGCTTTTAAGTTCGTCTTGAAAACAAGTTATGTCAACACACCATCTTTCACATTTTTAACTTTTAATACCCATGATATCATTTAAAACAAGAAATACAAATGAGAACAATTGACTTACAAGAGCAATAGCAAAAGAAATTATTACTCAGAGCATGTTCGATATTGAGACATCTAATAATGATCACGCAACATAAACTAAATAGATATACAAGGACTTGTCTCTTATTAACATTACTTACATATCTTTGGATGTACTTATGTCCATGTTCTTCATTGATATATAAAAGTAAAAAAAAAAACATATGCATGCAACTAAGATATTACTTTACAAAAAACATGAGGAACTAGGCCTTTTATGCACGCAACTAAATTTTTTAGGAACTTTCCAAAAACATTCTACATGCCACTTTGAATCAATCCAATGTTAAATTTTTTATTTTTGTACAAACCAATTTGATACCTTTCAACTCATCAACAACATATAAGTTCAAAAAGAATGAAAGATTTAGATTTTTTAATACAATCACTTCTATGATTCAAAGCATATCTATTTGGTGATACATCCTATAGCATAAGATACGTTTTAAAGATGTTTGGAATACTAAATTAATTAAAAATAATAGAATTGATATTAATACCTCTACTTGTAGTATAATAAATTGATTTCTAATACCAAAATGTGAAAACTTATTTAACTTGAAAAAACTTGGTGGATGCCACTGATAGAAGCAAACTTTAAAAAGTTGAAGTCAGGTTGTTGTAGGAAGATTAAATGTTTTTGAAAGCTGCATGAAGTTTCTAAGAGACCAGATGGTAGTATTTGCTTCAAACATCAAATTGCTTATACATGTCAATAACCTATGTGGTTCACATGGATTATTACAAGTGTATGCAACATCATGGACTTTCAAAACCTCCAAAAAATACACCATAGATTGCCATCTATGATATAAAAGTACAATATATTTTGTAGAAAGCTTTTAGCCCTTTGCATCTTATTGTAATGGCAAATAAACTTATTTAAAGTAGTTCTCTTAACATGATGATAATAATTGTGAGAAATTAGAAATAATATGAACTTATTGAAGAATACAAAGTAATGCACTGCCATTGCAAAGCTCTTCTATAATAAATATATGATGCAAGTTATAACAAATCACATAAATGAATGTCTTTAACATTTGTCAAAATTTTTTATGCACAAATTGATATTAATGAAGGATACAAATATAGAAATATTCATTGCATAATCTCATAAAGTTAGTCATAGGAATTTTTATGGAGTCTCCTCAATTTGGCTTTCAACCTTATCAATAAACTTGATTATGTCTATTCTATTCTAATGATGATAAACATCACCACAAATGATTGCCAATATAGCGACAAAGAAAAATAAGCCCTGAGTACTTCTCTCATCTCTAAATGGTCAATTCTATGAAAAGGGTATAAAAATAAGTTTCCATAGAATCTCAAAGGAAGTTTAAAATAGGTGATAAAGCACTTGGTACTCCTTTGTTGAATCTATAAATGTATTCTTATTGATTTTTAATTTTTTTTTGTAAATAGAAATATTATAAATTATGTGAGAAATATTAATTAAAAATATATATATTTATGACCTAAGAATGATCTTAGTCTAAAAAAATATTATTAAATAAGCAAGGAATATTAGTTATGATGTCTTTGCTACCTAATTTCTTTCTTAAAAACTACTAACATCAACTATGTAATTTTAAATTTTAAAAACACACCAACATAATAGTGACTACTCACATCAACATTTATTTACTTTTGTAAAAGTCATACTTCTATAAGATTATTAGTATGTGAATTTTTTCAATCACAAAGTTAAGAAGATTTATGCAAATAAACTTTTAAATTGTTTGGTATCTTTATTTTATTTTTGTAATTAATGGTTTATTTTTAAATTTTATAAAGAATTTAATACAAAAAATCTACATCATCTAGTGAAATTTTGAATAATTTATTTTTACATATAATATATTTTAATTTATTTTAATTTATTAATATATTGCAAATGTACCGAACTGAACTACTATCTCACTATAAAGCAAGCGCCTTGAGGCGTGAAAACTATACCAAGCTGCTACTATTTTGAAATTTTGGCTTCCGTGTACTGAAGCCAACACGTCTTTGAGAGAATCATCAACTTCTTAGCAAGTTGTTGCCGCCGATGTTGAAGGACCACGATAACCGCCGCCGATGTTGAAGGACCACGATAACCGCCGCCGTGACTTTGTGGTGCCAACTCGCACTCTGCCGCAGCGTTTCGTTCACTATCGAATTTTCGTCAAATTGATTGTTAAATATCCACAGCGTGCTGAGCTCACCTCACATGTGAAAGTTCCATAAACATGTAACTGAAACATGGTTTCCATTCCAGACCTGGATAAATCTTAAGATGAATGGCAACGAATTCGAACAAATGGTCCTGAAGTTAGCTGTGAGTCAAAAGTTTCAGTAAAAACCATGCCATGTCCTTGTGGCTTTCCCAAAAGCACAGTCCATCCATGAGTTAGAAAAAGATGCCAGAACTCAACTCTGAAGCTTTCCTCACATCGTTCTGCCACGCATTCGTCCACAACGACAAAGAGAGCAATGTCTCACACACACCGTGCGGCAATGCCTTCATTCCTTCGACGAAGGGTACGTTCTGACTCCTCGGCGAATCCAATTCTCCGCGACGGCTGATCCCCTAGCGCCATTCTCCCGATAGCGATTGCAACGGTCTTCCTATCCTAATTCTTCTTCTTTTAGCAACATTATACGGGGCAGTGCCAAAAGAAGCGATTCCTCTCACACTCCAGACCACAAAGCAAAATGCACAGATGACCAGAAAGACAAAGCGGGGGAGGGAGGGAGGATTGTCGAGCATCAGACGCTGCATGTGGCTGCGCGCAACAAAACGTCGACCAAGTCTCTTGTAATGAAGAAGAGAGCTCCGACCACCCTCGGGCATCGTGATCGGCTCCACCATTCGTGTCCTCCTATTCAGGGAATCGAGACAATGCTCCTCCTTACTCCAAATGAGCAACAGAGATTCGGAGCTATCTTTCTAAACGGTCTCTCAGCACATTCCTTCCTCACCAAAATGGGACGAGGTCATGGCCAGTGCCGCCATCGTAAAAACAAAGTATAAAAACAAAATAAAAATAAACGCAGAAGAAGAAGGAGAAGGCTCTAGAAGGGTCTTGGCATTGTGATCTCCGCTGAGGGAGGGAAGCTCAGTTTCGAAAGTTCGGTGTGCCACGCAGGATTTAGGAAAGGGGAGCTTCTCGTCCGACGTGGCAAAACTCATTCAGCCCCCCTGTTATTGTGCGGATGATGACGTGGAAGTCCCCCCAATGCTGACGCACATGGTGTGCTTTAAAGGGTTTCCTTGTTACTTTTACTTTTTTCTTTTCAATACTTCCTCTGCATCATTTTGGCTTCATAGTCTTTGATAAATGCATTTTATTCATTGTTCCATTCACATACAATTTCGTTTTAATAATATTTTTTGGTATGTAAGCCTCAAATTCATTATTTAGATTGATAGTGTCATTTTTTTTTAGATTTAATAATTCTCTGAAAATATAAAGTGTTTTTTCCATTATTTTTAAGTATTTAGAATTCAATTTTCAAGCATATCAGGAGTTTCAATTTACATATACTTGAACTACTTGTCTCTATTCTAAAACTTGGCATTCTTTGATTTGAAAAATGATCATCTTTTGTCTTGATAGCATTTACATGTTTTAAGTTTTGTGGACCATTGATCTCAAAACCAGTCTTGTAACACAGGTTGTATTAATTCATTCTAGTTTAGTAGTCCTAAAATAGTATGGGTATTTTTTATTTTTATTTTTTTGAGAAAAGCACATTTTCTTTTTTGCTAAAAATATTTTTTTAATTTTTTGAGGGCATTTCTTACAGTACAAAAGGATATTCATGTGATTTGTAAAATTTTGAAGATAAAAATTAACTGGTACGATTTGATTCAAAAATGTAGTATAAGAAAATCATGCGGATCCATGTTAAAATCCAAAAGATTCTTCAAAGATTCATTAGCATTCAACTCAAAATTTATTGATGAATGCAAAATATTACATAGTTTGATATAGGAATAAAATACTTTCAAACGCCATAAATCTATTATGTATTATTATGCAGTTATAATAAATTTATAATTTATATTACATAAGAAAAAATTCAAAAAAATAAAGATTAATATAAAATTTTGTTATTCCACAATATGTTAATAACATGAAAATTTTAACCATAACTGTTGTATTGCAAAGCTTAAACCATAGATATATTTACTTGTGGTTTTTTATGTACTCTATTGTATAATATCAAATTATGAGAAGTGATTGTTATTATCTTTTATTTTTTTTCATACAAATGTTTGAAAGAATCGTTCAGATCTTTAGATACTTATCTTGTCAATTATACAAAATGTGATGGTTGGGCGGGAATTTTGTTTTTAGATTTTACAAGTATCAAGTGTAACAAGTTCTGTGAAAACCAGTAATTTTCGTTTTGATTTTTTGAGTTTTGGTAGTGTTTTATACTTTGGTTGTTTGAATACAAATTTTTTTTAGTATTCATGTAGAAAGGGATTTTTGAATAATAATTTTTAATTTACATGGGGTTTTTAATGATAACAAGTTGACAATGCAAAACTTACACAAATAGTCAAGAGCATATTACACACGCAATTCCAAAGTGATACTGAAAAAAGTGAATATATTATTGTTTCTTAGTTTTTTATTATTCCAATGCACTGAAGATGAACTTAAATATATTTTAAATAAAAGTAAACCAAAGCCTAATTTTAAAATTACTTACAAGGATACTGTATAATCCAAAGCCTTTATATTATTACTTCTCGCACAATGATACTGAATAAAAATATGTCTCTGTAGTGCACTTACTAAGCTCTTAAAACATGTGCATGAATTGTTCATAATTGTAACAAAAACAACAATTCATTTAATTTTCCATTTTAAAATGTCCATAAATATCTTTGGTATTATGTAGAAAGAAAAGTGTCTCAATTAATGAAAAAAAACGTCCTAAATCGATATGTACCAGGTACCATACAGCGAATATTATGTTACATGTCATGTCAAATCCAAAAGAGAAAGAGGCACAAAATCCAACATTCTTAATCGAAACAGTTGGATCCTGAATCAAGTTGTGAAGAAAACCATTGGAAGTTTTTATTTTTTCCGCAAAATAAAAACTATTTATATAGATATATTTGCGTTCTACAAAATTCCCATGTGTGCATTTTTTCGATATTTTTTAAAATTTCATACAAAACATACAAACTTCGTACTCCATGCCCAGTTCTACTTTCCAAAATTCCATGTTGACTTTGCCCACAAGGTTTTTTCTCTTTTGGGTGGAGCAGCTTCCAAGGATCCCCGCAGCTGGGGTATGAAATCCGAAAGGAGGAGGGGGGGTTGTATGTGGTGGGGCGCGCTATTGGACTCCCCCATTCACGAGGCAGAGAGGCAAAAAATTTGAATTTGGGCGAGACTGGGCAAGAGGAAAAACCAAAATTTGAATGAGCGACGATGGGTTACCCCGCCCAACGGACAGCCTGGCATCCCAACTCCACACCCTAAACGTTCCCTTGTGGGAAACGTTCACATGTCCACGTCAACCGCTACACGACAGGGGTACTACCCACTCAGAACCGTCCACGTGTACTTCAGTTCCTGACTGCCCGCAACTGGGCGGGTCCAGTGAGATGGCTGTTGGAGCGCGACCCGGTGTCGACCGGGGCCGGGGTCATGGCCGAGCAGTAGTAACGGGGAGCAGAATTTAACCTTCGTCTCTGTCCCAGTTGGGATCGCTTCGAGCGCTTGTTATAAATTGTCGTGGGCAACACGCCCCCCCCCCCTCTCCCGGAGGTGGGCTGAGATTTCTCAAGCGTTTAACGATCCGTCGTTGCTGTGACGGAGTGCTGTATCATCATCACCATCATCGCGTGGATAATCGCCGTGGATGCGGCGCTGTGGCGGGCTACAACGCAGAGTGACATTCCGACGCCGGGTTGAGGTTTTGTGTGCATGGTCTCAGAGGAAGAAACTGTCGATTCGTGTAGGTGAGGAGGTCTTGGATCGGATTTCAAGGGCGAGGAGGAGCGTGGGAGATTTGATAGCGACATTGGTTTTTTTTTTTTTTTTTTTTTTTTTTTTTCATTCTTTTTATTTTTTTCAGGAGTGGAGAGGTTGAGGTCGGAGTATCGTGTGGTGGAGTTCTGTGCCGGGAAATGGTTTGGCTCTTAGGTTTGGTTTCGGGTATGAACAGCTGTGCAGTGACGGACTTTAGATTCTGCTGTGAGGTGTGACATCTCGTGGTGTCGATTTGCCGTGGGATGTTGTTCGTTTAGGGAGTATTGGTGATGCTGGAGCGAGTTCGCGGTGGGGAGTTGGTCGGATTTTTCAAGGAAGGTTGGCATGTGTACCATTCGGTGGAATTACTAGCAGATCTGCAATCGTCGCAACGGAAGGGCGTCTAGTGTCCCATGACGGTCTGTTGAAGTTGTGAGGAAGGTTGTTTCCTCCGAGAGTTAATGCAGAGGTTCTGCTCTGGTTTGACAGCTGGCGTGTTTCTATCTCCATTCTATCTCGGAAGAGGTTTGTTGAACTTGGTGTTTAGCGGTGCTGCTGTTACTCCGCTCGCCCGGTTGGTAGCAACCTATATTGCAATCTCTTCGACCTACTTGCTGATCATCTAACGGTAGTCTCAATGGTGAGTGATACTTATCCTGATTCCCTGCCTATGTGTTTTTGTCGACATCATACGTCCGCTTGTTGATCGCCGGGATGCAATTTTGAGTCCATGCATCATCTATGAACAATTCGGAATTGAAGCAAATATGCCACTGAGTACTGTCTAACTTTCCTCATGGTAAGGTTGGATTACGTTGCTTGGGTTCTGGAATGTGCTTGGCCAATTGATCATTCCAGGAAAGCGTTTCTTTCTGCCCGCACTGTGCACGTGAATCACTTCAGATAACGACAGCATGATCGGATTATTTCGTGGGCCTCTGTGCCCTTGGTTTCATCGAAATGGCGAATTTCTATTCATCAGTAATGTGCCGAGTAATTGTATTTTTTTTCGTATGCGGTTCATATCGTAGATTACCCTCTCTTTGAGGGTTTTGAAATCTGCACTCCCGAAAAGACATGAACGATGATAGAGTACAGTTTGCTTAACTACAGGGTTTGGGAATACACATCTTGGGCTTGGAGATGTTGAAATTTCGAAGTCATGACCTGTTTTCTCCCTGCAGGCAACAAACGAGAATGTTAACCTGTCTGCGAAGGTGATCAGAGACCTTGCCAGGGAATTAAAGAATTTGGATGACAGTCCTCCAGAAGATATTAAAGTCTACGTGAACGAGGAGAACTTCTCGAATGTGACTGCCGACATCGAGGGTCCACGTATGTTTTCTGCAACTATATGATACGCCTTCAAAGTCTCGTATACCTCTATGTCTCTTATCTGCATTGACTGTGTCTGAACTCTTCCAGGAACGTTCTCAGATAGGGTTAATGTGTAGATCATCAGGAACCCGGGGCAAGGCAGGGTTTTCAAACAATTGATTCGTGTTACGCTTTGGATTGTGACAGATGGAACGCCGTACGAAGGTGGCGTGTTTAGAATGAAGCTTATTCTTAGCAACGACTTTCCTCAAACCCCACCCAAAGGTAACAGCTCTAGCTCTAGGAGTCGTCGCCTGCCACCTTTTCGTAACAATTTTTCAGCTTTTGCATTCTGATTTCCATGTTTTCTGTCTTCAATGCTTAGCATACCCTTGTGGGGTTTATGATACAGGGTACTTCGTGACCCGCATATTCCATCCCAACATTGCCAAAAATGGAGAAATATGTGTGAACACCCTTAAGAAGGATTGGAAGCCGACTCTTGGCCTACGACATGTCCTACTTGTAAGCTTTATGATATATCACGTCGTGGAACTCGTGTTTTCTTCGTCAATTCATTAGAGTGTCAGTTGTTGGGCTGCCCAGTAACGAGCCTAAGAGGAAATTATGGCTACTTTTTGAGCTGCGGCGACTTAACAGTCTTGACCAATTTCTATTCTATACTTACGTGCAGGTTGTTAGGTGCCTTCTTATTGAGCCATTTCCTGAATCTGCCCTCAATGAAGAGGCTGGCAAGATGTTGATGGAGGATTATGAAGGCTACGCCAAACACGCCAGGTCTGTCTTAGTGCGCATATAGTGATTTCCACGCTTCATGTTTAGTAATTGAAAGCAATCGCGTGAAAGAATGTCATGGTGTCCATTCAGTTTCTTCTGTCTTACAATTGAACCTCTCATTTCAGTCGACCTGTTTGGATAGACGATTATATGTTCATATTTAATTCGAGGAGTTATTAACATATCAACTTTCTTCCTGTGTAACCAGACTCATGACCAGTATCCACGCAATGAAGCCGAAGCCCAAGAGCAAAGTGCCCATTGCCGAATCCACAAGCGTCAACGCTGTTTCCACAGACGACGCGCACACCCCTCTCATGCATAATTCTGCTAATAAAGACAACACATTGGATAATAGCCTATGTGTTGGAATTAGTGATACCGTTGCCACTACCTCTCCTACCGCAAAGAAACCGAAGGGTGAGCTGACGTCCGCAAAGTCTCTTGTGGACAAAAGAAAAATGGATGTAAGGAAGAAAAGTTTAAAGAGGTTGTAGTGAGGACCAGCGATAAGACCGTACGAGGTGGTTACCTGTTAATATACCCCTGGATCTCTTTTCTTCCTTCGATATGTTACTACTTTTTAACCAGGATAGTGTTAAATCAGGTCGATTGCTCCAGCAGTTCTGTAGTCCCCCTCCTGGTATCCTTTACCGTAGTTACAGGTCAGGACATAAGGTTCTTAATTTTTTTATACAACAATCTTTGAAGTTAGAAGGGGTGATCTTGTTCTGCATAGGAGGTAAGTCATCCATTCAGATCAAGATTTTGAATGGTTTTGCTCACTGAAAGCGTATTAGTCTCGATGTAAGGATGTACAACTATGTTAACGGCGCATGCACGCCATGATCTCAGTCTTCATTAAGAGCGTGAACTGTAGCAGAGGAATGAAATTACTTTTTTCCGATGGGAACAGAGCGATATATCCACCAGCTTTGGTGAACGCTGTGGCACCATGTACTACTACCTTTCTTATTATGGTATGCAAAGAGCTCAGTTACGTATTAAAATTTTCTCCATGATTGTCGAATGCCAAGTTGTGGTAGTACCCAGAAGTTCTGATAGCGACCGGTCAGTCTGCATTGGTATGCGTCTGGGATCTGTGTCGTTATCCCTCGACACTCAAGCGAGCAGTGTCTAGACTGGCGCTTTTCTTCCATCTTCGTAGCCACCTCTGTCGATGCCGACTGCTACTTCACACCTATTATGGGATCTCTCTGGTAGATGACTGTTGGGTCATCTCGAATTTAACATATGATTGCCCTGTTTCATGCCCTAGGAGAATGCACCAGCGCATCAATTATTGTACAAGCCCTTCCCTCTGACCACGCCCGCCTCTTTCCCAGTTTCAGCTGTAGGACTTGTGGATAGGCTGTCCAGGTGGACAGTGATCAGACAACTTCTGTAAAGTAGATAACTGTGAAAAATTCTGCAATCTACTGTCTTCAGGTGTGATGCATCCCAGGACATGTCTTGCAAATAGTGAAAGCAAAAATTTGTTTCGAGGAGTAAGTCTTATTGACAGTCTATTTTTATTTTCCAACTTGTGAAATGTTCTTGTAATACCAGTACATTACATGATAAAAATTGTGCTGAGATTATGGCTGCTCAGATTAAAGTCATTGATCTTTGTCCCATAATCTCTTGCTTTAATGACTGTTTTAGATCTGGTGTTTTTATTTCTGAAGACATATATACATTGTCTGTGTGATGAATTTTTAAGTAGTAATAATTTTACTATATCTACAGTACCCAACAATGTTTTAACTACAGTTACATGCATGATTTCAAATAAAACTCATATTATATATTATGAAACAGTTGTGTTTTTTTTTTTTTTTTTTTTTTTTTTTTGTTTTAAAATGTATGAGACGAGGACAAATTGTTCAAAAAAAATAAAAACAATGACATCAAAACATCCATTTTGATGCCATTGTGTTTTATCAGTTCAAACTTTTACAATTATTTAGTAACTATTTCGTAAGTATTTTTCGGTGAATATGATTAGAGAGAATTTTCATTGTTATTACTATTATAGTTTTCTTGTTGTCTTGGTCACACAAATCGGAGATTCTTGCAAGTATGACGTCAAATTATTTATTAGGTATATGTTTTAAAAAAGTTACTTGATTGTAGATAATAAAAATTAATTGTTCCAAATTTAAACTACTTTTTAACATCAATATTAACTGGAAATCTTCAAATAAGGTTTGTTCAGTTTTAAAAACATAATATAATTTTCATTTTTTTTGATAGATCAGTATAATACAAATCTACATTTATTTATTTTCGTTTTAATTGTCGAAGGTTTATACTTGTTGAATCTGTATGTGAGTATAAACATTCATGTATGCATGTATATATACATTTCCTACTATTCAAATATTTACATTAATATTAAAAACAAACTACTACCCTCATTGCAAGTCTATATCTCCAGTGTATATTTACAAAATTCTTGATATTGTCTGCAAATCACACACTCAAATCACATTTTTTCTGTATTCACAAACAACCAACTATGAAACCAAGCAATGAACTAAACAAATATCCAAACCCTCAACAATACAAAGAATCCTAATTTGACATGCACTTGAAGACAACATTCCCCACAAAAACGAATATCCAAATCTCAAAGGGTGACGGTAATAAAGGGAACATTTCTATCCCATAGTGAACGATTTGCTCTTTCTCTACCAATTTTCGTACACAATATGGTTTTTTTAACCATTTAAAACGTTAGCTTTTGGTTGAAGCTTCCCCCGACCAAAGGAAAAGGGGAAAAAAAAAAAAAAAAAAAAAAAAAGGTAGAAGAAGAAAAAAGTGGGGAAAATAAGCTAGAGCCTACTTTATTGGACACAACATTCAACGCCCTCAGTGCCACCCTCTGTAGGGCACAGAGAGCAACCCCCCCCACCCCCGATTTCCCACGAAGGAAGCGAACGACATCTTTCCATTCTTCTATTCGTTCGTTCATTCGTTTCTTCGTTCATGCTTTCGTTCAGTAATAACTTCGTTCGTCGCCTCCCTCGCAATCAGCCAAGAGTTCGTGGCGGAGCCCACGCGCTTCCGCAGAGGAAAAACGACGACCAGGACAATGATTCGCTGGAAAGAGGCAATTGGACCTGGCGCTGCTCCCGAAGCTGCGCAGAGTTGTTGCATCAACAACAACGAACTGTGTTCATGCCGACTGCCACCAGGAGGGAAGGAAGGAAGAAGGGGAGTGAGGAGAGGGGATCAGGCAGGAAGGTAGGCAAGGCAAGGCATTCATCATCGGGGTTGGGGTGGAGGTGGAGGTGGGCAGGGAGTAGTGGGGTGGGGTGAAGTGAGGTGAAAACAACTGCACTCACTACTACTGCTGCACTGCAGAGCACTAATACAACTAGGAGGATCGGGTCGAGGATTGTTGTGTTTCGTCATTCTTCGAGGCTGTGGTGGGGCAGCAGGCAAGCTGTACTCGGGTGAGTTTTGTTGGCGTGGTGGTCGAAGGTGTTCGTTTTTACCCTGTGGGGCCTTGGAGAGATTCCTTGTGTTATGGGACTGGGTTCAGAGGTGGTGGTGGTGGTGGATGTGGTGACTTACCGACATGTGAGAATCGAAGGGTGTGTTTTTAAGGTTGGAGTTGTTTTGAGGTTGTGGTTTGGTGGAGAGCGAGAGAGGGAGTTGGTAGGGGTTGATTTTGGTGGTGAGAGATAAGCGTTGTTGTTTTTTTTTTTTTTCGGTGGGAGGAGGGTAATGGATTGAATTGTGTTGGTGGGCGTTGCAGGTAGGAGTTTGAGATCTTTGATTCGCAGCGGTTACAGATCAATCGTCATGGGGAACAGTGGGTCGTCGTCGTCGTCATCGAGTTTTAATAACGATCCTCGACGGGTGTCTCGGTCTAGGGGTTACGAGGGTTCCTCATCGCAAGCGTACGGTGGTTATTCGCATCCGTCTTCCTCTCGTTATGGGGATGCGTATGAGGAGCCGCCCAGTGAGCCACCGTACGTCCCACGTCCAGTACCGAAGAAGCCCTTGAAGCGTGAATTCTCGTTTATTAGGGACAATTATTCGTCTGTGGAAGAGGTGCAGAATGCCCTTGGTCAAGCTGGGATGGAATCTTCCAATCTCATTGTGGGCATTGATTTTACGAAGAGTAATGAATGGACAGGGAAGAATTCTTATGGTGGTCGGAGCTTGCACGCTATCGGAGGCGAGCCGAACCCTTACGAGAAAGCCCTCAGCATTATTGGTCGAACGTTGCCAAAATTCGATGATGATAACCTCATTCCATGCTTTGGATTTGGTGATTCCACGACTCATGACAAGTATGTCTTCAGCTTTAATGCCGACCACCGCCCTTGTGAAGGATTCGAGGAAGTTTTCTCCCGGTACCGAACTATTGTGCCGCACCTCCGTCTCGCTGGACCCACTTCGTTTGCGCCCATCATCAACGCCGCGATTGATATCGTTGAGGAAAGCGGCGGACAGTACCATCTTCTCATCATCATCGCAGGTTAGTTCGTGAATTTACCCTCTGTACCCTCATGCTCTTAAACCTTTAGGGCTTCCAGGCCATCTTTTGTAATGTGTCTCAAAGTTGTGGTGCACGTCTTGGCACTCTTGACACAACTGCTGTCGTGCAAGATACATCATTTAAGGATCTACCCTTATTTGATAGTTCTTTGGATCCTTACATCTTTCGGATCGTGATTTATTATTATTATTATTATTATTATTTCTGGTGTAGCGACTCGTGCACAGAGAACAGAATGTTATTGTTCGAGGGGGTCCTTTTAATGTTCGAGTTGCTGAAGCTTACCCTTGGACGCACTTTTTCGTTTTTAAGCGCTCCTTATTAATCTTCGTTTTGTGGGTGCTAGTAAAACTTTCCTTAACCATGAATTTGCTCTCAAGAGTACAGACGACAACTTGCCAGAACGCAGCTTCGACAAATTCGTCGTTCTTGCAAGTTGTCGTCGAGTATATTTGACGAAGCTGCGTTCTGGCAACTCATGGTTAAGGAAAGTTGTCGTCGTTCTGGCAAGTTGTCGTCGACCTTACTGCGAAGCAATATAGGATAGGATCCTGTTGACTCTTGTCGTAATGTCACAGATGGGCAGGTAACAAGGAGCGTGGACGTAGCATACGGTCAGCAGAGTCCTCAAGAGGCAGCAACTATTCGAGCCATCGTCAATGCCAGCTCCTACCCTTTGTCCATCGTGCTTGTAGGCGTGGGGGATGGACCTTGGGACATGATGCGTGAGTTCGACGACAACTTGCCAGAACGCAGCTTCGACAACTTTCAGTTCGTCAACTTCACCGAGATCATGAACTCCAGAAACCTCAACGCCCACCAAAAAGAGGCTAAGTTTGCACTCAACGCACTGATGGAAATTCCTCTCCAATACAGAGCAACATTGGAACTTTCCATGCTTGGCAATCAAGTTGGCACATCCCCTGGAATCAAGCCGTTGCCTCCCCCTCCCAAGGTGCTGCAGAACGATGGCATCTATCCTGGTGGCAATTCTCGACAACCACAACAACCAACTCACAAAAATGGCTACCCAAACTACAATCATGGACATTATTCTGGTGGAGCTGCAGGAGGTCCACCACCGTCTTCTACCAGAGACTATCACCCGCATTCACCACACCACAGCTTCGACTCTTACCCCAGCTTCAACAATCACAACTATTCTACTCAACCTTCTGCTCCCGCCTCGTCAGTGGACGGTTCCAACATGGACTGCCCGGTTTGCCTCACAGACAGGAAGGACATGGCCTTCAATTGTGGGCATCAGACATGCCGGCAGTGTGGTGTGGGTCTACTCAATTGTCCTATGTGCAGGCAACTGATCACCACCAGGATACATCTCTACTGAATGGACTATGAGATAGCATGATCTCCCTTGTAAATGAACCAGGTGCACTTGTCGATCAAGCCGGATTGATCGACTTAGTCAAGGTGCTGTGTGATTTCGCCACCATCAGGTTGAGATTAGTAATCCAATCGAATCTTTTTATTAAGTTGCTGTGAGGGATGTGGAGTCCTTCCGGGCAGCAGCAGGGGCAGATGCTGGAGATAGCCAGTTGGTATTGTACAGTGTGTATTCCTGAATTCATACCAGACTCTGAATACGGTGATCTCTGAGATTGTGATACAGTTCCAAATACTGCAAATGTTCTGTTCCTCATTAGTGTCCAAGAATGAGTGTTGTTTGTTATGGACTTGTTTCGTATATGAAACAGACGTCATCATTTCTTTTAGCATTTTAGGAACTATTTGTTTATTTATGAAGAACAATATGTTTCTAGTTCTAAGAGCCGAAGAGGTTTTAGTGGTGTTCTTCATTAGGAGGGTTGGGGCCTATAAATGGGATTCAAATCATTGATCTCATTTGGTGGAGCTATTTGCCATTTTTTTGATAGTTTAAGTTTATTGTTGCCTAATATTGTAAGACTTTTATTTGTATTTAAGATTAGTTTTTAGTTGGATACTAAGTGTAATAGTGATTTTAGAATATAAATGAGGTGGAAATTGTAGATGCAAATCTCATCATAGAATCCACATGGAATGCTTTGGATCATGAACAATGAAAGTTTAACCTAAGAGTGAGAGTGTTTTATGGAAAAATATCATATATATATTTCTTAAATTTGTTGAGAAATCAAGAGTATCCATGTATTCTTGGTAATAGCAAATGTATCCTCCACTTTTGTGATAATATCAAATCTATCCTTGAATGTGATAAGGTATCATGATTGTTCTTTTTTTAGGTGCAATTAGGGCCCAAAGTGAAAATCACATAGAATTTAGTAGTCATTTTTGCACTTTTTGGCAAATTACGCCTCTTTATTTTGTATAGATTTTGGTGTGGCCATTTTTGACAGATTTTGGCACGTTTTGGCTCTTGCTCTTCTTCTATCAATTTCTATATGCCACTGATATTTTTTCGTACTAGTTTTTGGCAAATTTTGCTATGACAATGCTTTTCCTACCATGGTACTTACATTTTGTGCAAGTAATAGAGTACCAAGATAGATTCAAGCTCTCGCTTGAGTTCTTGTTCCTTCTTTTATATATTAAGCTGCTTCTTGTCGTCCATAGACATTGATGTCTCTCCCTTTTTTTGACGTCTTTGCTTTACTTTCTCTTGTGATATGTTCTTTTCATCACCTTCATTCGTGGCTACCACAACTTATATGATTGTTAAATTATTTTATTTTATTTAATTTATTTTTAATTTTATTATTATTATTATTATTATTTTATATGTATTATTTTTCTTTTTTATTGTGTGTTCCACCCAAAAACAAAGGAATTATATGTTGAGCTTAATAGATTATTCATTATCCACTTGAAGCCTTGCTAATCGAAACAAAATTTCTATCTTTCATATCTTAATTGAAGGCTATGATGTATTTTAGAAGAATGCATTCTATTCATACTTAATATGGATTTGTATTTGTGAAAGATATAACTCCATGTCTTTATTCTACAATTTTGCAATTAACTTCTATCCCATGCTAGATATTGAAGATAAGAATCAATTTCTCTTATCAAGCATAATTAAAGTGTTTGTAGTCAATTATATAGGAAAATTTTCACATTTGAGATAGGATTGTGAGTGCTACACAATGACTTTTCTTCACTTGTTGTCAGATTGCATCTATTCTTGTCATGATTATTGATGATAAGATGAAGATTCTAACTTCTAATTTTCAAGGGCCATTGAGGATGCATGTGACACTATAAGACATGCAGTGCTTTACCAAGTGCTAGACTCTATCTCGAAGTAATACTATGCTAGATGGTATTATACTTGGGCTTATGTTCAAAGCTGTTGTACAATCTCTAAGCCCTCTTACTAATTGAAGCTTCATACTTGGTCCCATGATCAAATATAAATTGCATGCTTAAGTACCATCTATTTTTGAGGCTATTTGATTTAACAAGTGAATTGTTATATATAATTTAGTAGATTTTGACTTCCATGATTATTGTCATATTATCTTAATCAACATTCTTTGTAGGATTTGAATTAGCATGTAATTTGGCTTTATAATCTAGTTTTGGTTCATTCCACATTGCTAGTTCTATTTATTAAAAATGGCCCATTTCTATTAGTTGATGAAGAAGCCAATCCTAGCAAAATCAAGTAAGATCAAAATCAAGTAGGAGCAACAACATTGATTTTATGCCAAGGTTCAACCAAGTAATCTTTGCAACTTATTTATTTAAAATTTGAAAATAGTTCAAGAGTATTATACTTTAAATGCCTCTAATGACTTGCTTCATGCTAAACTCTTATATAAGCTCCAACTACTAACTTGATCACCAAAAAACTCACTAAAATTGACCATAATAAATAATTATTTTTTGATGACTTTGTAGGTCAAATATCATAAAGCCTTCTTCAATATGTTTTAAAATAAAATTGATTTGGTCTTGCATATTATGCATGATTTTTAAAATTTAGTTTTTTGACAAGTTTTTTTTGTGTAGAAACTTTTTGAAGATAAATTATACTTCAAAATAGATAGTTTTTTTAATATGGATATTATTTTTAGTAGTACTAGGGCCGATTGGTTAGCGGACAATATGAAGAATAAATTGGATGATATACCATAATACAGAATTATAGATATTCAAAAAAATACTTAATGTGATGGGAGTATTATGATATCCTATTTGATTACATAATATAGAAGAAAAAGTAATTTTTGAGATAATTGGCTCCTATATAAATAATTATTGCAATTTGAAAGTATTGTTGTGATGTAACATGGCTAATAAGTGAAAGAGTGAAGACAATATTATATTATAGAAGATCTTATTTCAAAATATTATAAAAAATTATCTTTAAAATATAGATAATAGTCAAAAGGTAATAAAATTAAAAGTTTAAATTTTGTCTTTTTACAAAGTGGGCTTCTACTTACTTTGTAGAGCTATAAATAAGGCAAAAAAAGATAGATTATAAAAATAAAAGAAATAAACATATGTATAAGAAATTTAGGAGTTGATTTTAGGAAAAAAAACATCAAGAAAATAAAAATTGATACTAAAAAAGGATCGGTTGCCAACTACAATCAAAATTAGTTCCTAAAGCATAAGACTTCATACCTACAATAACTTTAGGATTCTTTGTAAATTAGAGAGTAGAATTTGTAAGAAGATTTTATAAGATTTTTTTAAGCATGGATTTTGAGGAATTTGAGTTTGTAATGACTTATCAAGGATATGAATTGGAAGAAAATACATAAACCTGGAAAATTTGTATTAAAAAAAAAGTGAAAAAATAAAAATAAAGTAATATGTATATTAAAAAGAAACTAGAATGGATATTGCCAAAAGACAAAGAAATTAGAGACTCTTGAATCTAAACTAGAAGCAAGAAAGGAGTTAAGAAGAGTGAAGAAGGCTTTGCTCTTGCCTCTATATATACTATCTATATAGGATCTATGTAGCAATGTTCTATATGACCTCCAAAAATATGTTGACTTTGTATGACACATATCTTAACTTGCAAGGCAAGTTTTTTATATGGCCACAACATAGTTAGTTTATTCTGTAAGCTACCAATACATATGGTACATGGATAGCTTATTGACCAAGTTTCTAACCTATCAATCAACTGCAAACATATGCAAAGTCAAAACATCATCTAAAAAGCTTTTAGGAAGCTTCTTTGGAAGGTATTATAAAATTAATCTACTTTTATCTAATTCTACCTACCTACATAACAATTATAGTAGGTATATATTCATGACATTATCCCCCCTTTTAGAGACAAGTTCGACAAGAAGCGATGATCATATGTTGAAAAAGTCTAAGATGTGGTGAATTGTATTTGCCACATACTTTGATCTTTATTCCCTTTGAAGGTAGTTGATAGGTCCTTTCAATCATTGATAATGTCCCATTTCAGGAAGAGAAGACTATCCTATGATTTGATCATTGTTCAAACCTTCATAACTTCTTTCAAATAAAACATTTGCAACACCATTAAGAGTTGTATCTACCTCCCATAAAATTATCAAATATTCACAGTCTTTTGCAAGTCATGATATTAAATGCATTATATCTTGCCATCTATTTAAAAAATGACATGTTATTCCTGAAGATCTTCATTCCTATTACGTTATCTTAAAGGCTGTGATAATCACAATGTCTTATCCGATAAGTTGGCAAATGTTGGCTCTCGAGTTGAGTCCGTCAGTTGTTGGTTCTCTATCTCCTTGATGCCACAATTATACAAAAACTACAAACAAAGATAGAAGTTAGAATGTAATCTTTCTTGAATTGTATTTCATTTATAGTAAAGATTTGCTATCCTTCATCTTGATTTTAATAGATGATGTTGATGAAAAGCTTCCATTATCTTTGCTGTATTTACAAGTTTTTTTTTGGCTCCCAATTGTATTCACTAATATTATATCTATACCAATGGACAAGATATTTTAATTTATTTCAGCATTGCCTTGAATCTAGAACTTCTTCTACTTCAAATTCTTCATTATTGTCGACTTCTATAGGAGGAGGTCGAACTTATCTTCTTCTTGGTATGTTCAGAGTCTTGTATGGTTTAAGAAGAAATTCATAGAAGATAGAATGGATCTTCATTAACTTTGGTAGATGTAATTGATAAGCAATTGAATTGATTTGTCTACAAATAAGAAAAGATCAAAGTTTGTGGTAGTCCAACTAATGTCGAAGACAAGTAATCTTGATATTATGATGAAGTAATCATATCTTATCACCTACATTAAATTATGGTTTTTCTTTTTGATAGGCATCTATGTTGATCTTTTGTTATTCTTGAGCTTCTTTTAATTGTGCCTTCATTATTACTTATAGCTTAAACAAATGATTTGCCAAATCTTCCACTACAAGATGATCAACTTTTAAAAAGTCAAAAGTATCAAGTCATAGATAATAACCATAATTGACAAAAAAAGATGTTTATTGCATAGAAGAATGCATCATATTATTATAAGCAAACTTTGCCAATGGCAAGAGGGCTCTCTAATTGTTTTGTTGATAATTGATTGTACACCTTAAGTATTGCTCCAAAACTTTGTTTATGCACTTTGTTTGTCCATCAATTTGAAGATGAAAGGCCAAAGAAAGCTTTATGTCCACCTTTAGAATCTTAAAAAGAATTTTCTAAAATCTTGATACAAATTGAATCTCTCTATTTCATATAATATCTTTTGATAATGCATGATACCAATAGATATTGTCAAAGAAAAGCTTGGTAGTTTCTTCATCTATGATAGATTTTGTACATGGTACAAAATATGTCATTTTGATAAAACAATCTACTATTACAAATATAAAATCACACAAATATGAAACTAGAAGATCTGTAATAAAATCCATAGAAATAAAAGAACAAGGTTGTGCTAAAATAGGTAATGGTTGAAAAAGTCTATAAGATCAATGATGAGGAGTTTTTGACCTTAAACAAATGTAACATGATTGAACAAAGTCTTTTATAGCTTTCTACATTTGCGGCTACAAGTAATATTTAGATATTAGCTCCAAAGACTTATTTTATCCAAAATATCTTGTTGCTGGAAAGTTGTGATGTGCTTGAAGAACATGTAAACGTGCTTCTTGTTTTAGAATATATATGCATCCTTTGAAATAAAGTAGGTTGTTCTTAAACTTGAACTTAGAAGTATTATGAGACTTAGAAGAAGTATTTTTGATATCATGAACAAAAAGATGAAAGGACATACTTAATTGAATTTGTTTGAAAAAAGTTGAATTAACAGTCAATGTTGATTTCACTGCCCAAAGATGAAATTGTTCTAGCTTCAATTAAATTATCCTTTGTTAATCAAAAGTTGCATATCCTTCTTTAGGTATAAAATAAGAATGTCTAGAAAGGACATTTGATAAACCTGATTATTTTCCTGGCCAATAAGTGATATTGAATTTGAATCTTGATAAAAACATGCTCCAATGGGCTTGGGGACAATTCAAAATATATACTGACATTAAATACTCGAGGTTCTTGTGATCCATATATATGATGTCAAAGCAAGAGTCCACTTTGGATAGATGCAAGATCCCTCTTTGCATTCAAGTTGGATCCAATATGCATAAAACTTTCTTAAATTTTCTTTTGAATATTTACAAAACTATGTTTGTAATAAATCAAAAAACTTGAAATTTAAAAAATTTATATCCTAAGATCTAACTATTCAAATAAGCTTAAAATTTGGAGATACAGAACTTACACCTTTGAACATTATCACACAAATTTTCAACTGTAAATTTGTTATTGAACGTCTGATATCACCAAATCCTTGATAAGTACTTTTGAAAATCAAAACCAAACCAGAAACTTGAAAATTCATATTCCAAGCTCCAACCATTTAAATAAGCTCAAAATTTGGAAGTATGGAACTTACATCTTTGATTGTTATCACTTAGATTTTTAGCTGTAAATTTGTTGCCAATCGACTAATATCACCAAATTATTAGCAAGTATTTTTGAAAGTCAAATCCAAATTAAAAACTTAAAAATTCATATTTTAAGATCCAGCCATTTAAATAAGCTCAAAA
This sequence comes from Physcomitrium patens, assembly GCF_059467195.1. Taxonomy (NCBI): domain Eukaryota; kingdom Viridiplantae; phylum Streptophyta; class Bryopsida; order Funariales; family Funariaceae; genus Physcomitrium; species Physcomitrium patens. The sequence goes on from NC_143411.1 coordinate 9,517,786, forward strand.
TTTGGCAGTACAAAACTTATACCTTTGATCATCATTACAAAAATTATCAACTGCAAATTCGTTGCCAATAGACTGATATCACCAAAGTCTTATCAAGTACTTTTGAAAGTCAAAATCTTAGATACCTAAGAACAAATTTTTCTATTTATTCCAAGTCATAGTTTCAATTAATATGAGATTTTAAGCATAGACTCTTTATATCATAAGTCATATGTACACAAAAAATGAGCTTCAAATTCATCTTCAAGTTCAAGTTCTAGCTTAAAATCAAAACTCTCTAATTCTCTAATTTCTTCAAAATCTTGGTTTTAGTTTGCTAGTTTTAACTAGCCATGTTTTACTCATTCTAGACTCAATTCTATTAATCCAAAAATCTTTCATTATTAACTATAAAGTCTTATTGTATCTAAAATGTGTGGTTGCTAGAAGTCATGATGAGTTTAAAGAACACGTAATTGTATTTTGTCTTTTGGAATATATAATCATCTCTCAAAATAGAGTAGATTATTTTTAATCTCAAACTTTTAAGTTTCATGAAACTTAAAAGAATTATTCTTAATATCATAAATAAAAAGATCAAAGGACATATTCGATTAAACTTGTTTGAAAAAGGTTAAATTGACAATCAATGTTGATTTCATTGCTCAAAAATAAAAATATTCTCACTTCAAAAAAAAATTATTAATAAAAATTTACATTTTTTTCTTTTGGTGTAATATAAGAATGTCTAAAAATGATATTTCACAAATCTTGTTATATTTTCATTTCATAAATGATCTTAAAATCAAATCTTTGTAAAGATATGCTTCAATAAGCTTGGTAGTGATTCAAAACACATGCTGATATGAAATACTTTAAATTCTTGTAATCTCTATATATAATGATTGGATTAAAAGTGCCTTTTAAATAATGATGTCATTCTTGAAATGAATCCACAATTACAAGGAGCTCTTTGTCATAAATCTTGTAATTAATCTTGATTGCTAAAACTTTTTTAGAATAAAAAGCAACTAAGTGGAGCTTATCATTTACTCCCATTAGTGACAACATTTCACCTATAGCAAAGTTTGATGTATTTATTTCATAAATAATATTTTAGAAATTTAATATTTTAAATATAAAAAAATATTGAATAAATAAAAATAAAAATTTTAGTTAGAATATCTAGTATCTTTTTTTATGAAATTATTTTTTTAGAATAATATATATAAATATTTTGATTACTTATATCACTTACACAAAATATTATTTAAATTTTAAAAAATATATATAATAAAAAAATATTTTAAATAGCATAAAATATTTAAGAAAAAAACTTACATAAAAAATAAAACATCATGAAATAGGATTTTCTTTCATAAGAAAGATATGATGGTTTCAAAAGTATCAAAACTTGTAAATAGATATACAGAGAGAGACTTATATGTAGAATATAATTTATTTTTATCAAAGTAAGTAAATAAAATAAATTAAAAATATAAAATATATAAATATAAAATAATTAGCACATAATATATAAAATCATAAATCAACATGTCATTGAAGCATTTAAGATATTCATGCAAAATATTACTATATCTAACTGAAAAGTTGCCATAATAGTGGTGGTGATCTCTTTCTGCTTCTTATTAATAAGTGTGAACTAAGTCTACATAGCATACCATTTTCACATACTATTCTAATTCATGTAATTTATACATCTCTTAAATCATTTGAAGAAAATAAAATAAAATATTTTATATAAACATGTATATCTATATATATATATATATATATATATATATATAAGTACATAAATATATATATATATATATATATATATATAAGTACATAAATATATATATATATATATATATAAGTACATAAATATATATATATATATATATATATAAGTACATAAATATATATATATATATATATATATATATATATATAGTAATTCATTGATAATATTTTAAGTTTGATAAAATAAATTTTATAAATTTAATGTTATAATTCTATTGATCAAACTAACATGAATGATTAAAGATGAATTTCAACCATGATTTTATAAAAAAATTAAATTGGATAGATATATTACAATAAGTTAAATCATATAAGTGTTGCAGCAAATTTATGAATAAGAATTGAGAAGTCTTAATCAATATCTTTGTTAATAAGATTTTTTACAATCTTATAACATCCATTAATTTGATTGAAGAAAAAATTGGTAAAAATAATTAAGACTTAAATACTTATACACAAGTCAAATTTTGGAGTAATTGAATAGTTCATTAAAGAGAAATCTTTCTTAAAGATCATCATTTAAGTTGGAGAAGGAAAGTAGCCAACATTTAAGAGGTTTTGAAAGCTTTTCTTTCAATTGGTGATTTTGATTCTTATTAAAATTTGTATTCTTATAAATTATTTATGGATTGAAATTTTGATGAAATTTTAGTTCAAATCAATAATTCAATTAATATTTATTGAGGTTCAAAAAAACTGTAGTAATTAATTAATATTTATTTTGAATTTTATTAGGATTTAAAATTTTATTAGAATTCAATTAAATTTTAGGATTTAATTAGGATTTATTTAGGATTTATTTAATATTTAATTTAAAAAATTAAGAATTTAATTAAGATTTTATTAGAATTAGATTAGAATTTTATTAAGATTGATTTAGGATTTTATTAGGATTTTCTTAGGATTTTATTAGGATTTATTGAAAATAATATTAAATTTTGATCAGGATTCAATTAAGATTTTTATTTTAATTTTTTTTTAAAGATTTATTTCATATTTTTTTAGGATTCTTTTATCATATATATATTTTTAAATTAATTTATAATTTATTAATGTTATTTTTTATAAGTTCTTTGAAACCTCTTTTGAAATTTAATTAAAGATTGATTATTATTGTTATAATCTGATTGGAGTTTGATTAGGCTTCTATTATAATTGTTTGGATCTTCTTGTAGCAAGTTTAATTTTATTTTCTGTAATTACTTACTTAGTGCATTCTCAAGCAAACTTTACAAAATATGATACTACCATTTGGACCAATCTATAGCTTATTGCAAAACAAGTTGGTTGCACTCAAGAAATACATTGAAAAAAACTTAGTTAAGAACTTTATATCCCATTCAAAATCTCTAGGAGGTACTCTTATCTTATTTATGAAAAAGAAAGATGGATCATTGTAGATGTGTATGAATTATTAAGAATACAAGTTCACTATCAAGAATAGGTATCTTTTATCTTTGATTATATGACTTTTTAATTAATTCAATCAAGCAAAGACCTATACAAAAATAAATCTAAAAAGAGCATATAACTTAGTATGAATCAAAAAATAAGATAAATGGAAGATTTTATTTCAACCAAATATGGATATTTTGAATATAATGTCATGTCTTTTAGACTTATGAATGTACTAGCTATCTTTTAGTATCTAATGAATGATATTTTTTTGAAAGTTTGTTGATGATTTTGTTATTTGTTATTTAAATAATATTCTAATCTACTCTAAGAATATAGAAGAGCATGAATTTCATATTTTTTATGTGTTACAAAAATTTAAAGATACAAGTCTATACACCAAGATAGAAAAGTGTATATTTCACACCACTCAAGTTGACTTTTTAGAATACACCATTCAAATCATGGTCTTACAATGGATCCTAAAATAGTTGAAACTATCATAGATTAAAGGAATCCAAAAATAATGAGAGATATCCAATATTATTTGAGATTTGTTAACTACTATCAAATCTTTATTAAAAACTATTTCAAGTAGCAGTTTCTTACACACATCTTATATGTAAAGATAAACTTAAGTGGAAAAAAGAAATTAAAGCATCTTTTGAAGCTTTAAAGATACATTTTATTTTTATACCAATCTTCAACCATATTGATTTATTTAAGGTATTTTTTATAAAAATAGATACATCAAATTTTTTTTAAGAATAATATTGTTATAAATGAGAAGAGATGACAAACTCCATCTTGTAGCTTTCTATTCCTAAAAACTTTTAGAAGAAAAGATCAACTATGAGATTCACAACAAAAAACTTCTTGTAATCATGGATTTATTTCAAAAATGGCATTATTATCTAAAAGTTACTTTGAGCCTAGTCATTGTATATATGGATCACAAAAATTTCAAGTATTTTATATCAGCACATATTTTAAATTATCGTCAAGTGTGTTAGAGTATGTCTTTATTAAGTTTTAATTTTAAGATCATTTATTAATCATAAAAGCAAAAAAATTTATCAAATGCCCTTTTTAGACGTTCTTATTTAGTATCAAAAGAAAAAAATATAGCTTGTGATTAAAGAAAGAATATTTTTTTTAAAACCAAAGTATCTTCATCTTCAAGCAACAAAATCAATATTAATTATTGATTCAATCTTTTTCAAGAAAATTCAAGTAAATATTTCCTTTAATCCTCTTATTCATGACATTAAGAATAATTTTTCTAAATCTTATGATACTTCTAAGTTTGAATTCAAAAATAATCTATTCTATTTTAAAAATCACTGATTTGTTTTTAGAAAGTGAAGCACTATTACATGTTATTCAAGTTTGTCACAACTTCTTAGCACTGAGACATTTTGGATACAACAAGATTTTAAAGCTAATATTTAGAGATTTTTGGTGGCCTCAAATATAAAAGATAATTAAAGACTTTTTATAAATATAAAATATTTGTTTAAGATCAAAAATTAATTTTCTTATTTCATCAATAACATCCATCTAAATTAAGATGAAAGATAGTAAATCTCTGTTATAAAAGAAACATAATTCAAAAATAATTACAATCTATTTTCTATTTTTTTTTATAATTTTCTATATATTTGTGGTGCTTAAGGAATGAAGAACCAACAACCAACAAATTTAATTTAAGATTTGTCTTTTGACAAGTTAGTAAACAAGACATTATAACTATCATAATCTGTAAGATGACACAATAGAGGTGAAGATCTTCAAGAACAACATATTCTTCTTCAAAGAAATAATAAAATATAATGTATTTGATATCACGGCCTTAAAAGAGATGCTTCATGCTTGATAATATTATTAGAAGTAGGAACCATCTCCAATTGTGTTGTAAATGTTTTACTTGAAGAAAGTTATAAAGGCCTCAATAATGATCAAATAACAAGGTGGTCTTCTTGCCTTAATATGAGATACTATCAAGAGTTGAAAAGATCTATCAACCACATTCAAAAGAAACAAAGATCAAAATATGTGATAAATATAATTTGCCATATTAATTAGTGAGTTAATAAATGAAGTTTTGAGATAGATCAAATAAATATTAGGATTTCAATGCCTTCTATCAAAGAACTCAATTCACTTCAATGCTGTTTGAAGCAAAATTTAAAACAATGCGCATCAAAGATAAGAACCTAGTGGATTTCCAAGCTACAATTTTTGTAATCATTCAAACTTGGAAGAACTTACGGAAGCTGCACATTTGATACTATTTCACTTAAATTTTTTGTGGAACTCAGAAGTTTACAAGTTATGTAAGATCGTCAAGTCCTAAATTGTGGACTCATTTGACCCTATCAACATTTCAAACTTCACTAGAAGCTCTTTAACACAACCCTTACCAATGGTGATAGCAATGAGCATGTATAGCCATAACCATGCAATGATAGGATTTGTATATGAAGTTATATGTGAGCATTATTAGATTCATCATGTTTGGTATTGATTTTGTGTTCCATTTGATCTGGATGTTGTTTTCAAGTGAAACTCAAAATGGGCGCTTCTCAGGGAGTCCGTCCACATCCGGCGTACATTCAAATTGTCCACCTACTGCGCAGGTTTTCAAATATGTGCGGGAGAGGATGTTCGAACCGCCTTAAGGGACCAGCCCGCCTTGAGCAACTATTGAGCAACCTGCATTGTATCGTAAATCCATGCATTCGGACGTTGAGCATCGTTTTGTCTCCAGATCCTGCAGTTCAATTTTGCGCCGTGATCCACTTTGCGGCGTTCTTGCCCCTCGCCTGTGCATCGTCTTTCTGTCAAGTTCAGTGGAATTTGACTTTCCTAGGCTCCATGGATGACTATTACACAGAGGGGAAACGAAAGGCTGCAGCGGATTTTCTGAGAATAGTCAAGGATGCGTTCCGTGATGATGCGGCGCGATACGAACTTTGGAAGAATGCTGTGACTGATATTAAATTGCACTACAACAAGTCTGGTAATTTGACATTAATAATTCCCATTGCAGTTCGTCGCGTGAGGGATATTTTCAAGGACCATCCTCAACATCCGGATTTGATCAGCGGGTTCAATGTGTGGATTCCGGGCTACGAGATAGCACTGCCATTGGAGGAGGTCGAGAATGAACCCAAACCTTTCGGGGATAGCGAGGGTGAATCCGAGACACGGCCTCCAGACTGGTATCACGAAGCGATTAAGTTCGTAGACAAGATTCTAAATCTTCCGGATTCGGAGCAGTACCTCTACAAGAAGTTTAGAGAAGATGTATGTACATTTCAAAACTGGCCCGTGACTTCTGTATCTGTAACTGAACTTCAGCGACAGGTGGCTGCTCTATTCGCTAATCGTGAGGATCTGCTACAGGAATTCACAGTGTGGTACTTGCCTTGCCTACTTGGACGAGGCTTGCCTCGTGACACTGTGACGACCAGTGCTACATCGAAACGTAGCTTCTTTCAGTAGAATGTTGGCATGCCTTCAAGGGTAACGGATAGTAAGGCTAAGGAGATACCACATTATCATACGACGTCACTTGTCTCTCGTTAGGATCCTTTTTCTCAGAAATATGGACGAGTATACCGCGTGATCTGTAAAATAGCTCTTCTGCTGCACTGCTCTGTATAACCCGGACGCTTATTCCGTGAATTCTGAAGTCACTGTACGAATCAAGTAAAAAATGTATAATTCTTATAGCAATGTCTCCTGGTCTTTGTAAAGCAAGAGACGTTGAGTTTGGTCTTAGCTTGCCAACAGCATACTGAAGCAGTCTTGCAAGTAGTGTGATATAATCTTAATAGGTGCTTTTGGTTGGGGATTTCCTAGATCTTGTAGTTTCATTTCTCTCCCTGAAGTGTTTGTACAGCTGTATTCGAATTTTAAGAGCTACCGAGCATGTTAAAGAAATTGAGCTGAACACATTACGCTGAGCCCTGAATATCACGTATGTTCTCTTTTCATGCTTGCAAATTGAACTAGGACAAATCCTTGATTGTCAAATAGGTTGTATGGATTTATTCCACAAGAAGTTACAGATAGCAATGCATTGTAAGTCCCGGTCAAGTTGTGGGGTCGGTGTATTAGATTATACTGTGGTAGAGGTCCGGCAATAGCGTGGTAAAAGTATTCCGTTTTGGTTCAACCCAGTGGATGTTCCTATCATTGGTTATTAATTTTCTTGAAATGATGACTAAACATGAGCCATCAGTTAGCTTGATCTGTATCTCAAATCCTCACTTGTGTGCGACTATTATTTCAGTGTGAAACAACACAGCGAACAGCAGATATAGTAATCCACAAAGTTGCGGGAGTTGGTGGATATAGGTAGAAAACAGGATAGCAGATATTTTCTTCCGTTGTCGTGCTTCAGCCAGCAGCTGCTACTTATTGATGCAAATTACACAGGATTAACAAATTTCCCTGCGAGGCACGACTTTGATTCAGATGCTGGGGAATGCGCCATATTCATGAAGGAAAGTTAGAATCACACTAATGTCCAGTGAGGCGTGCGAAGTAGCGAACAATTCTGTCGTCTTGTGTCGGAGTCAGAAGAACGCGAATAGATTGCAGCACAATGTCCGGAGAACCAAGAAATTTCCAACGACCAAACACCACGCATGCTGATCTTTGAAAGGGCCACTTACAGGGTTCCAAAGCTACTCAAACATGAAGTAACGCGGTGATGGTTGGTTACCATGGATTAGCCCCACCCTTTTGGCATAATATCATGATCGCTCTGTTTTCCTCATCTGTAGGCGAACTCGATGGTTCACCAAAAACAAAATAACAAGTCTCTTTTAAATAATATATATACATATATATATATATATATAATTGTATTTTATTACTTATATTGATAAATATATATATATATATATATATATATATAACTTTTGGATAATCTTAAAGGATTATGGAACTGTTGTGAAAATTCTAAGTATATTAAAAGGAAATAAAATCTAAAAGATTTTAATTCATAAAACTTAAGTATAGTTATTAATATATTAATTAAATTTAATGATGGTTATATATTTAATTTTAATTCTTTTCTCTGTAATATATTATTTATTCTTAAGTATTTTGTTTATAAACTTAATTATTTAGTTTATAAACTTTACCTTTGATGTTTTTTAATTATAAATAAAATTAGTTGCAAACAACATTATTTAAAATGAGTGAGTTATAAGTGTCTTTTAAAAATAAAAAATCAATAAATAAAAAATAGATTTTTTTATATACAATTAAGAGCTTTTGGAAAGGATTGTTTAGATTAACTTTATACATATTTATAGATGGATTCGATCTCAAAAAACTATATTTTTATATTTTAAAAAATGTTTTTTATTTTACTTTCTAATTTAAATTAAAACTAATTTCATCAAAATAATGATAATAATTTTTCGTTGTCTTCTAATTCTTATAGATAAATTACAAATTAATCATTAGATTAAATGAAGCAATTTAATATAAAAAATATAATTAGACTTCTAAAAACTTTTATTTAAAAAAATATGTTCATAAAAATTGGATGCAATTTTTATAAATTATAGTTTTATATCATTATTATGAACAAATTTTTTCAATAATTTAAATAAATAAATAATATTTTATATTCAAAAAAATAATGTGCTAAATTTGGTGGATACATCTAATTTAATATTTTTATTTATAGATTATTTGTTATAATATGTAATATTAGTAACTAAGATTTGAAAAAAATCTAAAAATTCAATACAGAATTTTAATTTTGATATAGCATAAATTGTCTTATTACTCTATAAATGAAGTAGATATTGTCAAAAAAATGTTTGGTCAAAGATTTTTTCAAAAATACTTTTATTGAAATAAAAAAGCAGCTAAGTTTTTTTTTTTTTTTTTTTTTTTTTTTTTCTTCTTCTTTTGAACACATACTTGTTGTCATGATGAAGTTAATTATTATATGGTCATATACTTACTCTAATATCATATTTTTATCTTTATTTTTATTATTTTAGCCATTATTATTACACTTTATTTTTATTATTTTAGTTAATCTGATACCATTTCAAATTTTATTGGCAGCTATTACAATTGGCAAAGAACCCACTAGTTTTTCCTTGATTATCATCAAAGCAATATACAATGTATAAACCAAGATAATATAATATTCTCCTAGTTTGTTGCTCATACAAAATCATGCCCTTATTTGAAAAAAAGATTCTTATTATATATATATATTTTTTTTTTCTTAAATAAATGACATTATTCTTCTGATAATTATTTCTTTTTAAAATATCATTTTAGTAAATTTTGTAATTGAGTTATATAAGAAATAGTTTTATGAAAGTAACATGTAAGTAGCTAAAGCTTTCTTTTGTTGCCACATTGTGATAACATTAAGCCAAGTGCAAAATAAAAAAAAATATTTGCTTCTACTTTTTCTTTTCTTTTTTCATTTTTTTTCTTTAGATATATTCATATTAATATTAAATTAGGAGTAATTGATCATTATTATTATTATTATTATTCTAATATCATCTTTGGCTTTAATATTCCATCTTTTATATTAACTTTGTTAATGCAACTGTGATTTTAAAACAGTCCTTAATGAAAATTTAAAATCTCTAAAAATCTATTAGACATCCTTGATTAATTGAATTTGAAAATTGATAAAAATAATTATGAATCAAAAATCAAAAATCAAAATCCCAAATTTGGTACATAAATCTTGTTTTTGTAGATTTTCTAATACCAAATATACATGACATTGTAAATTTTTTTGTTTGTGATGATTAAAGAATAACTACCAAGTTATCTAAGTATGTTTAAAACATATTGTTCATTAAGTTCTAAAATACATTGTCCATATTTTTTACAAAGTATTATTTCTTAATGTTATAATTTCTTAATTTCAAATTATATTAGAAGAACTTTCTAAGTTGTTCTAAATGTCCATATTTTTTTAAAGTTTTACATTGCTAGTAAATTTATTAGTAATAGATATAAGAAATTATATATTCTTTTTAAATTATAATAATTATTAAGTATATTTAATATTTTTTTTTTCTTAAAAAATACAATAGGAATTTTTATTCGTAACCCTATATATTAGATAAAAGTTTTGCTAATATTTTTTAAAATATTGACATTTCTGTCTATGGTAAGTTAAAGACTAGCTCAAATGAAGTTTTTGTATTCTTGTTGTTGTTTGATTGCACCATTATATGGTTGATAGTTTAATGATATAGATATAATTATATCACTAAGTAGTAAAATTTATAATAGTTTTGTTTTAGTTAAACCACGTACTAATCTGGCATCAAGTACATAAATTGCATTTTTTTGGCTTCTTATTTCGAAGCATAAATGTTTTAATTTTCAAAAATATATAATGCTTGATGTTGTGCAATCACTTCCAAAGATTTTATTACTTTGCCAATAATTCATCACATTAGAATTTGTTTATCTATGATTGCATTACATATTAGAAAGACATTCTTAAAAACAATATAGATTGTTGCTGAGTAGAATTTTCATCCATAAAACATGTTAATAATTTGGCGCCTAAGAAATAAAAATGAAAAGCTTTGGATTGTATATTAATGTATATAAAAATCGCAAAAGAAGGTAAAAAATTAAATTGTAGAAAGAGATTTTTTCAGAAACAGGTTCCTAATGGTCGTCACAGTGTCACGAGGCAAGCCTCGTCCAAGTAGGCAAGGCAAGTACCACACTGTGAATTCCTGTAGCAGATCCTCACGATTAGCGAATAGAGCAGCCACCTGTCGCTGAAGTTCAGTTACAGATACAGAAGTCACGGGCCAGTTTTGAAATGTACATACATCTTCTCTAAACTTCTTGTAGAGGTACTGCTCCGAATCCGGAAGATTTAGAATCTTGTCTACGAACTTAATCGCTTCGTGATACCAGTCTGGAGGCCGTGTCTCGGATTCACCCTCGCTATCCCCGAAAGGTTTGGGTTCATTCTCGACCTCCTCCAATGGCAGTGCTATCTCGTAGCCCGGAATCCACACATTGAACCCGCTGATCAAATCCGGATGTTGAGGATGGTCCTTGAAAATATCCCTCACGCGACGAACTGCAATGGGAATTATTAATGTCAAATTACCAGACTTGTTGTAGTGCAATTTAATATCAGTCACAGCATTCTTCCAAAGTTCGTATCGCGCCGCATCATCACGGAACGCATCCTTGACTATTCTCAGAAAATCCGCTGCAGCCTTTCGTTTCCCCTCTGTGTAATAGTCATCCATGGAGCCTAGGAAAGTCAAATTCCACTGAACTTGACAGAAAGACGATGCACAGGCGAGGGGCAAGAACGCCGCAAAGTGGATCACGGCGCAAAATTGAACTGCAGGATCTGGAGACAAAACGATGCTCAACGTCCGAATGCATGGATTTACGATACAATGCAGGTTGCTCAATAGTTGCTCAAGGCGGGCTGGTCCCTTAAGGCGGTTCGAACATCCTCTCCCGCACATATTTGAAAACCTGCGCAGTAGGTGGACAATTTGAATGTACGCCGGATGTGGACGGACTCCCTGAGAAGCGCCCATTTTGAGTTTCACTTGAAAACAACATCCAGATCAAATGGAACACAAAATCAATACCAAACATGATGAATCTAATAATGCTCACATATAACTTCATATACAAATCCTATCATTGCATGGTTATGGCTATACATGCTCATTGCTATCACCATTGGTAAGGGTTGTGTTAAAGAGCTTCTAGTGAAGTTTGAAATGTTGATAGGGTCAAATGAGTCCACAATTTAGGACTTGACGATCTTACATAACTTGTAAACTTCTGAGTTCCACAAAAAATTTAAGTGAAATAGTATCAAATGTGCAGCTTCCGTAAGTTCTTCCAAGTTTGAATGATTACAAAAATTGCAGCTCGAAAATTCACTTCAGTTCCTTTTGAAGCAAAGTTCTTTGATAGAGGGTATTGAGATCCTAATGTTTATTTGGTACTCGATGGATGTTGAGGGTAACAATCGATTGGAAAGGAAAAATAGATGAGGGCTTGTTTTGCATTAGGAGTAGAATAGTTGCTGTCGAACTAGCCTGGGTGGTGACTCAGATCGCTACTGATGTTGAAAGCATTGAATGCACAAAGGGTGCAAAGCGATGCAAAATGACGGCATGTCAGGTGACGTGAAGCGTGGCCATTCTCATTTTATTTACTGGGGTTGTGAAGCTTAATGCTTATTTGTTCGTTGCTTCACGTCTAGAGCAACCAGGAGCTTGCATACTGATCCTTCCATCTCGACTGTATCCAACCTGATCACCTCACATTCACAGGTTTGTAGGAATGGGCTCACGGAGTAATTTCGGTGGGGAAGACATGGCGACGAGCCGGGACTCGTGAGAGACTGGATTACAACAGACTGCAATCTGGACGTGATGGCACACGAGACAGGGTTTTTGTAAGCGGTACGTCACTTAGCCCTTGCCGGTGGCGATGGCTGGACTAAAAAGGAATCAAACTATAGATTTATCCCATGTTTGATTCACGCTCATCGTGTGCCCCTTCTGCAGTTTTGTAGCAAGTTATTCGTGGTCAGTAACCTCGCTATCCCCTACTCCCATCAAGTCTCACGAAAATGATGCTCAACAGACTACATTTCCTCCTTTGGAACTACCTCCCAATCTTGTTCCCTTAACCATTGCAACTAAGCTACTTAATGAATGTAATACACACTTTTAATGCATTTTCTAATAGATTGTCCATAGGAATCCGGCAGTATTAGTTTTATTGATAGATATTCAAGAACTTGATGCGTATCATTTTCTTTCAAGAAACACATTTGAATTCAAATAAATAAAATACGAATTTAACAGAATGAAAAACATAATTGCAGAGGGTTCATGATAATCACTAATCTTGTGATGTGTTTGAACTTGGGCATTCTATGACATTTGAATAACCCTGAATAGCGAGGTTACTGACCACGACATTTGAATTCATTCAAAGACCTAGTTTGAGAGTATTTCCTGTAAAAATAAATTTCAATAACTATGATAATCTGCAGTTTTAAAAAATAATTTATTACATATGTAATAAATTGACTAGATTTTAAAATGCCGAAGTTTGGTACATTATTTTTTCATGTTTTGTAAATAAATAAACAAAAGAAAAAGAAGAAGAAGAAGAAGAAGAAGAAGAAGTGAGAGAGAGAGAGAGAAAGCAACCAAGCCTTGCATTTACGTACAAAAAATATCATGCTTATTTTCATGCACATGTATTGGCTCTAATTTTAGACAAATGATTGCAATATAATACCTTGCTCCCTTTACTATTTATGAAATGAAAGTAAAAAGCTTGTGACTCTTTTCTAGGGAGGGAACACTGTACACTTAACACACAATAGGTGGTAAGAAAAGCAAGGTACTGGAGTGATGCGGACTGGACCAACGTCTGGCCACAGTAATGCCCAGATTCTCAACGTCTTCATCGAGAATTCAAATTGAGGATGCCGGTTTCGGCATCATGGTCTTGATTATTGTTTCATGACCCATGGAGTAATTTTCTTTTGTCCGTGGAAAGGAGCTCTGGCACCAGGATCCAAAATCCGTTATTATCTAGTTAAAGCATCGAATCTGGTCCTCTATGAAAGCACAATTGTAGTAATTGAGTGACCGAAGAAGGTGACCAATCTGTGATAGATTGGAGAGGATTATGGTCCCCATGTTTCCCTTGCTTTATGATAGATACCCTCTCAATCTGCCACTGAATCCCTATCTGTATCCAGCATGATCTTGTGCTGTACCATGGCTCCAAATCTTAGAGCAAGTTCGTCGGAGGAGGATCGCTTCCGAATTCGACGCAGATCTTGCTTTAGGTGTTGGATGCTGGTGAGGTGATGAAAAGGTATTGAGACTTGAAGTAGCGGAGAGATTAAACTTCTATTCTCTCTAGGAAGCAGTTGAAAATTTCTCGGATGTAATTTTGTCGACAATCACACAGTGTGTGTCTGATGATTTGAAAACAAGTGCAATAGTCCAACTTTCTCCTTGGCGACCGTCGAGTTCTATTCAACTTGTTCTCTGCCTCCCATCATCTCTTGCAATCGCTGTGACAAATTCCTTCTATTTCTTTCGTGTCCCATGGTTCTGTTCCGCTGCCGTTGTGAAGAGAGAATGTGTCATAACTGGTGTAAATCCTGTGGCATCCGGCTGTTGTGTGATAAGTCCGTAAAGTTATCAGTCAAAAAGTAACTTGACGCATAAGCATCTCTCAAAAACCGTGTCTTGTGGTGTCTTCTAATCATGCAGTGTGTTGTTCAAGATTCTAGGATGACAAATTGCCTTGAGATATATGGCTTGAGATTTGGAATTCCTTTTCATGCACACTCGTTGGTCCTGAAGAACCAGCGAAAAGATTGATCATGGATACCCTTATTCAACGGTTGTTCACTCAAATATCCAGAATACCGTAGTTGAATAAAGCAGTATGCAGTTTGGTAAATCAGAAAGCAACTACCGAGAGGCAACTGTACAAATCCTGGTCTCCTTACTAATTGACCCATTATACAGGATGATCAGTGGGTCTCAAGTGAAGGTTGACATGAGCGTGTTACTCGACTCCAGGGGTTGAATTTGGCGCAGAGCAGTATTGATCGAAACCCGGGTGTGGGAGTACATGTCACCACTTCAAATATGGGATTGTACACTCAAGTTCGTCGTTACTCGACAAAGCATTAGAAGGCCGACCTTAGGCTGCTGCGATACGAAAAAACCGCAGCTCTGATTTCAGTGAGGGATTTGTTATCAAATCTGTCACCGCCTCGATGTTTCCGACTACTGTAGTTTTCCCTTTCTTACCACCCATTCTGTCTTGGCACACAACTCATCACCTGTGCAGATGTAACCAGATGCTAGAACGCGTGATCAATTCAACGAGAAATGTAACAAGCTCCTCTAGATTCAAAAGGTTAACTCGAATTGCCGTTAACAATGGTGGAACTCCGGGATCACCCTCGCCACTACAGATCAACGAAAAAACAAGCGATCGTAAACACATACGCTCAAAACCCTAAGTATAATAACAAACTTTTCTCGCCCAAACTCAGGCACTTTGGATGACTGTGGGGCTTGGTATAATCGAATGACGATTCTAAATGAAAAACGTTCATCCGTCTGCTATTAGCAATAATGTTATTCTTATTATTAGGGGAATGCTAAATAAACCCAATTTTTATTTAAAATGATAAAATTTTGGAAGATAAAGTTTTAAAAGATCAAAATACAAATCAATGGCAAGCAGTTCCAATTAAAAGTATCTTTATCTTACAGTCATAAATAAAATAAAAGCCAATTACAACCACAAATCACAATCACAAATAAAAACCTTCACCTGATGGAGGTATAGAATCAATTGTGGATGGTGAATGTTGTGGTGGTGACAACACTAAGTGCGGTTGGATCACTAAATTAAATTAAATAAGAAATAAATAGAATTAAATATGTATATCATGATCAAAAACTTATAGATACCCTTTAGCTAGCTAAAAGTAGAATACTGTATAAACTTTGTGTGATGTTTATCAATGGTAAATGGAATTAATGTGATAAAATCATTGTATGCATGTGAGTAAATATATGAATGTGATTTTGTTTTGATTTAAGAATAATTTTAAATACTTGATATTATTTTAAAGAAATATAAGCTGCTTTCTTGAAATTTATCATAAAAATGTTAATTAGTTAAGTGTTTATTTGAAATTGAAAATAAAATTAAAAATTAAAAAATTCATTGACATTGAATAATAATTGTATGGAAATGAATCCATACAGTTTCTTTACAGAACAGAATGTAAATAAAAATACTTGTAAATTTTGTAGTAGCCATGCTGTGGTTCAAGTTATTGTCCAGTTGTTTGTAGGAATTGAAAATATTTTTATTGTTACTGTTCAAGTTTAATTTGTATGTTATAAAAATAGATAATCATATACATTAATTGCTTTAAATAGAATGTTCTACTGTCAGATTTCTTAAATGAACCTGAAAAACATTTTAAGCAAAATTCTCAATCCCTTCAACAGCACCAACATAGCACTACATCATACACACAAACTTTAGGGTATAATTTTTTTCTTTCTCTTTGCTACAAGAACATTGGAACTATTGTCTCCTATTTATCTTTTTTTTTTTTTTAAAAAAAACGATGGAGAATATTGTACAATAAAGTCTCTATTCCTAAGGAGGTCATACAAAGAGAAAGATGGGTTTCCAGTATCTACTTGCAACAATTACAGCAAAAACAACTAAATGGTGTAATGCTCCACATTGATGGTGCCATTGCTAACCATTAAATAAGAGTTGCCTTCTGTAGCTACATTATATTTATTAACGTTCTCATGCTCCTACATTCCTTTTCATCATGCTCTTGATCACCACAAAATAAGCATTGTAGTGAGCATGTATATGCATATGCATATATATATATATATATAAACAAAAGCTATTAAATTAAGACCATCTCTTCATGGTCAAAATGAGTTCATTTTAACATGGCTTTGAAGGTTGCAATAAATTTGGTGAGAGTTGGTGAGATTGAAAATGGTTTGGGTCTATTTCTATTGTCAAGCATTTGTCAAAGCTAGTTATTATTGAGTTAAGAAAAATGAAATAATGCTATGCATGATGTCTAATAGTTTAAAAGATGATTTTCAAAGTAAGGTCAAAATTGGTGTTTCTCCTTAAATCATTCCAAAATCTAACAAAAAAATGGAACCTATAATATCATTATTTTATTTTTAGAAGATGAAAATAATTAGAATCAAGTGACTGAATTCATGTGGATGAGGTGTGCATGTAAGAGCCTTGGAGAGGTGTAATGTCTCTTATTTGCTTTTGGACTTTTCAAAGAGGGACTAGAAACATTCACTAATTTAATTCCATGCTTACATTATAATAAAAAAAAATTAATACATATATATGTAAATACATTACAGAGAGAGAGAGAGAGAGAGAGAGTAGTATTTATATCTCAAGCATCCTCTTCTCCACTCAATTCACAATTTCCACTAATTTATTCTGTTTGTTTTAAATTGCAAAATTTTAAATCTTGAAAAGAAACCATGGAACATTGAGAACTCTAACTAAAGCATTCAAACTATCACAACTCACCCTCTTTTTTCTTTCTTCTAAATTTTTATTTTTATATGTATACATGTGAATGTGTAGAGCACTAAGTCTACTTTTCATAGTCCATCACACATCGAATGCAACCTCCTTGATTCAAGAGTTCAAAGGCCTCATTAATCTTAGAAAAGGGCAATTTGTGGGTGATGTAGTGATCCAAGTTAATGTGCTGCACCATCATCAAACCAGTGGAAAAAGAACAGAAGAACATTAGAACTTCAGTATGAATATGTATATTTCACAATTAGCAATATGTGAAAAAATACTAAAAAATCAAAAATGCATTTGCAACACTACCTACAATAGAAGACCTTTTAAAATGAAACATTTGATAATTTTATTTGGAAAAACAGCTCTCTCTCTCTCTCTCTCATTTCTCAATAGTTGTGCTATTATAGCTTGGGCGATTTGTGATTTGAAGCCAAAAGCAAAGGAGAGAATGTGAGTGAGGTAAGGAGAGAGAAAGGACCCCTTTGATGCATCGGTCAACAAGGTCGGGGAGCTGCGATCGGCCCTTGTATCCACCAAACAACCCAGACGTCCACACTCGGCCCCACAACAGCAGTGCTGGATGGAAGCTCACCCTCTGTGATGACTCGACCAGCCCCAGTATGCATGACACCCCTCCCCACTACAATATCCCCCCCCCACACACACACACTCACACATTCTCTTAGCATTTCATTCATTCATGTTATTATAATGCATAGCAAATACAATGAAACAAATTTTAGGGCATTGAACATCTTCAGTTTTTTCATGTAAAACACAAAATTTTCTTCAATGCCGATTGAATGTCTGATTTGATCATTGAGGCTTGACATTTTGCAGCAATTGGGGGTTTCAATATTGTCTTGATTGTGCCAGTTGCACTGTTGTGAGTGTGATCATGATTTTAGGAATCAAGGAGTTGATTCTAACATGCTTGAAGCAGTTTTTTAAAAAAATTGCTAGCAAACATTGTGATGTTCTCTGAAAGATGAACACAACATGAACAATCCAACAAGTGGCATTGCTTATAAGTTTTTGTTCACCCATATACTCAGGATTATTTATCTACACTATATTATTATTCAGTTAATAAGTATTGTTAAATAATGGGCTTACTTCCACACAGCATTCAAGGGCTGATTTGATGATGCCAGGGTCACCAGTGCAGTCAAAGCTGTAGTCTACACCACCACCAGTCATATCCCGGATCACCTGTCCATGTCCCCCACACAACCCACCAGCCACATTGATAATTTTTTTCAAGCTAGTGAGGGACTTTATATGTGTGCATACATTTATTCATATGTACACACAGACACACAACTGCTGCTACTCAGTAGAGAATATGTTCCTGTGAACATCTCCTTTTGCCCACCAGGAGGCAGTCACAAAGTGGTCTTGTATGCATTGATAGATCCATAGCCAAGCAAAGTACTCTTTCACCCACCCCCTCCCTTTCTTACCTGCTCAATGGGCTTGTCAAAGGACTTGATGTTGAGAGTGTCTGTGAGTCCAAACTCCATGGCTGCATTCATGAAAAATAAAACAAACAGCTTACATAACATAACAAATATATCCATTGGGTTCAATATAAGAAAGAGACATTTTTTTCCATTTTAGTTACAAAGTAAAAGAGAATATATATGTATATATACATATATATAAAACAATAATGCAAAATAATAATGATGGGCAACAAGGGAGGGTGGGGGGGGGGTTGTGGGTTGTAATGGGGGGATGGGAGTGGGAATGTGATTTTGTCAACCTCTCTGCAATTTGCCAGCATCCCTGGCAACTCCAATGATCCGAGAGCACCCTGACACCTTACATGCCTCCACCACCTTACATGCACACGGCAACATCCCCCCCCCCATAGAACAAACATGGCCCCCCATTCAGCCAAGCCAATCAGGTAGAATGAAAGAGAGCAGGAAAGAAAAGGGAGGGGGGAAAACATTTATATATATATATATATATATGTGTGTGTGTGTGTGTGTACACACACACACACACAGAATGAATTAGCAATGTAGAGAGAGAGCACTGGCACTCACAGCCAGTCCAATTGTCCCAAGTCCAAACACAGCTACAGTTGACCCTGGATGGACTTTGCATATATTCCACACTGACCCAACTCCTGCCATTTAATTACCCCCTCCCCCATCCAACCAATGTAACTGCAGCATTAATTAAAACAACACCATCAACAAAAACATTGCTTTAATTGTGGTTAACAAAAAAACCAAAATGGGTAATCCTTGGAACTCATCTCAAAATCTTCCAAAGGAGTAATAAAACACACACACACACACCTGTGGGAATGCCACAACCAAGGAGACAGATTTTGTGGAGCTCGGCCTTGGGGTTGATTTTGGCAATACAGGCCTCATCCATGGTGGAGTACTGGCTGAACACAGAGATGCCAAAGAAGTGGTAGATGGGTTTGCCATCTTCCACACGGGTGAAGCGTGTGGTGGCCTTATCGGAGGGCATGAGGCCGCTGCCCCAATTGAACATGAACACATCACAAATGTTGGTCTTGCTCGACTTGCATTTGCCACACTTGGTGCACTCACACTGCCATACTGGGATGCACTTGTCTCCTGCCTTTATGTGCCTCACTTGTGCTCCAACACTCTCACATATTCTATCCATCCAGACACAAATATACATAAATGAATTAAACAAACTAAATAAATAATCCTTTAATACACTGTTTTATTGTTGAAACATCATTGAAATTTGTGCTTTTATTGAAGGAAATAAAATCAAAAGCATGGTCTTATTTTCATTCTTATTTTTTAAGTAGGAAGAAAACCAATGATATGTCAATCTTGCTGTCTTCCCTTTTTTTTTTCCAAATAAAAGTGAAACAATGAGTTGTTTGTGTTTTTGACTGTAGGATGTAATGAGTGTGTTTATTCATTAGTAAAGTGAAAATGAAAACAGAATAAATTGAGATTTGAGTGATGCAGATTTTAGTGAGGTGAGTGTGAAGTAGATGTGATCTATGCATGGATTATGGTAAATGGATTTTGGGTTTGTACCCAGCCCCTTCATGGCCTAAGATTCGTGGAAACAACTTTTGTGTATCCTGAAATGTATTTACCACACAGTTTCTATCTCTTTAGAAAAATATTTGTTCAGCCAAACTATGTATACACACATATATACATACAAATAAAAACAAATGGGCACATGAACAACTGATTAATTAAATAGCTTCTGTTGGTTGGTTGGTTGGTCGGTTGTTGTTTTTTTTATTTTTTTTGTTTTTTTTTGTACATACTCAATACCTTGCCCTTCCAGAAGTAGAGGTCTGATTGGCAGATGCAGGCATGGGTAATTTTGACACGGACTTCTGTGGGTTGAGGGGGTGACACATGAATATCCTCAAATGACAGAGGCTTGTTGGCCTCATATGCCACCCCAGCTGCATCACCACCATCATTTACACTTCCAATTACTAGAAAACAAAATCACTCAGAATGCAGAGAATAATCCATTAGCAGTGGAAGGGAAGGAATAGGAAACAAGGAGAAAGTAGCAAAAACAGGACAGGAGAATGGAAAGCCCTAACTCAAATCACCCACCTGTTTTATTTGCAACTGAAGAATGGTTGCAAACAGGGAAATATGAGAGGCTGAGAGAAGAAGGATTAGGGCATCCATGTGTGTGTGTGTGTTTTGTGTGTTCTGTTTTGTGAGAGAGGACAGGGATTGTGGGGAAGAAAAACCTTCACAATGCTTGCAAACCCTTACCCTTGCATTGGATGCGTTTGCCAGCAGTGGCAGCAAAGCTTGCAGCTATGTGAGAATCCTGAATGATTTGGGGAGGACCACTTCCACCATCACCCTTACATGAACATGGGGAGCACATATTAACTCCCACCCTCTCACTCTCTTTCCCCCTATTTTCTATCAAACTTCACTCCACTCACACAGACACCCTTTGATCTCTCTCTTTCTCACTTCATTCTGTTTCACATACTCACAAACTCACACACAAAGCAAACACTGTAACACTCACTCTTCCTTTGATCATCACCACCACCAACACAGCATATGAAGAAGTTATGAATGTGGGTACTACTGCTACTACCAAGACTAGCAGTACTATGGCATTAGAGCAGCAATTGTTTTGAAGGAGGAGGAGAAAGAAGATGAAGGACACAGGAGAGATGATGGATAGTAGGAGTAGAAGAATCAAGTGCAATAGGAGGAATAGAAATAGGAGAGATACCCTTGCATGTGATAACTTTGCCTTCTGTTGCAGCCATGGTCCTCAACACTCCAAAACCACTACCCAACAAACAATATGGGGAAAAAAAGATGATAAAAAAAAGGGAAAGAAACACCCACAAAGACTGCCCACAAATATGAAGGAGCAAGAAACAACTACAACAGCAACAACTTACACAACAGAGAAAGAGATGATGAAAACTTCTTAACTAGGTCAAGGTTTATTCTCCTTTGTTTTTGTTTTTTTTGTTTTTTTTGTTTTTCTGTTTCTATACACTTGCATGTTTGAATATGACGAGTTTTTTTTTTCCCTTCAACACAACTTGTAAATTCACTTTTTTCTTTCTCTTTCCTCTTATTTATTAACATTTCTTGTTATTTTTATTATTTTTATTCTTTTGTGTGTTGGTTGGGTTTTGAATGGATGTTTTGTCAATGTTGGATTCTAAGGGATACATGTATGGAGCAATGGTGCCCCTTTAACTCCACTTCAATAGGGGTTCTCTCTCTCTCTCTCTCTCTCTCCCCATCCCTTTGATTTATCACAAAAGAATAGTAATACAAATAAGATGGTAATTATTGGGTGAAATTCATGTGCCATAATTTTTCATGTTCATCCATTTCAAAGCCCACAATGATCTGTGAGCCAGCACTGAGTGAACTGATTCCATCACACCTGACAATGTCTGGAGACAGCCCCACACCTTGCAAGGTTTCACACATTGCCTGTGAACCATTTTGTTCTCAAGGACCATTTTTTCAAGTGTTTGTAAGTCAAATGTTACTTTTGTAAGAAATTATAGACAAAGAACTTGAAGATGGATGAGGTGGGAATGACATGGAATTCTGTATGTTAACAATAAATGGTCACAACATAGTTCAGTCAGAAACCATCTTGAAATGGTTCAAATGAAGGTGTTCAAAGTTGCCCTACTTGTAATACCTTCAAAACCATGCTTGTTGATTCTCAAGGTTTAGTTGGAAAAAGATATTCATTACAGTATCACATAATTTTGTGAACAATGGGTCTCACCCCCTCTAAAGGACATCTCAATCAAACATATGTTTCATATTCAATATAATACTTCCTTAAAATATCAGATGTAATAGTACACAACTGGTTTTGTCTAAATTATTGAATTGATACCAAATGCTTCCAGATACATTAATTATTTTGTCCAAGATTATCACTTCTTTCAAAAAAAAATCAAAAAATCTTCTGCTTCCAAATGGAAGTCTGTCCTGCCTCAATCCAACTTTGCATGCACAAATAATGGAAATTCTTTTATTACCCAAGTATCCAAATCTCCTCCACTTTTCTTTTTTGTTACATAGACCAATCACAGAAATTAGTTTTGTGGACATCAAACCCCTCTCATTGAAAGAAGTTAGAATGAATCCATAGGGTTATATTTTTGCAAAGCTCATAAAACACTCCAAAAACAAGCCATGGCCATCACACAGATGGTCAAGTATTCAGAAATGCCATTGAAAAGCAATGCCATTTTCTTGTTGGCGTTGGAACCACAAAGATGAAGTTCCAACTTGTGCAATCAAAAAAGGGTGTGTGACACCTTGGCACTTCTCCCAACGCCAGGTCACCAAAATAAGATTTGGTTGTGCCATGTCAGCATGTGTTTGAGTATGTGGCCTTCTTGCAAGGCCAATCGCAGCCCCACATTCGCAGAATCAGCCAAATTTGGTAATCAAAACCTGGTGGCTTGGAATGATAAAAGAAGTCAAAGCTTTTGGCAATATTAAAAATGACCCACTATTTGGACTTTGACCTGGGACTCTAATGAATGTTAAATGGCTCAAATTTGCTGAGGTCGTGTTCACACACATTGTTCACAGTGTTAATGTGTTGATATATATACATATATATATATATATAGAGAGAGAGAGATATGAATGTGTGTGAATACGTAAATTCAGTAGGAAAGCTTGAAGTCAATGATGGTGGCTAAACATTTTTTAATTCAAAAAAACAAAAGCAGATGTATGGAGTCCACCAAATTCAGGAAAATGGTTGAATGAATCATTTATTGATGTTGATCTTATGTTTAGTGTAATTTTTGAGTTGGACTTTTTGCAGTAGTAGTAATTTATTTCTTGTTTGATATTTCATATTATAAAAAAATATAAAATAGATCTTTGTTAACACTATCATATTCAAGAAATAAAATATTAAATAGATATATCATATTTTTAGCTTCAAGACGCAGATTTTTTTTTAAAAGACTTTTTATTAATTGGTTGCAATATTTTCTTCCCTTTGAGGCAAATAAATATTTTTAAACAAGAAATAAAAAAATAATTTGTTACTTCTAATTTAAAACACAATAGTAGATACTAATTATATGCTTTAATGATTTTGACAAAAATTCAAGAAACTCATTTATATAATATATTTATGGTTCTTTGTATTGTTACAAATCATAACTAAACTCAAATTGCCATCCAAATATTAGTTTTATTCTTAAAACAAATTACAATAATATAAGGTTTTTAGTTGCAATTTTTATGAAAAGTCATGGTTGCTAGGATTTTCTTCAAATGAAAAAATAGATTAAATCATATTACTATTAGTAATAGAGTTTTATTTGATGTCAGATTTGATGCATTTTTATTTATTTTTAAATATCTGTAAAAAATTAGATAATATTAAATTAAGGTTGTACATAAAATTATTTTTAATCTTAGAATTTTATTTTTTCATTATATTTTACTTTGATTTATCTTTGTAAGTTGGTTATGTAAGTGATGTAATAATTAAGGATATTTAATATATATATATATATATATATATATATATATATATATATCGTTTCAGTTTATAAATTCCATATAACTCCAAACTTAACATAAAATTCATGAAGTTTTCTAATCTATCATATTTTATATTATTTTATGATATTTTTGTAAATCCTTATTTAAAATGGTATCTCAGAAGCTCTAAATAAGTTGGGTAAAACATACATTTTTTCATCTCAGTATATAATCTCGTCTTCCTTATTTTTATAACATAATGAAATTTTGTTACAAATATACTTTCTTTCTTTAGATTACATGAGAATATCATTTTAACAATAAATGAAAAATTATCTAAAATTTTATAAAATATATTGGATATCAAATGTTGAAAGTTAGTTCGAGCTTTTGTAGATCTTAAAGACAAAAATTAAATTCAAAATGGGCTAACTTGGTTCAATATTTAATCTTCTATTGATTGTCTTGGTTGCTATGTTTCAGATTGTAGGATCTATGTAGAGCTATTTTAGAATAAGTATTAGTTATATTTAATTGTTTAAAAATATTAAATATCAAAGATAATAGATAATAATTTTTAAAGGTTAATTTTAATAGCCCTCCGTAGTTTACATATATTTGCAATGGTAATTGTTATTTTTCTTTGCAAAAAAGATTGGTATATTTTTACAAGACTTTGAATGTCAAATGAAATTGTTAATTAAATTTTCATTGTAATATTATTTGAAATAAATTAATATATTTTTCAATTAATTATGAATATTATCAAATGTGAGTTGAACTCTTTTTAACATTCAATTTCATAATCTTAAAGAAAATATTTATATCAAATATTAATATCGATTTTTTCAAATACATCTTAATATCTCTTATATTTTTTAAAACTTTTTTCTATTACCTGTTTTTTTTGAGGGCTAAGTGTTGCATTAAATTAAAAGAAAAAAAAATAATTATTATGATTCTTGCATTAGTGTCCTTGATCCAACAAATAGGTGTTTTATTTTTCTGCAATTTTCTAAACATGAAATTTGAAATGATGTTTCTGAATCACAAAGAAATTAAAGACTATACATTGTCGAATCCTTTTTAAAATTGTACTATTATTACTTTAATAATAAATTACCATTATTTCTAATAACAGTAATAGTAAATAAGTAATAATAAAGTTAGAATAACATGATCACTTAGAAACTTAATAATAATAAATACTATTGAATTACAATGACTAAATAAGTAGTTTAAGGAAAGATTTTATAAATGGTATGTTTAAAAGATAAGAGTGTGCGATTTATGATTCCTGCATGCAGCATTTTGGAATTTTCTATTGAAAGTAGTTACATCATCTAACAAAGCTTTTGATAAAAAATAAACAAACATTTTCAAATATAATAATAAAAAGGCAATAATCAAACAATTTTTAGATTCTAAATAAATTTTGTATTAAGATAATTAATATATTTAAATATAGCTATAAAATATCTATTGTGATTATTAAATATGTTCTTAAATAAAAATAGATTTAAGATTTCATTCTTTTTTTGTAGTTATATTATTTTTAAAGAAATTGTAGATAAAATATTTTGATTCTTTACAATGTAACCACGATCTTTGTTGTTAATTTTATACTTTTTATTATATAAGAAGAAGTTTAAATCTTAAAGCATTTATATGAGTAGATATTGGATTAGATTTTATATCTTAATTATTAGAGAAGTTTCTTCTAAAAGTTTATAATCACTAGAGGATCATTGCATGATTTTTTCTTAAGAATTCAATTTTTATTTATTATTGCTTGTGATAGATATTTTATTTTTCTCACGTAATATTTGAATATTAGGAGAAATTAGGAATTTTATTTAATAATATGATATAACATGTAAGACTATTGATACTTAAGAGCAGAACTATTGTATGTGATATTATTTACTATTAATTAAAATTTTAAAATACACATAGACAAAGACCAATATTTTTATTACAAAGTCCAGATTATTTTGCTTCTTATATAAATTACATCATGTAATCTATACATAAATAATAATTTTGATAGAATTGTGTCATATTTTATTATTTTAAAAATAATGCATATATATATATATATATATATATATATATCTATATATAGATCCACACTTTTATTAAATAGACACACTTTTAATAAAGAATATGGTAATTATGATGAATGTTGTTGTTGTTGTTGTTGTTGTTTTTTTTTTTTTTTTTTTTTTTGTTTTGTTTTTTTATTACAATGGTAGTAAAAACTTGAGTCTATTCATCATTCTCTTTTACATATTCTCTTTTATATATATTAAAAAGAAGAGTCTAATAGAGTTTTAATGTCAAGTTTTACTTGATTGGTGAATTATCTTAGGTTGGATTTAGCACCATCAAATATTTGTAAATGAGCAATATTTAGTCCTTTAATGAATGGAACTATATTTGTAGAAGCCTCTTGATATAGTATAGGTGAAAAAAATAACTTTTAACATCTCTATAATATTTTGTTTAGTCACTTCTAAAATCAATTAAGATGGTAAATATAGCTTAGGCTTAACAAGCATTAAATATCTTATTTTTTCCTATTTTTGTCAAATAATATTTTTTATTTCTACTATTTGTATTGTAAGTTGAATAATACAAGAGATTTTATCCAATAAAAAAATAAATAATAAATATATTATAAATTTAAAAGAAAAAATACACAAGTATCAAATATTATTATGCTTTAAAGACAAAATATATTTTTTTTATGAAGAAAAATTAAGATTTAATAAGATTTATATTTATTTTCTAAAAATATCAAGGACATCAATTCAGAAAAATATATAAATAGGTAATATAGTTATCTAAAATCAATAATTTTTTATTAGTATTTTTTATTTTACTTATATGCTAAAACCTTTTATATGCTTAAATACAAAATGCCATTGTTGATTGATTGCATAAGTTAACATAGTAGCATTATTCAAATTTATAAATTTTACATAATTAACATAATTTTAAACAATGAATTTAAAATACGAAAGAGTAATAAAGAACAAATAAAATAATTTAAAATATAATATAAAATTATCTGTTTTAATAAATGTTAAATGATCATTACTATCCATTGTAATTATATTTTATATTAGCCATTAGTGTTAAATAAGATCTCATTATAATATATTATAAATAAAAATATTTAAAAAAGAAATTGAAAGAACCACAACTATATCAATCAAGATATTGGACTATTTGTGTTAAAATAAATTTATATAGAATGTAGATGAATTAATTATAGAAAAAAAAATATTTTTTTCTTATCAATATTTATTATAAATAATTATTTTTATTTTTAAATATTTTTAAAAGCATTAATATTAGATATATCTTTTAAATTATATTATAAGAAAAAAATAAAATATTAGTTGGTAGCTACAAGACTATTTAAAATTTTTATTTTTTTATTTAAATAATTAATCCTAATTATATATAATAATTGAATTTAAAATTTAATTTTTCTTAATTTATTTATAAAGGATATAAATAGTAATTATATTTTTTTAATTATGACAAAGAATGAATGTTATTATGATAAGACTATTTATTATGATTCATATCTAATAATGATAATAATATTTATGAATTATAAGATTTTAAATATTGATTATAAATAATTAATAAAATTTAAAATATATTTAAATATTTAAATAATTTTATCATTCTATATTTTTTTTATTTTTATGTATTATTTATGATTATAAATTTTTATTTTTTTAAAACCTAAAATTTTGATTTTAAAAATAATTATAGAAATATATATCATTGATAATATTGCATTGAATTAATATTTTGCAATATTAAAAATCTAAATTATGACTTATTTAATTATATTATTTATTAATATTTTTATTTACTAGGTGATTTTAAATAATTTTACTTAATTTCGTATTTTTTTTTATTTTTTAAGGTGTATTATGGTTCATAAAACAAATATTAAATTAAATTAAATTCTTTATTTTAAATCCTAAAATAATATCTAATCTATATATTAAGATTGCTTAAGAAGATAAGTAGTGGTTTTCATTCATCACATAGATTAGTCTTTGTTTTCATAAAAAATGTTCATGTTTTGTGGAATTCATAAATATATATATATATATATATATATATTAAAGTTATGATCTGAAAGAAGATGCATAAACTTGAGAAATCTATGTCAAAAGAAAAGTCACAAAAACAAAACCAAAGAAGTATATATATTAAAAAGAAAATAGAATGGCTATTGCTAAAAGACAAAGAAACTAGAGACTCTTGAAACTAGATTAGAAACAAAAAATGAGTTGAAAAGAGTGAAGAAGGTTTCACTCTTACCTCTCTATATATTATCTACTTAGGATCTATGTGGCGACGTTTTGTAGGACTCCTAAAAATGTGTTGACTTTGCATGACACTTATCTTGACTTACAAGGTAAGTTTTCTATATGGCTCCCACATAGTTAGCTTCTTCCGCAAGCTACCAACACATATGGTATATGGGTAGCTTGTTGTCCAAGTTTCTAACATACCAATCAACTACAAATATATGTAAAGTCAAAATAGCATCTAAGAAGCTTTCAAGAAGCTTTTTTAGAAGGTATTATGAAATTATTCTATCTTTATCTAATTCTATCTATTCTATCTTTATCTAATTCTATCTATTCTCTTTGAAGGTAGTTAATAGGTCCTCTTTGCCATTGGTAATTTTTTATTTTAAGGCAAGAAGACTACCCTATGATTTGATCATTGTTGAAACCTTCATTACTTCCTTCAAAAAAAATATTTGTAATACCATTAGGAGTCATGTCCACCTCCAATAAAATCACCAAGCATCAAGAGTCTTTTTCTATGTCGTGATACCAAACTCATTATATTTCGCCATCTATTCTAGAAAGAACATGTTGTTCTTGCAAGTCTTCATTTCTATTACATCATCTTGAAGGCTATAATAATTATAATGTCTTCTTTGGTAAGTCAACAAATGATGGGTCTTTAGTTGAATCTACCAGATATTGGTTCATCGTCTCTTTAATGCCACAATTATAAAGAAACTATAGATAAGGATAGAAGATAGAATGCAATCTTTTCTGAATCTTGTTTCCTTTATAATAAAGACTTACTATTCTTCATCTTGATTTTGATGGATGTCATTGATAAAAAGCCTCCTTTGCAAGTTTTTTTGTTCGTTTCCATGTGTATTCTTTAATATCATATCTAAGCTAATGGATAAGATATTCAAACTTATTTCAATGCTACCTTAAGTTTAAAACTTCTTCTACTTAAAACTATTTATTATTTTCCATTTCTATATGAGGATGCGAGACTTATTTTCTTCTTGATATGTTCACAATCTTGTATGGTTCAAGAAGAGATAGATGGAAGACATGATGGATCTTCATTGACTCTAGTAGATATAATTGATGAGAAACAAGATTGATTTATCCTCAAATAGGAAAAGGTGTAAGCCTATGGTAGTCCAACTTATGATAATAAAAAATAGTCTAATATTATGATGAAGTAATTATATCTTGTCACCTATGTTGAATTGTAGTTGTTCCTTTCAATAGGCATCCACATTAATCTTTTATTGTTCTTAAGCTTCTTTTAATTGCACCTTTATTGTTGCATGTAGCTCTGACAAACAATTTGCCAAATCTTCTACTATAGGATTATTAATTTTTGAAAAGTGAAAAGTATCAAGTCGTGGATAATAACCATAATTAGCAAAGAGAAGTGTTTATTGTATAGAAATATGCATCATATTATTATAAGTAAACTCTGCCAATGGTAAAAGAGTTGTGCAATCACCTTGTTGAGAATTGATAGTATACCTTAAATATTACTCTAAAACTTGATTTATGTGCTCTATCTATCCATCAATTAGAGTATGAAAGGTCAAAGAAAGTTTTGTATCTATCTTTAGAAACTTAAATAGGATTCTCTAAAATCTTCATTCAAATTAAGTTTCTCTATTTAGTATAATATCTTTGGGTAATCTATGATATCGATAGATATTATCAAGGAAAAACTTGGCAATTTCTTCATGTGTGATAGATTTTGCACATGGTTCAAAATGTGCCATTTTGATAAAATAATCTACTATCACATATATTGAATTATACAAATCTGAAATTAAAAGATTTATAATAAAATCCATAGAAACAGAAGACCATGGTTGTTCTGGAATAGATAATAGATGAAGAAGTCTATAAAGTAGATGACAAAGATTTTTTGAATAAATGTCAGATGATTGAACAAAGTCTTCATACCCTTCTAGATTTGTGGCTACAAAAAATCTCTAGATATTAGCTCCAAAGTCTTCTTATATCTAAAATGTCTTGCTACTGAGAAGTTGTGACATGCTTAAAGAACACATAAACGTGCTTTTCTTTTTGAAACATATAGGTGTCCTTCAAAATAAAGTAGGTTGTTCTTCAACTCAAACTTAGAAGTATTACAAGACTTAGAAGAAGTATTCTTGATATCATAAAGAAGAAGATCAAAAGACATATTTAATTAAATTTTCTTGAAAAAAGTTGAATCAATAATTAATGTTGATTTCACTACTCAAAGATGAAATTATTGTGGCTTCAATAAAATTATCTTTTGTTAATGAAAAGCTACATCTACTTCTTTTGATACAAGATAAGAACAAAACTTGTTGTTTTCTTGGCTAATAAGTGATATTGAACTCAAATCTTGATAAAGACATACTCCAACGGGCTTGGCAACAATTCAAAATATGTGCTCATATGAAATACTCAAGATTCTTATGATCTATATATATGGTGATTGGAATAGAAGTGCCTTCTAGATAATAATGCCATTCTTCAAAAGAATCCATGATTGTAAGAAGTTCTATGTTGTAGATCTTATAGTTAATCTTAGTTGCTTATAATTTCTTCAAATGGAAAGCTACTAGATTGAGCTTATCATCTTCTCATACTTGTGACAAAATAACATCTATAGCAAAATTTGAGGTATCTATTTCTATAAAAAATATCTTAAAAAAGTTGATACAATATAAAATTGGTGTAAAAATAAATGTTGGCGGTAAGGCTTCAAAAGTTACTTGAGCTTCTTTGCTTTAATTCAGTTTTTCTTTGCATGTAAGATGTATAAGAGAAGTCGCAACTTAAGAATAATTCTTAATCAAGATCTGATAGTAATTGGCAAAGTTCAAAAAGTATTATATATTTCTTATTGTTCTTCAAATCTTCCAATCTATAATAGTTTAAATTTTTGTTGGATCTATCATAAGTCCTTCATTGGAAATGATATATCCTAAGAAGTCAACTTGAGTAGTGTAGAATACATATTTTTTTAACTTGGCATACAATCCCGCATCTCTAAGTTTTTGTAACACATGATGAATATAAATTTCATGCTCTTTTATGTTCTTAGAATAGATTAAAATATTATCTAAGTAATAGACAATAAAATCATCTAGAAACTCACAAAAAACATCATTCATAAGATGTTGAAAAGCAACTAGTGCATTCGTGAGTCCAAAAGACATGACATTATATTTAAACTATCAATATCTTATTTGAGATGCAGTCTTTTATTCATCTTCTTTTTTAATGCAAGTAAAGTTGTATGGTCCTTGTAGACCTATTTTGTATAGATCTCATTTTTATTTAGTTGATTAAGAAGTCCAAATATCAAAGATAAAGAATACCTATTCTTGATGATAATCTTGTTGAATCTTTAATAATCTATGTACATTTGTAGTGATTGATCTTTTTTCTTTACAAATAGGATAGGAGCTCTAGTAAGGAATTTTGAATAATATTTGAAATTCTTGGATAAGTTCTTCTCAATAAACTTCTCGAATTCAGTCAATTCATTTTGTAATTAACTATAGATTGAACCAAATAATGGCTAACTTTCTCTTACAGACATATATATTTACCTCAATAGTTACTTATATGATTAAGTAGAAGTAGGTAAATATAGAATAATTTCATAAAGTCTTATAGAAAAGCTTCCTAGAAGCTTCATAAATATGGTTTTGACTTTAGGTGTATTTATAGGTTAGAAACTTGACCAAAAAGCTAATCATGTATTGGTAGCTTGTGGAACAAGTTATCTCCATGTAATAGCTTGTGAAACAAGCCAATTACGTGGTGCATATATAGATAACTTACCTTGCAAGATAAGACATGTGGCTAGCAAAGCCAACACATGTTGGAGGTCCTATAGGACATCGCCACGTAGCTCTTAGTTCGATAGTATATATGGAGGCAAGAGTGAAGCCTTCTTCACTCTTGTCAACACCTTTCTAGTCTTAGTCTTGTTTCAAGACTTTTTAGTCTTTCTTGTTTTTGACAATAGCCATCCTACTTAATATTACATCACCTTTTGAGTGACTTTTTAGTTCTCTTCAAAGATAGAAGAATATATTGAGGATTCTCTTTGTTCGAGATTTATGTCCTTCACAGTTTGACAATAGTGCTAACATATTATTTATGTCTTGTTTTAGGAATGAGTGGATTACCTTACTTCTATTGTTGTGCTTTGAAGGTTGTAGACTATCTACCTTTAAATAAAAAATCTTATTTTCTAACATTGATCTTTTTCTTAAAGAAAGTAGATTATTCCTCTTTATAGGATTTGTTTTTAAAGGTTGCGAATTACCCTCCTCTAATTTAACTTCTGAATTCATTTGAATTATCTATGAAAGAAAAGATTATGGATGCTACTTTCTTGAATGGATGTGAGAATAGATTTGCAACTATAGTAGATCTTCATGAGCTTGTCAATACTCTAAGAGTAAAAATATTACATATTTTTAACGAGAATCATGGAAGTACTATGCCTACACCTATAGTAGAACTTCAGAGTCTATGGTAAGAAGTTGTATAGTTGAAAGAAGCAAGTAGATCAACGTCACAACCAAATCCAGGGAGTTTTGCTTCTACAAGTATAATAGGGATAAGGATTAGTATGCTTGAGAAGTTTGATGGAACAAGATCAAAATTTTGAGGATTTTTGCAACAAGTCAAGTTCTATCTAAGTTTGTACCCTTTCCAATATCCTGATGGATTTAACCAAGTCAAATTTATAGGTGCATTACTATCAGAAAGTGCTCTCTCTTGATTTGTATCTTTAATGGAAAACGATTTATGACTCCTTTATGATTTGAATTCATTCTTAGAAGTGTTTATAGCCACATTCAGAGAAAGTGATCAAGAACAAGTAGCACAGATTAAGTTTTTATCCTTACGACATGGATTACAATCAGCCACTACATATGCTACTAAATTCTAAATCCTTGTTTGTGATGTGGACTAGAATGACAAAACACTTATCAACCAATTTTGATATGGATTGAAGGATGGCATCAAAGATTTGTTATTAATAATGTCAAAAATAGAATCTTTAGAATAATTTATTACTCAAGCCATTGCATGAAATAATCATTTATTTGAAAGGCGTCAAGAACAAAGATTTGGTTGAAAAAGAACAAGTCAAGTAATGGCAGCAACTTCGAAGTTTTTTGAAACATATTCATTGAAGCCGAAACCAATGCAAATTGATATGATACATTCTAAACCTCTCACAAAACAGGAAAAGACTCGACGTTGCCAAGAGGGGTTGTGTTTATATTATGGAGAAGCTAAGCACACTGCTCAATATTGTCCAAAGAAGCAACACAATTAGAAAATGAGGAGCTTAATTACCAAAGAAGATAATGTGTTAGAAAATAAGTTTTTCTAGCTATAATAGGGATCGTGCAACTAGAATCATATACAATACCTAGTAAAGGTCCTATCTTCTCCTCAGACCCTTTACCTTATTTTATAATAGAAATATATTTAGGACCTTATAATCACAAAGTCTTTGCATTATTAGATTCAAGAGCTTTAACATGTTTTATAGATGAAGATTTTTTCAAAAATCAAAAAATATCTTTAGTGAAGAAAGTTAAACCCGTACATGTAAAAGTCGTAGATGGTCATTCGTTATCTTTTAGAAATGTTATCCATGAAACTATTCCTTTAGATGTAGCAATTAAAGATCTTTACAATGTAGTAATATTTAATGTAATAAAATCTCTCCCTAATCCAGGTATTTTAGGATTATCATGGCTAGAAAAATATAATCTTCAAATAGATTGGATTTTTCATAATCTTAACTTTCTTGATAGTATAATCCAAGATCGCGTTAACAAAATAGAAGTACGTAAGTTCAGTATGTCCAAATCTTTACTAGTAGGTGTAAAAGCTTTCATGCATGGTGCAAAAGAAGAATTGTCTTTTGCTATATATGCTACACCTATTTCTAATGGTGAAACAATGTTGAGTAGTATTCCTAAGTAATATCAAGAATTCCAAGACGTTTTTGAAAAGAAGTATGTAAATATTCTCCCCAAATATCGACCTTACGATTGTTCAATTGATCTACAAGAAGGAGCTCAACCACCATTCGAACCAATCTATAGCTCATTGTAGAATGAGTTAGCTGCATTAAAGGAGTATATTGATGAGAATTTGGAAAGAACTTCATATGCTATTCTAAATCTCCAGTCGAAGCTCCTATCTTATTTGTGAAGAAGAAAGATAAATCTCTACAAATGTATATAGATTATCAAAGACTCAACAAAATCGCCATAAAAAATAGGTATCCTTTGTCTTTGATATCAAGACTTCTTGACGAACTCAATCAAGTAAAGATCTATACTAAAATAGATCTACTATGACCATACAACTTAGTTCGTATCAAAGAAGGAGATGAATGGAAGACTGCTTTTTCAACTAGGTATGGACATTTTGAATATAATGTCATACCTTTTGGACTCACGAATGCACCAGCCGCTTTTCAACATCTTATGAATGATATTTTTCATGAATTTTTAGATGATTTTGTTGTTTGTTATTTAGACGACATTCTAATCTACTCTAAGAATACAGAAGAACATGAGCTTTATGTTCGTGACGTGTTACAGAAACTTAGAAATGTAAGATTATATGTCAAGTTAGAAAAGTGTGTATTCCACACTACTCAAGTTGACTTTTTAGAGTACATCATTTCCAACAAAGGCCTTATGATGGATCCCAAAAAGGTTCAAATTATCATATATTGAAAGATTCCAAGAATAGTCTAAGATGTGCAGTGCTTTTTGGGCTTTGTTAATTACTTTCAAATCTTCATCAAGAATTTTTTTTAAGTTGTAGATTCGCTTACACGTTTGACTTGTAAAGACAAACTTGAGTAAAATAAAGAAGCAAAAGTATCATTTGATGCTTTAAAAAAAGAATTTATTTTTGTACCAATTTTATATTGTGTTGACTTTTCTAAAGTATTTTTTATGAAAATAGATGCGTCAGTTTTTGCTATAGATGCCGTGTTGTCACAATTGGAAACAGATGACAAACTCCACTCAAGAGCTTTTGATTTGAGGAAATTTTCATTAGCCAAGATTAATTATGAGATCTATGACAAAGATCTCCTTGCAATCATGGATTCATTTCAAGAATGGCATCATTATCTAGAAGGCACCTCAAGTCCAGTTACCGTATATATAGACCATAAGAACCTTGAGTACTTCATGTCAGCATGTGTCTTGAATTATTGTCCAACCTATTGAAACATGTCTTTATTTAGATTCAATTTCAAGATCACTTAGCGATCCAAAAAACAATAAGGTCTATCGAACTCCTTTTTAGACATTCTTATCTTATATCAAAAGAAGGAGATGCATCTTTTAATCAATAAAGATCAATTTTCTTGAAGCCCAAGCATTTTCATCTTCAAGTTATAAAATCGACATTGACTGTTGATTCAACATTTATGAAGCAAATTCAATAAAGCATGTCCTCTGATCCTCTTGTTTAGGATATCAAGGATACTTCTTCTAAGTTTCATGATACTTCCAAGTTTGAATTCAAGAATAATCTATTATATTTCAAAAGATGCCTATATATTCCAGAAGGTGAAGCTCAATTACGTGTTCTTCAAGCTCGTCATGACTTTTTAGCAATAAGATATTTTGAATATAATAATACTTTAGAACTAATATCAAGGGATTTTTGGTGGCCGCAAATGTAGAAGGCAGTCAGAGATTTTGTACAAACTTGTGATGTTCGCTCAAGATCAAAAACTCCTTGTCATCAACCTTATAGACTTCTTTAGTCATTACCCATATTAAAACAACCATGGCCTTCTGTTTCTATGGATTTCATTATAAATCTTCCAATCTTAAGTTCTTATGATTCTATATTCATAATAGTAGATTATTTTACCAAGATGGCACATTTTGTACCATGTACAAAATCTATTCGAGGTGAAGAAACAGCTAAGCTTTTTATTGACAATATCTATTGCTATCATGGATTACCAAAGGATATTATATCGATTAGGGGGACTCATTTTGTATCAAGATTTTGGAAAATCCTATTTAAGATTCTAAAGGTAGATATAAAGCTTTCTTCAGCTTTTCATTCTCAAATCGATGGATAGACGAAATAGGTGAATCAAGTTTTGGAGCAGTATTTGAGATGTACCATCAACTATCATCAAGATGATTAGACAACTCTTTTACCATTGGTAGAGTTTGCATATAATAATTTGATAAATTCTTCTATTCAACAAACACCTTTTTTTGTCAATTATCGTTATCATCCACGTCTTGATACTTTTGACTTTTTAAAAGTTGATAATCCTATGGCAAAAGATTTAGCAAATCGCTTGTCAAAGCTACATACAACAATGAAGATACAATTAAAGGAAGCTCAAGAATGACAAAAGACCAATGCAGATGCTATTAGCAAGGAGCAACCTCAATATAATATGGGTGACAAGGAATGGTTACTTTGTTGTAATATCAAGACTCCTTGTCCTTGTGATAAATTAGATTATCGTAAGTTGGGACCTTTTCCTATATGTGAACAAATCAATCTTGTTGCCTATCCATTACATCTACAAGAGTCTATCAAGATCCACTCTATATTTCATGTGTCTCTTCTAGAGCTCTATAAGACAGTGAAAATCTTTGGAAGAAAACAAATCCCACCTCCTCCTATAGAAGTGGATAATAACCAAGAGTTTGAGGTGGAAGAAGACTTAGACTCATGATGGCACCAAAATAGGTTGAAATATCTTGTTCATTAGCGCAGATATGATATTAGTGAACGCACATGTGATCCATCAAAGAATCTTGTAAATGTAGTAAAGAAAATTGAGGACTTTTATCAAAGACATCCATCAAAACGAAGATGAAGAATATCAAACCTTTGCTATAAAAGAATCAAGATAAAAAAAAATAACATTCTACCTTCTATCTTTCATTGTACCTTCTGTATATGTGAGATCAGATGCGACACTAACAACCAGCAGATTCAACTTAAGAGCTTTCATTTGCGGATTTACCAAATGAGATATTAGGATTGTCACAACCTTCAAGATGACGGAATCGAGATGAAGATCCTTAAGAACGACATGTCCTTCCTCGAATAGATGGTAAGATATAATGTATTTAGTATTACGACCTTGGAAGAGACTCCCAATGTTTAGTAATTTTATTAGAGATAGGAGTAATTCTTGACGGCGTTCCAAATATTTTATTTGAAGAAAGTTATGAAGGCCTCAACAATGTTCAAATAATAGGGTGGTCTTCTCGCCCTGGTATGGGACATTATAGATGGTTGACAGGACCTATCAACCATCTTTGAAGAGAGCAAAGATGGGAGTATGTAGCAAATACAATTCATTGCATCTTGGACTTCCTCATCATATGAAGACCGCTCCTCATGGAACTCGTCTCTAGAAGGGGGGATAATGTCATATATATATATATATATATATATATATATATATATATATATGCCTCAATAGTTACTTATATGATTAAGTAGAAGTAGGTAAATATAGAATAATTTTATAAAGTCTTATAGAAAAGCTTCTTAGAAGCTTTGTAGACGTTGTTTTGACTTTAGATGTGTTTATAGGTTAGAAACTTGGCCAAAAAGTTAATTATGTATTAGTAGCTTGTGGAACAAGCCAACTACATGGCGCATACATAAATAACTTATCTTACAGGAAAAGACATGAGGCTAGCAAAGTCAACACATGTTGGAGGTCCTATAGGACATCGCCATGTAGCTCTTAGTTAGATAGTATATATGGAGGCAAGAGTGAAGCCTTCTTCACTCTTGCCAACACCTTTTTAGTCTTAGTCTTGTTTCAAAACTTTTTAATCTTTCTTGTTTTTGGCAATAGCCATTCTAGTTAATATTACATCACCTTTTGAGTGACTTTCTAGTTCTCTTCTGTGATAGAAGAGTATATTGAGGAATCTCTTTTTTCGAGATTCATGTCCTTGACATTTTTTTCTTAAAGATCAATTGAATAATCATATGGACGTTGTCACATGGCATGATTTGCTATCTGGGGATACATCGGATATTTAGCTGTAGAGAGTTTAGGTTTGACTTGTATATTATGCCTTAGCTCCAAAAAATCCTCTTTGTTTTGTATAAAAATTCAAAATATATTAAAATCCTTCAAAACATTTTTCTTCCTATAAAGATCTTTTTACATTAGACTTTAGGATCTCATATATCTCGATTCAACCACTCAGTTTGTTTCAAATTTCTACATAAAATAGATGCTATTCTTAACTCTTACTACAACAAAAATGAACTGTACATCTATCACCGATCTTTTAGCATCTTAGAAATCCTAGCAGGTCTACAAAATCCTAACTTACAAGCACCCAAAAACTATTTTTCCTATATCTCAAAAACTCAAACTCCAGATTCCACAAAACTTATGTAAAAATTTTTATAACAAGATTATACACAATCTTGAAAATTTTGAGTCAAAACCTCGTCAAATTGTCTAAGATATAGCTCAAATCACAAGTACAAGTAAATCGGGCTACTTACTACCCTTAGATTTCAAGTGCTGACTTCAACTGCCAATATCTCCTTCATTAAAGCTTGGAATTTGACAAACAGTAGGCATAAATTGTAGCCGAAAAAGTTTTCTCTCCAACTCCAGTTGCCGATCCTTGTTTGCTATCTGTATGCGTGCGCAATGCCCCAAAGCGTGACAGTAGGTCCAAAAACTAACACCTTAACTTTGAGTGCCTATAACTTCTTCATAAAAATCCCAAATGACACAAATTTTGCACCAAAACTATATCCAAAATCCTAAACCTTCTGACCCTAGCCTTCAAAACTCGAATGGCTTCGAGAAACTAACCCTAATCCCTAATATGGCCTCAGGCAGCCTCCTCAAAGCCCATTGGTCGTGATTTTTGACTAATAGGAATGAAGATTTTTATTATTCATCTCCATTCATCTATATTGGTGCCATAATTACTCCTTTTGCTACCAAAATCCTTCTTCAATCCTTTTTCTTATAAGATTTACATAATTCATATTCTAAACACCAAATAGAAGAACCAAAAGAAGTTTTGAAAGGTCACCAATGTCTAACAAAGGTAAGTCTAAGTATTTAGAAGTTACTATCAACCAAAACCAATCTTAAAAGCCACTATCAAAAGGAAATTAAAATTATACAAATTCTATAGTAATCTTTTTAAACAACCTCTTCTCAAGGTAATAATCAAATTATATTCTACAACCAACTAAAATCTATTAATATGGCTCTCACCATGTTACTTAATAAATTATATACTAAATACATAATTACATTATTTTTATATAGTAGCCAAACCACAACATGACAACGTTGCTTCCAAAGAATATCTACATTCTTCTTTTCAAAAGCATCTTAAAAATCTTAATATTGAATTTGCCACTTGAAGTCTTTTCATTATTAAAAATAGATGTGGTATAAATAACAAAAGGCGATCCTTCTTGTGAAGCATAAAAAAAAACTTTTATTTCTATAAGTAAGGATTTGGCTACATTAAACTCATGGCTTTCTACAAAACTTTCAATAATACTTTAAAAAAGTTAAGTTTACAAGAAATCCAATCTATTAGAGGATTATACTTTTTTAGTGACAATAAAATTAAAATGATTGGATTAGAAGGATTTCTAATTATATTAAAAATTATACAATATTTTTGACCATTTATTGCTATATCTATAGGAAGTATTTTATCAATAATACTTTTAGAAGGTAATAGATAGCCATCTATGACTTTTACATACATGGATTTAGTTTCTTTGTACTAATATTATTCTATGGCTTTTAATAAACTCTTCATCTAAAAAACAAGTTAAAGCTCTAATTCTATTAAGACAATGGTTTTGTGATTATTAGCTCTTAAATGCACATCTATTGTTAAACAAGAATAAGATTCTAAAGAGAGGATAGGATCTTTATTTATATAAGATTTTTTCCACATGGTTCTTATTATAGCTGAAAAAAATTTATTTTTTGATATTTTTTCATCTTTGACAGTTGTTCTCTTCATTTTATAGTTGCGTTGTTTCTTTGGATAATGTTGAGCAATATACTTAGCTTCTTGACAACATAAACACAATCCTTTTTGACAACAATAAGTCTTTTCTTATTCAATAAGAAATTTAAAATGTATTATATTACTTTGCATGTCTTCTACTTTCAAATATTTAGATTGAGAGATCATTGGTGATGTCATTGAATTGTAATAATATAGAGGTTTTTTTGTGTGATTCTCAAATTAAAACTCAAAAAGTTGATTGTCATACTCCACAACAAAGTCAATAGCTTGACTCAATATCTGAGCATCAGATAAGTTGAACATTAATTTCTTTACTTCATATTATAGCCATAGAAAAATTGACTAATAAAGACAACATCATCTCACTTAACATCAGTCACTAGCTATCAAAATTGTGAAGTATAGAATGTCATTAATTGATTACTTTGTTACAAGATACAAATTTTATTATTTGCAACATGAATTACATCATATTCTCAATATATGGATCAAAACTCTACTAAAAAAGCCTCTACATTATCTAATATTGGATCTTATTCAAAAAAAGATAAAAACTATAATAATACTAAACTTGAAAGAAGTGTACCAATTAATCTAACTTGTGATTTTAAGGTTAAATAGCTTTGAGATTGAGGTTCAATTATAAATTGTACTTAGTTCATGAAATCTCCAAACTTAGATCTTGTGCCATCAAACTTTCATTCTTTTATATATTAGGTCTTATGAAGCTTCTTGAAAAGTTTTCATGAGACTTGGAAATAAACAAGCTAAGATCCTTCTTTGGCAACTTCCTAAATCATCTAAAGCCTCTTAGAACCTTCTAGGATCTCGTATGATTTCTTAGAACTTTCTTAAAATCTATTAGAATATTTTAGAACCTTCTTAGAATCTATTAGAATCTTTTGAAACTTTCTAAAATTTTCTAGGATCTACAAGAACTATCTTAGAACCTTCTAGAACCTCTTAAAACCTTCTCAAATCTTCTTCAGTTGTATGTCCATGACATCACTTCATCCTCTAGGTTTGAGGTCTCTAAGAAGCAATGTTGCTGTAAGTGAATATATGTGCAAGAAATTGAAAATCTATTGCAAATTGTCTGCTATGTATTCCAATTGTTTTTTGAGAGATAAATAGTTCATAGGCCCTTGTAGCTATTGATAATGCCCTAAGTCTTCTACTTCTAACCAAGTTTGAACTTCACTATCTTTATTATAGAATTTTCCTAGAAACACTCCTTTTGGGCATTCTTCATTAACAAGTTCTATGTCAAACATAATTACACGCAACCTATTACTAGGTATCTTTTGATGTCTTTATGGTTCGAACAACTCTTCATCTTGTGGTCATCTTTGTGAGCTATTTAGTTGAGATGGTATATTTGACACAATATCTATCTATAGACTATCTATATCATATAAAGTAGATAAGACCAAAAGAATATAAACAGGCTATGGTTGTGAACTCAAACTACTAACTTATACTGTTCTAAATATTTGAAAAAATTGCCTCTTCAAAAGTTGCCTCCTCCCCTTCTTTATGAGACTAAGAACTAAGAATCTTCATAGTGAAGCCATCTTATGAAGCTACTATTTCTCATTTCAGCGCTTTTGGTCTAGATGGATGTTGTTGATGGAACTTTTGAACCTTTATTTGTATATTTAAAAGGTTGCCAACTGGTTTCTATGTGTGATCATTGATATCATATCTATGCCAATGGATGAGATATTTAAGTCTTCCATGTCTTATCCTTGAATCTAATACATCTTCTACCTCAAATTCAACATGATCATTGATTTCAATCATAGAAGGTGGTGGTTGTCTTTGACTTGGTATGTTCAATTCTTTATACCTTTCCAAAAGTGAAACATGAAAGATTGTCTGAATCTTCATAGATGAAAGTAACTCCAAGTGATAAATTATAATATTAATTTATTTTTGAATCATAAATGGTTCCAACCTCTGGTAGTCTAACTTATCACATAGTATGTTCATTTTTATATTGTATTGAAGAAGCCACACTTTGTCACCAACTTGGAATAGAGGATGTTCTTTCTTCAATTCATCTACAAGTAGCTTATAACATTGTTGAGTCCTTTGTAGGTAAGTCTTCATGGTTGCTTGAAGTTTGGCCATCTTCATATCAAACTCCTCTATCACTGGATTTATCAATTTTA
The DNA here is from genome assembly GCF_059467195.1 of Physcomitrium patens. NCBI lineage: Eukaryota > Viridiplantae > Streptophyta > Bryopsida > Funariales > Funariaceae > Physcomitrium > Physcomitrium patens. The sequence continues at coordinate 9,560,757 of NC_143411.1, forward strand.
AAGACTTTATTATATCTAACTTTGAATGATGACTATAGTTTGAGTAGAATGATATTTGTTGCATAGATGCATGGATTGTATTATTATATACAAACTCATCCAATAAGAAGTAGGAAGTCTAATTATCTTATTGATAGTTGATAGTGCACATAAAATATTACTCAAAAATTTAGTTGACTTGCTCCATTTGGCCATGAGTTTAAGAGTGGAAGGCAGAAGAAAGGTTGATGTTAATTTCAAGAATCTTAAAGAGTGTCTTCCAAAATCTTAATACAAATTGTGGCCCGCGATCCAACAAAATATCATTTGACAACCTATAATAACAATAGACATTATCAATAAAGAGACTTTTCATCTCTTCACTAATAATTGACTTCTTGTAAGATATAAAATGTGTCATCTTAGTCAATCAATCAACAACTACAATGATAGTATCAAATAAACTTGGTGGTACAAGATTTGTAATGAAATCTATAGAGATAGATGACCATGGTTGTCTTAGAATAGGACAAGAGTTCTTTGATCTTGAATAATTATCATATGATAGTACAAATTCTTTAATATCCTTCCATATTTTAGGCCACCAAAAGTCTCTAGATAGAAGTTCCAAGGTCTTGTTAAATTCAAAATATCATGCCTTTTGGACTTACGAATGCACCAGTTAATTCGAACATTTAATGAATGACATATTTTGTGAGCATCTCAATAATTTTGTTCTGATCTATTTGGATGATATTCTAATCTTTACTAAGAATGTAGAAGATCACAAAAAATATGTCCATCTTATATTGAAAAAGCTATGAAGTGTTGGACTATATGCAAAACTAAAGAAGTGTGTATTTCATGCATCTCAAGTCAAATTTTTGAGTAATATTTGAGTACCTTCTTAAAGATCAATCCCACAATTGTAATGGTGATGCTTCGACATAATGTCTACATTTTTCTTTTCAAATATATGTGCATAATCTTTATACGCCTCTGAAATTGTTGTTGTAGCAACCACAAGTTCTGATCATAGATTTGCATAGACAGCAAATGTAGTGCCTTGTTTGGCCACCCTTACAAATATTCTAGCTCTAATAAATAAATGTTATTTAAGTTTTGGCTTATCGGATGCTAGAAACTTTTTTACAGGGCTGGTGGTTCTATGATCTAGTAGAAGAAATTTTAACTTTTGAGATATCTAATATATCTAAAGATTATATTTTTAAAGCCACGAGAGTTGTAAAATGATTGGACTTGATGGTGATCTAATAACGTTGAATACTACTTGGTTGCTATGGTTGTTGAAGGTTATTTCTAATGAAATCATTTTATAAGTGATGTCTTTAGAAGATAAAGGTTGACCATTTATTACTTCTACATATATAGCTTTGGATTTTTTGACCATACAAATTTTGTATGATGTAGAAAATTCTTTATCAATAAAACATGCAAAGGCTCTTGAGTCAAGTAATGTATGACTCTCTAGTTTTATGACTCTTAATTGTACAGGTATAGTAAAACAACGAGAAGGATTGCTAATGAATATATGACCTTTTTTTATTTGTAATAGTAAAGAATGTAACCACATGGTCTCTACTGTCACTGGACGCCCTCATTTTCATGCAAAACTTTTGATGATGTGCTTGCACGCCTCATTTAATATGTACATTGATGTTTTTTTAAATAATTATCAATCTTGTGGCTAGGTTTTCTACAATTTAAGCATAAGCCAAGTTTCTTTTTACTCTTTTATTCTTACTCCGAAAGAAGTTTGAAGCGAACTGCATCAATCTACATATCTTCTACTTTCAAATGTTCATTATAATTGAATGGTGAAGAAGTCGCAAAATAATTGATATATACATGTGACGTAATTGAAGAATATTTATCTTGTCATCATTGAAATAAATGGTTATTGTACTTTACAACTTAACTAATGGCTTCATTGAGTATTTGAGGATCTGGCATAAATAACAATAAGTCCTTGACATTATCTCTTAATCTCCAATGAAATTGGTTCATCAATGCATCTTCTCTCCAATTTATATCATATGCTAATTTTAAAGAATTTGAAGCATATATTGATACAAAATATGTTCTTTGTCAAAGGCTTTGAATTTTAGTTGTTGAAGAATGAACCTTATCATATTCACCAAATACTTTTGAAAATGCTACCAAAAATGATTTAAAATTGTGCAATATAGGAAAATTCTTTTCAAATAATGGAGCAAATCAAGATAAAGCTTGACTTGAGAATAATGTTTTAACCAACCAATACGAGATACTTCAGTGGAATATTATTGAGATTGAAGCAAGGTGATTAGTTGTACTTTATTTACAAAGCCACAAAATTTTGAATAGGTGGCATCAAACTTTTTTAGAAGGCCGATCCTTAGTTCTTTTGTTGTTATTATTGACAAATTATTGCCTTAAATGCATGTACCTTCTATGTTTATTGAAGCACATATAGTTGTTTGAAAATTTGGAATCTTTATTATTATTTGATGTGGGGGTTGAAGTATTCCAACTCTTTGACCATTATGTATGATCATATATAGTTCTTCATTTTGCTACAACAAAGTCTTTGTCCTGATCTTCAATGCTTCAAGCACATTCATAATAGAATCTAATTTGATCTCTTTAGAGTCTATCATATTGACTTTTCTATCTCATCTCATAGAAAATCAAAGAAATATATGCATTTAAAGGAAATAAGATATAAAATATGATCTATGGTATTAAAAAAAAAAACAAAAGAATATTAAAAAGAGAATAATATTAATCTAAGGGAGGATAATCTGCAATCTCTAGAATACTATAGTACTTCTAAGAAGAGAAGTAATCTACTCTTTGTCAAGAAAGATCAAGCTTCTAATATTATTTTATGGCATTCTCAACAAACTGTTACGAACCGTATATAAGATAAGGATTCAAGATCGAGAAATGAAGTTAACTCGACATTAGAACAATAATTGGATATAAAGTAAAAAGGTTCTAACTAGACCACAAGAAATAAGTTGTCGAGACTGAGGATCCCATTAGCCTTGACTCTTATGTATACTAAGTCCTAGGAAGCTTCTTTAGAAGTTTTCATGAAGCTTAGAAACAAAGCAAGCCTAAGATCCTTCTTTGACAACTTCATAAATCATCTAAAGCCTCCTAGAATCTTCTAGGATCTCCTATGACCTTGAAGAAATTTCTTAAAATCTATTAGAATCTTTTGGAATCTTCTTAGAACCTACTAGAATCTTTTGGAACTTTTTGGAACCTTCTAGGATCTACAAAAACCATCTTAGAACCTTTTAGAACCTCATAGAACCTTCTTGATCTTCTTCAATTGTATGTCCAAGACACTAATATTTGAATTTGATCATATTTGTACAAATATCATTTCCATTAATTATTGATGATAATAACTTGCTACTCAAATCTACATATTGGAGGAACTTGAAAATTAGACATCATTGAAGTTCGTTAGATTTTTTTTTTGTTGTTTATTTTTTTTTTTTTTTTGAACATTGGTATTTAGAAGCGGCAATTTTACCATGAAACTTTAGAATGTAGACATAAAGATTGAAAAGAAAGAATGATAATTTTTTTCAAGTCTTTTATAAAAGAACCATAAATAAAAGCATTTTACACTTAACTTTTTTCATTCTACTCTAGGTGCATTTCACACCCTTCAATAATCATCTTTCTTTATTTTATAATAAAAGTTAAGATATTATTATTAAACATAGATTTATATAAAGATTTTATGAGAATTAAGTCATTTTATCATTTTATTGTTTTATATTAATATTTTTTTATCTTTATAATTATATTTATAATTTTTTATTATTTTCATATTCTATTTGGAATATATTACATTAAATAGAAGTTTTTTTTGGAATTTTAGAAATATTTTCAACTACAACAAGAATTTCTATATAAAAATTTAATTATAAGAATTTTATTTCCTACTTTTATATGAAATTTTTTATATTTAATTTCATATATATACATATTTTAGTTTATATGTATGTGTATATATATATATATATATATATATATATATATATATATATATATTTATAATTAATAGAAATACATAAATATAGAATATTTTTATTAAAATAATATAGCATTATAATTTAACTAATTAAGTTATATACATCCATTTTTATTTTATAGGTACTATATAATTTTGCTAAAATATTTGAGTTATAAGATTTTATTGAAATTTTATGGAGGTACAATTTTGACACTTACAAGATTATTCTAATTGTCTAGTAGAACTTGTATTATTATGAACATTTCAGCTTCAACAATGAATCAAAGAGTAATTACTCAAAAATAATTTAGGAAACATGAAAAAACACAAAGAGAAGTTGAAATAGTTATAAGTACTAAAGCCATATATAATCTAGGAAAGATGAACGTTTTGCATCTTCGTTATAATACAATGTGTTGGTTTGATGAATATATAGCTCTATTGCCAAAATAATTGTCATTATTTGGACAATATTATTGTCAAGGGAAAGTTTTTCTACCATCTCTATGTTCTCCGCCTTTACTTTTGAGATGCTTATTCAAAGACTAAGATGCAAGAGTAAGAGAATTCCAAAAAAAAATCCATCAGTACAATACTATGCATGCATTTATATACTTAGGTACAAATATTGATTGATTTGTGCTTCAAAGAAATGTTCCATATATTTTTAGAATAAATAGAGAGTTGTGCCATTTAGCAAGAGCTTATTACCAGAAGTAGGTATCAACCCAACTTATGTACAACTTTATATCTATGATGCATCATTTATACAAGATAGAAGAATGAGATGTAATTGTGGTTTATTGATCTAAACTATGTCGAAAATTGGCAAAATTTTGAAGAAGAATAATCCATTCATTGGATTATATAGATAAGCACATAAAAATATTATTTTAGAAATAAAATGAAGGAGTAGTAGAAGTAGATCTTACTATTTTTTTGCACTTTATGAATTAGAGTAATAAATGTTGATCTTATCTTTCTACTACTTTGAAGAAATTACTATTAAATTGTTTGGAGATGGATCAAAGCATAATATATTTTATGATATTATTATTTGCCTACATAGCAATAGACTATTAGCAAGGATTCATGAGGCTCATCTTGCTTATTTGTCCCTTCATTATATTCTCTTTTTTCCATATAGAACCTTTGAATGACATCTTAACCTAAGAGTACAAAATGTAGTGATGGACATTTTGTTTTTTAGCCGTTCATTTTCTAAGAATGCATTAAGTGGTACATGATCCAAATGACAAGGCAATTGTAATTTTAAAACATGCTAAAAGATAAAAGTCAACATTAACTTTATTTTTTGACACATGTATAGTAATAATAGTGGTAAGACAATGTATACATGAGCAATTTTCACAATGTTTTGTTTAACATGAGACAAAGAAAACATAGACATTAAGAAATTATGGTTTTTATATTAAAAAATTTATATTTTATAAATTTAGCAATAAAAAAAGATATTATTTAAGACTATTATTAATCCATGTTAAAGATCCATAATTATTTGACCACTTAAAGATTATTCATAGAATTTTTCATCCAATAATTTAAAGTATATGTGAAGCTTTAAAATTGCTTCAAGATGATAGAAAGTAGCAACAATATTTAGAAGAGACATGAAGAATACAAACTAGATTTCAATTGAGGAAATTATTCATTATTTTGCTACTACATGGAAATTTGCTAAATCCATTAAATTTATAAAAGTGTTTTTGGAAAAGCATCTTAGATGATCTCAATACTCATTTATAAAGAGAACATGGAATTATGAATCCAACAAAGGAAAAAATTAATGATTTTGATCTTTTTTATTACTAGAGAGAAGAAATATTGTTGATTCTACATTTGAGATTCTACTAGATCATAACAAAGATTTTTTTTTTTCAATTACTAAGAATTTTGATGATATTAAATTTATTTGCCAAACTTTGTTTATTATTTGGGATGAACTTTTAATACAATATTGTTATTATCTTGACGTAGTTGATCATTCTTTTAAAGATATTTGGAATAGTGATGGCTTATTTGGAGAAGCTATAATAGTTTTTGGTAGAGATTTTTGTCAAATATTACCAATAATTATGAAAGAAATTTAAGAAGAAATTGTCGTAACATCTTTTTGACATTCAACACTTTGGCCTCAAATAAAAATTTATAAATTAAAAAAAAACATGAGATTGAATTTAGGATAACTTCAAAAAAATATTATATTTTTTAATTGGCTTCTTCAGATATAGATTGCATACACACATTATATATATAGATGGTGGTGCATTTGAATTTTTTATGGTTACATTATCATTGACTAATATTTCTATTTAAAAATGATATAAATTTATTGTCTAATAATATAGTTATGCTTCTTGATTAATAATTAATATTTTTAATTGATGTTATTTATCAAAGGTTGATAGAAGATAATGTAGCAAACGATGCCTTCTTTAGAAATAAAATCATTTTATTTGCATGAAATGATGATGTAGAGGATATTAATGAAAATATTATGGCCGTATTTTCTAGAGAAGAACATGAATATCTAAGCATCAATGCAGTTGGTATTAAAGATGGTATCGATGTTAATAATGTTTATCTAATCAAATTCATCAAATTGCTTAATCCATCCGGAATATCTAGATGAAGGCTTTGTCTTAAGATTGAGACTCTGATGATGCAACTAAGAAATATTGCTCCTTACAAGGACTTTACAATAGAATCCAATCAATAATTATATAACTAATGGATTGAGCTCTTGAAGCAAGAATTCTTATAAGAAAATTTACTAAAAACTTGGTGTTCATTTCACAAATTACATTAACTTCTAGAACAAAAGAACTTCTATTCATTCTAAAGAGAAAGCAATTTCTAATTTATCTTGCATTTACAATAATAATAAATAAATTCTAAAAACAATCAATGAAACACATTGATTTAGATCTATGAAAACCTATTTTTTTCCATAGTCAATTATATGTTGTACTTTCTCAATGCACTTCTTTTCTTTTTATCAAGATTCTTCTTCTTAGAAATGACAATTTCAATTCCATGTTAAATATTTTTTTTTCAAAAGCTTTATTTAGATAAATATTAGTAGTTTATTTTTTTTATTTTTTTATTATAACTGATTTATTTATTAAATTTAATACATCTTTGAATGACTTAATATACTTTTTATGATTTTTTAATGTAATTTAATGGTTTTTTTAATATTTTCACAAGTAATTCCTTAAACAAAACTAACTACTTTTTTTGCATATTATCCATGATAAGGGCACGGATTTACCTATCCAACTTCTTAGTTGAAAGCTCTATTATGTATTTTATTTCTTTCTATTTATATTGTATTATATTATATTTATATTTGAAAAATATTCTTTGGCTCAAAAAATGCTTTATTTGAATCTTACTTCCGATGACAACAACATGAATTTATCTAGAATGTATAATTTAATATTAATTTATAATATTAATATATAATTTGATATAATATTTTTAATATATTTAATTTTATTATATTATATAAATTCATATATATACATATATATAAATATATAATATGATAATATCATCTTTTAATAAATTAAATATTATTATTATTATATTAATAAATCTTATAATAATAATATTAATAGAGCTTAATTACATAATATTATGCAAATTACATGGATTCAACTAGAAGTTATAATATTATAATATCTATTTGAATTTTATACGAATTATAAATTATATAAATTTGTAAATTATGTAGCAACAAATATGCTTTGAAAAATATGTTATTTGTGACAACAACATGGGTTCATCTAGTGTATATATAGAATCAAAAGATTTGCTAAAGACAAAGAATATGGTGATTTTATTAATACTTATAATTTTTTATAAAGAATATTAATATAGTAATTTATGGATAGTAGTTTGTGATAACTTATCAAATAAAAAAGTAATTGATAATTACTCATATCTGGCACAATCCTATTGATTTATCAACATTGGTATATTTTTTAGATGCAATTCTTTAATTTTTGTCAAATCAAGTTATATAATGGGAGCCTTTGAGTATGTCTAATTTTTTTTTAAAAAAGACACGATAAAATTTAAAAGATTAGAAATGCCTTATATTTTATAAATGCTAATAATAAAAAATAATATAGAATTTAGATATTTTGAAAACCCTTAAACATAATGTAAGTACAAAGTGAACATATTTTATTATTGATGTTACAATATTTTTGTTAAAACTGAAATATTTTCAAATCCATAATATAAATATATATGTTTACATATTTGGAAATTAGCAGTGCTTAAACAATTTCAAACAACTCCCTTTCAAAAAAATGATATTAATAATTAGTGAATGAAGAATTTTTTAATTTCTGTCACTGGAAACAAATATTCTTTCTAGACCAACATAATCAATGTTACTATGTCAAAAAAATGCATGATGAATACAAAGAAATAAAACAGTAATAGTGGTTTTTGAGACAAGTCTTGTAAAAACAATTGTATAGGAAGAATGTTACTAGATGAAATGATATGTAATATAAGTAAAATGATATGATTTTTTTTATAATCAATTTACATAAATAAAATATAATATAATTGAATTTTATGATTCAAATATATTAGAAAATATGCATCATATTAATACTGTAAGAAAATATCTTTCTATATTATTATACCAATATTGACATGATACATATTTTCTAAAATAAGATTATATATAATAAACCTCCCAAATATATATATATATATATATATATATATATATATATATATAATCTAGTTTTCGTTGATTTGAGGTTACTAACCTCATCTAGTGAAACAACTAGCAGTCTCATATTATTTGAGACAATATACAGTTTATATTTGTGCATGCATTGTTGACTTCAAATTCCAATCCAAATGACTCTCTCATATACACACAGTTATGAATCAATCTCAACACGATTTCATCCAAATATCCACACTTATATCCTTTTTATTCTCTATTATATCGCCCTTTGACAAAAATCAAGAGGCATGTATTGTTACGTGAATTTTTCTTATTCAAATTCATATATATATATATATATATATATCATACTATCAATTTAATACCCTTCTTTGGATTTGATTCAATTATTTATACTCTATATATATATATATATATATATATATATATATATATCAATTTAATACCCTCCTTTGACTCAATTATTTACATTCTATATATATATATATATATATATATATATATATGTGTATGTATTGGAGGTCCTATTCTAGTGCTGATGATGGTTCTCATTGAGAAAGATGAGCCAACACTTCATTATAGTAATAGTAGTTGGTTCTTGTTGAGATCATTAAATGTAGTCGGTGCTCTCTATAATATTTACTGTAGAATATAATAATTACCATAGCTACAGTATTTAGAGTCTAGTGGAGAAGTATTGTTTATCCTCTCCTCTTTTCTTTTCTTGTATACGAGACACAATCAGATCAATAGATTTTTGAGTGTGAAGCTCTCTCTCTTTAGAAACCCTCTTATGTGTATGAATTACTACTAGTCTTGTGTCTGTATATGACTTACTATTACTCTTGTGTCTTTCTAAACATTGTCAACACGTTATCAGCACGATTCCCTTCTATACACTATCACAATTTTTTGCTCTAGTCTTTGACTCTTCAAACCTGTTGCTACCCTTGCTAAATGTTTGCTTCATGATCTTATTCTTTTTGCTGGCCCCTCACACATTAGCTGCTTGCTTAGAGTACTTGTTCCATTCTTTGCCTTTCTTGCTCTGAATACTTGATTTAGCCCAACTCCACCCTTTGCTTGTTCCCTGCTCCCTGCTGCGCCCCACGCCTGTCGTCAAACTGCTACCAAAAAGTCGCTGAATCCACCACCGCCGTAGTTGTCCGTCACTGCTGTCCGCTACTGCCTGCCGCCACCCACCGCCGCTGCCACCCTGCTGCCCTACTATTGCCTACTGCCGCCAACTTATTGGTGTTCTGCTACCTTAATCCACAACTCTCTCTAAATATATATATATATATAAGTTCAAGTTTATCATTTTATTTGACTTTATATTTTAAGGTACGTTTTACTCAACTTTTCTACTTGATTTCGTATTTTCTTTACAGATATATTTATAATGAGTGCTTCAACATCTTCAACTACTTTTACTATGGTTCCAACTATTATCAATGCATCCCAATATTTTCAAGCTCTTTTATTTTCACCATTGACTGTGGATGGAAACAATTATGTATTATGGGTAAAAATGGCAAAAGCAAATTTATTTGCAGAACAACTCTCGAATGCCATTATGTTTGAAGAATCTCCTACAACAAGTATTTCTATATCTCCTGCTATTCATTGGAAAGTACTTCTTTTCCTTCGTCGTCATCTTGTACTTGTATTACAACATCAATATTTAGAAATGGAAGATCCTGCAGAACTTTGGAAGAATCTTAAATCTAGGTTTGATCATCAAAAGACCATTTTTCTTCCACATGCACATCATAATTGGACACATTTACGTGTCTTGGATTTTTCAAATTTAAATGCTTTCAATAGTGAAATATATGGTATTATCTCACAATTACGATTATGTAAACAAAGCATTTCTGAAGAAGAAATGATTGAGAAAATTTTCTCTACATTTCCTCCTGTATCTACTGTACTTGCACAATACTACAAGAACATGAAATTTCAGAGTCATTCTGATCTTATGTCCTATCTATTTCTTGTGGAGAAGCAAAATGAACTACTCTTGCGTAATGCGGAAGCTCATCCTATTGGAACTACAGTTCCAAAATCTCATGCACTTAATATTTCAAAGTCTAAGAAGAATTTATATAAACATGAGAAACGTACTCATAAGTATCAGGGTAGTCATAGTCAAGACCATTTCTACCCATATGGAAAGAATAAACGTTCTACTATTAATTATAGTAGAAAATAAACAATCCGAGATGCGTTCTTGCCATAAGTATGGAATGATTGGATATTTAGCATATGCATGCCATACTTCATAACATTTTAATAAAATGTTCCAAGAAAATAAGAAATTAGAAGCTGAGACTCGTGAAGTTCATATCATGGATGCGTCCATGGATTCAATTGGTGTTGATCACTTAGAGGCTTATATGAATGATAGAACCTCTAATGATGAATCAAATGATGCGCTCATTGATTCTGCAACAACACATACTATCTTACGAGATAGACAATTTTTTATTGAAAAATCTTCAACTTGACAAACTAAAAATATGACGACCATGGCTAGAACAAATGCGCTTTGTTTCCAAGAGGGCATAGCAATGGTAAAATTACCTGCAGGTTCCATCATAAAATGTAAACATGCAATGTTTGTACCCTCAGCACCTCAGAGTTTGATCAGCTATCGAGATGTGTATGTTAATGGTTATCACCTCTCGACCACTGCTTTAAATAGAAAAGAGGTTTTGGTTCTTATGAAGAATCATAAAGTTATTGAAAAAGGTTTTGCTACAAAAGATGGTTTATACCGAATTATGATTCGGCCTCCCATTATATTTAATTTTACATCATCTATCTCAAAGATTCGTATTTCTCTTTGGTATGGACGATTGGGACATCCAAGATCCACATTATTTAGAAAGATCATTCCATGTATAACTGAGCATAATTTAAAGCCTACAGATCTAGATTCTATGGAATTATGTCATACATGAATACAAGGTAAAATGATTACTCGGCCCTCAATTTGAAAACTTCCACAAGAATTACCACCAATGCTTAAAAGATTACATGGTGATATTTGTGGTTTTATTAATCCAATATCACGACCATTTCGTTATTTTTTGGTCCTTGTTGATGCATCATATAAACAATCACATGTTTCATTATTATCAACTCGAAACATGGTGTTTGCCAATCTTATATCTATACTATTCGCTTTCGAGCACATTCTCCTGATTATCCTATAAAAACATTGCATATGAATAATGCAAAAGAATTTGCATCAAAGTCTTTTGAAGACTATTGTATTGCAACAAGAATCGAGTTGACATATTGTGTTCCATATGAACATGCTCAAAATGGACTTGCAGAGTCATTTACAAAGCATATACAATTCATAACTTGGCCACTCTTCCTTCACGCAAATCTACTTACATCAATGTGGAGTCATGCAGTTTTATATGCTGCAGCATTAATATGCCTCCGCCCTTCTTCTCTTGAAATTGTTTCACCACATGAGTTCATTTCGGGTCGTATTTCAAATGTATCTTACTTACGAGTATTTGGTTGCCGTGCTTGGATTCCAGTACCAGAACCTCAACGGCTGTCAAGGACAAGAACTCGATGAAAAAAATAATTCAGACAAGTGAGCCTTCACTCAAAGAGAGGTAACAAAATATATATAAATAAGTATATATATTGAAAGAGGAACTGGAATGGCTATTGCCAAAAGACAAGAAAACTAGAGACCCTTGAAACTAGACTAGAAGCAAGAAAGGAGTTGACAAGAGTGAAGAAGCCTTCACTCTTGTCTCTATATATACTATCTAACTAGGGGCTACATGGCGACGTTCTATAGGACCTCTAATATGTGTTGACTTTGTAGGACACATGCTTTGACTTACAAGGCAAGTTTTTCTACGTGTGGGCCACATAGTTAGCTTGATCTTCAAGCTAACAACATGTGTGGCACATGGCCAACTTGTTGACCACGTTTCTAATCCAAAAAGTCAATTAAAGACACCTATGAAGTCAAAGTAGCATCTAAAAAGTTTCTAAGAAGCTTCCATATTAAATACTATAGAATTAACTTATTTTTACCTACTTTTACTTACTTCTACCTATTTCTATATGTAATTATTAGCTTACATGATTATGGCCGTGACAACGGCGTACCATTGGAGCTCATCGACAAGAAGGCATATATGTTGGTTTTGATTCACCAAGCATTATTTGTATTGTTGATCCATCAACTAGCATATTATTACGTGCACGTTTGTAAAATTGTCGTTTTGAAGAAAATGTATTTTCATCTCTTCAAGGAAGAATATCCAATCAACAAAGAAATAAAGTACTCATATTTGAAGCACTAGAAATATTTACAATGAATCCCGATCCTATGATATCTTTGATAGAAACTGAAGTTGCTAAGATTTTGCATTTAAAATGAATTACGGATGAAACACTTGATGGCTTCAATGATGCACCTAGAATTACAAGAGTTCCTATTAATGAGGCTCAGAATGCACCTGCTCAGATTGCAGTGCAATTGACTACAATACCTCAAGTTATAACAACAACAACTAAAAAAACTCGAGGATTAGATAAGCAACCACTTAAGAAGAAAGCTATAAAATTAACTAATCCTTGTATTATTTCTTAAGAAATTGTCACTCATCTTGTAGGACTACCAATTCATGATGATATATCCATGCATAATGTACCTTCAATTCCTATGAAAAACAATCCTAGAATTGGAAGGAATAAGAACAAGTTGAGTAAAGAATTATCTATTGTGTATTGTGCTACAGATGATATTTGGGATTGACCATCTATTATGGTAGATGAATCATTTGCATATATGATTATAGAAGCCCTTTCTTACGAGGAAGACAATCTTGAATCTCAAACCATCAAAGAGGCGATGCGTCACTCAGATTGGTCAAAATGAAAAACTGCTATTGAGGAGGAGTATGCCTCTTTGCGTAAGAAGAAAGTCTTTGGTCCAATTGTAGATACTCTTACATCTCGCCTTGTGGGATATAAAATGGTATTAATATACAAGCGAGATGCTCAAGGCCAAATAATCCACTATAAAGCTCGTCTTGTTGTTCAAGGATTTACTCAACGATTTGGCATTGATTATGAATCCACATATTCTCCAATGATGGATTCAATTACATTTCGATATATTATTGGAATGACAGTTCATACCACCCTTGAGATGCATCTGATGGATGTAGTAATTGCATATCTATATGGTTCTCTTGATGCAAATATTTATATGAAAGTTCCATTTGGCTCAAAAATAGGAACTCTAAATGAACCCGCTCCATGAAAATATCGTGGTATTAAATTAGGTAAGGCCTTGTATGGTTTAAAACAATCCAGACGAATGTGGTATCAACGTCTTCAAGATTATTTAATTACAAATAATTTTATAAGTGATCCACTAATCCCTTGTTTATTTATCAAACGAGATAAAATTGGTTTTGTGATCATCGCTGTATATGTTGATGATCTTAACCTAGTGAGCACTACATCTGTATGTGTTATAGCTATTAATCTACTTATACGTGAATTTGAGATGAAAATGCTAGAAAAAATAACTTTCTGCATTGGACTTCAGATTATGCATCTAACAGATGGTAGCATTTTTCTCTACCAAATAACATATATTAGACGAATCTTGCAAAGATTTAATATGATTGATGCTTATCCATTGTCCACACCAATGGTTGAACGTGGTCATGATGGTCATGATCCATACCGTCCATGCGAGGAGGAGGAGGAGGAAATATTAGGAGACCAATATCCATACCTTACAGCGGTTGGAGCACTTTTATATTTAGCTACATCTACAAGACCAGATATTGCATTTGCAGTTAGTGTTCTTGCAAGACATAGTGCACGTCCAACACTACAACATTGGAATGGCATCAAATATTTATTACGTTATTTAAAAGGTACTGAAGACTTGAGATTATACTACACAAAATCTGCAGATCCAAAATTGGTTGGACATTGTGATGCAGGATATAAATCTGATATTGTAACAATTAAATCTCAAACATGATATGTATTTTTAAGACATGAAACTGCAATATCATGGAAATCAGTGAAACAAACAATAACTGTAATTTCATTCAACCATGCAAAAATTATTGCCTTACATGAAGCATCTCGAGAATGTATTTGGTTGCGATCAATTGATAAATTTATTCAAACAACCTGTGGATTTTCATATGATGATTCTCCAACTATCTTGTATAAAGATAATAATGCTTGTATTGCACAGATGTAAGTTGATTTCATTAAAGGCAACAGAACAAAGCACATTGATCCAAAGTATTTTAGTTATATTCATGACTTGTTTATTGATCAAGCAATTATAATTAAAAAAATTGAATCTACAAATAACCTTGTTGATCTTTTCACCAAAGCTTTCCCATTAAGCAACCATCGTTGACTTACTTATGGCATTGATATGCGGCGATTTGCTTTTCTTGATTAAGAAAGTTAATGAGTTCTTTAAATAATTAAAGAAAATGATGTTGTACTCTTTTTCCTTCATCTATGGTTTTGTCCTTAAATAAAATAAGGTTTTCCTAGATAAGGTTTTAATGAGGCAACAATTGTTGAACTTGCAAGATCACAGAAAAGTATAGATCATAATTCTATATAAATTTTATATTATGTAAATATTATGATGAGCGAGAAGGAGTGTTGAGATCATTAAATGTAGCTGATGTTCTCCATAATACTTACTGTAAACTACAGTAATTACTATAGCTACAGTATTTAGAATCTAGTGGAGAAGTATTGTTTATCCTCTCCTCTTTTCTCTTCTTGTATATGAGACACAACCAGATCATCAGATTTTTGAGTGTGAAGCTCTCTCTTCTTAGAAACCCTCTTGTGTGTGTGTATGACTTACTATTACTCTTGTGTCTCTAAACATTCTCAACAGTTCTATCCTTTCTTCTCATTCCTTCTCCTCAATTGGTCAAACTTCGTCAATGAAATGGGTGAAGGAAAAGGGCAAGGAGCGGGTGAAGGTCGTCACTCCACCCGGCCCGCTCGCAACCAACCAGTGGGCCTTTTGTCTGCTGATGGCTCGCTTTCAAGAAATTCGCTGTTGATCTATTTTTGGAACGAAGATTTTGCGCTCAAAGATCGCCAGCCTTGCAGCAGGCGGGGAAGAAAAGGACACCTTTCCTTTTTGACCCGCCTTACCAGCCCCTCACCCCTCAGCCTCTCACCCCAGCGACGAAGGTGTCGTCTACTTTGACGTGTCAATTTTGAAACTGACGCCTACTGACGGACCGAATCTGCCATCTGATAGGCAACAGAAGTGCCCCAGAGCGGTCGCCGTTCTCTGGTAGCCCATTATTCTGGGCGGACCGTTCGACGAAGCTGGTACAGCTGTTGAAGTAATACAAATATTTAGTCTTCTCCCTATCGTTGACTCCACAATGAAAGTTGCTCCCGATGTTGGGGGCGGCGTTCACGCCGGACTGCTCTTTGCAACATTCACACAACCCCCTCCCGGTCTTGTGTGGGGCGGATGAGTGCGTCTTACGGTCGGCGACGACTTCTGAGGGTTTTGTTTTTGTTTTCGACTGAAGGTCGGTTCGTGGGGTCCAGGATGCGGACATTTTTGCAGGAATTCTGACAGCCTGCTGACAGTCCATGAGAAGCGGGGCGTCAGGATTTTGACGGCGACCTCCGATTGCATGACGAAGTTGGTTGCGTCCGACATACGGAAGCAGTTTGCGCAGGGTATTCTGAACGGCGTCTTCAGGACGGAAGGTGGACTAGAGACGACAGAGTTGAACGAGGAAGAAGAGGCGCGAAGGTGTGGAGGAATGAAGTAATGGTAAAGCACTCGCAGTAAATGAGCGAGGGCAGCAGGCTTCGATCATAGGGACGACCTGTTTAGCTTCGGGGAGTGTGTCGGAGCATTGGTTTCTTCTGGAAGGCAATTGGAGCCAGAGAACTTGTTTTCTCGAGACTTTTGGTGCCAAGAATTTGAAGAAGGCGTTGGTCCTCTTAGACGCGAGAAATGTATTTGGTTGTCTCGTGCAGGATGTGAGAGGAGCAGTGAGGGCAGAGCGGAGGCACAAGGTTGAAGAGGCGAGAGGACAGATATCTCGTCGAGGTGTAACAGGGAATAGGATTTAGGAAAGCTGCAGGGAGTATCTTCTGTGTAGGGCTTGGGAGCGAGGGGCGAAGGAAACGAGTTTTGCTTGCAAGCACCGCGAAGATAAAAGGGCGGGTGCGAGGAGACCGAATTTTTCTGGTTTGTGAGGATATATTAAGGTTGGATGAAGACAGCTGTAGGTCTAGAGTAATATTCAAATGGAGGGCCTCATGCGGAACTGATTAAGCGAAATAGTGTTGTGTGTGCGTAGTTCGCAAGCGTGCATGACCTGACGATGATCTAGAAGAACAGTGAACCTAAAGTTTCTGTACTCTGCGGTCAGTTTTAGTGCGCGTAAGAGGAGTTTAAAGAATATATATATATATATATATATATGTATGAATACAGATTGTGCAGAGAAAAAAAAGGTGCTGAGCGATTGTTCTATGAGAAGTAGAAAGAGCATAGGCTAAGTTCTGGCGGTGTTTCTTTTGATTCCGCAGTAATCTGGTCTACGTTGCTATCCACCAAAAACCAGGAAAGTCTAAGTCACTGCGCAAGCTGAGGTGGAGTTCAAGCGATATTACGACAGACCTCACATAGTTGACGTAGTTCTAAACTGGAGTAGAAAATACCTGTTCTCGAAAGAGGAAGAAATTTCCTGATCGTAGAGAAGCGGAGGAGGTTTATTAGAATTGAAGCAGAAATGCTTTGCGGGATGGAGGAATTGGTTCGTTAGGGAGCAAGAGTCAGTGATTAGTTTCCGAACCCATGGACGATGATGGCGAGGAGACTGATCTTGCATAAATTTCTGCAAGGGCAACGGAAGATGTCTATGCGCGCATTTGAAAGTTTGAACGGAGTGCGAGCTTGGAAAAGATACTGACAGGGCGATGGATATATTCATTTGAAAGAAGGGATATAGGGGGTAATAAAGGTCTAGGAGTTGGATTCCCTGCATTCACTAGATCTCAGAAGGCAGCCAACTATTTAACCTACAGAAGCTATCTTTGCAAAGCACTTCAGGGGTTATTATTGGATTTTACAGGTTTGTAATTAGGGGGAGAAATTGGGCTGAAAAGGTGTTTCGAAAGCAAGGCGAAATGAATCTCTCCAGAACTCTTTTTGGGATGTCGCCCCCCCACATCCAGCCGCTGACTCCAGTGTCTGAGGTTTCAGAACCACCAGAGTCGCCTTCCCCGTACCCGTATTTGGATGGCATTCTTGAGGCTCGGGAGCAGGTGAATACGAAGCCTGATTTGTTAACCTAAGTTGTAAGATAGAGAGCGTGTTCACTTCTATTCCCCTCTGCATGTTGCTCTATCTAGTGTTAACCTCAGAAACTTAAGAATTTGGTAATCCAGAGGACAGTTTTTTTTTTTTTTTTTTTTTTTTTTTTTTCGTAACATGCATCTCTGGAAGGTTCAAGAATGAACATGATAATTTCTATTTTAATGTCCAGAATTAATAAGTTTTTAAACTATAAATCCGTGAAATGTTTTTCTTACTGATTCCTTTTAGGAATTATTTGCATCACAACGTATGGTTTTCTTAACCTTTTGAATACGTGTTTGGTGAGCAATGATATTAATTACAGTTTAGGCTTAGACTAAAGCACTGCATTACAGGTGGAATCTCTTTCAGTGGACGACGAGCAGGAGGCGGAGGATGAACCTCCTCCATCAGTTCCATTCTTTAGGCTTTTTGTTTACGCGGACCCGCTTGACTGGACTCTTATGATATTGGGAAGTGTTGCGGCTGCAGTTCACGGAGCTGCACTGCCAGCTTACTTGTTCATCTTGGGGAAAATAATTAGCTTGTTTGGGGAATATCAGCGCGATCTTGATGCAAGCCTTGGGTCACAGCTTTCTCCTGGTGTCTTTCAGACCCTAGGTGACGAAATTTTGAGGGTAAAGCACTTCTTATTGATCTTGATCTTCATAGTTACTGTTCAAAATTCTTCAAAGAGGAAGGTTGAGAGGATCTTGTTCGGGCATTAACTGTGTGAACATGACAAGTTGAGCTACTTTCTATTTGAGCAATGTGCGACCTCTATAAACGTCAAGCGTGGTTCTTTGAAGACATGGTCGGGTTGATGACATTGTGCATGCGTTTTCATTGTTTGAGATACGCAGCACATGATGATGGTCTCTGACTCTTGTCTTTGTGGTTGCAGCATACACTGTACATTGTTTATATTGCTGCAGCAGTGCTTGTGGCAAGTTGGATGGGTAAATATTTCAGTACTACTCGAGTATAAGTTCGTGCATAGGGAGGGAGAAATTATTCTAACGTGGAGAAGTATTTCATATTTGTAGTTACATTTGTACTTAATTGATAATTCATGTCACACATGCATGCATTTAGCAGTAACAAGTTTTGATGGAGAATTACCGTTATGTGATCATTTCAACCTTGAGCACATGCTATGCATTAGAAGTTGTAAGTTGATGCAAGTTCCCAGTGAGCTTAGTCTAAGCTTATGCCCCGTTATTTGTAATAGTTTTGGTGAGGTACTCTTTAACCTAATGCACGACCTCCGATTCGTATTTGGTCGGGAGTTGTGATGCTCACTGGCAGTGCGCTTTTCTGACCATTCTGTCATTCGTCCTGGCAGAGGTGGCGTGCTGGCTGTACACAGGGGAGAGACAAACATCAGAAATTCGATCCAAAGGTGTACAGAACCTATTGAAGCAAGATTTGGTGTTTTTTGATAATATGGCAGGGAATGGAGCCTACGTGAGCCAAATTTCAAATGACATTCTTTCTGTACATTCTGCCCTTAGTGAGAAGGTACGATTTAAAATTCTGACAGACTCTGGAAATTGATGTACACCACTCTCCGTGATTGCTCGTTCGTTTGTTCGTTTGTTTATTAATTAATTATTTCAAGCTCACCCTGGTAGTTAACATCTAGAGAATTTGGGTGTTGCTCTATCTTTTCCCTCTGCTTAGCGCGAAAGGTTTCATGTCAAACTCTTGTCTCTCACGTATTTGTCTCGTACTTGTCTCTTGTCTAAGTTCGTGCAGGAGTATTCCTACACGAATTTTCTACTTGTTTATGCTTCCGATTGGTGTTCTTTTTAAGTGTGTTGAAAGTTGTCAATTTCGAATGTAAGGATTGTGCCAAGTTGGTTTAATAGAACGCGACATACTCCCATTCATTGCTAGGTAGCCGACTCGATATTTGACGTGCAATACTGATGTGAAGGAATCTGCTGATGGTGACAGATTGGCAATTATATCCATAACATGGCAACATGTGTAGCTAGTGTTATAGTTGGATTCGTCAGCTGTTGGCAGATTTCCCTGCTAACAGTAGCCACTGGGCCTTTTATAGTAGCTGCTGGTGTTGTATCGAACATTGCTCTTACTCGGCTCGCAGAGCATGTACATGATTCCTATTCGGAGGCGGCAAGTATTGCTGAACAGGTAGGTTTTTTTAGTTCTTTGTACAAATTGCGCTCCATCGTAGCTGCCAGCATCTCACCAAGGAGTGGAAATATTTTTGAAAATGGTGAAACATGTCAAAATGGAATTGCACATGATATGATTTATTCGATGTGCGACAATTTATTAGCATATTCATTTCTGTTTAGCGAGGATGCTATTGGCGCAAGTAGCTTAAACTATTTTGTATACAGCACTTCGAACAAGCTCGGATCTGGGTGACTTAACCGCTGGTACTTTCTACTCCAGGCACTCTTGCACATTCGGACAGTTTACGCGTTTGCCAATGAGACAGTTGTGAAGTATGCATATGCAAATGCATTGCAGCCTACATTGCAATATGGAGTGCAGATTAGCTTAGTCCAAGGCCTTGGACTCGGTTTTATCTATGGAATTGCTATTTGTTCATGTGCATTGCAACTGTGGGTGGGACATTATCTCATTGCGAATGGAAAAGATGGTGGCGAAATATTTGTGGCTCTATTTGCCATCATACTAAGTGGAATGTAAGTTTTCCCGTTTACTTTCCTGCATTATTCCTCTAGAAACCTTAAGTACCGTCTGCATGGCACTTGATTATCCACTAGAAAACGATCATAGTTTCTTACAACGCTTTCCCCTGTCTTTGATACAGAGGTTTGAATCAGTCGGCTACAAATTACCAGGTCTTTGAGCAGGGTCAGATAGCTGCACACAGGCTCTTTGCAGCATTCATTTCAAATCCCACGGCAAGTGGTAGTGAAACTGAGGGAGAACTCACACTTGATGTTGTACAAGGAAATATCGAACTTCGTAATGTTTATTTCAGCTATCCATCACGGCCAGATGTACCTGTACTTAGTGGGCTTTATCTTTCTCTTCCGGCACGGAAGACGCTGGCACTAGCAGGCAGCAATGGATCTGGAAAGAGCAGCATTATTGCCCTTATCGAGCGGTTCTATGATCCTACCCTGGGTTAGTGATTTCAACAGCTACTGCTTTAAATTGATTTTGACATTTGCAAATCTGTCATCTCAAGTTTTGTAAGCAAGTAAGTCTGTATGGAATACCTTATAGTTGTTAACTTGGAGAAGCACCGCTGGAGTTAGCTTTGATGCTTGTTTAAATTTATGTCTCTTGGGTCATGTTTTTGAGAAATAATTTTTTTTTCTTATCAAGCTATCGTGATCTGTCACAAATCGTGTGGAAAGAAAAGTTCAGATTCTTGCAGAAGATCACGTTATCCCGCTGTGTACTGGTGATTGTAAAGACGTCTAGTTTCTACCTCTGAAGGTGATTCTAACTAAAGAAGGAATATCCTAGTGTACGGTTCCTGAGGAACCTTGCGCCTGTTGCTGTGGTACTCTGAACTGCATCTCTGCTATTCACTTTCTATATGTTCTGAAGTGTTCAATGATCGCAGGTGAGGTACTTCTCGATGGAGAAAACATAAAAAAACTTAAGGTGGAATGGGTTAGAAGTCAAATAGGATTGGTGAGTCAAGAACCCGCACTGTTCAAGGGTACTATCAAGGAGAATATTTGCTATGGTCGTGAAGCTAGCGAAGATGAAATTGAAGAGGCTGCTAAAATTGCACATGCACATACGTTCATTAGCTCCCTTTCAGAAGGTTACGAATCACAGGTGTTGAACCATGCGAGTGCCCCTATTACTCTAAATCTTTCTACGTGGTTCAGATGTGATTGGAAAGTCTATGTTGAATTACTTGTGTTGTCGATGGCTAAGGTCTACCCTGATCAAGTAACTTATTAGTATTCTGAAGGTTATTGTGGCCTTCTTTGAGAATCATCAATTGCTGATTTATCGTCAGCACGAGTCCTATTTGAGCACCTTGTAATTTTCATCATGGACTTGCTTCACATTCTTTTATGGTTTTGTTCCTGTAGGTGGGTGACAGCAGAGTCAAGCTCACAGAAGAAAGAAAAGTGAAAATAGCAATCGCTAGAGCGGTCCTCAAGAATCCTCGAATTCTCCTGCTTGATGAAGCAACAGGCACCTTAGATGCGGAGGCTGCGCAGAGTGTACAAAACGCTCTTGATATTTTGATGATGGGTAGATCTTCCATAGTAATAGCACATCGTCTCTCGAGTATCCGTAATGCTGATGTGATTGCTGTCCTCGATGAAGGACAGCTCGTGGAAATGGGAACTCATGATGAATTGATGAGTCTGGATGGCGCTTACATTGATCTGATTCGACTGCAGGAAACTGCGAAACAGCCTAGGAGGTAAGTGAGCTTCAAAAAATGGTTGCTATATCTAGTCTTGGTGCGGGTTGCATGTAAATGCTCTAGTCAGTTCGAGGAGTTGTACCGTACACCTGTGCTTTTTTGATGTTACAGCTGGAATAGTCTCGAATCTGTGTTGGTTTTCGAGCTCTACAAGCTTTTAGCGTTGTTTTACTTCACTATTTATGCAGATGCATGAATTAGACAGTGTGCAACCCCCCCCCCCCCCCCCCCCCCCCCCCAAGAAAAGAAAAGAAAAGAAACCCTGTATTAATCTTTCGAATTTTCTCACATTTTCCCAGTTTGCCTCCATCCTTTTATTATTTCTTTATTTTATCGAACATTGTATGCCCAGCTGTATTCTGCGAGGCTTGACGTCGACTCTCCTTGATCCTTGGCTGCAGAGCTCCTCCAAAGCTGTTTGTTCCCCCTCCACCACAAGACTGTATATCGCCGAACTATAGCAAGCCACCATCTCCACGCATGGTGAAATCACCGTCCCTCAAGCGACAACACTGTGTCCGAGACCGACCCGATTTCATTGCAGCGATTAATTCACCACCCTCTACTTTAACCCCCCCTCCTGTGCAAATTTCTAAAGAGAATGGTAATAATAATATCGAGATGCAAAGTTTGAAGCCTGAACAAGCTGCCAAGAGACAAGATAGCTTCGATAACGTGTACAGTGAGTCTCTTTCGCAGATCAATCTGCAGCGGCAGACTTCTAACTCCTCTCGTCCAGAGTCTCCTGTATCTCCTCTCTTAACTGACCCAGAAGATGAACGGTCTCATTCCAAGACGTTTAGTAGATCACCTTCTCAGTGTAAGGAGTACCAAACTAATGAGGATGAATCTACAGGCGCAAGCGTACCCTCACTTTGGAAACTCGCCAAACTGAGTTCACCGGAGTGGTTTTGTGCTTTCTTAGGAAGTTTGGGAGCAATCCTTTTTGGGTCTCTCAATCCCCTCTTTGCATTTTTGTTGGTTCAAATCGCTGAGGTTTACTACTACTCGAGCCAAACTAAGTTGCGTGAAGATTTGAGTAAATGGTGTTCAATACTTGTTGGGTTGGCACTGGCAACCGTTTTGGCGAATTTTCTGCAGCACTTTTATTTCGGAATTATGGGAGAAAAGATGACCGAACGTGTCCGTCGGCTGATGTTCTCAGGTACCTAACATATCTGCATCGGTTATTTGTTACTTTCTGTTCTACCACTAACAAACGTAAACGCCTTTTCACTTTTCTTCTGAGTTACCAGCTGCTCAAGTACTATATGCTTTAGAATTATCTACTCCATCTGCTATTCCTCTGCAGTCGGAATCGTTGCCGTTTGGTTAGATTATTGTCAAAAAGCTTGCATTATTTCTTGTTAAAAGATTTAAATAATAGTATTGATTTACGTCACATAATTATCATACTAATATTTTTTCCTTTGGCTTCGACAGCTATGTTACGTAACGACGTGGGCTGGTTTGATAAGGAAGAGAACTCTCCAGAGGTGTTGTCTATACGATTAGGACATGATGCTGCCTACGTGAAGGCCACTTTCAGCAACCGTCTGTCAGTCTTCATGCAAGACATTGCTGCTGTCTTCGTTGCACTTGCTCTTGCATTGGGTCTAGAGTGGCGGTTCGGACTTGTTGCATTGGCAACAATACCACTCCTTGTTTTTGCATCAATTACGCAGGTTTTTCTCTGACTATCACCTTGAAGGCAATCAATTAAGCAATCTGTTCACACCACTGGTTTTACGAAGGTTGTGGATGTTGTATTTGTCCACTGTGAAACATGTCAAGCCTTCAAGCTTGAATGGGAGTAACTCGAATCAAAAAAAGGATGTGAATGTTTGTCAAGTGAATAGTGACATGCTGTAGCATATTTTCTTGGTGAGTTCTGTCCTTTAGTTGTGTCTGAAACAGTTTCTCTGGTGTCTGCAGCAAATGTGGAATTCAGGGTTTTCTGGAGATGTGAGGGACGCTCACAAAGATGCTCGACATATCTTGGAGGAAGCAGTTGCCAATATGCACACTGTCATGTCATTCTCCGGTGGTATGAAGATTCTTGGGCTCTTTCACGACGAGCTGAAGACACCTCTACGAAGAAGCCTAATAAGAGGCCAAATATATGGATGTCTGTATGGTGCAGCTCAGTTTTTCCTTTTTGCTTGCAGTGCGCTCGTCCTTTATTATTGTTCTGTACTCATCAAAGGACAGGAGGTCTCCGACTTTCGAGATTTACTGAAAGCGTTTCTGGTATTTACCTTCACAACCTTTATTCTGGTGGAGGCATTTGGGTTAGGCCCTGTTATAATGAGGCGGCGAAAATCGGTTGCACCAGTCTTTAGTATCCTAGAACGGAGCTCTACAATGGGAACTGATGAAGAGGGTTTGAAACCGCCCTTCATAGCTGGCCGTATTGAGTTTCGCCATGTGGAGTTTAGGTATGTATGGTTGTATCAAGAGATCTCTCTCGATTGTTATATATTTACTTGGATTGCCATTTTATTAAAAAAAAAAATATCTGAATTGACTTTAGTTGCATTCTAATTTGGTGAGGTCTCTGTCTACGATGGTAAATGCATTCGAAAGTAGCTTACTCGTTGCACTGTAATGCAGATATCCAGTTCGCTCAGAGGTACCCATTTTGACAAATTTCAACTTGAAAGTGGAGGCGGGTCAGACCGTTGCAATTGTGGGGACCGCGGGGTCTGGTAAGAGCACTGTTCTTGCTCTCCTGGTAAGATTCTATGAGCCCTCATCTGGGAGGATATTGCTTGATGGAAATGATCTGAAGAACTTCAACCTACGATGGTTACGCAGTCACATTGGGATGGTCCCCCAAGAGCCTGTTCTCTTCTCTACATCAATTCGCAATAATATTATTTACGGACGACACAATGCTACAGAAGCTGAAATTAAGGAAGCTTCCAGGATGGCAAATGCTCATCATTTTATCAGCAGTTTACCACATGGTTATGACACTATAATTGGGGAGCAGGGGATACAATTGACATCCGGTCAGCGGCTAAGAATCGCCATAGCACGGACAGTTTTGAAAAATGCTCCTCTCCTTCTTATTGACGAACCGACATCATCATTGGAAGCTGAATCAAGTAAGGTGGTCAATGAGGCAATTGATCAGCTGATTGTGGGTAATCGAACTACGGTTGTGATAGCCCACAGGTTAGCCATGCTCCGACGTGTGGACGTAGTTGCAATGTTGCATGATGGAGAGGTTGATGATCAAGGTAGCCACGATGAGTTGATGAACAAGTGCGGGCTATATGCTCGCTTGATGCAGCCTCAATTCAGTCGAACTTTACGACAACATCGTCATTCGTAGGGCACTTGACGTTCAAGCTGGGCACTAGTCAAGTTAATGTCAAAAGTGAAGCAAAAGAGGAGCGTATCCTTGTTCCTGATCATCAAGCAAGTGAAGATGTTCATGCACAATATGAGATATCGTTGCAGTTACAAATCTATCACAGGTTACTCTGCTTTTGACGTCGTTTAATGGGAGCATTAGAAATCTCGTCCATTTTTGAAATTAGTTGACTATTTATGCGTTTCGTAACAGATCACCTCCTTGGTGGACTTCACTCAGCCACACTTGTCGAGTGATTTGCTAATGCATACAATGTGACTGCAAATAAAGGTTATCTGTCTGCATGCAGCTTAGAGGAGGTCTTCAATTGGGATCTGGTACTGTTACCTGTACCCGCTTAAAATCTAAGAACATTCCCAAGTTTACCGGAGTTCAAAGATAGTGGACCTGCAACGGTCGTGGAATCCCAACATGACTATGTACTTGTGATCGGCATTGGAGGAAGAAATTGTAATTAGACCTCATCAGCCGGGACTACACAAGGACACGCTTCGCCAACGAAGTGGAGGAGACACAACACTGGATGACGAGCCAAACTTGTTTAAGAGGAAATGATTCATCATGCGATCTTATGCACGCACTCTGTTCTCCAATTATGCTTCTCGATGGAGCACTTTTACTCCATGGAGTTGGTATTGTTTAATTGGACGTAGCTTGAGGCTGACGGTTGACTACAGAATCATGAAGTTTACTCCTCAGCTGTATGCTAAGAAGACATCAGGATTGCTGGTGTTCCTTATTAGAGTGTTCACTCGAAGATTTCGAGCTTTTCAAATTGCAACTTGGAAGTGCTGATTTCTTTGTATGTTCTTGTCGAACTAGCCCTGTATGTAATTGTAGAAATTGTCAAGGGGGAGGTATTAGCGAATTTTTTAGCTAAAACGTTTAGTATCATCAACGTGAGAATGTCATAATGGAGATACCACATTTGGATTCCATATTCATACTCGAGGCTTATTTTTCTACATGGTAGAACCACCTAGAGCCACTTAGAGCCGAGAAACTATAGTGAGGACAACCACATAGAAGTGAGAACAACCACATAGAAGTCCTATTACTGGTCTATCCCCTGGCGGGGATACCAAAGATTGTCACCATTGTAACAGTAGCTTTAATCGAAGCACTTGTATTCATTTGGTGCAGTGCTCTAGAGTTTTCTTACTCAGGGCATGGTCAGTTTGAAGTTTGAAGTTCAACATGACAGCTCAGTTCCTGACAATATTCTTCGAAGTTGCCGTTTCACATCTGGGTGTACGAGGCCGGTGTGAAGTACTGTTGCCGAGGTAATATTCTCTTTTCATCTCGTTGCCATGCATACGATCACGTTGACTGAGGATAATGTAACATAATTCTTGAACAATCGAATGTGGTCATTAACATTGTTGCCTTTCGGGTTTTTCCATGAACATATCTACATTGCATTTTATTTGGTTATGTTTTATATGTCTGAGATCGGCTGTAGAAACAACTGCGGTGAGAGACAACCCTCATTTTGATTGATCTTGACCAAATCTGAGGCCCAACAGCGGTTAATCCGTAGACTCACCTTGACACCGGTTCAAGGATGTCTCCGTTCCACTATCCTTCAGCCTGCTGCAGTTGTTGTGTTTGTCCATGACCTTTGACCCCTCTCTTTGAAGCTCGCTTCTGCTAATCACTGCACATAACGTTACTTCCAATTTCAATTGGATAAATTAGCAATACTAGCAACAAGGTCAGAAACCAACACACTGCGCCTTTGATTATCAAACTAGTCATTGAAAGAGATGGGGGTGGCCGAATTTGCATCGGACTTCACTTCGCCACGTCGTTCACGAGGGTAGTGGATGGGTCTTTCTCTTCATCCGAGAGTTCATTGAAGTCATGCGCACTCAGCACCTCAATCATGGCCAGTTAGTTGGAACTCGCAAGACCAAGCACGCGCGGGTGGTTCCTCTAGTTTCCATTTCTGTAACAATTTCCTAGCAGAGCAATTAATTGGCCAAAGTACCTAGTTTCTTGCATCACTAACATGAGGAGCAGCGTTGTCACATGACTGTGTGAATCACTTGTTTATGCAGATAGACTTCGTGTTATCAATTGGTTTGCAGTTATGGAACACTCATCTGCCGGGCGAGCCAGTGATCCTTGCCTCTGGCACTGTGGACGTGAAGCTCATTCCGTAAAATTGATGACAAGCCATTTTAACCTGCTTATCCCCTGGAGCTCACTGACAATAATTATGCTACTGCCGTCCATGGGGAGCAGCAGAAGAACTGGAGGCGTTTCGCGCTTTCCAAGGTGGGGATGATCACTCTCATGGACTTCATCAATACAGTCGGGAAATTCGCCGTGAGCACGTTGAATCATTGTAAGCAGTAACGTCTGCTTTTTGTTGAAGAAGTCTGAAGCCTCAGCTTTATCTCATCAAACCTAGCTACATAATTGCGATTTATCTTTTGATTTTTGTTTTTTTGAGTAATTCAAACTTTGACCCGCAACGCACATATGGTGGATATCGTTTGTCAAACCACCACGAATCCTGAAACAATTGTAAAGACGGATGCTGCATGACACTGTTTAACTGCTAGTGGCGGATTAGACAATCTCCCCAAAAGTGCTGTGAGTTGGCTTCTCCTGCGTCGGCGAACTATGACCCCGATGGCTCCAAAGACCCTCTCAAGTTTTACCCACACAGCCACAAAGTAAGCTTCCCTTTTCCTCTCAAATCTATCTGGGCACAGGACAACATGACGTCGTAATTTCTGTGCAATAATCGTAAAACCTGGCATGGATAAATCTCAAGAGTGATATCAACCGACTGAACTATGAGTTTTGATATTCATTGTTCAGTATGCGGGAGTTGAAGTGATGGAATCTCGTGCAAACTGAACTAGGGACCTAATACAGGGAAAGTGGCATTCATGGGCTTCGGAAATGGCCGTCGTATTTGCCCCAGTGCTGACTTGACTCGCTCGGAAATGCCCGTCTTTCTCCATTTCATTAGTTCACGTAAGCATCATCATGTTTCCTTTTCAAACCAGAATCTTCTGGATTGAACGCGTATTTAAGAGTCTCAAAAGAATACTTTCCATAGTCTGGCTTCGATTCCAAACAATTAGTAGATCAGAGATTGGACTGCACCACAACAGTGGAAAATGTGATCTCGATTCCAAAAGGACAATCTATAGTATACCCAGTTGAAACCGTGTTAAACAATGACAAAAGAAAGCACAGCCACAGTTATTCATCTCATATACTAGAACTCGAACTTGCGAGGCCTCACTCAGTAGTTCAGTTAAAGAAGTTTGCACAGAATTATAGATCGCAAACATGCAAGCATGCGCCTCAATTCCTTTGCATGTATAGTCGTACGCATCTGAAGATAAGCAAAAAGAAGCCTTTGTTGAAAGAGTGACTTGTACTCATAATCCAAAAGCCTTTACATTATCAAATTAGAAGCTTCAATAACACAAACTCTCTTATTACTGGTGTGTGTGTGGGGGGGGGGGATGCACAGGCAACCTCAATTCAATTTACAAATGACAAAATATAAGCTACAAATCTATCGTTTTTGGCAAGATCTCAAACCCTGCATTGTACAAAGGCCAATACCCCACTCCATGTAGATGTCCATTGACCCAAAGCATCGTCCCTGCGAGAACGTGCACAAGCTACGGCTACTGCAAGAAATATCCAGAAAGAAAGAGGGCAAAGAAAAATAGCAGGGAGCCGTAGATCAAGAGACTTTTCTGTCCCGACGTCAAGGTGTTCCCGCCCAACCCGAATTGTTGATTTTGAGCGAAACCAGCCACCTCTACACTCTTAGGTTGGAAGTAGCCTTTGGCAGCACCGCATGTGGGACAGAGCCAATCTTCCGGAAGATCACGGAATAGTGTGCCTGCAGCCACAGGGTATGATGAGTCTCCCTTCGCTTCCTCGTATACATGTCCACACGATCGGCACGCGTATGCGCCGGTGTTGAGTACGGCAAATGTCTCCTCCAATCCTGCAGAACACGTCAATCACAATCAAAATCACAAAGAACTAGTTAGTGAAAATTTTTTCCTATGTCGAGAGGAGAAGGTGTCGTTGTAATTAATAATGAACCGTGGTGTACGTAGATTTTGGGTGTTCCATGTTAGGTCTAAACAATACCGTGAGTAGATTTGAGATGCGAAAATACTAGGTTTCAAGTGCGATCAGTCTATAAAATTCAGAGAAGTCGTGGTTAAACGACTACAGCTATCTCGCTAATGGGCATCTCCATGAATTAATAGATTGGCCTTTGTACGATGTGAAGTTTTAGATATTGCCAACAGCAAGAAACATGCAGCTTAACATTTCGTCATATGTAAATTACATGGAGGTTACTTGTTTGTTCCCTATATCGAATTTCTACAAGAGTTTAAAACATAAAAATCATAATTAAGCATTCAAATTGTATACCTTCCCGGGACTTGAGAATACTCTTAGTCTCAGCCCCCTTGGCCCCAAGATTCGACATAGTATCCTGTAAGGCATCCTGCAAAATTTGCTGCTCTTGCTGCTCGGTCTGCTTCTGCTCAAGGTCGTCCTGCTCGCTGTCCAACACAAACTCAGATCTAATTACTGCAAAACAAAATTACTATAACTCTAAACTACGAAACCTTCTCGACAAGAGAGACGCGACGATCTCACAACTTCACAGAAACCGAAGTCATCCAATGTCGAAAGCAATACACTTTTGGTATTCAAAACAGCTAAGAAATCCTCATGCGTAGCAGAAAACCATGCTGAGCAACAGACGTGCAGGGGAACCGACTCCTGGCAGCCCAATTCAACTCAAACCAAGGAGAATTGACTCAACTCACCGCAGCAGCAGCAACAACACTCCTCCTTCGAGACGACGCAGCCTTCACCAGATTCAATCCAGGCAGTGACGCCCAGCGAGCAACTCTGACGCTCCCATTGCGGCCTCGCCAGGGGCACCTATTGGGGAGAAGAAGGGACGAGGCAGACGCAGAAGCCATGACTCCAAGGACAGCTGCAGCAGATACCATGGCAGCGAATACAGCCTCAAAATGAACAAAAAAAAAAACAAAAAAACCAAACAAAACAAAACAAAAACCGGAAAACCCAAAATACCCACGATCCAAGATGCGACTTTGAGTGCTACAATCAGATGGAGAATTGCTCCAAGCCGTGCAGGCGATGGCTGTGATACTGGAGGGTGCCACACTCCTCCTCAGCTCGTGGAAGGCTGGTAGGAGCTGCAGTGCTTTCGACCGTGTCATCTACCATTATGTTATCCACAAAGCCCTTGTCGCCACAAGTCTCACTTGCTTGTGCTCTTACCATGGCTTGTTCCTTGATATCCTTGCAGGGTTCTTCACACAGTCCTCTTTGTACCTCCAAAATATATAAAACGCCTCAAGCTTGAGTGTGTAGTTTTGTGGGTGGTAGACCTGGCATTCGCAAGTTTATAAAATGAATGACAAAACATCTTTTTTCTTCGTTTCAACAAATTATCTTCAAAAAAATCATCTATAAAAGTGGTTAGTCTCTAAACATATCCCACAGCTCCCATCAAGTTGCTTGCCCTATAAATTGTAGATAAAAAATTATTTGTAAAAATGAATAATTTTTAAATACATCTCAAGAAGTATCATGAAGCCTACTTGAACTATCTTATAGATTGTAAAATATAATTTATTTATATAATGGTTGATCTTTAAACATATCTTATTGGACATTAGGAGATCTAACCAAAGAACAATAGTTTACAATTAAGAAAATCAAGCAAACTATACAATGCACTTGTTAATGGTGTAGTGCATGTTATACTTGATTAATTTTTAGACTAGTGATAATATGTTGTAGAGAAAAATGTTGCACTTGTTAATGGTGTAGTGCATGTTATACTTGATTAATTTTTAGACAAGTGGTAATATGTTGTAGAGAAAAATGTGATATTTGCGACAATAGTGAGTTCTTTAAGTTTATTTAGTTTTTGGCAACTAAAACTTTAAAAGAAATTAGGATTATGTTAGAGAACAATAATGGCTATCTACGTCTTTTATAATTATTTAGAAATCAATGCAAGTTAAAAGAACTTACAAAATAATGATTGTGGATGGGAGACTAGAACATCATGTTTTGTGTTGAAATATAATAAAGAATAATGCATTGTAGAAGAATAAATGGAACAACTTCATTTTATAAAGCCCACCCAAAGAAGAATCTATTCTTTGGTCTTTTATGAAGCTATATAACCATTGTAGTGAGGACTAATTTTTACATAATTAATATAGAAAGTGAGGTGGTAAGAACAAAGATGACACTTTTAGAAAAAAATATATATTCTTAAAAATACATTCTTTATTAAGAAAAAACTTTACTATAAGCGACTTGATATTTGACTAAAAAAACATAAAAGATCTAATAAAAATAGAAAAGAGTATTATTTAATTTTTTTTATTTTAGAAGAATTTATAAAGAAAATCCTAGTGCAATTTTTATTCTAAAGAATCTTTAGAATTTATAAATTTTGCAATGAGAATCAACTTTTAATCTTAATTAAATTTTCAATCTATATTTATAAAATAGAATTGGAATGGTGAAGGTCTTAACTTAGAAAATACTAAAAGGACTTATAAGAAAATCATTAATAGTCACCTTGCATGTGATAATATTTCTAAGAAAATATTTATAAAAATAAATAAGATGAAATAATATATAACAAATAATTTTGCATTATCTTGCCATCTACTGAAAGTTAGAAATTAATTTTTTTTGGTTATGGATCCATTGATAACAAAGTAAAAATTTATTTCAGTTAATTATAATAATTTTTCTATTAGATGCCAATTTTATCTTAATACAAATCATTTGATAAAAAATTTCATCACTTTGTTAGGCTAAATAAAAATATATCAAATTTAAATGAAGCAACAATATCAAAGAATAAAATTGCATAAAATGGTCTTAAAAAGAATTAATATATAGATAGAAGGAGGATTTAAAAAAATAATAATAATAATAAATAAATTGTAAGTGGTAAAAGAAGAGTTGATGCTTATATTTTAATTTCAAATTTGTATTTAAAAAAAAAAAAAAAAAAAAACTACACAAGCTAATAGATATGATACAATTTTTATATGTAATTTCAAAATAGATAACTTAATAGATTATTTGGCTCCAAGTAAATCAAAAATTCTTAAAGAACAGAAATCACTAATTTGTAAATATAATTTCTTAGCAAAATGGTGAAAAAAGATAACTTGATTATTTTTTTTCCATCAAATAATATATAGAATAGCCTTTTAATAAGTGAATTATTAATAAAAACCCTACAACCAAGGACTTACTTATTACCATAATTTGCAATAGATTTAGTATATATTTGATTTATAGAGACATTTTAAATGTCATAGACTATAATGATTTTTTTTAAAAAAATAGCCTAAATATCATGCTAAAAAATAAAGACTAAACATAAAAAAATAAAAAAATAAAAAATAAAAATATTATTATTAAAAAGAATAGTATAATAATTATTAAGTAATAGATAATATTATATTTTAAAGACTTAAAAATATATTATGAAAATTATGTATAATAAAAATTTATTTTTAAAATAATATTTTTTTATAAGTTAAATATATTAGATTTAAAAAGCAATAGTGTAAAGGATAAATATCAACTTAGGAGTAGTAGTATAAAAGAGATTTTGATAAATTTATCAATTTTAAAGATATTAGAATATTATATAAGATAATAATAAGCTCTTAAAAAAATAAAAAATATCTTTGTTGTTTAGAATTTTTTTGCTTATGTATTTGTTATTTTTTTAATATTTTTTAATAGTTTAGAATATTATATTATATTTATCTTTAGAATATACAAATGTGTTACTTATTGATTAAATTATAGACTATAGAAAATAATATGAATAAAATTAGAGATCTTTCAATATCAAGTACAATAATTTTGACTAACTTCATTGTTGCTATACTATTTCCAACCATAAAAGAAAAAAATGCTATGCACTCCTTCCAAATAAAGTAGAAAAATTTATTAAATCCATCACAAATATCAATGTCTATTGTTGTTTGGCACCAAAAAAAAAGTCTCTCTGAGCTCTTAATGTCTTCTAAATTCTATCTTGCAAGGAGTACTTGTGATACAATAGAAAAACCATGAAAAAAATTCAAATAATTGATTCTTAGGGTATTATATTTAATTTTTATGGTTCCAAGATTAACTTTCATTTTTCTACTATTTTTTTTATTTATGATAAGTGTCAATTAACCATAGGTACAATAACCATCAAGCTAAACATGCCATTGGATAGGAAGAGGGGATTTTAATATACCACAAGTTACAATAATAAACTATAATATAAAGTCAAAGTTCAATATACTACAAAGTATAGATAAAAAATAATTATAGGCCCTCATATCTTTTGATTAAGATATGGTAGTTGATTTAGATGGTTTAAACTCACCATATTTCTTTTTTTAAAGTTTGGTAAATAAAAAATGATAATAAATATGAAACAAAATGTACTACATGCAATATAATGGTAGTTCTTATTAAGAAGTACCATGATTCTTTCTACCAATCTAAATCTTCTTCTTCTTTATTAAAATTTGATTTAAATAATTCTTTTTTGGTATTTCAAATTATGAAAAATAATAATTAAAATAAAGAGATATTTATAAAGTCCAATTTTATATCATTTTATTCATCTTGTCAAAATAAAACATCATTGCATACAAAGTGATTTTGCTTTTACACTAAGATACTTTAGGTTCTTTCTTCCCTCCACTATTCTATTTCATAATCATGATCATATTTTTAATAATATCATTTTTTTAGTCTGTTTTAAAATTAAAATTTAAAAATATATTTTTAGATATAATATAATAGTTTTAAGAATAATATGTATCTACTTTAAGACTATAAGCTTTGAAATAAATTAATATAAGATTATAATAAGATAATGTGATTATTTGCCATACTTTATTATAAAATAATTTTTTTATTATATTATAAAGTGATGGAAAGAATTTTATAATATACATTTTATATATAATCTTATAGTTAATATCTAAGATCGTAAAGATGTTATTAAAATAATACATAATTTTTTAGAATTTATATATTAAACATCTTATAAGACATTATAAGATAGTACATAACATTGATTAGTAGGTTAGAAACTATTAAAGAAACATAATAAGCAAGACACAAGTAAGTAGAAAATAACAAGGTTAGACAGAAGAGAAGTGTGGAATGAGATGCCTCTCACTTCCAACACCCTTTACTTATAAGTAAATTTTACATCCATTTTTGGCTAGACTTCATCTTACTTTTATCCAATTAAATCCTAGATTCTTCTTAACCTAGCCGCCACCTTGATAACTTTCCTTCATCTTTTTACTAGCCTTTGACCATTAGCAACTTATCTAAGATAATATCTTTTATATTCTAACTTATTCTCTATTTACTTTAACACTCCCACTTTGCTATTGGTCAAAGGCTAGTAAACCTAATTCCTTTGTTAACTTATAATGTCTATCCTTCACCAATGCTTTTGTGAGGAAATCTGCAAGCATGTCTTCTGTTGCACAATACTTCATGTCAATCACTCTCATCTCAATCTTCTTCGATATGAAGTGATCTTGAATATCAATGTGCTTTTTCCTTGAATGATGCTTTCGGTTCTAAGCAAAAGCAAGGCATCTTTGGTTGTCACACTTCATTGGAGTTGCTTATAATTGCACAAGTCCAATGTCTTCTAAAACTTGTTTTAGTCATATTGCCTCCATTGCACCATGACTTGCTGCTATGTATTCTGCCTCTATTGTAGACCTTGCAATTGTTAGTTGTCTCTTGCAATTCTATGAAATTGCTCCTACTCCAACAAAAAATACATATCCCATTTTTGATCTTCTATCATTTGCATCTCCAACCCAATCTGTATTACATATCTATACAATGTAATACTATCACCTCCAAGTCACAATTTGAAGTTGAAAGTACCTTTTAAGTACCTCAAGATTGTCTTAATGGTTGTCCAATGAATTGGTCCAACCTTTGACATGTGTTGACTCACAACACTCACTGTATATGCAAGATCCACCCTTGTACCAACCATTGCATACATAAGTGAGTCTATTATTGCTTTGTATGGAACATCTTTTATTTCTTCTTCAACTTCACCAAACTCCTCATTCGTGACCTTCATCAACTTCAAATTTACTTCCAACGGTATTCCAATGGACTTGCACTCTTTCATGTTGAACCGTTTCAATACTTCTTCAAAGAACTTCTTTGGACTCAATATAATGATCTTTTTAGCTTGATCTCTCACAAACTCTACTCCTAAGCAACAGTGGAGCTCTCCCAAATCACTCATTTCAAATTCTTTTGCTAACTTTGCCTTCAACCAATCCATCTTTTTCAAAGTATTGGTCAAGATGATCAAATCATCAACATAAAGAATAACAATCAGCAAGAAGGCTTTTAATTGTATGACATACAAAGAATAATCAACCTCACTCCTTACAAATTTTTCATTCACAAAGAAGGTGTCAATATGTTGGTACCATGTCCTTGATGATTGCTTGAGCCCATATAAGGATTTCTTCAACTTATACACAAGGTGTTGTTTGCCTTCTTCAACAAATCCTTGAGGTTGATCCATGTAGATGTCTTCTTCCAATTCTCCATTCAAGAAAGCCGTCTTCACATCCATTTGGTGCATCTCCAAGTCCATTGTTGCCTCAATTGCCACAATAGTTCTAATGGTGGTGAATTTGGCCATAGGAGCAAATGTCTCATTGAAATCAATATCAACAACTTGTGAATAGATTTTGGCAATTAATCTTGTCTTATACCTCACAACATTGCCCATTGCATCCTTCTTTGTTTTAAACACCTACTTACAACCAATTGAAGCTTGATTTGGTGGAAGTTGAGTCAATTCCCATGTTCCATTATCCATGAGTGATTTGTACTCTTCTTTCATAGTATTCTTCCGCTTCATAGCATCTATGGATTTCATTGCATCTCATAAACTCAAAGAATCAATAAGAAGTCCATCATTGGCATATTCTTTAATTACTTGAGAAAAAATGTGATCCTTCTACCATTCACCACATTGTTTTCTATCTCTCAAAAGATATCTCCTTTTATTTGAAGAAGATTCAACTTGTTGTATTCTATGGTCACCTCCACCCTTCTTTTCTTTTGAAGATAATATTTTTTCACTCAAAAGTTCATAATCCTCATCACTATCATCATCAATATATTTATGCTCTTCATTGATGGTCCTAGCAATTGTAGAGGCCTTCTTATCCACCTTCTTTGCCTCTTCATCTTCATTTCCACCTTTACAACCATCATTGTCTTTGTCTTCTTCCTTCTTTGCTAAATTTGAAGATGTATCCAC
This sequence comes from Physcomitrium patens, assembly GCF_059467195.1. Taxonomy (NCBI): domain Eukaryota; kingdom Viridiplantae; phylum Streptophyta; class Bryopsida; order Funariales; family Funariaceae; genus Physcomitrium; species Physcomitrium patens. Next base: position 9,598,113 of record NC_143411.1, read on the forward strand.
AAATACACCATTACTCCCACTTGGACACATTTTCAAATGCTCACAAGCACTCTTGTGCTCCAAAAACTCAACATCACGACTTTTGATGATCTTTTTAGACTCCAAACACATAAGCCTATAAGCCTTTGTATCTTCACAATATCCAACAAACACACATTTTGTATCTTTTGCATCAAATTTTGATCTCATACAATCTAGTGTCTTTATATATACTATGCATCCAAAGGTCTTTATGTGGAAAACACAAGGTTTTCTCCCACTCCAAGCTTCTTCTAGAGTCATTGATGTAAGTGCACTTGTAAGACACTTATTTCTTGTATATATGACATTTACTACTGCTTTCGTCCAAAACTCATGTCCAAGGTGTTGTGTATGAAGCATATTCCTTGCCATATCTACAATGGTTTGATTTTCTCTTTCAGCAACTCTATTTTATTGTGGAGTATAAAGACTAGAGGTTTGTCTTGCAATACCATTCATCTTCAAGAAATCATTAAATTGCTTTGACATATATTCACCTCCATTGTCCGTATGCAATATCTTGATTTTGTATTCACATTGCTTCTCCACAAGTATCTTAAACTCCTTAAACCTTGTAAAATACTCACTCTTTGTTTTGAGGATGAAAATCCACACCTTTCTTGAAAAGTCATCAATGAATGTGATAAAATACCATGCACCTCCTATTGGTGGCATCCTCATAGGTTCACAAACATCAAAATAGACAATCTCCAATAACTTGATTGCACGTGTTGCAATTCCACTTGGAAATGAGGCCCTTTGTTGTTTGCCTTGAATACAACTTTTACAAGCAAGTATCATAGCATTTTAGCTTATATGACCAAGATCTAAACTACTTACCATGGATTGGAGCTCTTTCATGTTCTTGGCATTCAAATGACCAAGGCGTCGATACCAAATACCAAACTTGTCTTGAACTTGAGGAAATTCAACAAATGCCGCCACTTCAACTTCATTTACCTTCTTACACTTAATGAAGTAGAGGTTGCCATCTCTAAAGCCCTTTGCAATATAATCTCTTTCCTTAGCTTTGTAGCAATTTTGAACAAAATGACTTGGTTTTCCACAAATAAAGCAAGTTCTCACATTGCCACGTTAGTTAGAATGACTTTCCTTGCCTTGTCTTGAAAAAAGAGCCAAATCTTCACTTTGGGGCTCTTTTTCTTTCCTCTTGGTTACTTCATGGGCAAGTCTTACTGTCACATAATCCATTGTGAGTTCTTTCAGCTTGATGGACTCCAATGCCACAATGAAGTAGTTGTATGACTCGAGAAGGTTCATCAGCAAGGTCATGACAATATCACTCTCTTCTAAAGGCTTGTCAACAATTGCCAGTTGATAAGCAAGGACCTTTATCTTATTGACATGAGCCATGAGGTCTTTACCTTCTTCCATCTTGAAAGTATAGAATTTCCTCCTTGTGAAGATGATATTAAACAAGTTCTTGCTCTCATATATGTTATAAAGAATCTTCCATGCTTTTGCTGGTCCTTTGCAAGAGATGATGTGAGAAAAGTTGGCTTCAGTCAAATTGGTGGAAATCATGCCAAAAGCCTTCTTTTTATGTCTTGTGAAGTCTTTCCTCTCTTTAGCATCAGCATGCATACTTAGAGGCTCTTCACTTTCATCTACAATGTCCCAAAGGTCTAAAGACGCCAACAAAAGCTCCATTTTGACCTTCCAATTGTAGAAATTATCACCTCTAAACTTCTCAATCACTCTCAAATCTTCACCTTCACTAGAAACCATGTCTAAAAAGAGGTCTATCAAAAAATATCAAAAAAAAGAGTCTCTATGTGCTTAAAATCACCAAAACAATTTTGCACTAGCAAAATCTTAGAATGCCCTCTTGTGAACAAATGAATGTTTCTTCACTCCAAATACTTTTAACTCAACTTTCAAAGCTTCTAACAAATATGTGTACTCTAATTAGCCTCACCATCAAGTTTTCTAACTCATAAAACTCACTTTCTCACTTAAACTTCCACAACACCAAAGACACTATCAAGGTTTTTATATGAGGTCTTAATCACTTAATCTTAGGATTTAAGAACCTTCAAATACATGTTAGGAATCTATAAGGCCCAAATTAGAACCTCCATAAGTCAAAATACAAGATTAGATCATATAAACCCTAATATCAGCAAACACCATAAGATATATTCTACACAAGAACAACAACTATCAAATGACTTCAACTTATTTGAATAGCACAACAAAGTGTGAGTGGGCCTATAACCTATTGAAGAAACATAATAAGCAAGACACAAGTAAGTAGAAAACAACAAGGTTAGAGAGAAGAGAAGTGTGGAATGAGATGCCTCTCACTTCCAACACCCTTTACTTATAAGTAAATTTTACATCCATTTTTGGCTAGACTTCATCTTACTTTCATCTAATTAAATCCTAAATTCTTCGTAATTTAGCCACCATTTTAAATCCTAGCCACCACCTTAATAACTTTCTTTCATCTTTTTGCTACCTTTTGACTATTAGCAACTTACCTAAGATAATATCTTTTACCTTCTAACTTATTTTCTATTTACTTTAACAGAAACTTGGTCAACAAGTTAACTTAATATTAGTAGCTTGCAGAACAAGTTAACTATGTGGCACATATGTAGAAAACTTGCCGTACAAGTTAAGATATAAGTCTTATAAAGTCAACATGTATTAGAGGTCCTATAGAACATTGATATGTAGCTTGTAATTAGATAGTATATATAGAGGTAAGAGTGAAGCCTTCTTCACTCTTCTTAATACCTTTCTAATCCTTAATATTGTTTTCAAGACTTTTTAGTATTCTTGTCTTTGGCAATAGCCATTCTAGTTTGATATTATATCATCTTTGAGTTATTATCTAGTCTTTTTGAGAGATATAAGAGTGTCCTAATCTTTTAGTTCTTTAAGATTCATGTCCTTGACAATATGTAATCTAAATAAAAATAAATTATAAATTTAAGAATATAATTTCTATGGTAAGAGAGTCCATAATTTTGACAAAATTATATAATCAAATACAAGATTTTATATAAGACTTTGTTCACAAATATGTTTTAGACTCTAATGGTATAGAATTAGTAGAATGTATATTTTTTTAGTACTCTATATTAAATACTTAGTAGAGAATATAAACTTTCTCTTAAATAATAGAATTATATGAATTATTTTTAGGATTGTATTAGTTAATAATATAAAAAATATCAAAACTATAGCTAGACATATTAGATGTACTTTTTAATAGAAGTTTTTGGTTTTTTAGGAATTACTAAAATATGACAAATTTAATTCAAGATAAATTATTATTTTACAAAAATAAATTAGCAAGATAAGAATTTAATGTATGGATTTTTTTAAAATCTCAAGTTTAACTTGAAGGTTATTGTAAAGCCAACAACTATTTAAAGGTTTTTTCAACAAAAAAATAAAATAGAATGAAAGTCCTACTAAGATTAGATAGATTCTAAAAAAATATAAGTTTTATATAGAAATAAAATATAGTAAAATATAATAAAAAAATAGAAAAAATATTTAATTATTCATCAATTAAATTAAATATTTAAATATAAAAATTTCAATCAAAGATTAATTTTAAAATAAATTTCTTTTACATTTCAAATCTAAGAAAAATCCTACAAGTTCATCATACATAAACAAGGACAAAATATAGAAGATTCTATCTTATTAAAAAGAGATTTTTTTATAAATTTTAGAAACAAACATTGTAAGGAATATATAATATTAGATGCAAAGGAAGAAATGGTAATAAACAAGAAATTTTTGATGTATATTAAAAATTACAAGAAGATTTGCAAGTTACATAAAATAAAAGAACTTTGAGTGAGAATTTAGACAAATTGAAGCAACTTATTGAATAGAGAGAAGAAAACCAAAAAGTAAGAGTAGGGTTTAAATAGATTTTTTTACACATATGAGCCTTGTAAAGGCACATTTTTTTCTCACTTCTAACTTCAATAATATTTAAGGTAACAAAGCAATTAATTATAATCATATAAAAAAATTTCTATGAATTTTATGCCAAGTTTTATAGATGACAACATATGAGGCCAATATACTATTAACAAAGACATCTAAATCTAAAACTTGTGAAAAGAAATGTCATAGAAAAGGTAATTGTGGATCTCAATAGAACTTTGTTTTAAAAAAAAAAATTAAAAGATGCTATAAAAGATGTAGAAAATAAAAATCACCAAGATTAGATGAAGTTGGAATTGAGTTTTACAAAGTTTTTTGGAATATTATTAGAAATAACTACCTACATATACTTAATTATTATTTTTACAATCAAAAGAAAAACATATTACTTTATAAAAGAAAAAACAAGACCAATTTAGATATCTATAGATTATTTATCTTACTAAATATTATATATAACATTTATGCAATGATATTACAAAGAAGACTAAAAAATAATTCATGGAAATATTACATCCATATTAAACTAATATTTTCATCCATGAGAATTATTTTAGATTATATCTTAGAAAATTAAGAAAATATTCACTAATCCAAAATATCTAATCAATCTCTTATTGTACTAAAATTAGACTTTTTAAAAGCATATGATAAAATATAATGACTTGCATAAAGAAAAAGATATTTTTGATGTATCCAACCTAAGTTTTAAAAAGTGAAAGAAATCAAAAAATAAATTTAATTTGATAGAAAAATATTATAATTTTTATTTTAAAAATATAACTTCTAAATATCTATTTTATTGGAATTTTTTACAAATAATATTCAAGCTTCTAAAAGTGATAGATTAAATAGGTTTAATCAAAGATACAAAAATTATACTTCCTTGATTGTATTTCAATTCCAAACCTCTCAAGTAGGAGTCCAAAGAAATTTTTAGAATATTATTCTTAAGTCCTTCAAAACAAAAGTCTATCATGTCAGCAAATTATCTAAGGTGCTACATTACAACTCAATGCTTAAAAATTTCTTGAATAAGAAAAATCATGATGGAGATACAAATATAATTTAATCTATTTAAATTTGTATAAAAATAACTTGAGTAGTTCCAAAATCAAAAGAAAAGCTTGAAAATTTGAAAGAACTATTTAAAATATTTTATGGGACAATAGATGAGTTATTCTTTGATTGGCTCATATACTATCAGAAATTTAGATAAAATATTTAACATACAAGATGAAACTTGGTAGAAAACTTTTCTATTGTAAGTATAATGGACGGAATTTGGATAACTTAAAAATAAAAAATATTTTACTAAAAGATTTTTTATTCAACTAAAAAGACATATGGTTCAAACCAAGAGCTAAAAGAGAAGCAAAATTCACATGGTTGATTTTGCACCAAGAAGTGGCTATAAATGTATAGAGAGGACAAGACAATCCAAATACATCCTCCAATTGTATCTTGTATATGCCATTAATACTTGGAATAATTATACTTAAGTTTTAAAAAAAAAAAAACCTAAACAAAACATATTTGAGATTATGCTATATAATTAATATAAAAATTAAAATAAAATCCAAGATTCTATTGTATGTAGAAATCAATTACTTAGTAATTAAGAATTTTTGTATGCAAACTATTATCCCATTTTAATTGTTTTAGTACTACATGATCTCTCTTCTAAAGAATTTGTATCTACAAAATATGGATTTAATATAATACAAATATTTTTAAAAACATCATATAAAAGGATGTATAAATCAAGAGCCTAATATTTGACAAACTATTAGTATATAGTAAAATAATATCAAAAGAACTTAGAAAAAAATTGGATTGACAACTAGACAAATGTAACATCATACTTAAATATTAGAATAATTCTTAGATGGCCAAAAATATATTAAGGAATAGAATTTACATAATAACAATTACAAGTTCTTTTGCTTGATATCATATAGTATAAAAAAATAAATATTTAATTTGAGATGCTTAAATTAATTATAAACTAAAAATATTTTTTTGACCTTATCTTAAGTTTAAGATAGAAAAACTTGAATAAAAATAGACCATCATCCCTTAACTAATTTGAAGTATTGGATCTATGCCATTTTGTGTATAAATGAAAAACTATTGTATTATAACTATGATCTTTTGCACTAGCATTGGAAAACTATTCATTGAAAAAGTTAGGTTAAGAGCATAATTGAATCACATTATAAACATTTGAGTACTTTAGAGCTTCAAATCTGCTCTTCAACAAGCTTTTTGTGAAATCAATCCTATTCAACAAAAGAGCAGTAAAACCTAGTAGACTCTGATCAAAACCAACACCACGTCCAAATGATGAAAACAAAGTGAGAACGATACACTCAAAGAAAGATATGTCATGCAAAGCTACATCATAGTGTCAAGATGTGTCACGCTAGCTTAGATAATTATCAAACAAAGACAGGGATATGATCGTGGCAAGATATCACACTATACAAAGCTTGGTGTGTCGCCGAAGCGGCGTTGTACAAGACCTCGCATTTAGGAGGAAGGACCCAAATTCTCATTGTTTCTAACGATGGCTACCTTCACTATGCTAATGCTTAAATTAGCATAGCTTAAAATAAATTCCAAGATTCTATTGTATGTAGCTCGCTCTACTGATAGCTTAAATTACAGACGCCCTGAACTGTTGTTGAAAGAGGAAAAATATTGGGTTGCAGAATGGTTTACACTCCCGAATGCCGCCGAGGTCTGGATGGTCTTGATCCAGAGTCGCTGCTGAAGCTCGACACAGAGTCATAATCTCTCCTGTGATGGTGTTTGTGATGGCTCCTATGGTGCAGCTTGAGGTGGCTATGGTTGCTGGAGTGATAATCCGAGCCGTGCTTGTGGTTGCTCACATTGGTTGGACGAGGCGGGTCCTTCGTGCTCTGGGGGTGCTCTTTCCGGAGGTGAGGCTCGGGGCTAAGGTGGCCTCGGCGATGGCGGTCGTCTGGGCTGCGATCTCTGGGGTGGTTGCTTGCGCTGGCGTTGCTTTGACGAGGGGGATCCTTGCCATGATGATGGAGACCTTTTCTGAGGTGATGCTCTGGGCTGTAGTGGCTTCGACGATGGCGTTCGTCTGGGCTGAAGTCTCCGAAGTGGTTGCTCATGTGACGCTCCGGGGATCCATCCTTGTGTCGGTGGTGAGCCCTGTGCTCACCCCGGCCATGTGGACTGCTTCGATGGTTGCGGTCTTCGGAGTGGTCTCTATGCTGGCGATGGCCCGAGCTCTTGTCTCGGTGTCGATGGCGTGGATCGCTGTGCATGACGGAATCGGTTTTGTCACTGGATATGGAAATAGAGTCGCAGTCCTTGACGTAGTGGCGATCATGGTGACCTTCAGAAGGTGGAGATGAAGGGCGGTGCCGAGTACGAGACTGGCGGACTGGGGTCTTCACTTGTCTGTATTGATGTGAGACGCTGTCTTGCTGGGAATCTGCTGTTTCTGTTGCTGTGCTTTTCTCCGCTTCAGAAGCAACAGCTCCAGTGGAATTAGATGGCGGTTCTTCGGGAGCAGCACTCTGCGGTTGAACTAGAACAGCCTCCACCTCCTGGTATTCAACATGGGGCACGACAACCTTGACTAGCGTCTCCGACTTGGCTTCTAAAACCTTCGAATCTGATGCCGCTGATGCTAGCTTCGGAGATTCTAGTGGAGTGTCGGCTGCAGCTGCTTGCACTGACGTCTTCGGAGTTTGAAGATTCTGAAGAAAAGGAACATCAGTAGGATGGAGGATATTCATTTGCTGGTACAAGGGAATGGTGTCTGATGCAGCCTTCAAGTGCTTCTCCAAGTCTGAGGTGTGGTTGAAGGTCTTTGGCGGATCAGGCTGATCCTTCCCATGGAACGGCTTCGACATCTTCTTCCATCCAGAGGTCCAGCTACTTTTTTGCTTGGTAACTTTCGTCAGTTCTTCCACCTGAGCAAATCAGAACATGATTTCCAGTAAGGTTGCAAAACTTTTATACGCATAAAACCGAAAAAGAAATGGATCCCAGAAATGACTTACAAAATTTAGACATGACATTACCTGATGCGTCATCTCGGTGTAATCGTGAGCCAAATCCATGAACTTCCTGCTCATATTCTCCATGTCCTGCTGGAGGACATTCATGAGGCTAAGACGAGCCTTCAACATCTCAATGTCTTGCACCGCCGTCTGTAGCCACTCAATATCAGAGAGCGCACTCCGAAGTTTGTCTTTGACAGTCAACCCACTCAGCAAGCCAGAGTTCACGGCACTTAAAGCAGCGCTATGGGCCGCGCTGGGTGCCCCACTGGGTGCCACGCTGGGAGCCCTGTTTGGAATAGACAGGCTGTACACCTTGCTGCTTGAGCCGCTTACAGTTGAAAGACTGCCTGCGGATGTGTCCGTGGAAGTGTTTGTAGAGGCCTTGGAACTTGACAGCGGGTCCGAGTGGGATTCAGAGTTAAATTCCCTGGAAGCGGAAGAGAGGATGATTGGAATGCTATCCACACCCTTGTCATTGACAACAGCCGAGCCTGTAATGGCATTGCGCAGCTTCACTTGCTCTGTGAACAGCACCGAAACGACCACCCGCAGAGGAAGACGTTCATTCGAGGCAGCGTGCATGCACGCGTCAAGGGACAGAGCTTGAATGTCCATCACTTTGCACAGTTTTCGGCGCTCTTGATCGTTCAAGGTTGGGTGAAACTGCACACGCCGCCTTGAACATGTCAGCCCATATAATAAACTAATAGCATGGTTGACTAATGCCAGAAAGATCCTAATCAATTCCAAAACTTCAACTATGGAGAAGCAACGTGTAAAGAGTAAGCACCCGTAGGAATGTGTCGATTGATCTGTAGACGCAATCATCCGACTCTCGAGGAAACTCGATAAACAGTTCAGAAAATGCTACAAACTTCCCAAGAGGAATACTCGAGTCCTTGGCAACCTCTTCCAAATAACTCTCCAAGAGCTGTGCCACCACAAGATTTGTTGACGTTGGAGGAAGCTGTAATTTCCTCGTGGGACCTTCTGTAGTAAAGAACTTAGACTTCTCGAACCTGTTGTCAACCTTCACGCTAAATTCCTCGCTGTTGCTCGTTGTCCGAGTAATGGTGCTTTCGTCACATCCAGACATATCACTCGTGCCCGACGTGGTGCGGGAAATCGAAGTCCCACCCCCCGAGATTCTTCGCCCGCAAATGCTTGTGACAGTTGACCCCGAGATATTCAAGCTAGAAATGTTTGGACGTGAGTTGCTTGAGCTTGAGATGCCTGAAATACTTGTGCGCGACGAGCTTGTGCTAGAAATGCTCGTGCGAGACGCACTAGTCCCTGAGACGCTGCATCGCCCGGCAACGCTATTCGTATCTACGTCACTGAAAGGAACGGTCATGCCAGAGATGCTCGTGGGAGTTGCACTCGCGATGATCGACTTTCCACCGCCGATCGTGGGGCTAACGGGTAAACTACCTGAGCTTTGTTCTTGAAGGTAATACTCCACGATCTGGTGCACCACTTCAATGTCATACATGGCATCACCGTTAGCGTTGCAAGCAAGCATGAGCAGCTCATCTACTGAGACCTTCTCCAGCTGAGGGCCGATTCTCCTCGCTAGATCCGTCTTGCACATGGAGCCAGCGTTTGCGGCGCAAGCAGCTCGTAGCAGCTTGAGCAGAAATTTGCAGGATACAGAGTCGGGCTGCGAAGGGAGCAAGCTTACAATACCCTGGACAATGGCACGGTTCTTGATCTGTACCTTGGACATCAATTCTTGACTAAATCCTGTGGATGCAACAACGCTACCACTGGGTTTGAGGGAATCACTTTGAGCAGGCTGGGTCTCGGGCGTCAGACCCAGCCATTTCTCGGCGTACAGTACCAACACCGCGGCCATCATTGTGTAGTCAATGCCCTTAGAAATGATGGCATTAATCACTTTGCTGAATGTGTCAATGTAGAGGCTGCAAACGTCGTCGAACCACCAGCCGCGAGTGGCCTCTTTGCGGCCCCAGCTTTTGGAAGACGACCAACGGAGTCCGTGAGGGTCGGTGCTCGCCTTCCATGCAACGGATTCACTGCACCTCCGCACGATTTCGAGCTCCTCTGCCCAGGGTGTAAGATCCGAGCATGATCGCAGGACGGTTATTGAGTCTTTCCATGACCCCACGACAAAGAGGTTCAAGTAATGCTCAGCTTTCGCAACCAAGCTACCCTCTCCTAAGCTATCGTTCATCTCCAAATACTCGGCAGTACAACGAATAGCAGCCACATTGGCAGCATTGAGCGGGATGCTCTTGCCATAAAGAAATCGCACCGCGTCTTCGAATGCATCCGCACCCCCTGGTATGCCATGGAGAGCTATGCTATCCCTATTGGAGTCGCGTAGCTCGAACACTAGGCGGTTGAGTCTGCCGCTTTTAGAGATGAGAGGTAATTTGTGCAATTGAAACCTACGATCACCAATTTCGACGTGAAGATTGCTCTGCAACTCGTTGGCTTCAGCCCTGCAAAACAAGAAAGAAGCAAAATCCTTCAGAAGCGGTAAATCATGTTTTAACCAATTCTGCCCCGCACTTTTGCAGCCCATTTCCTTCACAATTGAAGAGTTTCACTGAATGATTTTTTAGGCACCTGTCCAACCTGGAGGAAGACCTTCTAGGAATTTCGCACAAGTAAAACTGGGTCACTAAAGAACGGTGCATTTGCTTTTGCTGCAAATCTACGTTGGCTCACTCCACTCTTGCAAGCCCCTGTCTATCAAAGCAGACATGAAATTTCACATGGACTCGATCAACCCATCCCAAGTTTCAATGCCCCGAAAGGAATTTATGAGCGCACCAAGCATTTCCCTTCCTCTTTTCCATTCCCTGTGGTCGACATGAAGATGACAATCGCCTGCTGTCACGTCCCGCTTCAAACTTGTTGGGCACTATGTCTAAACTTAAGTCCAAATCGATGAAGCTTCCAATTGAAGCGCTGCGGTGATCCAGCCAGTTTCTTTCCGGCTCCTCCATGGCTCTCTTTGCGATCGGCGGCATTGCATTCAGTAGTCTCAACGTCACTTAAGCTCTGCCAGCATTCTTTGATCAACAAATCCACTACGTTAACGTAAATGGTCGAACTCTGCCTCGCCCAATGATAACTCAAAAACCTGTTGACAAGAATGAGCAGCGACCTCGACCGGTTTCCTCCCTCTCACACAAAGTAGCTTGCACGGACTTGACACCCAAACAGAAATCCTCAGAAGCAGATTAACCTGCACAAAACCAACGAGCTACGACAAAATTCTTTGGCCACAACTCGGTAACATGAGCGTGGGGGAGTTGTGGATTGCTTCTTTTTTTCTCAGACTCGGTCTCTAAGGAAAAAACATCTAAGCTTCAAGGCTCGTTTTTTCTTCAACACAGCCTCCAACTAGATCGTCAGCATCGTGACATGGAAGAAAGAGAGAGGCAGGGAGACGACAAGTTAAGCCCACACTAGGCCACCCACCTTCTCCCGACAAACTTGCCGCCTCCATTAACATCAACCATAGGCTTGATGATGCCGATCGTCTCGGGGGAGAGCCTATTCACGCCATTCTCGGCGGAGTGCACCAGCACTGTTATTTTCGGCTAGTTTTTATTAACTGAGTGACGAGATTATTTTTTAGGGGGAACTCATTTCTTGTGTGAGGTTTACGTAATCTTACTCCAACTTTGCTTGGGAGGGACCACTGATCGGCACTAAATTACACCCCACATTTAGCCTGCTTGGCTATCACTTGGTGGAGGTGATAGCGAAGTGGCTAATTTGGAAAATCGAAATAGAACACCACTGATCGTCACTGCCCCTTAAAACATGCTTCGTAGCTCCAACGTCAACGGTTGCAAATGTGCAGTATGATGGTCCTGCATGAATGAATAAATGAATGAAGGTGGGAAACTTTCATTTGGCGTTCTAACTGGATTCCGCTTGTTGAGTTTCTCGCATAGGACCAGGGAGAGTCCATGAGGGTCTATTAATAAATTATCAAAATAATTCACATAAAAGTAATAAAATCCGGTCCTGCAAGAAATTAAAATTCATGGAGTAGAAGCGGCTCATAGATAAGAACATATCAAATTGGAATTTGTGGTTGTGGTGATATTCTATAACTTCATTTTTATAGTTGCTAAATTTGTACAATTATATGGTTATATATTTCTTGAGGACAAGTGTTTCAATCTTATTTCAAAAATTATTCCATAATGGAATTGTGATTAATTCCACAAGTTGTGGCATGTGTTACAACTGAAACTATGGTTCAACTGCAAGCACATGATGATATGCACAAACATGCTTGGTCTCATACAAACTTAGTAGAGAAGTACAAGAAGATGCAAAACTACAGTCCTACAACTATGCTCATGCATTTCAACCATGTCTTGTAGTATAAGAATATGCTACAAATGGCTATCTTTGAACAATATCTGAGGTTCAGTGTTCACATTTGTTCATTAATCAAGTCTACCATCATTTCCTTGTATTGGAACCACTTCTTGTTTTCTCATCCACTGATATAGCTAGCTTCTTTCTAATATAAAGTAGTGCGTTTTTATTGCCTATGTGCATTGAAGCTTGGAATTTTTACTCTCTGATGCAAAGTCATCCTTGGAACATGTTTGAATCAATTTTGAAGGATGCTATGCAACAATTTGCAGTTCAGCACTTGGTCACCAACTCGCAATTCAAGTTGTCAAATATTATTATTTTGTAGCAGGATAGCAAAATAAAATGAAAAAATAAAAAACCTCCATAAAAAAATAAAGTTTATGTTCTTATTGTTTTTCTCAATTTTTTTTAGAGAATGCACCCTTTACAAATTTATAAATTAACCTTGACCAATTTATTCAAGTCCTAAAAGAAAGATTCCAAAGGACCATATCTTTGCTTGTCTTACTAGAAACATGACTAATTGAACACAAAATTGCACAAAAAGTACTGTAACGCATGTGTTTGCATCTTCAAGAAACAATATCATAAAATGCATGTGATAAAAAATGAAAGGAAAAAAATTTAAAAAATTAACCGCAGGAAGTTTGCGAATATTAAGCAACGTAATAGTAACCTTTGGACTCTGCTAATTGGACTGACAATCACCCCAATGACGTCTACCTCATCCTCAAAATTTAACTAGAACGTAGTTAATTATTCTTCTTAGTCTATTTATTCTTACTAATCTTATTAACCAACCTCAGCCCTTGACTAATTGGAGGAATTGTATCAGACTTGCCCGCAACAGAAATTCTGCGTAGAGAGGAAGCAAAAACAACAACAACGACAACAAGTGACCTCGATATTCCATACCCAGTGCGCAACAGCAGCGACCTATAAATACAATCCGTGAAGCATGGATTGCGTCGGGGACCCGATTCCTCTCCCATGCACGCATCGGCTGGGGAATACACCTTCTGAGATTGTCTAAAAGATGGATGTTTTGGAAAAGTCCATCTAGCCTTTATGGGTGATATTTTCAGAAAACTGCAACTCCAAATTGATCCTCGACCCTAAAATTAGTGTAAAACTTGGTGCCCCCCCCCCCAATATAAGCGCAATATTATGCGCTTTCACCTTCATCAGATACGAACTTTAGTGATGGAATCGTGCATATACTCATTTTCCTCAGATCACTCTCACCGCTACCTGCTTTACTGGGTTGCTCGCTTTTCTTCTCACCCGGTTCATTTTATGAGGATTCGCGCAGCAATTCTCATAGATACATTCCTTTTAGTCTTCATTTGGCACCCAAACCGCGTGCCTTTATGATGTCACGCTAGATCTCGCCTCGCCTTTTCTCCCTGGAAGCTGCAATCTGTGGCAATTCTGTGAATATTTAAATGCTCGGGGGAAAACCTGTAGCATGTCTGGAAATGTGGAATTTGACTTTATGAGGGTGTTGGGAGATCGCAATGCGTCTTGGTTGAGGAGGAATATTTTGCACGAAGATCTTTTTTAAGATCGCGCTTTTCTTACTCGACATTCTGCACAGTGCTCCCTTTCCGGTGAACATGTATGTCTCATCTCGCCTACTGTGATCAAAGTTCATCAAAATCTGCTATTGCTAAGAGCTGCCTTCTGAATCAGTCTTCCGCCGAATGACCCAGGAATGGGATACTATGCCGTTGTTTAACCATTAATTTGGCATAAATTTGGAACGGATTGCTCACGGAGTATATCCTCCTTACAGCTCTGGAATTCAGGCTTACACACAAGATTTGTATTAGAAATTATAATTCCAAAGCAACTTGAAGAAAACAATATTCTGTAACACCATATGAACTTGTGAACTTTGCTCGCAATAGTAATGAAGAACGAAAGTTCATGATAACAGAATAGTTCACTCTTGAGTAACACTTATCTGCAATGCAGGTGCACACTTATTTAAATAAAACCTCAGAAAGTCACAGCTGGAAAAGATGCGATTCAATGCATGATGATTGGAGAGGCAACCACTTCCAGTTACATCAAAGTAAAATTTCAACAAAGATGCCCAAGCAGATTCAGGAACCCGTGCTCAGAAATGGCATTATAATTATCGAACTCTTGTGCGTTAAATAAAACCCATGCGTCGCTCCTTTTCTTCAGCGCTAGGGCGTTGCAAGATCGCATCCGCGTCAAGCTTTTTCGGTTGCGGCTCGAGATCGCTGACGTTATCAACTGCTCGTCTGAGCAATTCTAGGCACAACGTTCCACCATGATTGAAGAAGCCAGACCTAGTGCCTCCAGTGCACACAACTCGTTTCGGGACAATCTTTCAACTCTTCCAAAGTGGGTCCGTTTCATGCTTGTCACATTGATGAGCTCCCTCGCAAGGTAGGTTTCGCCGCACATGCTCTACTTCCCCACATTTATGCTCGTTTCCAGGCGTCTGGCTCCTGCGCCCGAGGCCTCCTGAAGCTGAATCCCGGCCCGCTTTAAGATTGTGGGTACCATGTGATCCCAGTCTCTTCCTTTCTAAATTTGCACGCAGCTGTTTACATCAATTCAGGGCACCTCTCAACAACTTGCTGGGGGATGGGGAGGGGGATGAATGGATGGCGATGCCATGAAACTGCGGCGCTGGGTGTCAAGGTGGGCCTTTACGCATTTACTGCCACTGTGGATGCGTCTAGCAAAGGAAGCCAATGTTCATTGAACGTGTCCGTGATGTGACACTGAAAAGGATTAAATTCACTGCAAGCTACATGTTCTTCTTCTTTGATTGCATTGATTGGCGTGTGCTGGGGGTGTGGCGGGAGTCTTTGTTTGTTTGTTTGTTTTTTTTCCCCGAAGTGCATCCAGCTGGGATGTCTGTATGCATGGGATGTGACTAAGGCGATGCGCTTGGATCGGTTTGGATTTGGATTGCGGCCCTGCGTCACGGTGCTTGCATCCCACACGGCAACCTGGATTGCAACGCAGGCGCGCGTTGATGAGTCGCAACAGTGCCACTGCAGTGCATTGTTTGTGTGTTGTTTGTGGACAACAAGTGAATAAATTATCTCATCGTAACTATATCAGACACTTCTGTTCAAACGTACACAAATAAATGAGAAAACAGTGTAGATAAATTCTTCCATTGTAAATATATTCTTAGGCATTGGAAGTTTCAACCAAGGTAAGATTTATAGATTGCTTAAAATGGAACAATCCATCTACCACTTAGGTTTGATTGTAAAGGCATTCAAACATGGTAATTGGTTATTTCTAATCAGTGTTCTAATTTTTTTAATGCAACATATATTTATAGATAAGCCATGTGTTTACAATAACTTCTTTAAGAAGTTTCATACCTCTAAAAAGCTATTATAAAATTACCTTACTACTTAGACTTTTGGCATAAAAATTATGTAGTATTTAGATTGCTTTAATATTATTATTATTTTTATTAGTTGATATATATAAAAGAAAAAATAAGGCCATCATTAATATAAATAACGCCTTTTGCACATTTTATTGATATGCATTGTTATAATACGTGAAGTCTTGCTTCAGAATGTTCCAGGCACCTAGCTGTAGAAGGTAGAATGGAAATTGCAACAACAAAATCCTAACTCTAATAGAATACTAACTGAACTCTAATTAGATCATAACAATGTTAAGCAAGCTTTAATCAAATTCAAAGAAACTTCAAAGAAATTACAAAGAAACAATAAGAAATCTTAAAGAAATATTAGAATGAGTACAAATATATCTCAAATACATCTCAATTCAATCTTAATTTAATCCTAGTTAAAATCCTATTGGACTTCATTCAAACTTTAGGCCAAAAACTAATTAAATCTTAAATCCTAAATAAATCCTAATAAAATCCTACATCCTAAATTAAACCCTAATCAAATCCTAAACTCTAAATCAAACCCTAATCAAATCCTAAACCAAATCCTAAAACCTAAATCAAACCCTAGTAATTCCTACAACAAATTTAAACCTCAATTACTAATGAATGAACCGTTGATCTTAACTCAAAATTTGCAATTTTTTTAATAATTAAATTGAGAACAAGCACAAAAATATTTGAAAAGGATCGGAATTACCAAATAGACGATAGCCTCAAAAACATTCTTGGATATTGGCTAGCCTCTTTCTCTGACCTTGATGCCAATCTCCCAGAGCCAATATCTCTCTTTTTCACCATTCAATTGATCTCAAAATTCTCTTATATATAGAAAAATAATTCTAATAACTTCACACATAAATTTCACTCCAATCCAACTAGTAGATTGCAAGAAATCTTAAAAACCTTCACTAGACCTAAAATTCTACTTTCTGAGACCTTAACCCATTTAAACCTCAATAACCCTCAATTCAATTGTTAGATTGAGCTAAGATTCACAACACATATTAAGCACAACTATGACCATTAATTCACAAAATTTCACATATAGATCTGTTACAAAACTCTTGAAATCACTAAAAACGACAACCCTATTTTGTTTCACAAAACCCAAGTTATCTGAAAACAAACTTGACTATATAAAGCTCTTACAAAGTCATTACAAATCCAAATTGCCTATAACTAATGCTCATAGAAATCCTATCTAGTTTTCTATCAAACTCCACTCTCTAATCTGCAAAAGAACCTCCAAATTGCCATAGGTGCTTGATTTTGTGCCTCAAGATCTGATTTCAATTGAGGTTGATAACCAGCCCTCCTTAGATATCAATGTCTAGTTTATCTAGGTAATTTTTGCTAGAATTTATTCTTAACTTCTTCCTAAAGATACTTATATCATTTATTTTTCCAATCTACCTTATTTTGTCTTATTTATGGTCCTATAAAGTAAATAGAAGTTATTTTTTTAAAAAGGTAGTACTACTACTAAAAGTTTTACTACCTTCCTATCTTTTAACCATGTTTTTTTACATTATCTTTTAACTTGGTTCTTCTATAATAAGATCCATAATCTTTTACCATATAGTCATGTTACAACACCACAACGTATTATATAATATCATTATGAATTCTCTTGATGAGTTATGCTCATCAATTTTTATTAACCTTCAAAGAAGGTTTTAGGAGGAGGGAGAAAGAGAACTATCAAGGACATGAATCTTGAAGAATTGAAAGATCAATACATTCTTCTATCATTCAAAAAGACTAAATAATCACTCAAGGATGATATAATATTAAACTAGAATGGACATTGCCAAAGACAAGAAGACTAGAAAGTATTCAAACAAGTCTAAGCACTTGAATAGTATTGACAAGAGTGAAGAAGAGTTCATTCTTGCCTTCAAATATACTATCAAATTAAGACCTATATGGCGATGTTCTATAGGACTTCTAACACGTGTTGACTTTGCAAGTCACATATTTTAATTTATAAGGCAAGTTTTTTATATATACACCACATAGTTAGCTTATTCTATAAACTACCAACACATTGTTGTATTATGTAAAATTTTGCTTGAGAATGCATTAAACACCTAGCTGTAGAAGATAAAAAAAAGTTGCAATGATAAGTTCTAACAACTCTAATAGAATTATATATAAAATATAATTAAAGCTTAATAAACATAATCAAACATTGATAAAATTTCATTAAATTTTCATAGAAATTATAAAAAAAAAGACAATAAAATCCTAAATTTTTTTTAAAGAAATTATAAAAAAATAATAAAGAAACCTTAAAGAAATTTTAAAGAAATCCAAAGAAACCTTAAACCTTAAACTAATCTTAATTAGATTCTAAATTCTAAATCAATTATAATCACATTCTAAACCAAATCCTAATCAATCTCTAAACAAATCTTAATCAAAACCTAACCAATTCAAACCAATCTTAACTAAAATCTAATCAATTTAAAGCAGCCCTAGGAAAATTTTAGAACCTCAATATCTATTGACTAAATCATTGATCTTATGTAAATTTTACACATCTTTTAATCTCTTAATTAATAATAAACATAAAAAACTTGAAAAAAATTTAAGATATAAAATAAGAAAAAAACATCATGATCTACTTGGATATTAGGTAGCCTCCATCTTTGACCTTAATATTAATTTTCTAGTACTAATAACTCATAATTTAACCATTAACTTGTATTTAAATTTTGCACAATTTTTAGAAATAAAGTCAACTATTAGCTCTAATAAAAATCACCTCAATCCAAATAATAAATTGTTATAAATCTTAAATAACCTTATTATGCTTAAAAATCCTATTTTTGAGATTTTAATCCACTTGAATTTTAATAATGTCCAATCTAATCATTTGATTAAGCTCAAATTTACAAAATATGATTTGCACAATTATATGCATAATTCTAAAAAAAATCACTTATAGATTTGCTTCAAAATTCATGAAATTGATCAAATTATAAATCATATTTTATTTCACAAAGCCCAGAATCACCCAAAACAACTCTAATTTTATAAAGTTCTTATACAATTATTAAAAAATTAAATCACTTGAAACTAATGCTTTAAAAAACCTTATAAAGTCTTCTTTCAAACTCTACTCTTTGATTTACAAAAGATTCTTGGAGTTGTCATAGATATATAGTTTTATGCATCAAGATCTAATTTCGACCTAGGTTGACAACTAGTCTTCTTTGAGTATCAATTTTTATGTTCTTGAGATAATCTTTACTAAAATCAACTTCTAACTTTTCCTTACATATAATTATATCATTTATTTTTCTAATCTATCTTATTTTGCCTTATTTATTGCTCTACAAAGTAAGTAGAAGTCTACTTTGCAATAAGGTAGCATTTGCATTTTTAATTTACTATCTTTTGACTATTGTCTACATTTCTAAGATAATTAACTATAATTGTTTTGAAATAAGATCTTTTAAAATGTAATATATATTTTTTATTCTTTCATCTATTAGCTATGTTACATTACAACAATATATGACATGCAATTAACTTGTTGATTAAATTTCTAACCTACTAATCAACTATAAACATATATAAAGTCAAAATCACATCTATGAAGCTTTTAGAAAGTTTTTTTAAAAGATATTATGAAAATAATCTATTTTTATCTATTTCTACTTAATCATATAAATAATTATTGAAAAAAATATGTATGTCTATAATATATCCCTCCTTTTAAAAACAAGTTCCACAATGAGTGGTTATTATCTTTTATGGATCTTACAAATTTTTATCTTAATTTTAATAGATATCATTAATAAAAAGCCTCAATTGTCTTTACTACATTTGCAAGATTCTTTATTAGCTCCCATGTGCATTCACTAATATCATATCCACATCAATGTTAAAAATATTCCAATCTATTTCAATGTCGCTTTGAATTTAAGACTTCTTCTACCTTGAGCTCTTGATTATTATCCACTTATATAGGAAGAAGTGGTATTTGTCTTTTTCTCAAAATATTCATTGTCTTATATGGCTCAAGAATAGGTATATGAAATATAAGATGAATCTTCATAGACTTTGATAGATATAATTAATAAAAAATATAATTGACTTGTTTATAAATAAGAAAAGGTCTAAGTCCACAATAGTATAATTTATCTCAACGACATGTAGACTTAATATTACAACAAAGTAACAATACATTGTCACCCACATTGAATTATGGTTATTCCTTACGATAGACATTTACATTGATCTTTTGTCATTCTTAAGCTTCCTTTAACTACACCTTTATTGTTGTATGTAGTTCTAACAAATGATTTGCTAAATCATTTGCTTCAAGCTTATTAACTTTTAAAAAGTCAAAAATATCAAGTTCTAAATAATAATCATAATTAGTAAAAAAAATTATTTATTGAATAGAAAAATATAAAAAATTATTATATATAAAATCTATTTATAGAAAAAATCCAATTATCTTGATGATAGTTGATGGTGCACCTCAAATATTGCTCCAGAACTTGATTTATCCATTCTATGTGTCTATTAGTTGATAATGAAAGGCTAAAGAGAGCTTTATATCTACCTTTAGAATCTTAAAAATAATTTTTTAAAATCTTAATACAAATTAAGTCCTCTTATCTAATATAATATCCTTGTATAATCCATGATAATAATAAATGTTGTTGAAAAAAAACTTAGTCATTTCTTTACTTGTGACAGATTTTGTATACAATATAAAATATGCCATCTTAGTAAAATGATCTACTATCATGAATATAGGATCATACAAACTTGACATTGAAAGATCTATGATGAAATCCATAAAAGTAGAAGTCCATAGTTGTTTTGAAATAGGTAATGGCTGAAGAAGTCCATAAGGTCAATAACAAAGAATTTTTGAACTTGAACAAATGTTACATGATTATATAAAGTCTTTAACTCTCTTCTATACTTGAGGCCATTAAAAATCTCTTGATATTAGCTTCAAAGTCCTGTTATATCCAAAATATTTGATAGTTAGAAAGTTGTGATAATCTTAGTAAACATATTATTGTGCTTTACCTTTTGGAATGTATAATTTTTCTTTGAAATAGAATAGATTATTTTTAAATTTAAATTTAAAAGTATCATAAGACTTAAAAGAATTATTTTTAATATCATGAATAAAAATATTTGAAGACATATTCAATTGAATTTGCTTAAAAAAATTGAATCAATAATCAATATTGATTTTATTGCTCAAATATGAAATTTCTCTAGCTTTAAGAAAATTATTTACTGTTAATAAAAAGTTACATCTTCTTCTTTGATATAAATCAAATTGTATGCTCTTTGTAGATCTATTTTTGTATAGATATTTGCTTAATTGAGTTAGTTAAGAAGTCTTAAAATCAAAGGTAAAGAATACCTATTCTTGATGGTGATCTTGTTAAATCCTTGATAATCTACACACATTTGTAGAGATCCATTTTTTTTCTTTATAAATAAAATAAGAGCTCTTATTGGAAATTTCAAATGGTGTATGAAATTCTTAGCCAATTTCTTATTAATGTATTCTTTTAGTGCATGCAATTCATGTTGTGATAAGCTATAGATCAGTCCAAATGGTAGTTAAGCTCCTTCTTGCAAATTAATTGAACAATCATAAGGTCAAAGCTTAGGAAGAATATCTAAATTCTTCTTTTCAACAATTTTCTAGAAATCTTGATATTGGCTAGAAATACAACTTGACATCTTTCTACCATCAAAAATTGGTGTGGCATATATAAAAAAAGATGATCCTTCTTTTGCTCCATGCATGAAAATTCTTGCACTTATTTGTAAAGATTTGGATGTACTAGACTTATATATTTCTATTTGGTTAACAAAAATTTGGATAAAACTATAAGAAAAGTTAAGGTTAGAAGAAATCCAATTTATTTAAAGATTATATTTTTTTAACCACAGTAATACTAAAATATATTTAGATTAGAGGAAGATCTTATTATATTAAATATTACTATGCTATTATGATCTTTAATTGCTATATCTAAAAGAACAATCTTATAGGTAAAATTTCCAAAAAAAAAACAAACAATCATTTATAACTTCTATATGTATGAATTTAGTTTTTTTGATCATCAATATCTCTTATTTTTTTAACAAAGTCTTTGTCTATAAAAGAAGATGAAGCTCTTAAATATAATAAAGCAAAGACTTTATGATTTTTTGATATTAAATATAGATTTATTGTAAAACAAGATAAGAAATCTGAGGAAGGAATATGATCCTTACTAGATGTTGTACATGATTCTAGTTGCATGGTCTCTATTACAATTGAAAAAAATTATTTTTCAACACATTGTTTTCTTTAGCAATTGTGCTCCTAATTTTATGTGTTTAGCTTTTCTACAATATAGGCACAAATCTTCTTGATGATGATAAATATTTTGTTTGTTTGATAAGAAATTTAAAATGTATTGTGTCAATTTGCATAGGCTCTAGCTTAGACAAATAAGCTTCCAAAAATTTAGAACGATGTTGCCATGGCTTGATTTGTACTTCTTTAACAAGATCTTTATTCTTAGCATCTTTTAAAAAATTGATTGTTGCATGTAATATTTTAAGTAATAAATTATTCTAATTAATCTATTTTTAGTATTATTAACAAAAAATCTTTGACATTATCATTTAATTCATATCAAAATTGATTGATAAGAGCTTTGTCATTTCAATCCATGCCACAAATAAAATTTTCGAATTCAATAATATATGTGGTGGCTAAACAAGATCTTTATTGTAGAAATATGAGCTTGGTCTTTGTTACCCTTTTTTGATTAATTTCTCTAAATGTAGCCATAAACACTTTGAAGAATGATTTCAAATCATAGACTAATCATGAATTCTTTTCCATCAAAGGTACAAATTAAAAAAGAGTGTTCCTATGAAAAAGTGCTTCAATGAGTCCAACTTAAGTAAATCTATTAAGATATTGAGAAGGATGCAACATTAAATAAAGCTTTACTTGTTGCAAAAACCTCAAAACTTTATTTTTGTTCCATCAAACTTCTCAAGCATACTTATCTTTACCTCTCTTATACTTATAGTAGCAAGACTTTTTAGATTTAGTTGTAAACTTTATCTAATTTCTTCTTTTAATTATAGAATTTTTTTTATAGACTTTAAACTTCATTTTTGACTTCTTCTATAGATATAAGAATAATATTTTTATAATTTATATTAAAAATATGTAAAATTTCTACTCTTAGAGTATTGATAAGATTACAAGGATCTCCAATAGTTGCAAATTTATTCTTATTTTTGTTGAGAATAGCATCCATAATCTTTTTTTTTTTTACAAACAACTCAAATAAATTCAAAGAATTAAATTAGAAGAAGATAATCTGCAACCTCTAATATCAAATGAAAATTTTCATAAAGAAGAGAAATTTACTCTCTTTAAGAAAAAATAAATATTAAAAAATTAAATTATTTGTTTAAAAACATATAGTTTATAATCTAAAAAATATAATAATAGAAATAGAATAATCTATTCACTTCTAAAACAAGACATGAATAATAAAGTAGTACTCTTATCAAATTATCAAAGATATAAATCTTGAAGAATTGAAACATCAATATACTCTTTTATTACTCAAAAGACTAAATAATCATTCAAAGATGTTATAATATTAAATTAAAATGATTATTTCTAAAACTAAGATAATTAAAAGACTTGAAACAAGACTAAGGACTAAAAAGGCTTTGACAATAGTGAAAAAAGCTTCACCTTTCTTTTCATAGATACTACCTAACTAGGAGCTACATGAAAATATTCTGTAGGACTTCCAACACGTATTGGCTTCACAATATACATATCTTAACTTGTAAGGCAAATTTTTTATATGAGTGCTACATAATTAGTTTGTTTCACAGGCTACAAATATGTGTGGTATGTGATTAATTTGTTGATCAATTTTTTATCCAATCAATCAGTTACAAACATGTATATAGTCAAAACAATGTCTATAAAGCTTTTAAGAAGCTTTCTATAAGATATTATGAAATTGATCTATATTTATCTACTTCTATCTAATCATATAGGTAATTATTGGAATAAATACATATATTTATGGCAAAAAGAAGGAATTTATTATTAGCCTCTATTTTAATAAGAATATAAGAATAATATCTTTATCAATAAAATTGAGTTTAATTTAGAGCTAATTTAATAAATTTATAAGAGTTAGGAATAGAATTTTTTTAGCATTTCTTTTATTCTTCATATGAATATTATTATATATATTTTCTAATAAAAATAATTTTAAGTTTAAAATAAATCATAAATCTATCTACATTTATCTTCTATCTAACACTTCTTATCTAAATAAATATATATGTCCATAATATTAATATCATAGACATATACATGTAAACCAATAATTACCTATATGATTAAATAAAAGTAGGTAAAAATATATTAATTCCATAATATATACTATAAAAGCTTTTTAGAAGCTTTATAGACATTTCTTTGACTTTATAGGTATCTATAATTCACTTTTTAGGTTAAAAACGTAGTCAACAAGTTGGCCATGTGTCACATATGTTGGTAGCTTGAAGTTCAAGCTAACTATGTAGCCCACACGTAGAAAACTTGCCTTGTAAGCTAAGGCATGTGTCTTACAAAGTCAACACATATTAGAGGTCCAATAGAATATTGCCACATAGCTCTTAGTTAGATAATATATATAGAGGTAAGAGTGAAGCCCTCTTTATACTTATCAATTTTTTTCTTACTTCTAGTTTAGATTTAAGAGTTTTTAGTTTCTTTATCTTTTGGCAATAGACATTGTAATTTTCTTTTAATATACATATTACTTTATTACTATTTTATTACTTTTTTTTTAATGTAGATTTATTAGATTTATGCACCTTCTTTTTGTTCATGTCTTTAAAAAATATCCCCTTTTTGGATCAACTTCTATGAGGATCAATCATCATATATTGAGAAAGTCGAAAATGTAGTGAGTTATGTTTGTATGATTGTCGTTTTACTTATTCTAAAATTCCTTTCAGAATAAACATATATAGGAAAATTCGAACATAGGAAAAGACTAAGTGTATGAGTTTTACTTGTTAGAATCACACAATTAATCATATTCCAAACTACTAAAATACCAAGAAATACTATAATATTTTCTCCCAGTACCAATACTCTTTCATCAATTGATAACAACAGTGTGCAATCCTGCACTCTCAAAAGATCGCTCAAAACACATAATTTCCATCCAATACCAAAAATAACAGACTTCATTCCAACCAATTTGAATTCACATAATTTCTGTAATCACAGACTTCCTCTGTCGAAACACACACAGCTCTCAATAAACAACAATCATAATCTTCCAATAATTCTTCATATAATTCAATCATTTAGTACTCTAATTACATAATCAATAACTCATAAATCAATCTCTAATTTATTCTACAGACTCACTTCTCAGTATTCAAAAACTATTCATTATTTTTAAACAATAAAGAAGCAAGAAACAAAAATATAGCACCAAGCTTACCTCGGCTCATGACTATTACAGTCTGGCCCTCAGACTAACTTCTACAACTCTTATATACTTACTCCCTATTCCCAGATTCTAACCATAATCCTGTAATTAATCACTTTTAATAACTAAGTTAATCATCTGTCCTCCTGAACTGACTATTCTATAGACTATTAGTCTATTTTATCAATATCTTATAGAAAAGAACTAATATCTATTCTATATAGCCCCACTCCTATCTGTGCAACATCCTCGCAAACATATAATTGTTACTTATCTAAAAACTACTTAACAAAACTCTATAAAGTTATTATTTCTTGTGGCCCACCCAATTGATCATTTGTTGCATTATCTAATGTGGGTTCCATCGATTTTGGTTCTAAATACAAATCTTCCTCCTCCTCTAATCCATCCATCAACTCCATATTAGTAACGATTATCACAAATGGTAGTTTTGATGTACGTCTAGCTCTCAGATTTTGACCATTGTCCTCTTTGTCTGTAGCTCGCTTTGTACTTTCAATTGCCATGACGCTTCCTCTCTCAAACTCTCAACTGGAACTACTACTCTCAAATATACAAGAAACATAACAAATGGCAATCTCAAAAAAAAAAACAACCCAAAACGACACCACAGAATGACCTCTACCTAGTGCCCCACTCCTATTTTCTTATTACCTGGTGCTAATGACAACATATTATCCATACTCTCCGTTTCTCACCTCCATCCCATCTGACACATTAGTAATTATTAACTATCTTTTCAGCTACCTCTACATCCTAACGTACTTATACCATACCTAGGTCTATCCCAAGTCCATTTGAAGTCATCTCCACTAAAAAAATGAAAATCTGTCTTGGGTTTTATATATTAAATAACCGTAATTGGTTCCTGTTAATGTGGGTACTGAATTGGTGGCCCATGAAATCATCCAAATGAATAGATCTATTGAAAAGCCTTCAATTACCTAATAAGTCCCAAGCCAGCAAACTTGAAATTTGCCCAAAAAATGAAAAAACCGGCTATTATATAATAATACCAAATCATTGGGTATAAAAATCTTCAGACGTAGTTTACTATAATAATAACTCTTCCTCTGTTTTTGAGTTGCTTCGATGTTAAAAAGAGCTATAGCTCGTATTTCATCCAATTCCTCTAATTTCACCAACCAAGAGTGTAATGACTTGTTATCACTGAGACGTTCAGCCAAGGTAATCCGTAAACTTTGAACCTCCAACTAGATAGGTAAAATTGCCTCTTGGCCATAAACTAGTTAGAATGAAGTAGTGTTGGTAGTTACTTTATATGCGGTAAAATATGCCTACAAAGCTGCAAAGAGTTTGGTCTCCCAATCAGTATCTGCTCCCAAAATTATTTTAGTTAAGACCTTCCACAACATTCTCTTGATCTTTTTCATTTTCCCATTTGCACGAGGATGATATGGAATAGTTTTTTGATGCTTAATCTCATATGTGTTCGTCAAGGTGGCTATAGTAGTATTTATGAAATAGGTGCCGCGATCACTAACCAATTCTTTTGAACATCCAAATCGAGTTATAATATTCTCGTAAAGAAAAGTGGCCACTGTATTGGCATTATCATGTTGGATAGCAATAGCCTCTTTCCATTTTGTTACATAGTCTGTGGCAACTAAAATATATCGCTTTTGGCCAGGATTTGACGCTAGTGTAATAGGACCAACAAAATTAATACTTCATTTTTCAAGTGGTGCCTGTTCCAAGATTGGTACTAATGGCATGGCTTAGATGCCCGAGGGTCGATCCATTTGTTGATAGAGATCACAACAACGAATAAATTGGTCAACATCAAAAAACATTGTGGGCCACCAATATCTTGCCATTAAAGCCTTACGAGCAGTGCTATCGCTCGCAAAATAACCACCACAACTATTTAGATGGCAACCCTCTAGTATCGACTGTACTTCACTTGGAAAGATAAAGCATTTTAAAATACCATCTTTGCCTTATTTATACAAAGCATCGCAAATCATCATGTACGGGGCACTCTTCAGAATGAGTCACTTCTTAAGCTTCTCGATGAAAGTCAGTGAAAAAATGTAGAAGGTCAAAAACTGAATGATTTTACTATACTCAAGAGAAATCACATCTACCACAAATAATTTGACATTGAGAAGAGCATCACAAACAGGCTTGTTGCCGAGAATATTAGACAACCAGGATAAATGATCAGCATTTGCATGTTTCTTCCCAAGTCGTATAATAATCATAAAATTGAACTCTTATAGAAGTAATATCCATCGGACAAGGCGTCCACTCAATTGAGGCTTATTAATCATATATTTGAGGGCATCATGATCTACATAAAATACAAATGGATATCCAAGCAAATAGTCCCGAAACTTCTGAACCGAATATATCATACCTAATGCTTCGCGTTCAGTAGTAGTATAATTGCGTTTGGCAGCCACCAATTACCGATTATCATAATAGATAGGATAATCCAGATCCTGGTCATCCTTCTGACTTAGCACCAATCCAATAGCGACATTGGATGCATCAACGTACACATCAAAATCCTCCGTCCAACAGGGTGCCATCAATATTGGAACAGAGACCAATTTTGACTTTAATGTCTCAAAAGCCATAGTACACTCTATGGTTCAAAGGTGATTAGTCCCATCTGACACACGTTTCTTTAGTAAGTTCGTTAAAGGTTGACAAATAACTGCAAACAAACAAATAAAGTGGCAATAATAATTGATATGGCCGACAAACCTTCGAACATTGGAGATTGTCTCTTGTCTAGACAAATTCATTATATGCTGTACTTTGTCAAGATTCATAGCAATACCATGGCTGGAGACGATATGTCCCAATAATTTTTTGGATGGAATACCAAATTGATACTTATCTGAGTTCAATGATATTCCAAACTTAGCGCATTAAGCCAAATATTTGCCTAGACAATTAAGATGATCTTGTTTTGTGCTGAATGAACAAAAGTCATCTAAAAAGATCTCTATAAACATCCGGAGATAGTCTTGGAAGGCTTGAGTTATCACTCTTTGAAACATGGCTAGGGTGTTGCATAATCCAAAAGGTAACATGCGATAAGCAAATGTGCCCCAATCCATAGTAAAGGTTGTCTTGAGCTAATCTTCCAGTGCAATTTGAACTTGATTATACCTTAAAAATCCATCGAGCAAAAAATAACATTCGTGACCTGCTATGGCGTCTAATATACTATCTGTGAAAGGTAATGGGAAGTAATCTTTCTTGGTGGCTGCATTAAGTTTCCAGAAATCTTGAAAAACTCAGATTTTTCTGTTCTTTTTTGTACCATCACGATTGAAAAAATCCACTCACTATTTGGTACTGGGTAAATAAAACCAACTACAAGAAGCTTGTCCAATTCGTCCTTTACCATGAGAAAATATTTAGGATTAAGGCGATGTTGCCTCTGCCGTATCTATTTAGCGTTCTTCTCTAAAATGATATGATGCTCACAAACTTCAGCAGGGATATCTTATAGATCATCATAAGTCCAAGAAAAAGCTGATTTATGATGCAAGAAAAATTCTATCTAGTAGGTCAACTCTTGTTTCTTAATACCTTTGTAGACCTTAATTGTCTAAGGTTCTACTGTGGTCGCCAAGTTGATAATTTGACATAAAGGTGTAGTGGCAATGTTTTGTTTTAATTCCCACACTAGTTTAAAATTAGTCGATGAGTCCAACATATACAAAGTACTGAATCTTGTGTCCAAGGCACTCACATGGTGCACATCATACTTGGTCATCCAATCAATATTAACTTTAGCAGAGATTTCCAAATCCAGCGAGTATATCAAGTACTCCTTCGGACCTCCACATTGGTACACCACTCCAGGGTGTTGGATTGCTTCCATGGGCACCTTCATAATTGGTGCTATTGTGTCATCATTGAAGCTAAGCTCATTGTTTGACGTCAATTCAGATGCTGGTAATTGAGACTCTCCGTGATAGTATATTGAGTACATTTGTAACACCATTTTATCTTCGCCCTTGCCAATTGTTAAAGTACCCCAACTCCAATCATTCTTGGCCTTTGCTTGATAAAGCCAGGATCATCCTAATAAAATTAGATACGATAAAGTTGAATGTTGTAATTGAAAGATGATGTAGTCGATTTCATATGCAATACTGGCAATTATAGTTTGAACACTTTGTAAAATATCCATTGGTTTAACCTGGCTATGATCTGCCATCCTTAACACCAATGTTGTGGGTACTAAGTGTTCCAAATCTAAAGCATCCATTGTATCAACATTCATTAAATTGACATTGGAACCACCATCCACTTAAACACCTAAGATCATAATACTGTCAATCGAAACATCGATGATTGATGCACCTGGATCAGGATTCAAATTGACTTCACAAACTTCCTTATTGCATTGCCTATGCCATGTTAACAATGAATTCAATGTAGTACGACATTCTAGTGTAACCGCTAGAAGTTGCTTCATAGAAATAGAAGGCCAAATAGCATCAAAATCCTTCAAAATATTGTAGGATTCCATATTTAAGATAATTTCCAATGCCCTCTTTCTTTTCATTGGGTTTAGTAACTCAATGCCTTGATAGTCGATGCAAAGGCAAAGTCTACCATTTTTTTTAGGTGCAAAGAGTATAGATGCTTCTTGTAGTGCTATGCTTTCTCAAATGAGGCTTTTCTCCATGAATTCATCTAATATCTTTTATAGTTCTTCAAATTCTTTTGATGCTAAGTAATAAATTAATTGACTTGTCAGTTTGATTGTAGGCAATAGTTCTATTTGAAAGGGGCACCTCAATCAAGAAGTATGCCACTAAGTATGTTAGTTTTGAAGACATTATAATATTCATGTATGAGTTGTTCTGCCTGTTTTATCTACTTGGCTATCTTTTCTACCATTGACGTAAGATTTGGAACTACCATATATATATATTGGTTGCTGATATTGTAGTTATTTCTTCATAAAGGTCATTCCTACAAATAAGTCTTTGGTTACAAATTGTCTTTTTTCTTCATCTGGTGTGAAGGTACAAAGAGTCACCTTGCATCCTCTATCTTTAAAAGAAATTGTCCTTGCTTATTTTCTGTCTCTAGTCATAGCAAATCAAGGATAATATAATACCTTAGCTTTGTCACCTTGAATTTATCTTTTAAGACATATGTATCTATCAATTTCAAGGTTTCTTCTTCACATGTCTCACTCATTTATAAAGTATATACTTCCTCTTTTGATTTCCTTGGTTTTAATTTCAAGTCAATTAGTAATTTTATTTGAAATATAATTTTTTGTAGAACTGCAATCTACAAGCACTTGACGAAGTTGTCTTCATAGTAGTCTTATTACATGCACCATTCGATTTTTTTTATAGTTGTCTAAGGTTATGCCATTTGTCTCTAAGAGACAGTGGCTATTCTTAGTATCAGCTTCCGGCACCTTTACTAGAAAGTCATGTTTTTCTACTCTTTTATTATCAACTTAGTGAATTTTGAGACTGTGAACTCACCTTATCTTGTTGGTACTTGTACTTTGAGTTTTTACACAACCTTCAATCTAATGGCCTAACTCTCAATAATAAAAACACAATCCTTTTTACACCAATATTTGTCATCTTTGTGATATCAATGATCTTTGTAGGGCATCAATCTCCATTGGTGTTGATTATTGTGTCGTAATGTCAAATAGCAACATAAAATTTTGTGATATAGGTCGTATTCTATGATTTTTGAAATCTATAGCATTGATTCTCTCTGCAATCCGAATTGCCTCTTCAAATGTTTGTGGATTCTTTAGCTCTATCTCTCGCTAGACTCTAGGTTTCAAACCTTGTAGGAATCAATCGATTATCTTTGCCTCCAAAATATTTTTAATTTAGAGACATAGGGACTTGAATTGAGATACATAATTTTACATTGACTTAGCTTGTGTAAGATTTACTAACTAATTGAGTACTATTTTTTCAACATTGATGGACCAAAATTGATTCTTAAACTTGGTCTCAAATTCCTCCTAGTCACAAAATCCACTTTGAGCTCCATAACTTTGAACTTGATGTTGCTACTAAATGGCTCTTGCATCTTTCAAATAGTCGGCTGCATATATGATTCTTTCAGTGGTATTTGTCCTAGTTAGTTAGAGGTATTATTACATGTTACAAAGCCATTGATATATATCTTTTTGTTTTAAAGTTCTAGAGTATGTACTAGGCTTACTCAATTTTAACTTAGTAGATGTTGACTCTCATGTTGTTGAGGCTTCTATTTGCCCTTGTAAAGTAGCTATCTGACCTAAAAAGTATTATATTTGAGCCTTTATTCCGCCATATCTCTCATACTATAACCAAATGCCCCAAAAGGCCGTGGCTAGTCCTATTTATACCTTGTCCTACCACTGTAGACTTTCTAGAATATTTCTAGGTGGTGGATCCTATTTAGATAACTATCTTAAATTTCTTTTCTAGAAGGTTTCTTGATAGATGCCCACTTAAATAACTCTCTTAAGCCTTTTTTAGAAGGTTCTATAGTAGACTCCACCTAAATAACTACCCAAAATTCTTTCTAGAATGTTCTATGATAGATCCTATCTAGTTCAATAACATAACTTCAATTCTAGAAACTTTCATGGTTCTAATTATCTATATAATTATCTTAACTATATCCTATTACAATATAACACATTTGATATCACAATCTTGGAAGAGACTCATGATGTTTGGTAATTTTATTGGAAGTAAGAACAACTTCTAATAATATTCAAAATATTTTATTTAAAAGAAGTTATGAGGACCTCAATAATGATCAAATAATAAGGTGGTCTTTCCATCATGGTATTAGACACTATTGATGGCTAAGAGGCCTTATCAACCACCTTCAAAAAGAATAAGGATCAAAGTATGTAGCAAACTGTAGAATAGATATTAGTTTGTTTCTATAAGATATTGATAAAATAGACTTATAGTCCATAGAATAGTCAGTTCAGGAGGATGGATGGTTAACTTAGTTGTTAAAAGTAATTAACTACATGATTACGATTAAAATCAGGGAATAGAGAGTAAGTATATAAGAATTATAGAAGTTAGTCTGAGGGCCAGACTGTAATAGTCATGAGCCGGGGTAAGCTTGGTGCTACATCTTTGTTTCTTTGCTTCTTTATTGTTAAAAAGTAATGAATAGTTTTTTAATACTGAGAAGTGAGTCTGTGGAATAAATGAGAGATTGATTTATGAGTTATTGATTATGTAATTAGAGCACTAAATGATTGAATTATATAAAGAATTATTAGAAGATTACGATTGTTGTTTATTGAGAGATCTCTGTGTTTTAACAGAAGAAGTCTATGATTACAGAAATTATGTGAATTCAAATTGGTTGGAGTGAAGTCTGTTACTTCTGGTGTTAAATGGAAATTATGTATTTTGAGCAGTCTTTTGAGAGTGCAGGGTTGCACACTATTGTTATCAATTGATAAAGGAGTATTGTTACTATGAGAAAACATTATAGTATTTCTTAGTGTTTTAGTGGTTTGGAATACGATTAATTGTGTAATCCTAACAAATAAAACTCATGCACTTGGTCTTTCCCTGTGTTCAAATTTTCCTATATAAGTTTATTCTAAAAAAAATTTTAGAATAAGTAAAACGACAATCACATTTTGGCATAGTTGTCGGGGATAGAAAATAGCATTGAATGTTAGGAATTAATTACCAATTTAGTTAGATGGAAGATAGGAAGCAAATTTAATAGAATATAATGAAAGAGTATAGTTATTAAGAATGAAAACTTAATAATAAAGAGAATATAGCAGTTGAAAGAAAGAATAGAGAAATTACAAGCAAGAAATTTGTTGCTTAACAAGCAAGAACAAAAGTTAAAAAGAAATCATTGATAAAGTTGGATTAAACCATGGTTGCATGCTTGTCGGCATATCCAAGTATACCCAGAAGCTGATCAACATCAAATATTTCAAAAGTATATACCATTAAAAAAATTACCAAAAGTACTTGCAGAAAATTTGATCAATAGACCAGTGTTTTCTTTGAGGCTGTTAATTGCAAGTGGGAGAATTACAGAAGAATTGGGTACTCCATTGGATATGTTTTTGATAATAGAAGCTTTCAATTGCGTCAAAATTAGTTCCGTAGGATGGCATAAATTACTGGTCAATAAGGACAAATTCAGTGTATTTCAAAATCCATTGTTTTCACCCCCAATTCAACCAAATAACTTAATAAGAGACAATAATAGTAAATTGAAGAAACTTGAAAATTCAGAACAATCAATTGGAAAAGGTGCCAGTTGTTTTAACAAAAGTTTAAGTAGAACATTGTTCTCTTCAATGGCGATGGGTGGTCTAGAGATTCTAATAGCAGTACAAATGGGTGACGTGAGAAATCACATAACGAGTATAGCTCCATTAACTACTTTTAGGGATTTTTTAGGTGTAGATCCCGATCAACATTTGTCTTAGTTTCTGACAGCATGTATAGCCAATAATAGAAGAACTGAAGATATTTGATTACGATGGTTGTCAATAACCTTAAAAGATATGGCGTTTGAATGGTACAACCATCAACCAATGGATTAATTTTGTAATTGGAAAGCATTGAAGAATGCATTTTTAATCTATTTTTGCTGAATTGGTTTTGAGGTTCGACTTTAAAAAAGATTAATGACTAGCAAAATGGATCCAGGAGAGGTAGTGGAATCATACTATGGTTGTGTGGCAGATATACTCCGCAAGTGGCCAAATCACCAAATACCAAAGACTTTTGTATTATCCATATTAATCAACGGATTGCACCTACCCAAACTAAAAATGTTTGTAAAACAGGCTCAATCAAATATGATAACTGCATCTCTTAATAGAGCCAAGGTTTGAGAGGAATGCCATTATGATCAGTTTTTAACTGCAGGTGCCATGATGATTCCAGTTCAAGGTAACTATCAAAATTCAACTTGGAACGGATCAGAAGGTAGTTATCTATGGATGTTAGAAACAGTGGCCAATTCTAGTGCTAATATTCAGGGGCCAGTTAATGTCACCTCATTGTAAGCTATACCACCAAATATGACAACAACGTATGCTCCATATTTTCCATATCAACAACAAGCATTAACTACAATAAGGTTACCATTAATAACAGCTCCAAAAGATTTCAATGAAACCTTGTTATTGAACTTGACGAAGAAAATGGAAGAAATGGTTGTTAATATGGCCAAGGATAAGGACAAGAGGCACAAGCCTACCAATACTAGGACCAATGTATGGTGCTATAATTATAAGGGCCACTGTCATTTGGTAATAAAATGCCCTTTACCCTCACAAATGATGAGTCAATGTACATTTTGCGGAAGAAAGCACTTAATAGCTAACTGTTGGAATTGGCAAAGGCAACAATAATTCAGTAATCAGACCATGATTCCACCGACTAAGTGGAAAGTCAATCAACTTCAAATGGAAAATACATTTGAATGGAATAGAAATCGATCTAATCGATAAAATCGAGTATTCAATAACTTTCAAAGTTCCAATTTTAATCAGGGATGTCCATTAAACCCTCAGATCTACGGTAAAGAGCAGCAGAGGTATCAACAATATGTTCCACCTCCATCATCAAGTCAAGTACCCTCCATACCAATAGGATAACCAGGATCATTTTCTAATCCTACATGAAATAAATCTAGTAGGTATATATTGGTAGAGACACCTAATATGCCTGATGGAGGTGCAAGAAGATCACTTTATTGTTTTTGTTGCAAACAAATTGGTCATTATGCTTGTGAATGTCTCAATTCTAGAACCAGTGACAAATATGCACCAATGTGTGGAAATTGTAATCAATTGGGGCATACTTATCAGCAATGTAATGCTCTGTTCAATTTCAATAATCAGGATCATCAAATCCAAAGTCAAGGAAAAATGGAGGAGATAAATTAATGTCTTCAAGATTCTTTGATAAATCGGGTGGAATGTGTCCAAGCCATTCTTATCAAGAATCAATAAAAGGAGAAAGGACCAATTTAGCACTTGGGTGAGTTTGATGCGAAGGACCAATTTGACCTAATTATGGGTATATCTAATCTAGTTTCTATTACGGGCTTCTTACCCAATATGAGACCTGACTCGGTTGGACAACCCAATGTCAAGGACAAGAACATGATAAAGATAAATAAACAAGTGAGACTTCTCTCAAAGAAAGATGACAAAATAGAAATAACTTGATATGTATATTAAAAAAGAAACTGGAATGGCTATTGCCAAAAGCCAAGAAAACTAGAGACCCTTGAAACTAGACTAGAAGCAAGAAAAGAGTTGAGAAAAGTGAAGATGGCTTCATTCTTATCTCTATATATACTATCTAATTAGGGACTATATGGCGACATTCTATAGGACCTCCAATATGTGTTGACTTTGTAAGCCACATGCTTTGACTTACAAGGCAAGTTTTTTTACATATGGGCCATATAGTTAGCTTGGTCTTCAAGCTAACAACATGTGTGGCACATGGCCAACTTGTTGACCATGTTTCTAATCCAAAAAATCAATTAAAGACACCTATAAAGACAAAGCAGTGTCTAAGAAGCTTCTAAGAAGCTTCTATATCAAATACTATAGAATTAATTTATGTTTACCTACTTTTACTTACTTCTACCTATTTATATATGTAATTATTGGCTTACATGTGTATGTCCATGACATTACCCTCCCTTCTTGGGATGAGTTCCACAAAGAGCAGTAATCATATGTTGAGAAAATCTATGATGCGACAAATTATATTCGCCACATACTCTGATCTTTTTTTTCTTCGAAGATGATTGATAGGGCCTCTCAATCATTATTAATGTCCCAAATCAGGGCGGGAAGACCACCCATGTATTTGATCATTATTGAGGCCTTCATAACTTCCTTCGAATAAAATATTTGGAATATCATCAGGAGTTGTTCCTACCTCTAGTAAAATCACCAAACATTGAGAGTCCCTTCCAAGGTCGTGATACCAAACCCGTTGTATTTTGTCATCTATTCGAAGAAAAATATGTCGTTCTTGAAGATCTTCATCTTGATTACGTCATCTTGAAGGTTGAGACAATCGTAATGTCTCATCTGGAAGGTCAGCAAACGAAGGTTCTTGAGTCAAATCCACTAGTTATTGGTTCTCCATCTCTTGAGCGTCACAACTATAAAGAAGCTACAAAGAAGGATTGAAAGTAGAATGATATCTTGCCTAGATCTTGTTTCTTTTATTAAGAAGGTTTTCATCTTCATTTTGATGGATGTCGTCGATAAAAAGCCTCCACCACCTTTGCTACGTTTACAAGATTCTTTATTAGCTTTCATGTGCATTCATTAATATCATATCCATACCAATGGACAAGATATTCTAATTTATTTCGGCACCACCTTGAATCTAAGAATTCTTCAACTTCAAATTCTTCATTATTGTCCACTTCTGTAAGAGAAAGTAGAGCTTGTCTTCTTCTTGATATGTCCACTGTCTTGTATGGTTCAAGAAGAGACACATGGAATATTGGATGGATTTTTATTGACTCTGATAGATGTAAACAATATGTAACTAGATTAGTTTATACAAAAATAGAAAATGGTCCAAGCTTTCGATAGTTCAACTTGTCACAAGGACAAGTAGTCTTGATATTGTGACAAAGTAACCATACCTTATCATCCATGTAGAATGGTCATTGTTCCTTTTGATAGACATCTGCATTGACCTTTTGTTGTTCTTGAGCTTCTTTTAATTGCGCCTTCATCATTACATGTAGCTCCGATAAATGAATTGCTAAATCTTTCGCAGTAAGATTATCAACTTTTGAAAAGTCAAAAATATCAAGTCGTGGATGATAACCATAATTAGCAAAGAAAGGTGTTTATTTTATAGAAGAATGTACCATGTCATTGTAAGCAAACTCTGCCAATGACAAAAGAGTTGTCCAATCATCTTGTTGGTGGTTAATGGTACATCTTAAATACTGCTCCAAAACTTGATTAACACGCTCCATTTGTCCATTAGTTTGAGGATCGAATGTCGAAGATAGTTTTATATACACTTTTAGAATCTTCAAAAGATTCTACTAAAATCTTGATACAAATTGAGTTCCCCTATCTGATATAATATCCTTAGATAATCCATGATAGCGATAGATATTGTCAAGAAAGAACTTAACTATTTCTTCACTTGTGATAGATTTTATACATGGTACAAAATGTGCCATCTTGGTAAAATAATCCACTATCATGAATATAGACTCATAAGAACCTGAGATTGAAAGATCCGTGATGAAATCCATAGAAATAGTAGACCATAGTTGTTCTAAAATGGGTAATGGTTGAAGAAGTCTGTAAGGTCGATGACGAGGAGTTTTTGATCTCGAGCAAACATCACAAGATTGTACAAAATCTTTGATTGCTTTCCACATTTGTGGCCACCAAAAGTCCTTGGATATTAATTCCAAAGTTTTATTGTACCCAAAATGTCTTATTGCTAGAAAGTCATGACAAGCTTGAAGAACATGTAATCAAGCTTCACCTTCTGGAACATATAGGCGTCCTTCAAAATATAGTAGATTGTTCTTGAATTCAAACTTGGAAGTATCATGAGACTTTGAAGGATTTTCCTTAATATCATGAATAAGAAGATCAGAAGACATACTTGACTGAACTTGCTTAATGAAAGTTGAATCAACAGTTAATATTGATTTCATTGCTCGAAGATGAAGATGCTTTGGCTTCAAGAGAATTGCCCATTATTGATAAAAAGAAGCATCTCCTTCCTTTGCTACAAGATAAGTTAGTCTAGAGAGTGCATCTAACAAACCTTGTTGTTTTTCTAGTCAATAAATAATCTTGAATTCGAATCTTGACAAAGACATAGTGCAATGGGCTTGGCGATGATTCAAAATATGTGCTGACATAAAATATTCAAGGTTCTTGTGATCTGTATATATTATGACTGGGCTAGAAGCACCTTCTAGATAATGGCACGATTCTTGAAACGAATCCACGCTGGCAAGAAGTTTTTTATCATGGATCTCGTACTTGATCTCGGTTGTTGAAAATTTTTTGGAATGAAAAGCTATTGGAAGAAGTTTATCATCTGTTTCCATTTGTGACAACACGGCACTCAAAGCAAAGTCTGATGCGTTTGTTTCCATAAAAATGGCTTAGAAAAATTGACACGATACAAGATTGGTGCAGAAACAAAGACTGTCTTGAAAGCTTCAAATGCTACTTTTGCTTCTTCATTCCATTGAAGTTTGTCTTTGCAAGTCAAACAATTAAGTAAAGCTACAACTTGAGAAAAGTCTTTGATGAAGATCCGATAGTAGTTGGTAAATCCCAAAAAGCATTGGACATCTCTTACCGTTTTTGAGATCTTTCAATCCATAATAGTTTGATCTTATTTAATATCATAAGTAGTCGACTTGAGTAGTGTGAAATATACCCTTTTCTATCTTAACATAGAGTCATGCATCTCTTAGTTTTTGTAATACTTGGCGAACATGAAGTTCATGTTCTTTTGAGTTCTTAGAATAGATTAAGATGTCGTCTAGGTAATAAATAACAAAATCATCTAAAAACTCTAGAAAGATATCATTCATTAGATGTTGGAATACTGGTGGTACATTTATAAGTCCAAAAGGCATGCATTGTATTCGAAATGTCCATACCTTGTTTGCAACGCAGTCTTCTATTCATCTCCTTCTTGATGTGTATCAAATTGTATGCTCTCTGTAGATCTATTTTTGTATAGATCTTAGCTTGATTCAACTGATGAAGAAGTCCAAATATCAAAGGTAGCGGTGTCGTGTTGTAACACGAGTATACCGTGAAAATATAAAGAAAGGGGACTTTTATTAATATTCAGTTACCTCGAATATTGGGAGCAACGACCATTTTCAGTGCAAATACTAAGAGGCCAGGTTCAGTCATCCCGTTACAATCAGCTCGGGCATACTGAAATGCTCCATTCGATTCCAATAACGAGAGTCAGCAGGAAGGAAAAGGACCAATTCAACGATGGGTGAGCCTGGTTCGAAGAGCCAATTGGATCCAATTTCAAGACATCTAATCCAGGTCTTATTACGGGCCTCTTAGCCAATCTGACGCAAAGGACCAATTTGACCCAATTTCGGGAACATCCAGATCTTACTACAGGCTTCTTAGCCAATATGAGACCTGAATTGGTCGGGCGACTCAATGTGGTCCCAATTACGTGGTTTCAATTCTGTTTCAGGCTGTCCTATTCTCTGTGCCATTTCAAGGAATGTTATTTTCGGTAAAAGGATCTCTTAAAGGTAAAAATGGAGGAGAGAACTCTGACAACGGAGCCAATTCCGGATCCAAGACGGAAGATTGAAGAAATTCAGAGGCTAGGATTTGAAAGAGGAGAGAATTAGGGTTAAAGGGGAGGATAGGTTAAGAAATGAAGGGGAGAGAATAAGTTTTTGAAAAGGATCAGAGAGCTAGCTTCATGCTTCGGGAAGGGGAAAAAAGATAGAGAATTGGATTTTTTTTCTTCATAGGATTTTGAGAAGACTGAGGCAATCGTTGCTGAAGTCAGTGCTGTACTGGTGAATCGGGATTTTAATGAAGTGGGTGTGATTACTCTTGACTTCTTTGTGAAATCGAAGTTACATCTGTGATTGAAGAATTAAAAGGGTATCTATAGGATTGAATATGCAGAGTGAATGAAAAATTTTGAGTTAATCTAACAAGACAGTCAGTGGATACAAAATTGTGAATATAAAGCGGTATCAAAGATTAGCAGTTTGAGTTGTTCGGGGTTCTCTGTAACGTCTAGAGACCTACCGGCTGGGACAAAAAGGACTTCGGCGAGCAGTCGAAAGACATCCGTATAGATTTACGATGTATTCTTGCAGTCGTTTATATTCTAATAGTCAAAAACTGATAGACTGCTTGAATATTGGCGAATCTCCATACTACCTTCTATAGCCAGACGCACGACGCGTTCTCGAGCAAGAAAGCACATAATACGACATAAAGTGGTGAACTCGACCTGAAAGCTTGAGGTGGAAGGTATTGGATTTCGTTTGATTTTATTTTTATTTTTATTTTATGGAAAACGAAAATAAAAATTTTGAAGGATCTTTGGGAGGAATTTTTGGTGGGGGTTCTTCTAAAGGACAAGGTATGCACATGGATCCATCTATTGCTAGTATGTTTCAAGCCTTCTCATTATCAATACAGCAATAGCAAAGCAATGATCGAAACGAAGCTTTGGCAACCAAAGCATTGCAAGCAGTGGTCAATAAAATTGATCAATTTGATGGAAGGAATATTTCAAGGTATTTAAGATGTTATGTTCGTGAAATGGAATTAAATCGGGTTTTTGAAAAGAAAATGGTTGAATTATTTGGACTTGCCACGATACCAGAGATAAGAGACCATATTACATCGATTACGGATCGTTATGGGAATTCATGGGAGATTTTTTCACATGCATTGAAAGAGGAATATTTCTTAGAAGATACTGATCGCGTTACTAAGAAGTTGTTTCTGGAATGGATTGAACGGCCTAATAAGAATTTGCTAGCAACAGAGCTACTAAGGGAATTTGAAAGGCAATACTCTCAATTATCGAAGATAGAAAAATTGACATTGGAGCCGAATAAAGTTGATCTATTCCTTCAAGCTGCTGATCGAGAAT
This sequence comes from Physcomitrium patens, assembly GCF_059467195.1. Lineage (NCBI taxonomy): Eukaryota > Viridiplantae > Streptophyta > Bryopsida > Funariales > Funariaceae > Physcomitrium > Physcomitrium patens. The sequence goes on from NC_143411.1 coordinate 9,639,154, forward strand.
TGCAAGGGAAATTAGAACTCCTTCTTGAAGACAAAGAAGAAGATGAAGGATTGACAACAAAGTGGAAGAACGTTGAAGATGCGGTGGGGTTGCTTACAAAAAGAGAAAGGAGGAAGGATAGGAGCAATATTCTGAAAATAGAATAAGCACCCAAAGCTCCAGTACATACAACACCACCAACAATGCCTACAGTTCAACCTTCGACATCCTTATCAAAGAAAGCAGATATGGAGATGGAAGAAATTATATGAGGAATGTGAGATCTTTAAATCAAATTGGCAAGACTTGAAAAGAATACTTTTACAAACAATTTGAAGAATGTTTCAAAACAAGGATATGTACAAAGATGACGCTTCACACACTAGGAAAGATTGCAATGAATTTAATAATATGATACGTCAAAGAATTATTTGTTGGAAAGATGGGAAGATAGTATTAAAAGATAGGGAGGATCTTCTTCAAATCAATTTTGGCAAGGGAGGAATGAGAGCATTGGTTCAAGATTACTTAAAAGAGCATGAAATATCAGCACGAGAAAGTGCAAGTTATGGTGCTAGACTAGATGATGACCTTGGTGGAAGTACAGAAACTAGTGAGTTTTGGACTTCTGCCATTTCTACAATGCAAGAAGGGAAATTACCTCGAGAAGCATTATTGAGGAATGCAGCTACAATATAAGGTGCAACAGGTTGGGAGGATCCTGTTGAGTCTCTTTTAGTTCATGCATATATTGCTAAGAGCCAACATGAAGCTTTGATGGAAGAAAAGAGACGCGGAAATTTTGATGATACGAGAGAAGGAAATTCTTCTAAGAGGCAAACTCGAGGAGACAAGGCTCGAGAGGCAGCTTCATAAGAATTGCCTGTAAAGGATACCTCAGCATCATTGGAAGAAAAAACAAGGGAGACAAAAGATAAGGGCAAATCAATTGCTTATAGACTACTTTCTGACATTGAAGCGGTAACAAATTTGAAAGGGGTGTTGGAAGAACGTATATTAAACGCTAAGGTGGAATTCACATTGAAAGAAGTTTTGGGAATTGCAAAGAAGGAGTTTCATGATGTTATCATTGACAGCATTAAGCGAAAGAGGCAATTAATGTGTGAAACTGGAATGAGTCATGCTATTGATGCAAAAATATATAAAGATGAAGAAGAGGTTGATATTGGTTACAAGCAACCAACAAATGAAAAGAATGGGTATAATCAACGAGTACGTTTTGAAGATTATAGTGATAAGGAAATGGAAACTTTGAGCCATTATATTCGAAAGCATTGGGCAAGGGCAACTACTGAGGTATAGGTGAAAGTAGAAGATATATAAGAACCAATTGTTGCTTTAGTCGACCATGGTTCTGAAATAAATCTTATGTCTAAAGATCTTTATAAGAAGCAAAAATGGCCAATTGATATAGAATATGGATGGGCAATACGAGCAGCTAATAACACACGAGGCGAATTATATGGAGCTTGTCCAGATGTCAAAATTTGGATTGAGGATGTTACGATGGAGCAACATTTCTTTGTTCAAGATACAATGTCTTATCCGTTGATTTTAAGACAACCTTATATTACGGCAACACGGATGGAAACAAAAGTACTTGACGATGGTTCTGCTTATGCAAGGGTACGTAGCGAAGATGGGAGGAAAGCTGTACAATTTCTAACAGTACCTCCTAACCATGATCGGAATCGAGATAGGTTGAAGGAGAAACCATTGCCAAAGATTGTTGAAGGATTTAAGGATTTTCGGGAGGTACCACTATAAAGCAAGATTATGGAGGTACAAAAGACGAGGTACTCTCGCGAGATGAAGGTGCCTTTGATGCGAGTTTTATTGGTATTTTGGAGAATGGAAATATTATATATAAGAAAGTTGATGATTTAAAAAAAAAAAAAAAAAAAAAAAAAAATTATATGATATTGAAGGAGAATTACGCAAGTTAGGTACGCAGCAAGAAGATGAAAGTATTTTGGATAATGAAGGTGACGAAGACAAACTAGACAAAGATGTAGAAAATATATTCTAAATCAAACAGCAATTGGATAAATTGGTGCATACCGGAGGATGCTTAGGTTCAGAGGAGGTGGATGTCGTGTTGTAACACGAGTATACCGTGAAAATATAAAGAAAGGGGACTTTTATTAATATTCAGTTACCTCGAATATTAGGAGCAACAACCATTTCCAGTGCAAATACTAAGAGGCCAAGTTCAGTCACCCCATTACAGTCAGCTGGGGCATACTGAAATGCTCCATTCGATTCCAATAACGGGAGTCAGTAGGAAGGGAAAGGACCAATTCAATGACGGATGAGCCTGGTTCGAAGAGCCAATTGGATCCAATTCCAAGACATCTAATCCAGGTCTTATTACGGGCCTCTTAGCCAATCTAACGCGAAGGACCAATTTGACCCAATTTTGGGAACATCTAGGTCTTATTACGGGCCTCTTAGCCAATATGAGACCTAAATTGGTCGGGCGACTCAATGTGGTCCCAATTACGGGGTTTCAATTCTGTTTCAGGCTGTCCTATTCTCTGTGCCGTTTCAGGGAATGTTGTTTTCGGTAAAAGGATCTCTTAAAGGTAAAAATGGAGGAGAGAACTGTGACGGCGGAGCCAATTCTAGATCCAAGATGGAAGATTGAAGAAATTCAGAGGCTAGGATTTGAAAGAGGAGAGAATTAGGGTTAAAGGGGAGGATAGGTTAAGAAATGAAGGGGAGAGAATAAGTTTTTGAAAAGGATCGGAGAGCTAGCTTCATGCTTCGGGAAGGGGAAAAAAGACAGAGAATTGGATTTTTTTTCTTCATAGGGTTTTGGGAAGACTAAGGCAATCGTTGCTAAAGTCAGTGCTGTACTGGTGAATCGGGGTTTTAATAAAGTGGGTGTGATTACTCTTGACTTTTTTGTGAAATCAAAGTTACGTCTGTGATTGAAGAATTAAAAGGGTGTCTATAGGATTGAATATGCAGAGTGAATGAAATTTATTGGATTAATCTAACAAGACAGTCAGTGGATACAAAATTGTGAATATAAAGCGGTATCGAAGATTAGCAGTTTGGGTTGTTCGGGGTTCTCTGTAATGTCTAGAGACCTACCGGCTGGGACAAAAAGGACTTCGGCGAGCAGTCGAAGGGCATCCATATAGATTTACTGTATATTCTTGCAATCGTTTATATTCCAACAGTCAAAAACCGATAGACTGCTTGAATATTGGCGAATCTCCATACTATCTTCTATAGCCAGACGCCCGGTGCATTCTTGAGTAGGAAAGCACGTAATACGATAGCGAGTACCTGTTTTTGATAGTGATTTTGTTGCGTCCTTGATAATCAACACACATCTGCAATAATCCATCTTTTTTCTTCACAAAAAAATAGAGCTCTTGCTGGAGATTTGGAATGGCATATGAAGTTCTTGGCCAAATTCTCTTCAATATACTCCTTGAGTTCAGCCAACTCATTTTGAGATAAATTATAGATTGGTCCAAATAGCGGTTGTGCTCCTTCTTGAAGGTCAATTGAGCAGTCATAGGAACGATGTTTTGGAAGAGTATCCACATTCTTTTTTTCAAATACATCTTAAAAATCTTGATATTGGCTTAGAATGGCACTTAAAGTCTTTCCACCAATAGAAATAGGTGTGGCATAAATGACACAAGGTGATCCTTCTTTTGCAGCATGCAAGAAAGTTCTTGCACCTACAAATATAGATTTAATTATACTAGACTTATGACTTTCTATTTGATTAACTATGCTCTTAGTTATACTTTTAGAAAAGTCAAGACTACGAGAAGTCTAATCTATTTTAGAATTATATTTTTTTAGCCATGATAAATCTAAAATGATTAGATTAGAAGCAGATCTAATGATATTAAATATTATAAAACTACTATGACTATTAGTTGTTATTTCTATAGGAAGCGTTTCATGAATAACATCTCCTAAAGACAATGAACGACCATCTATGACTTCTATATGAACAAGTTTAGTTTTCTTTACTAAGAATATGCTATATCTTTAACAAATTTTTCATCTAAGAAACATGCTGAGGCTCATGAATTTAAGAAGGTAAATGCTTTGAGATATTTAGGTCCTAGAATAATATTTATTGTAAAACATGGAAAGGGTTCTAAGGAGAGGATAGGACCTTCACTAGGCATTGTACAAGGTTCTAGCCGCACGATCCCTATTGTAGCTGGACAAACTCGTTTTCTAACATGCTATCTTCTTTGATTGTCATATTCCTCATTTTATGGTTGCGTCATTTCTTTGAGCAATGTTGAGCAGTGTGCTTAGGTTCTCCATAATGTAAGCACAAACCTTCTTGATGATGATGAGTATTTTCTTACTTAGTAAGAGGTTTGAAATGCATTGCATCAATTTGCATATCCTCTACTTCCGAATGTATGTGTTGAAGAGATTTTGGTGTTGCTATTGAATTATAGTAACGTTGAGGTCCACTTGTACGATTCTCAGATCGAAATTCAAAAAGGTGATTGTCGCACTTCATAACAAAGTCAATTGCTTGACTCAATGTTTGAGGATCACGTAAGTTGAGCATTAATTATTTTACCTCATATTATAATCAGTAGAGAAATTGACTAATAAGTGCAGCATCATTCCACTTGATATCAGTTGCAAGTTCTCAAAATTGTGAAGCATACAACGTTATTAATCGATTGCCTTGTCATAAAATATGGATCTTATTGGTTGCAATACAAATTGCATCATGTTCTCCATACATGGATCGAAACTCCATCAAAAAAGTCTCTAAATTATCTAATATTGGATCTCGTCATTTAAGAAAAGATGAAAACTATGATAATGCTGAACCTAAAAGAAGCGTACCAATGAATCTAACTTGCGATCTTGGAGTTAGATAGCTTTGAGGTTGAAGTTCAATCACAAGTTGTACTTGATTGTTAAATCCTCTAAACTTTGATCTAGTGCCATCAAACTTCTCGGATAGGGTAATTCTTGGTTCTCTAATATTGGAAGGGCATTCTACTATAGGAGAAGGGACATGATTTGGTACAGATGTTGAAGCAGCTCCAATCATTTCTATATCTTCACTTCTTGCCAATCTTGTTGCTCCTTGTGGTGGTAAATTGAGTTGATGCATCGCAAGCATTAACTCCATCAATTGCTCTTACATTTGTACCATTGCATTCTTCATTTCAGCAGGTTCTACCATGATAACACTTAGAAAAGAGAAGATGTCTAATATTGCTTAAGACAAATAGAAGGGAGGACTTCAGAACAAAGAAAATACTAAGGACAATATCAGTTTAGAAGAGGGTAATCCGCAACCTCTAATATGCTTATGTCTTATCAATAAAAAGGGATAATCCACTCTTAATCAAGATTAGACAAAGCTCTAATATTATAAGTGTACTCTTGTCAATCTGTCAAGGACAAGAACATGATAAAGATAAATAAACAAGTGAGACTTCTCTTAAAGAAAGATGACAAAATAGAAATAACTTGATATGTATATTAAAAAAGAAACTGGAATGGCTATTGCCAAAAGCCAAGAAAACTAGAGACCCTTGAAACTAGACTAGAAGCAAGAAAGGAGTTGAGAAAAGTGAAGATGGCTTCATTCTTGTCTCTATATATACTATCTAACTAGGGACTATATGGCGACATTCTATAGGACCTCCAATATGTGTTGACTTTATAGGACACATGCTTTGACTTACAAAGCAAGTTTTTTTACATGTGGGCCACATAGTTAGATTGGTCTTCAAGCTAACAACATGTGTGGCACATGGCCAACTTGTTGACCACGTTTCTAATCTAGAAAATCAATTAAAGACACCTATAAAGTCAAAGCAGTGTCTAGGAAGCTTCTAAGAAGCTTTCATATCAAATACTATAGAATTAACTTATGTTTACCTACTTTTACTTACTTCTACCTATTTATACATGTAATTATTGGCTTACATATGTATGTTCATGACATCAAATGAGGTTCCAATTATAGAGGCTTTGATTCCATTCTAAGCGATTTTATTCTCTATGCAGTTTCGAGAAACGTCCTATCCATTGAAAGATCTTCTCGGAGGTGCAAATTCCAAGGAAGCTCAAGCTATTATTCCAATTCCAAGTCCAAGGCAGAAGAATATCTTACTCCAAGAAATGAAAAGCCAAGAGTTACTCTAGTCAATGAGTTACTCTAGTTGGGGCTCTTATCTTATTTGTGAAGAAGAAAGATGGATCTCTGCGGATGTGTATAGATTATCGAGGACTCAATAAGATCACCATCAAAAATAGGTAACTTTTATCTTTGATTTCAAGACTTCTTGGCCAATTCAATCAAACAAAGATCTATACCAAAATAGATGTACAAGGAGCATACAACTTAGTTCGTATCAAAGAAGGAGATGAATAGAAGATTGTTTTTTGAACTAGGTATGGACATTATGAATATAATGTCATGCCTTTTAGACTCATGAATACACCGGTCACTTTTCAATATCTTATGAATAATTTTTTTGATGAATTTCTAGATGATTTTGTCTTTTACATTTAGACACATTCTAATCTATTCTAAAAATATAAAAAAATATGAATTTCATATTTATTGTATATTACAAAAACTTAAAGATATAAGATTTTATGCCAAAATAGAAAAGTATACATTCCACACTATTCAAGTTGACTTTTTAGAGTACATCATTTCTAATGAAGGCCTTATGATAGATCTCAAGAAAGTCCAAACTATCATAGATTAGAAGGTTCTAAAAATAATATGAGATGTAGAATGCTTTTTGGGCTTTACTAATTACTACCAAATCTTCAACAAGAACTTTTTTCAAGTTGTAGCTTTACTTACACCTTTGACTTATAAAAATAAACTTGAGTGGAATGAAAAAGCAAAAGCATTATTTGATGCTTTAAAAAAAGAGTCTACACTTGCACCAACTTTGTATCGTGTCAACTTTTCTAAGGTATTTTTTATAGAAACAAATACATCAGACTTTGCCTTAGATATAATATTGTTACAAATGGAAACAGATGACAAATTCCATATAGTAGTTTTTCATTCAAAAAAATTTTAAGTGGTTGAGATTAACTATGAGATCCACAATAAAGAACTTTTTACAATTATGGATTCATTTCAAGAATGGTGTCATTATCTAGAAGGCGCTTCAAGTCTAGTCACAATATATACAGATTACAAGAACCTCAATTATTTCATGTCGACATGTATTTTGAATCGTCGCTAAGTCCGTTAGAGCATATCACTATCAAGAATCAATTTCAAGATCATATATCAACTTGAAAAACAAGAAGGTTTATCAAATGTTCTTTTTAGACACTCTTATCTTATATCAAAACAAGGAGACGTATCTTTTGATCAATAAAGAACAATCTTCTTAAAGCTAGAGCATTTTCATCCTTGAGCAATGAAATCAACATTGACTATTGATTCCACTTTTGTCAAACAAATTCAATCAAGTATGTCCTCTGATCCTCTTATTCATGATATCAAGAATCTTTCTTCTAAGTCTCATGATGTTTCAAAGTTTGAAGTTAGGAACAACCTTCTTTATTTTAAAGGACACTTATATATTTTAGAGAAAGAAGTATGTTTACATTTTCTTCAAGCATATCATGACTTTCCAATAGTAAGACATTTTGGATACAATAAGATTATAGATCTTATATCTAAAGATTTTTAGTCGTCACAAATGTAGAAGGTGGTAAAAGACTTTGTCTAGTCATGTGATGTTTATTTAAAATCAAAAATTCCTTGTCATTAACCCTATAGACTTCTCCAACCATTGCCTATATCCAAACAACTATGGTCTTTTATTTCTATGGATTTTATTATAAATCTTCTAAGTTCAAGTTCATATGATTCTATGTTCATGATCATAGATTGCTTCACCAAAATAGCACATTTTGTACTATGTACAAAATCTATTTCACGTGAAAAAATAGCTAAGCTTTTCATTAATAATATCTATCGCTATCATGGATTATCAAAGAATATTATAATGGATAGGGGGACTCAATTTGTATCAAGATTCTAGAAAATCCTATTTAAGATTTTAAAGGTAGATTTAAAGCTCTCTTTGGCTTTTTATCCTGAATCTAATGAGTAAACAAAATAGATGAATTAAGTTCTGGAGCAATATTTCAGGTATACCATTAATTATCATGAGATGATTGGACAATTCTTTTGCCATTGGCAGAATTTGCATACAATAATTTGGTAAATTTTTCTATTCAACAAATACCTTCATTTGCTAATTATGATTATTATCAACGACTTGATACTCTTGACTTTTCAAATGTTGATAATTGTGTGACAAAAGATTTAGCAAATCATTTGTCAAAGCTACATGCAACAATGAAGATACAATTAAAAGAAGCTCAAGAATAGCAAAAGATCAAAGTAGATGCCTATTGCAACGAACAACTACAATTCAATGTAGGTAACAAGGTATGGTTACTTTGTGGAAATATCAAGATTACTTGTCTTTATCATAAGTTGGACTATTGTAGGCTTGGACCTTTTTCTATTTGCAAAACAATCAATCTTCTTGCTTATTGATTACATCTACCGGAGTCTATGAAGATCCACCTTATATTTTTTTTTTCCTTTTTGAGCCATATAAGAAAATGAATATTTTGGAAAGAAAAATGCCACTTCTTTCTGTAGAAGTGGATAATAATTAAGAATTCAAGGTAGAAGAAGTCTTAGACTCATGGCGGTGCCGAAATAGGTTGGAACATCTTATTTATTGGAACGGATATAATATTATTGAATGCACATGGGAGCCATCAAAGAATCTTGTAAATACAATAAATAGAGTTGAAGCCTTTTATTAATGACATCCATTAAAATTAAGATGCAGAATAACAAATTTTTGCTATAAAAGAAACAAGATCAAATGAAGATAACATTCTACCTTATATCTTTCTTTGTAACTTTTGTATATTTGTAATGCTAAGGAGATGGAGAATCAATAACCAGTAGATTCAACTCAAGAGCTTTCATTTGCAAACCTACCAAAAGAGACATTGCAATTGTTACAACCTTTAAGATGAAAAAATTGAGATGAAGATCCTCAAAAATGACATAATCTTCTTTGAATAGATGGCGAGATACAACATGTTTGATATCACGACCTTAGAAGAAACTCTTGATATTTGGTAATTTATTAGAAGTAGAAACAACTCTTGATGGTATTTCAAATGTTTTATTTGAAAGAAGTTATAAAGGCCTCAACAACGATGAAATAACAGGATAGTCTTCTTGCCTTGGTATGAGACACTATTGATGGTTGAGAAGGCCTATCAACCATCTTCAAAGAAAGCAAAGATCTGAGTATGTGGCAAATCTAACCAAAGAGGTAGAATGGAAAGAGGCTATGCAACGGGATGTTTATTTCAAGATAGTTAGCAATTGATTGAACATGGGCTATATACAATATGAAGTTTACACTCTTATTGTAGGCTTTGTCTATTTTTAAATTTATATATATTTGTCTCAATAATTACTTATATGATAAGAAAATTTATGTACTCAATAATGCTAAACTCTAAACGTGCATACTTCAGGAGGAATATGACATCCCAATATCTGGACATCTAGGATGAGAGAAGACTTTAGAATGGATCTCAAGGACATGATTTTGAGCATATTTGGATCGTAATGTTTGAGCCTTTATATGCTCTTGCAAATCATGTCAATATAATAAAGTATGCAACAAAGTATTTCTTAGACTATTACAATCAATTCTATTATATATGGCACGTGGGGAGTAAGTGACTATGGATTTCATTAGAAGTTTGCTGCAAATATCTTATAATTACACCATGGTTGTCATCTTTATAGATCAACTTTCAAAGCAACTTCACTTGGCCATGGTGTTCTCGGATATTGATGCTCCAATACTTGTTTGATTCTTCTTTGATACTATTTTTTGTCACTATGGATTACCTCGTGTCATCATTTCAATTCGAAATCCATGCTTCACGAAAAGTTTTTGACAAGTCTTGTTCAAGCTACTAGGCATATGACTTGCCATGTCTATAGCCTTATATCTTTAAACAGATGGACAAACAGAGCATGTAAATCAAATCTTGGATGATATGTTATAGGCATTTGTGGTGGTTCATCATAATGATTGGGATGAATACTTGACACCATTGGAGTTTGCTTATAATGATAGTATTTAAGAAAGTACTAGTCATTCACCATTTTTCTTTAATATTGGTCAACATTTGATTACATCAGGAACTTTCTATCATCCCATCGACATCAACAACTCGATAATGGAAGAATTTATATAACGACATACAACAACCTTATAAAAGGCATAACATCGCATCTTTACTACATATAATTGATAGAAGCAGTATACAGATAACCATCAACAACACAAGATCTTTTGGGAGTGTAATCAGGTGTTACTCTCCAATGCCAACTTGGCACTTACTACATCAATCCAAATCCATAAATTAGTACCTCGGTGGCTTGGATCTTTTTACATTTCTGTAATTATATCTGATATCACATATTACCTCGAGCATTTGCTATATATTCGGATCCATTTAATCTTCTATGTTTTGCAACTGAAAGAATTTCATACTGAGTCAAAGTATTTTTTGGATTGACACCAGCTACCACTACTACTAATTGTAATTGATGGCTAATAAGAATATGAAGTAGACAGTATTTTAGAGCATCTCTACCTTTGTCATGGTAGTGGAGGTCAACAACTTCAGTACAAAGTTCTTTGGAAAGGTTATCCAATTCAGGATGCAACATGGAAACTTGCACAAAACCTCACCTATTGCCAAGAGACAATTTGGAAGTACCATTGGGAGCGAAACAAGCACGTTCCACATTAGTGGAAGAGAATTAATTATAACATGGTATAAATAAGATAATTATATAAATAATTAGAATCAAGAAAGTTTTTAGAATTAGAGTTAGGGTAGTGGACTAGATAGGATCCACCGTAGAACATTTTAGAAAGGATTTAGGGGGATAATTTAGGTAGAGTCTACCATAGAACCTTCTAAAAAAAGGCTTAGGATGGTTATTTCAATAGGATCTACCCTAGAACTTTCTAAAAAAGAAATTTAAGATGGTTATCTAGGTGGAGTCTACCTAGTCTGGGTTTTTGAGATAATTTAGTCATGTTTCATCTATCTTGTTATTTATTTGAGAAAAAAATAGTCATTCTTGAGGATTTTTATTTCTATTAAGTCATCTAGAAGGCTATGACTATTGTAATGTTTTATCCAATAAGTTAACAAATGATAATTCTTCAATTGAATTTGATGGATTTTGGTTCTCCATCTCCTTAGCACTATAAATATATATAAACTATAAATAAAGATAGAAGATAGAATGTTATCTTTTTTAAATCTTGTTTCTTTTATAATAAAGATTTGTCATTCTTTATCTTGATTTTGATAGATATTTTCAATGAAAGGCATCAACCTTCTTTGCTATATTTACAAGATTTTTTGATGGATTTCATATATATTTGTTATTATTATCTTTGTACTAATGAATAAGATATTTTAACCTATTTTAGAGTTGTCTTAAATATAAGTCTTCTTCTATCTCAAAATTTTGATTATTATCCACTTCTATAAGAAAAAATGGGATTTTTCTTCTTTTTAAAATATTCATTGTCTTATATGGTTTAAAAAAAGATACATAGAATATAAGACATATTTTCATAAAGTTTGATAGATATAAGCAATAAGCAACTAGATTTATTTCTTTATAAATAAAAAATGGTCCAAACCTATAGTAATCCAACTTGTCATAAGGATTATTAATCATGATATTGTGATGAAATAAATATGTTATTGCCAATATGGAATTGAGATCGCTTCTTGCAATAGGCATCTATATTGAACTTTTTTTTATTTTTGATCTTCTTTTAGTTGTGCCTTTATTATTGTATAAAGTCGAATAAATGATTTGTCAAATCTTTTGTCATAAATTTTATCAGTTTTTACAAAATCAAAAGTATTAAGTCATAGATGATAACTAAAATTAGTAATGAAAGATATTTATTATATAGAAGAATGTACCATATTATAGTAAGCAAACTTTTTCAATAGCAAAAAACTTATTCAATCATCTTATTGATAGTTGATAGTACATCTTAAATATTGTTCCAAAAGTTGGATTATTCATTTTGTTTGTCCATCAATTTAAGGATGAAAAGTCAAAGATAACTTTATATCTACCTTTAGAATCTCAAAAAAGTTTTTTTTAAATCTTGATATTAATTAAGTCCTTCTATTTGATATAATATCTTTCAATAATCTATGATAGCAATAAATATCATTAAAAAAAATTATTTATTTCTTCACTAATGATAGATTTTATACATGGTACAAAATATTACATTTTAGTAAAAAAATCTACTATCACAAATGTAGAATCATAAGAATTAGAGACTAAAAGATTTATGATAAAACCTATAGAAATAAAAGACTATAATTATTTTGGAATAGGCAATGGTTGAAGAAATCTATAAGGTCAATGACAAGGAGTTTTTAATCTTAAATAAATGTCACATGATTGTACAAAGTTTTTGATTGCCTTCCACATTTGATGCTACTAAAAATTTCTAGATATTAGCTTTAAAATCTTATTGTGTCTAAAATGTTTGGCTATTAGAAAATCGTGACAAGCTTGAAGAACATGTAATCATGCTTTGTCTTTTGAAATATATAATTATTCTTTGAAATAGAATAGATTATTTTTGAACTCAAACTTAGAATTATCATGAGACTTAAAGGAATTATTCTTAATATCATAAACAATAGGATCAAAAGACATACTTGATTGAACTTGCTTTAAAAAAGTTGAATCAATAGTTAGTATTGATTTCATTGATCAAAGATGAAAATGCTTTGGCTTCAAGAGAATCATTCTTTGTAAATAAAAAGTTGCATCTTTTTTTTTTGGTGCAAGATAAAAAAATATATAGAAAAGATGTTTAAGATACTTTGTTGTTTTTTTACTCAATAAGTGATTTTAAAATCAAATCTTGATAAAGACATGCTTCAATAGGCTAGGCGACAATTCAAAATATATATTGACACAAAATACTAAAGGTTCTTGTAATTCATATATACAATGATTAGAATAAAAGTACATTCTAAATAATGACACTATTTTTGAAATAAATCCAAAATTGTAGAAGTTCTTTATTGTAGATCTTGTAGTTAATCTTAGATCTTTTAAAGATTTAAAATATTGCATATCTTTAATATTTTTGAAATCGTCTAATCTATGATAGTCTAGACTTTCTTAAGATTTATCATAAGGCCATTTTTTGGAATAATATATCCTAAGAAGTCAACTTAAATAATATAAAATATACACTTTTTCATCTTAGTATATAATTCTATATCTCTTAGTTTTTATAATGTATAATAAATATGAATTTTATGCTCTTTTATGTTTTTAAAGTAGATTAAAATATTATTTAAATAATAAATAATCAAGTCATCAAGAAACTCAAGAAAGTCATTATTTATTAAATGTTAAAAAATAGCTATTACATTTGTGAGTTCAAAAGATAAGACATTATATTCAAAATGTCCATATCTAATTTATAATGCAATTTTCCATTCATCTCCTCTTTTAATGCATATTAAGTTATATTCTCTTTATTGATGTATTTTTATATAAATCTTTACTTCATTGAATTGATCAAGAAGTCATAAAATCAAAGATAAAAAATACCTATTTTTTGTGGTAATTTTATTGAGTCCTTGATAATCCACAAACATCCATAAAAATTCATTTTTTTCCTTCACAAGAAAGATAGAGGCCCTTGCTAGAGATTCAAAATGGCATATAAAATTTTTAGCCAAGTTCTTGTTAATATATTCTTTTAGTATAACCAACTCATTTTTTGATAAGCTAGAAATTGATTTGAATGGTAGTTGAATTCATTCTTGAAGATCAATCAAATAGTCATAGAAATGATGCTTTAGAAGAATATTTGCATTTGTTTTTCAAAAATATCTTAATAATCTTAGTACTAGCTTAAAATGCCACTTATAGTTTTTTTCCATCAAAAATAGATGTGGCATATACAGCAAAAGGTGATTCTTTTTTTGCAAAATACATAAAAGTTCTTGCATGTATCAATAAGAGTTTGGATATATTGGATTTATAAGTTTCTACTTGATTAAGAGAATTTTGAGCTAAACTACAAAAAAAATTAATATTATAAAAAATATAGTCTATTTGAAGATTATACTTTTTTAGCCATGATAATCCTAAAATAAATAAGTTAGAAAGTGATCTAATCATATTAAATATTACTAAGCTATTATAATCTTTAGTTGCTACATCTTATTTTATTTTTTTATTTTTATAGATAGTATTTCTAGAAGATAATAGACCACCATCTATAACTTCTACATGTACCAAGTTATTTTTCTTAATTAAAGATATTTCTTATTTTTTAACAAAGGCTTCATCTATAAAGAAGTTAAGGCTTTTGAATCTAATAAGACAAAGACTTTGTGATTTTTTGGTCCTAAATAAACTTCTATTGTAAAACAAGATAAGAGATTTGAGAAAAGAATATGATCTTTAGTAGGTGTTATGAAAGATTTCAATCACATAGTCTGTATTGTAGCTATAGAAACTTTTTTTTTTATACATTGTCTTCTTTGGCAATTATGCTCTTTATTTTGTAATTACATTGTTTCTTTAAATAATATTGAATAATGTGCTCAGTTTCTTTATAGTATAAGCACAAATCTTTTTGATGATGTCAAGTCTTTTCTTACTCAATAAAAAGTTTAAAATGTATCATGTCAATTTGCATAAATTTTTGCCTTGATAAATAAGCTTTAGTTAACTTAGAAGTTTTTGCTATGACTTGACTTATACCTCTCCAACCAAACTTTTGTTCTTAAAATCTTTCAAAGAATCAAGTGTCGTATGCAATGGCTTAAATAATAAATTGATCTAATGAGTCTATTCTCAGCATTGTCAACAATAAATCTTTGACATTGTCTTTTAACTCATATCAAAATTGATTAATAAAGGCTTTGTCATTTTCATCCACATTGTAATTAAGATTTTGGAATTTTACAGCAAATATAGTAGTTAAACGTGATTTTTATCATAAAAATAGGAATTTTATTTTTGCTATCTTTTTTCAAATATTTTTTCCAAATAATGCTATAAAGACTTTTAAGAGTGAATTCAAATTATAAAAGATTTGTGAATCCTTTTCTATCAAAGGTGCAAAGCAAGTGAAAGCACTCTTAGATAAAAATGCACCTATGAATCCAACTTGAGTAAATCCATCAAGGTATTGAAAAAGATGAAATCTTAGAAAGAACTTCACTTGTTGTAGAAATCCTGAAAACTTTGATCTTATTCCATCAAACTTTTTTGGCACATTTATCCTTATTTCTTTCATAATTATAGAAATAAAGCTACTTATATTCAATTATGAAATTGATATACTTATCTCTTTTAATTATGTAACTTTTTGGTGTAGAATTTAAATCTCATTTTTGACTTCTTTCATAAGCATAGAAATACTACTTCTATGGTTCATATTAGAAATATATGAAATTTTGATCCTAAGAATATTAAGAAGCTTATGAAGATTTGCAATAGTTTCAAATCTATTTTCTTTTCCACCATGAGTAGCATCCATAATTTTTCCTTCCATAGATAATTCAAATAAATCTAGAAGTTAAATTAGAAGAAAGTAATCTACAACCTTTAATGTCAAATAAAAATTTCTACAAAGAGTGATAGTCTACTCTCTTTAAAGAAAATAAATAATATTTCAAAAATTAAAAGTTAATTTTAAAATAAAAATAACAAATTAGCATACTTATCAAATTATCAAGGACATAAATTTTAAAAAACGAAAAGATCAATAAATTCTTGTATCACTTAGAAAGATTATAAAATCACTCAAACATAGTATAATATGAAACTAAAATAGCTATTACCAAAGACAAAAAGACTAGAAAGTCTTAAAACAAGCTAAAGACCAAAAAAACATTGATAAGAGTGAAGAAGGCTTTATTCTTGCATGTATATATACTATCTAATTAAGAGCTATTTGGTGACATTTTATAAGACATTCAACACATATCATTTGTGAGACACATTTCTTAACTTGTAAGGCAAGTTTTTAATATACATGCTCGACTATTAGCTTATACCTCAAGCTACTCATACATGCAACATATGGCTAATTTGTTGGCCAAGTTTCTAATCTATCAATCAACTATTAACATGTATAAAGTTAAATATGCATCTATAAAGCTTCTAAGAAGCTTTGCTATAAGATAATATTAAATCTTATAAAAATCTTTTTCATGAGATATTATTTCATTTTATTTGCTTCTATTTAATTCTATATAATTTCTTTAATCTAGATAATTTTTAATACAAATATGTATATTTGTGACAAGTATACATGGACTTAATTATATTATCTAAAGAATCTTTTGGTATTATAGAAACTTCTTGATAAAAATTTTAATATATCTTAAATTTTTTAATATTCATAAATATAAAATATATAATTTTAATGAATCAAAATCTCTTAAGTTAAATATTTTGTATACTTCTGCCTTTTTAAATCTTTTGTAGAAGCAATATTGATTTTCTATAAAGCCACATATATCTATGACTCTTGCTTCTATTACTACCTTTATATCAAAATAGTTTGTTCTACACAAAATCAATCTAATATATTGTATAATATATTGATGCATTATATAATTAATTTAGAGCTTGACATTTGATAAGGTCAGTTTTATTCTAAAAACTTAGATTTGACATTATGTTTGACTTGAAAAATAAAAAAAAAAAAATTACAATAGCTTGAACAAAGATAATTACATGATTCTTAAATAGTATCAAGTTGACTTCAAATTATTATTGCAAATGCATGGCCCCTATAAAACACCTTCAAAAAATATCATGTTTGACTTTATTTTTCTTTTAAATTGTGTAATCACTAACATCCACTTTTACACCTATATGCTTATAAAGTATATGCAACCACTTGTTATAATACTTGCTATCTTTGATGTGAATTCTATGTTTTGTTAGACAAATAATTTATCCAATCTATTTATTTAAATTATCTAAGTACATCAAGAAATACATTATATCCATCTTTGGATTTATATATCTTAAAAATAAAATAAAATGTGTAACATATACTTAAAAATAAGAGGTCTAAAAATTCCAAATTATAAATTATAAACTTAAAAAAATAATATAATTTGCAACATCTTTATAGAATCATTTAGGATTAATTTTAAGAAATCTAAAAATAAGATAAATCAAGCTATAAGTCAATCTCAAAGTCAATCCTAAATTTAAAGCTTAACTATCAATATTTCACAAATAAAAAATTTGTAGGACAATTTGACTTTATCACAAGAATTGTATATATGAAAAATAAGGGTATAAGTCACTTCAAATCAAAAATAAAAAAAAAAAATCAAACCATATCAAAATTTCATAGGACATCCTAAATCCTAACTCCTAAATTTATAAATTCTAAACTTAAATACTAAATCTTTGATACTAAATCTTGAACCTCCAATCTTAAGATTATTAGAATATGTAAAAAAAAAATTAGAAAATACATCTCACATTCTATAATTTCTATATTTAAACTATAAAATGTTTTTTTAATGATATATAATTACTATTCTTGTAATGATCATTATTATTGCCATAATCACTTTGTATAGATTGTGGTCCTTTATTTGGGTTTATACTAAACTTTTATCCTACAATCTACTTATAATTCATCTATTTGATAAAATTTACCTTGGTTAGAATAGTTTCATCCTTTGAATAAGATACTACTTTTAATCTTTGATTAAGCCAATTTTTTGTTATAAGCAAGCCCTGACTGAAGATAGCAACTTTAATACCAGCAAGTACACTATATATTGTTACCATCTACATGTTCCGTAGATTTGGAATAAAAAACCCCTAGAAAAGGGTGAGAGCTAATGGCAATGCCTTGCCTTACACCTGCTGTGTGGTGCCCTGTTTCAATCATCAATATAAAAGGACTATGTGATTCATGTGGCTTGAAGCAAAAGGGAGGCATGGCATATGAAGCTTAATAGTGTATTTTTCCTGGGCCTTACAATCACAGACTGATCATATAGAAGTGCACACACGAGGAGCATCATACTTCATTCACCTATTTTACCCAATTTTAACCAATCACACTCATTTAGAAAAATTCACCTCTAAGTTAAATTTGACTTCAGAAAATTTTAAATGCACCAATTTATAACCGGGTAGGTATAAGTAAAGACTAGTCATCATTTCTTTACTGAGACTGTATGTCAATTACAACTGGGTATGTGATATGTAGACTGTATATGAACACATTTATCCCGTGTAAGCAGGGTACCAATATCATCCCAGGATATCAGACGCCCAAACCCGGCAGTTCCGGGGTGTCAATGTTGATGACGGGGTATGAATGAGATAAGCGTGCAGGGCATCAATGTTGACTCGGGTATTGATATTCACCGGCTCCGGTGACGGGATGTGGGTCGGCTGACCCGTCGCTGCAGTCGTCGCCGCAAAAGTATTTTCCAGTAGTAACGTTAATATTGTAATCTCACCATGCAGTGGTTGGATTTTCACAAAACAATTGTTCTATTTCCTCAGTCATGCCGACTTTGTCTTTATACTGTTATTGTACGGTAGAGTTCTATATTAAGGAATTTCGGAACGCAGTAGAATCTCACCATTTCACACTGCCTACTTGCAACAGTAACCCCCGCTGCAAAGGGTTTAAGAGCAGCCAACTCTTGCAGTAGAATCATCCAAACGAATAGAATGCCAAAACATGTTCATATAAAAATCACGAAAAATCGTGTAGGATGTACGCTGACCTGCACTATTCGAAGTCCTTGCGACTGCTGCTGGATCGTTGTCGCACCAACAGTATGCTGTACTGGCTGTTGCTTGAGCGTGGCACCGACGTTCCCGTGGAATCATCGACGTGACCTAGGCAGCAATTTGGGTGTGATGAATTTGATTCGGAGCTGAAATTCGCTAGGTAAGAGTTGTTTTGCAATTTGCAAATTTCGGATGTGTGGGATGCCATGTGGTGCTCTTCACCTCTACTCTTGGGGAGCTTAATTTTTACAGAAATTTGGGCTTTTGAGGTGTGTTCCGTCACAGAAGCTTTCGGATTTTAGGACTCGGTCCTGACACGGGAAACTTGTTGTGTTTTCCAGCGTAGGTGCGGTCGATATCGCGACTCAAATTGCTCAAGTCCGTGGATAATTTTGAAGGATTCTGCTTTTTAAGGTTCTAGAAACGGCGGCAATTATTTATATTGTGAGTGGAGATCCACAGTTGCTATTTAGAAGGGTTTCCACTGACGGATTGCCTGCACAGTTGTTCAAGTTGTGAAGGATTTTCTATTCTGATTTTCAGAGGACCCAAGCTTAAATTGAATCAAGACCTAATTTCTCCGTTCCTCGATGTGATGGAGAGCTACGAGGCGACAGTACTGCGCTAGAACTCTTCAGTTTCTGAAGTTTTACCAGGAAGCTTTTCAAAATTCAGTTTACTTCGTTTGCATGTGAGAAGAAATCCGGAGCCTACCTTGTGAGGATTCAACACCCCTTGGGATGTAGTAGTTTGTTGTCCAGATCCATTAGCTGTTACGTCCAATTTTTCAACGCACTTATTTCGAGAGCCCTGTGTGCTTTTAGTTTGTCACTGAAAGCGAATGTTGACATCTGAAATATATGTATCCATGATGAGGCATTACAGGTCGTAAGCTCTGCAGGTGAAGGGGCATCTGCTGTTGACATCATGTCTTGGCTCTCGTTCATGTAAGTTTCGATTGCCTTGATGCCGATCCTTTTTAGTTAGAAATTTTGTTCGAATTAGTGATTCAAAAAATAAAGTTCATAACATGTATATATCCAGTTAGCAGCATATATTTCTTGGAACATGTGCTCAAGTTCTGTTAGATGTTATTTATTCGTTTCTAATGTGACATCTGCTGTGTAACATTGGCTTGGAATTTTTGACACCATGTATGAGAATGTAATGTACTAGCGCGCCACCAAGACTGTTGATTAAGACACTTTTTAATACATTTGAGTGTCTTAATTAATGAAAGTCTTCGTTAGCTTAAGATATTTTAATGTCAAGCAATTTCTCAAGTCCTCATTTGCAAAAACTGGAATTTCTTAATCAAGTCTTTTAAACCATCTTTTTTGACAATGGTGAATGCTCAAGAAGGCCAAAAACCTGCCACAGGTAGAGATGGGTATTACAAAATCTGGGGAATTGCTGAGACTGCAAGAAGAATGAATCTAGCAATATATGGTTAATGACTTGAATTTTTAGTTAATAAAATCAGTACCATCCAAATTCAAGTGTGTTGGGTATGACAGGGAGTCGGTCTGTCTACAGGAATGGTGCAATGCATCAATAATGTTGCACTGCAAGACATAAGAAGCACAGAAACTGCTGAAGTTGTGGGTTAGGGGGAAATAGAAACCGAGCTCAATCGTTAGACCATAGACCACAGCCACATGCCAGATATTTTGAAACTGTTGCAGATACATATGGTTGATTTTGTAGCCTCTGTTCGTGTGTGTGAAGGAAGGGGGTCAATTGCATCAGACTACATCGTGAAGGTTGCAACGCTAAAGATAAATCCAATTCCCATATTGAGCGTACATTACGTTGTGTTTTCTCGTTTCTTGATCATTGATACTCGGAATCTTTTTTGGGGAAAAAGTATCTCCTCTCCACCGTGACATGCTCTGCCGACTCAACTACTGTAGAGTTCGTTGCAACTGGTCGCTTTGGCCATCACTGCTGATGCTATTCCTTTTGGTGATTGGTGCCTTGTTCTCGGGTTCTAGTCGATTTTAAGAACGACTGCTGTAAACAAGATGCAACCACAAATTTCTTGTAACCCATATCATGAGTAACTTGCATTTTCAGATGACCAAACGTAGGATTAGAGCCCTGATTATAGACCACTTAGATGGACGCATGTTATTTGAAGTTCAATAAAATTCTTACAATTCATTTTATTATTATTTTTAATATTAAAGAAACAAAGTTTGATGTGATAGGAATTAATAAGTCTAAAAAAATCTCTAATATTTATTTAAAGTTAGAATCAAAACCTTTGTAATAAAATTAAATAAATTTTTGATTATTATAATTTAATGAAAATTAAAAAAAATCTTGCAATATGCTTATACAAGTTTATCTAGTAATCTTCAAGACAATTACAATCAATCCATTTTGTACCTCTTTTTATAATCAAATATAATATATCTTATTTATAGCTTTGATTAAAGACTATGTAATTATCTCTACCATAAATTGATTAAATAGAATTTGAAAAGCTAATTTTAAAGCCTCTATTATTATCTTCTTTATATAATTCTCTTTGTGCTTATTTTAAATTATGCCTTTGGATTTGAGTGTATTTAAATATCAATAATAGAAAGCTATTTTTTTTAAAAATAAGCCAATTAAAATACTTAGATTGTGGAGTTATTTTAAGTAATAATTTATTTTAAATAACTACCTAATTTAGTTTTTAGATCTCAGTAATGCCTTTTTAATAAAAATTACTTAAGTCTTCTTTAACCTATGAGAATAATAAAGATATTATTTGGATAAGAAATTTAAAAACTCATCTAATTTTAAAGTCTTTTGTGCAATAAAACCTATATCTTTTCTTGATATTATATAAATGTATATAAAAAATATTTAAAATACTTAACTTCAAATTATTACTATTGGAAGCAACCTACTCTCAATGTCTTTAAGTCTAAAGGCTTCTAAAATCAAAGAAATGTTCAACTCTTAGGACCTTCTTTAAAAGAAAGATTCTATCCTCACATGTATTATTCTAATAATCAATTCTTTTATTATTCAATTAAATTTCTATAGGTGATTAAGTAATACTCTATATCTTATAGAAAATATGTCTTCTTTAAGCTTATTCTATATATTCTCCTCTAATGGATTAATTGGATTAATATTTTAGAGCTAAATCTTGGATATTATCTTTATTTAGATCTTGGCCATTTTTATGGATTGAATCTTAATATCATTTCTCATTTGCAAAGAAATTCTTGAATTTTCAATCCAATTCACTTTAAACAATTTTTGACTACTCTATTACTATAATTCTTGATTTGTTCAAATAAATCTCTTTGAAATTTAAAAGATTTAAATATAAATTTCTTTGTACTTCTATTTAATTTAAATTTAAGATATTCTTAACCTTTTAGCAAGTACATGATTTGTCTATGCTCATAATTCTCTTTGTCTTTATTTAATTGACACATGCAAAAAAAATAAATAGTCTACTAAGTTCTTCTTTGGGAATTAATACATATTGCTAATGTCAAGCAGAACACCATTGACAACAAACACTTGAATTGCAATGACTGGCCTTATAGACAATGTCATAGTAAATCTCTAATATGCTTGCAATTCTTTTAGTAATACTAAAAAATCAATGGTATATAGTATTTTATAGTTTGTAATTAAATTAGATAAAAAATTAGAACTAATTTCAAATCTTTTGAACAAATTATTATGAAAATTTGTGAAACATGTTATGATAGTAGATAATAAATTTTGAAAGTTGTAACTAAATATTCTACACTTAATATCAATAGTAATTTTGAGTTGATGGAATACATTTATAAAGTAAAAAAGAGAAAGAAGAAGAAAATGTAATCAAAGAAAAAATAGATATACTTATAGAAGAGTTGAATATAAAATCTTATATATAAATGATGAGAATAATTTTAGATATAATTGTTTAAAATTCGAAGATAGAAGTTGTTATAACACATCAACATAGTCTTTATTATTACAAGATATAAATAAATTAATATATTTTTTCTTGGAAATAGATTCAATCTTGTCTAGTAAAATATGGTTTTTAAATCTAATATCTATAATTGAACCACTTAGATTTAAAAATAAATTATATCAAAAAATATATGTAAATAAAACATAAAGTTGAATCTTTTAATATAAAAGAATTAAAATAATATGTGATATTAAAATATAATAATTTAAATTATTTATGATTATTATAAATTAATAAATTTGATAAAATATTATTTTTTTGTACAAATTTTTATTTTTTTAAAATTAAATGTATAGTAGTTTAAATATCATATGTATATTGACCAAGAAAGATGAGCATAAATTGTCTCTACTTAGAATTTGTTATACAGGAAAAAAGAATACATTCAAAGTTGTCATGTTGCATGTTTGTAGCTATCAATGTGACATCACATGCTTGAATGTATTATTTTGTCTTCTCTAGTACCTTTTCAAATCATGGCATCAAATATTTATACAAAAGTTGCATTTTGAAAATAAAATAAATAAATAAATAAATAAAATGATGAAAAAATATTAGCACACAAAAAGTATATATAAAAAGAAAAGATGGACATCTATCTTTAGATAGCATAGCCATTACATAGATAAATATTTTCTTAACTAAATCAAGGAAGCATTTAAGGAAGTAATGTTGCGTGCTTGATGTTTTTGCAGAACAAAGGCCCGAATGACTAGTTAAATCATCACACATATTTAAATATCTCTAAGGCTTGCATAATAAACTTTAAAAATTGAAGCATGTTATAATACAAATCTTGTAGAATATAGTCCAAATACCAAAAAGAATTTTTAAGACTAAAAAGTTTAAAACTTTGGTAAAATGTCCAATATAACTTAATGTCTATGAACTTTGTAATAATTGCAATGTGTGATAAATTTGATAGTTTTTTTTAATCATAAGTGGTGTGCATCACATTTGATTAATGGAATATTATCATATACAGAGGAGTAATGTATATAGAAAAGCAATGTGGACAAAGCCGCCTAACACTAAGGGAATGGATGGAGCAATTGCACTTGCCTAATTGCAGCATTGATCTTGTTGTAATCAAGGATATCAAATCAGAAGAACTTGTCAAATAAAACAATCCTCTCATTTTGACTCGGATGATAGGATGTGTGTTTATTATAGATGAACTAATATCAAGCAACAATAAAATAAAAAATTAAGCTTAAAATATATATATATATATAAGTGAAAATGTACACAAATAAAATATAAATATTACTAAAATTAGAGTGAGCATGGAAATATAAGCAAGGATAATATTTTTAGAAAATACATATAATTTTTGAATATGAATAAGACTAAACCTAATTTTTAATATCATAGCAATATACATCAAAGTGTAATAATAATAATAAAATATATATATATATATATATAATTTTTTTTATAATTATTTTTATTTAAACAAAAAAATATTTACACTATTTTTTATTCTTTTCTTTGTTTTAAAAACAAGATATGTATCACAAAATAAAATTTATTTTTGAATTTTAATTTTTTAAAGTTTACTTACAGATATGATTATCTAATAAGAAAATTTTATTTTAAATTTTCATCCTTATTGTGGTTTTACTTTGTAATTTTAAAATTCTAAGATATTTTATATGATTTTTCTTACATATTTATTTGTAAAATTTTCAATTTTTTTCTTTCAAAGATTATATCTATGATTAAAGTAACGTCATATACATTATTTTTATTTTTATTTTATTTATGAAAAATAATAATTAATTTTTTATTAAATTTTATATTTAAATATATTTATAAAAAATTATATTTTATTATTTAATTTATAATTAATATATATAATATTTAAATAATTTTTAAAATTTCTATCATATATTCTTAAATACTAATTTAAAATATATACTTTATTTTATTAATTTTTTAACTATTTAATTCATTAAATTTGTATTACATATTTGAAATCAATAATTTCTTATAATGTTAATTTATAGAACTTATTATATTTTAAAAAATATAATTTAGTAATACTAGAATGAATAAATAAATAATTATTATATATAGAAACATAATCTTTAAGTTATTTTTAAAAAAATGAAAGGACATATATCTTCATGTCTTTAAACAAAAATATTTTTTCCAAATATTACTTTGTATATATTAAGATAAGATAAAAGAATATTTCAAATATATGAAAAGAATAATATATGTAAAAATAATTTATAAAAGATTCTTCTTATAATTTAGAATAAAATACCAATTTAATATAATAATATTAAGAAGTTATTAATATAATATTTAAAATATATATACATATATATAATATCGAATTAAATTATTATGATTTTTTTGATATATATGATAATTATTTATAGAATAATAAAAATATAATGATAAGATATTATTGGTGATTTAATAAAGTTTTTAGTATTTTAGCAATTTATAAAGGTATATAAATTAAAAAAATACATGCATTTTTAGACTTAAAATAAAAAACAAAATCATACAAATAATCTCTATAAGTATCAAGGGTATATATTTTTATTCTAATTATAAACTTATATAATATGAATATATAAAATATATAAATGTAGATAAATTTAATAATATCTCGTAAAGAAGCTTTTTAGAAGCTTTTTAGAAGCTTAATAGAAGACCTTTGCCTATACATGTGTCTATATATGATTGATAGGTTAAAAACTTAGCCAACAAATTGACTATGTATTATACATGTTAGTAATTTGTGATATAAGTTAGACATGAGACATATATAGATTTACCTTGCAATTTAGATACTTAACTTATAAGTTAGATATATGTTGGAGGTTCTATAGAACATTGCTACTTAGCTTCTAATTAAATAGTATACATAGAAGCAAGAGTGAGGCCTTGCTCATTCTTATTAATTCTTTTCTTGCTTCTTGTTTAGTTTCAAGAGTTTCTAATTTAATAGTCTTAGATAATAGTATTTATAGTTTTTTTTTGATAATATATATTTTTTTTCATTTTTTTAAAAAAATATAGTTGTATTATGTGTTGTCTTGTTTGAAAATGCACCAAGTACCTAACAATAGAAGGTGAAGCTATCTTTTACAAGTATCCAAAAAACCCTAATAGATTTCATCCATACAAGAAAAATACAGTTCAAATTTCAAATCAAAAATGCTTAAAACTAATACGAAGTCCTCAAAAATACTCTTTTTAGTAACCTCAACTATTTACAAACTCCAATTGTCTTATTTCTTTCATAATTAGGCAATTTTAATTTCTCTTTGCAAGCCCTAATCCTAGTTGGTGAGTTTCAGCAAGCTATAAAACATAATTTGATTGTCCACTTGATAGAAAATTTTATATACAAATGCCACTACAAGTCTTCTATATGCTCCAAAGAATTCAACCTAATCCAACGTGTAGATTGTGAAAAAACATCCAAAAAACCACACTAATGTGACTCAGTTGCCAACTTGAAAGTTAATGCAGATTTTCTAGTAGTAATTTTTCTTTCTTCAATTTCTAATTTAGCTCAAAATTTTTTATGTAGCCTAATCTTCAAGTCTTCTAATACCATGATAAATTTCATCTTATTTTACTAATACATCTTTAGATATCAAACAAAACCCTATCCAATTCCAAACTACCAACTTTCAATATCTTCTTGTATCAAAAACCAGATATCTATCTATTGCATTGTTAGATTAATAAGAAATTTATTTTTAACAATAAGATCTTTTAAAGCTAATATTTTTGTATTTTTTTATAATAAATAATAAAGATATTTAAATTTTTATTTTGTATTGTAAATAATTATGAAAGATTATTTATAATAATAAATTAAAGATATTTCAAAAATAGTTGATTAATTATAAAAATCTAAAATCAATTGCAAAGTTGTATGAAAATTGAAGTATAAAATAAGATATAGAATCTTTAATTAAAGCAAAAATTCAACCTTGCTTAAAAAAATGTTAACTAAGAAAACCTATGGGCCACCCACATCACCAACTTTTTCTTCATGGACTGCTTGATTTGTACTTGAATGTCAATGCCCAATGCCGAGCCACCAAGACAACCAATAGGCCCCAATTTTGTTAGTATAGATTGAGTCTTGCTCTTATCCAAGGCTATGCCAACTTGCCCACAAGTTAGTTTTAGAAAATAACTAAGAGAGAAGGCCTTGACCTTAAAAGAAAGAGATGAAAAAATAAAAAAAAATGGAAGGACTTATTTGTTTTTTATATATATATATATATATATATATATATCTATTAATTTTGGTTTTAAAAAAATATGCTTAAATCTGCGTGTTTTTTTAATAATTGTTTGTATTCTCAATAATATACATTATTATTAAAAGTTAAGATGATGTAATTAGGATATTTTTTTAAAAATATTATTCATTTTATTATGATTGAGTGTGATCAACTGCACAAATTTCCGCAAGTTTTCACATATATAGACAACAGAAACGAAGA
This sequence comes from Physcomitrium patens, assembly GCF_059467195.1. Lineage (NCBI taxonomy): Eukaryota > Viridiplantae > Streptophyta > Bryopsida > Funariales > Funariaceae > Physcomitrium > Physcomitrium patens. Next base: position 9,666,560 of record NC_143411.1, read on the forward strand.
AGGAAAACGGCGAATAGAACTAGGAGGGAGACGAAGAAAAGGCGAACGGGAAGGCAGCAGAACGATGCGTAGAAACAAGGGCTGTCAGCGCGGTTTGAGTCTTGGTCCCTTCTTTCTTCTGGTCTCGGATGGTATCAGCTCGCATTCCCGCTCCCCGAAACCAGAAGCAAAATCGAAACCACGCCCAGTTTGCGAGCCCTGATTCAGGAGGCAGGCGTTGTTGATCAATCCACACTCGCTTGCCATCTCGCTCATCGTCTCTTCCTCCTCCTCCTCCTCCTGCATTTAGTGCTCTCGTTACCCTTGCTGCCCTGATCCTGGCCTTCCCTTTCTCCTTGCTGAATGGCTTGCTAATCGATTGATGATGTGACCTCGCCTTCGCGATTGTTGAGTGTGATTGAGTGAGTTTGAATACAATTTGTCAAGGTTTCGGCAATGTCGCCAATGTGAAGAGCGGGAGAATTGTCGTTGTTCACAGCAGCCTTCCAAGGAGTTTTGGTAGGTCTATCACTGGCCTAGTGAGGCGGAATGGCGAGTACCGGCGTCGTTTTAGCATCGGCTGACTTGGTTGGACCTACGGACGGTGTCTTTGAGGAGCTCACCGGGCCTCTCAAAGGGTGGAAGCGCAAGGTGCATAGAAATGCATAATCCTCTCTCTGTAGATTGTTCTTGCTAATTTTGTATTGAATTTTTCGGAGGCTGTTAGTGCATGCATCGTCCACCGCAAAGCTACCATGTGTAGGATCCTTGTTTATTGTATTCTTTTTTTTATCACCTTGTATTTTTCTCTTCATCTTTTTACCACATTGGCTCATCGGTCTTGTCTAGGTTGTTTTTTGGATCGATAGGCTGAGTTGCAATTCTCAATCATTTAGATGTAGATAGTTTCGAGGTGCGAGTAGTCGTGTGACTTCTTTGAACATTTATCCACCTCAATGAATTGCGTGATTGCTCTATCTGAGCTGTTTGCTGTAACGGATGAAGTGACTTGGAAGGTTTAAGTAGAAATTTGTGCTCCGAAGAATTTCGCAGTAAAGTATATTGTGTTTGTCGTGAATTTCACTAAGTTTTGATATTCACTTGACTTCGTTGTGTATCATTTTCAGCTCTCTGGAAAGAAGGGAGGGACTCCAAGAAAGAAGGATATGGCATTTGTGTCTCCAGATGGGGAAGAAATATCGAATAAATGGCAATTGGATAAGTATCTCAAGTCTCATCCAGGAGTAGCCGTCGCAAGTGACTTTGAGTGGGTCGTATCAGGTAGGCGTGCTCTCATCGTCTCTGTGACTGACTGATCCATGATCTTACAGCATTTCCAAGGCATCCTTATGCAATCATTTATCATCCTTTCACTTAATATTTCCTCGTGCCATCCAACGAGACAAAACGGTTAATTTACGAAAGGTTTCTATTATATTCCATTTTGAAGGAAATTTAGACGGTGCTAACAATGTTTTGTTGTGAAAGCTGCTGCGACCCCAAGCGGGACACCAAGAAGGTCTGCAAGGTTGACCCCTAAAGGCCGTTCTTTCACTGAAGATACTGACGAGGAGATGCAACCAAAAGAACGTCCGCTTAAGCGAGCACGGAGATGTCTTAATGGGATAGGAAAAAAAGATGGTGAACTTCCGGAGATGGTCAACGCATCTACTCAAGACGACGAAGAGATAGCGAACGGCAAAAAACTTTCCAAGATTAAAGAGGTAGAGTACTCAGAGCTCTAAGAAAACCACGTTCTTATTTGAGCAGTTCCCAACTCTCAAATGAAAGAAATGTTAAGAGAAAACGTATGTATTCTAGGTGGATGGGAAATGACTAGGTTTTGAATGTCAATAGAAATATGTTAAAACGTTTTAGGATGAAGTTAATGTGGAAATTATTGAGAGGGACAGCGAGCGATGGAGGATCTGATCAAGGATCTTGTTCGTGAAGGAGCAGAATGGAAATGACATGGAGAAGGCTACGCTTTTGAGATCGGGCAGCGACAGCTACAATCTCCAGCTAAATAGCATAAATTCCTCCTCGTGGGACCCTGCTGGTATAGTCTACCTTTTTATATCCATCACCTATTTACATAACCAGGCACGTCAGCATCATTGTTTTCCTTTGTGTTTTGATCTTGCTCCATTAATTTCTTCCAACTTCGATCTTCTCTGTCACAACACTAGTTTTTTGCCTGCTTGGTTCTTGTTGAAGACTTATCTTGGTTGACACATTTCTGGAATTTCCGATTTTAAAATTGATACTTTTCTTGCTTCTGGTTGTTTTAAGCTTCATAAAGCAAGAGTTCAAGGACTTTGTGCCTTACATTTTCCTTACAATAAATCTCTTTTGTGTTTTTGATCATTTCTTGTTCTGCTCAACATATCCCTCCATTTATTTACGATAATGATCTGATTTCCGTGATGATCCTAATTATCGTAACTAGGACTCATCTCCAGCTACTGGTTGCCGCATATATTTATGCATCTTTCATTCCTGTGAGGCTATTTATATTTTAGCTCATTTTATAGGGCATTTTTAGAAATGTTTTAGGTGGAGGAAGCCCATTGTTAACGTGCCGACTAACAAAGTAATCCTATGCTTTGCAGAAAGTTCTCATATTCTGGCTGTGAAGAAAGCTTTGCATTTGTCTGCAATTCCATCATCAGTCTTGTGCAGAGATGTCGAGCAGGCGAAAGTGATTGAGTTCTGTAAATCATCTATTGTACAGCAAGTCCCAGGAAGCATTTACGTTTGTGGATGTCCGGGAACCGGGAAATCGTTGACCATGGAGCAAGTAAAGCTACTTAGTGTATCTTGGGCAGCTGAGGTAATGTCTCTGATTTCAATTTTCTTTTAGAGCTGTTGGGAGTTTCTTTCTGGCTTAATTTATCTACAGGCGCTATTTACTCAACTTACGTTCGAAGCTGTGTGATCCCTTGAAGTGCTTTTGCGTGAGACATACACAAAGAATCCTCTTGCAAGTAATATTGTGTGTAAGGAGCTAATCAGAATACTGTTGTGTAGGCGAACTTGTCTCCTCCAGATATTGTATCTGTTAATTGCACTACTTTGACCGACCCACGAAATATTTATCAGAAGGTGAGGATGACGCAACGTATCCTGTTAGAAGAATTCGGAGCTTTCAAATGACAATCCTCCATACTTTATTATTTTTGAGGAATCATGACTCAGAATACAGATTATGAAAACCCAGGAGCTTGATTCCAGTGAAAGTTTTGACTACAAATTTGTACTTGCTATCCACCTACATCTTTATGAAACAAATGTCTGCTGCATTAGAGTATTAGACACAAGAATAGGAGAACACCTCATGTAAATTCATGTAAACTTATATAGCACTGACTATCCTTTCAGGTCCTGCAATCATTGAAGCAAAAAGAGGCTTCTGATGACGTTGTAAAGTCTTGGTCTTTGTGCTTAAAAGAATTAAGGCAGAGAGTGTGTGATACGTCTCGGAAATCTGGTGGATCACCAAGACATATGCTGTGAGTTCTCATTTACTTCCTCCGAATGTGTGGAGTTATATACAAATTGTCTTCCTTACTATATTCTAGTCAAATTTTTCTACTGAGGTTTAATAAGCCTTTCTATCAGCAGAAGCTTAAACTACACTTTGTGGACTGCTTTGTGGATTTGTAACTAAAAAGCCCATTTGTTCCAGTTCATAGTGCTGTCAGGATCTGCAGTTTTAATGCAAAAGTGTATGGGATGACAGGTTGCTCATTGTAGATGAGATGGACTACCTTATTACAAGAAATCAGGAAGTACTTTATGACTTGTTTCAACTTCCTACATATCCAAATTCGTGCTGCATACTGATTGGTAAGACGCATTACAAAATGGAAGTATTGTGTTTGCGAAGTGAACACGTCAGAAAGTGCAGAGATGAAACCATTCCCTCAATTAGCAGTCTGGAGGATTGGAGGACTAGATTGGAGTGCAAATGCTGTAAATATGCAATTATTTTTCACCTCGCTTTCATACGTTATTCTTGGCCTAAATGCTAGGTATCCTTGGGTGATTCTAATATGGGTAATGCTATTTGTGAACAGGTATTGCAAATGCTATTGACCTTACAGATCGTTTTCTACCAAAATTGCGTTCATTGAATTGTAAGAACCCCAAAAACTGGAGCCAATCTATGATTCCAGACGGATTTTGTATGTGCAACTAGGTGCATTACGTCACGCATAGCAAGTTCAAGTGTTAGTGAGCGTCTATTATTCTGTTCACTTCACTCTCCTATCTGAGTTAAGCCAAAATTCCGCAAAGTCACATATCTAGTTATACTTTCGGTTTTGTAGGCAGACCAGATGTTATCACATACCCGGCATACACAAAGGATCAAATTTCAACCGTTTTAACACAGCGACTGAAGGTATACTTCTGGCTTTAAACGCCTTTTCTATGTCCATCATCAGCACCACAGATTTTGATGAAAGATAGCATTGAAACAACTGTGACAATTCCAGCTTCTACAGCTGTGGGACAGATTAATATCTAGAATGGGTGGTGTTTCAGGGTGTTCCCTTCACAGTATTTCAAACGGCGTCAGTGGAGCTATGTGCAAGAGTAAGTTTCAGTGTTACTTGGTTCTACTTGATTTGGCCCACTTGAGCAATGTCTGACTTATAAGCACGCTTATTGAAAAACAAGCAGTGTCCAACGAACCTTTTCGTAAGCGTCTTCTTTGGCCTAGTATAAAGATTTTGTCCGAATTTCCTCTTGAAAATAGTTCGATGACTTTTCATGGTTCTTTCCAACGTTGCTTCACAGAAAGTAGCAGCAGCATCTGGGGATATGAGGAAAGCCCTCCACGTCTGCAGGTATACATGTTTGCAATTCTTGAAGTTTTACTGCACGAAGTGGGTATTTATGATGTACGTTATAGACCGAACACCAGCGTATTGTCTTAGAAAATGCAATTTCGGCCAGGGTCTACGGGGTTTTTAATGCAAAAGCTTCTGTTTAGTTATTTCATCGTGCGCTTCAGAGAATTGAAAATGTTACCAATTTTGTTGAACCTTGAATCAATTGCATGTTATCCACAGGAGTGCATTAGACATTTTAGAAACAGAGGTCAGAGCAGAGCTGGATAAAGGTGGAATCGATACTCCCTCATTGAATGTCAGTGAGTCGTCAGGTTCGGTTCAGCGATCAAGTTCCATCAAGCCGCCACATTTGGTACTTTTTCAATCCTTTCTTCATCCTAGTAAAGTTGTAATCAGAGATTTGAAACTGAGACATGAAGCGTATTAGATGTGACGGTGACAAATTAGAAATTTCTGTTATCTACTCTCCATCTGTTAAAAGGTAGAGGTAGTTGAGGAAGCCCAACAGAGAGTTCACTTTAGAAGAAGGGTTAAGCACAAACGATCATCTGAAAAGTAGATAACTTTTTGTATCGCCTACAAGAAGATTGTCTTCGGATTTGTGAAGCATTCTGGTTGTTGAGTGCCCCAACTTTTGCTCATGGTCTCTGATGGGGCATTTTATAGAGACCCAAGCTTGTTTGTAACAATGAAGTGCTCAGACTACGTTGAATGATACGTTTACAGGTACGAATTGACCACATGGCAAAAGCTCTCGCACGCACGTTTCGTTCCCCAGTTGTAGAAACTATTCAAAACTTACCTCAGCACCAGCAGGTATTATTAGCCTCCCATCCTTGAGCATTTTGTTTATCCTCAAAGTAGTTTACAATATTCCACCAAGCTAGGATATAAGTTGTAAGTTATCAACTTTGGTTCAATTTGAGTGATAGTAACTGCTCCTTGGTGGCAACTGCTCAAGGATTATACATCACTTTGAGAAAATAATTAGAATGCGACTTTGCAGAGCATGAAGCTCTTGCCTTGGAGTGGCACCATCGACCAAAATAAAACTGAATCTTATATGTGATTTCAACATATTTAGGTTGCATGCAAGTGTGTAGTTGCAAAAATAATTACCTAAATCGATGCAGATTGTTATTCTCTATGTATATTAAACATCGTATCTGCGTGTTTGTTTGGCCTTGTATGATGTAAAGAGAGATAGTAATCCAAATAATTGCCTGATTTCTAAAAGTTATCTGCCAAAGCAGATGGTGCTGTGTTCAGCAGTACGCTTATTTCGTCGTGCTAAAAAAGATGCTACCCTTGGCGAGGTGAGTTTTTCGTCTTTTGCATTGCATAGAAGCAAAGTGTTTCTCTCGTCAGATTGAAATAGATGAGGGAATGGGGTTGGATCAATTGATACTTTTTCTTACTCTGCACTTCTGGATAGTGCAGTTAAATAAAGCGTATCTTGACTTCTGTAAATCAAGCTCTATTCCTGCTCTCGCTGGCAGTGAGTTTTCGAGTATTTGTCGGGTGCTATCTGATCAGGTCTGGTTCCTTAGCTCGCGAATATAATTCACTTGCAAGTTTTGAACATGACTAAGTAATATCTGTCAACGAAGAGTTCATTTTTCTAGGTTTGATAATATGACAATCGCGCTATTGTGACAAGTTGTGTAATGCTTTTTCACATGCATATTCTCACTGTGATTGTTTTGTATAACCCATGTATAAAAGGAAGCGATTAATTAAAATGTTTCAGGATCTATCTAGTTTGAGACGCACTAATGATTGAATTTTTCGATAATCCTCATCGCCGATTTTGACATAGTTTTTTCTTATGTATGATACTTTTTCGACTGGAATACTTTTGTTCATAAATGTGGCACGTCTAACCACGCTTAGAGTTTTGTGCAATTAGGCGTTGCTGAAGCTGGGTGAATCTCGTGAAGATCGCCTTCGTAGGGTGACACTGCAAGTGAATCAGGATGACGTTGTCTTCGCGTTGCAGGTTATTCTTACTGACTCTAAGCATTACACTCGAATTGTTTCTTTTATTTTGTGTCATAGCAATTTTCAACGTGTGAAAATCTCTGGTGCTTGCATTTAGTGTAGTTGACAACTGAATGTCGATACTTAGACTCCATTGCATCGTTTACGTGAAAGGATTCAAATTGATTTGAAGCATTTCCGGACTTGTATAACCAATAAGTAAGTAGTCACCTAACGTGAGCTTCTTTCTAATGAGAGCTCATCTAGACAAAACACTCCCTTTAAACACCTTTGACTCATTAGCCTGGGTCTTCATTTTACTGATGCATGAAATTCTCTTCTGTGATATTGCAGTTCCTGATTTGCATTTGTCGATGTTCCATGGCAGGGTGTGCGATTCTTCCGTAACAGTCTCTCATGATGCCGGAATATGTGCAACCAACTTGACGTTCTAGTAGTCGTGACAAGAATCTTGGCTGAGATTTTGGCGGAGGCATCTCATATAAAGTGTTCATAGGCATGGTGACCAGTCTTCTCACCAACAGTGTGTGAAGCGCTTGCAGCCACTGCCACTCAAACGCCCTATGTCTCGATTATTGGCCGTATATGGATCTTTTTAGGTTAAGCCGTACAGCTTGCTGAACTCACGTAGTCTAAACAGCATCATTATGCAATTATTGATATACTGCATGTTAGATTACATAATCAGTTATTCACCTCTTATGCCCAAGTGGCAAAAAGGCTTTTGTTCTGCTGAATGCAGATCCTCCTTTTGCGAGGATTGCAAGGAACTACGTAAAATAGATCTTGTGGAGGGTTTCGGAATGAGATACCTTCTTACATACAGTTTCGTTATTCCAATATGAAAATGCTTCTATAAAATGATACTCTTCTTTGATATTTAACTAGGATTTGGCTATTTTTTTAAGTCACTGATATGTAATTAATAAATATTAAATTTCATGATCATAAAATGAGTGAAGATAATTGATGTTATTTAGATTTCGTAATAAAATCAAAAGTCAGAATTTATCTATCAATCAATGCTTGACACTCGTGACATTTACTAGAACTTGGACCTGAAAGAATAATGTAAGTCTAAATCTCATACCTACAACTGAAGACATGAGTAATAGAATATTTGTATAGTATCGTGCTAAAAACAATATTTATAGTATTCAACTTCTTGGACCTCATTTTTCACCTTCAATTTCACCTAAATGTTTGATTGTTAAATTGTGGTATTGTATGATACCGTATGATGTATTTAGTATTGGTTATTGTAGAACATTATATTTTTATCTAAACAACTGTTTTAATTCATGCTTTTCATTTAATAAAAGGTGAAAAAATTGTTCAACTTATACAATCTTCAGATCAGCATAATAATCATGTTGAGGTTAGAAAAATTGAATATGGTACGACACATACAATAAAAAATCCAAATAAAAATTGAATACATGTATCACATTAATCATAGAATCTGTAAATATTAACTCAAAATCATGACTTACACTTTTTCACAGTTCAAATATGAATTAAAGATCAATTGAAGTTTTTGATATAAACTATTTGTATTACACAATACCATTAATATTTATATATTAGTATTTATATTTTTATAAATGAATGAAGCTATAGCTTTTAAGCTCTTCAACAACATTAATGTTGTGATAACATACAAATTAAAATGCTTCACTGTAATGTTCTTTGTCTCTGAATGAATTAGGAATTTTTTTAAAGTTATGTTTTGTTGAAAACAAATGATGTAAGTATTTAAATGACTTTCTAAGTAAGTAAAATTGCAACTCAATTGATATACATAAGCATTCAATATATGGACAATATTAGTTTATATAATTTGGATGCATGTATAATGGTTATGAACAAAAACCTCCAATTAAGCTTTTTGAGATCATTGTCAATAAATCTTAGTTGTAGTGATTTGTAAATAATTATTATTATTTATTTTATTTAAAATTTATTAATAGTCATATTGATGGTTCAATATTTTTCAAGTTTATCAAGTCTATTAAATTAGAAATAATAAAAATAAATATTTTGAAGTTTAAAGTATTTATGTTTTTTATATGTTCAAATACTTATTTCTTTTATAATAATAGATAATTATTGTTACTAAATTTTAAAATAAAAATAAAAATATGTGTTTAAATTTTAAAAGATCAAGTATACTTATATTTTTTGTATGTATATAATACAATATTATGCATGCTAAAAACAATTAAGTATAATTTTGCACATTTTGATTTAATTTTTTTTAAAAAAATTAAAGTTTAAAAAGATTAAATTAAATTTTAAAAAGATTTATTCAATAGTTCATGTGTTTTTTTAGAATGTATAATATACATAAGTACCTTGTATAATTTAAATCTCTTGATTAATATTTCTTGCTTAACTCATAATATTTGCTAGAATAGAGGTTGGCCCTAGATTATAAACTTATAACTTTGTTTTTTGCATAATAAATCAATAAAAAAAGTTGAACTTAAGTGAAAAAATAAGTGAGAAATTTTATACTTGAATTATTGATTTTTCATGTAATAAATAGGTGAATGCAGGTTTAATAATAATAATAATAAAATTATATATTTGTATATCTATGTTTTAGTATAGATGAATATGTATCTAACAAGAAAAGAGGTTATTTGTTTGTGCATTTAGGATTTAGATTTTTGACCAAATCATTAACCTTTTGAATCTAAACAACATCTATAGCTAGTAGAGTTCAAGATGAGACAAAGATTGTGACAAACATTATGGACATTGATAATAGTTCCATTCTTATCAAGATAAAGATCAATACTAAGATTGAAGGTATTATATTTGCATACTAAGATTGAACATTGTAATTTAAAGCAACATCCAAACTTTGATTTATAGGGAGAAAGATTGTAATAAGCTTGTTATCTATTATTATTACTTTTGAAGTATAGGAACTCATATCAATTTCTTTCTAATAACATCACATTTAAAGAATTAAATTTAAAAATAAGATTTGTGATTTGAATAATAAAAAGGAGGACAATATTCTTTGTTTTTGCTTAGAAGAATGGGTTACTAATTTGAACTTATGGTCTACTAATTATATCATAGACACTACAAACAAAAAAAATACTTCAATCATCATGTATTCTATTCTAAACTAGATCTAAGATAAGTTTTTGCTTATATGCCTATGTCTTAAATCAATAAAAGTATGTTGATGAACAAATAATCTTGCATTGTCATATTGTGACATGACTACATGGTAAAAATATAATCAAAAATAAATTTCTAATTAATATCTAATCATCTTGATTCAATAATAATTCAAGATATCTAAATATAGCTTTTATAAAAGCCTCTTAGTTTGTATTCTTATCTTAATAGTTAGTAGATTAAAGGTTGGTTATTAATTTTACCTTTTAGGCTGTAGAATTCTTTTATTCCTTTAAAAAGACCATAAATTAGTAAAAATATATTAAAAGAGGTAAATAATTAGTAGAGTTGATACTAGGATTAAGCTGAAGATAGGATTGGGCTAAAAAATCCCTAAGATAGATTGGATTGGTACATGAGAGTCGATTGTTTGTGGGATAAGGTTGAAATCATACCTCTAGCCACTAAAATGACTGTCTGGGGCAAAGTATGGAGGTATTTAGAGATCGGCAACTAGGATTCAAGAGTTGGCTTTAAGTTTGTTTTAAAAGCTTAAAACTTATTTTTATAGGAATTTAAATGACTTTGCAATTTTATTCAAAGTCAGGATTTGTATTGGTGACTTTGAATTTATGCAATACAATTAGGGCCAACACTCTTGGCTAGTTTTTGCAATTGGTATCACATCTATAGTTCAAATTTTGATAATATTTGGTTGTTTGAGTGTATTAAGTGTGCATAAAAGATTCTATTAATCTAACAATGTGATTAAGAGATATTTGGTTTTTGATATAAGAAGGTATTAGAAGTTGGTAGTTTGGGATTAGATAGGATTTCTATGATATCTAAAGATCTATTAGTCAAAACAAGGTGAAATTTGGCTTAGTATTAGAAGACTTAAAAATCAAGCTACACACCAATTTTGAGATATAGTTAACATTTAGAGAAGAAGAAATTGCTATTGGAACATCTACATCAACTTTTAAGTTTGTGGCTAAGTAACATCAACATGGTTTTTTGGATGTTTTCTCATAATTTGTAAGTTGGATTGGGCTGAATTTTTTTGATCATGTTAGAAACTTATTGTGGCATTTGTGTGAAAATTTTTAAACCGAGTGGATAATCAAATTAAGAGTTACAGCTTACTGAAGCTCACTAACTAGAATTAGGGCTTGCAAAGAAAAATCAAAATTGCCTAATTATGAAAGTAACAAGGTAATTGGAATTTGTGTATGGTTGAGGTTACTAAGAAGAGTGTTTTTGAGCACTTTGTATGGGTTTTAAGCACTTTTGAATTGAAATTTGAATTGTATTCTTCTTATATAGGTGAAACCTATTAGGGTTTTTTTGATACTTGTAAAATACAACTTTACCTTCCATAACCATGCCCAATGCATTTCCAAATAAGATAGCATGTAATATAACAACATCACAACTAAAGCTATCACTTGCACATTCAAATTGTAACAATATTTTATTAAATATCTTCACTCATTCATGTAAATTCCAAATTTTCTATTTTAATAAAGCTATGCAAGTCCTTCTAAAATACATCTTTTTTTCTTATACTTGTCTATAATTTAGAAATAATATAATTAAATGATATCCTTTAAATTATAAAACCTTGCATAACTTGTAAAATTTCTATCCATTCAGATTAAAATTAAATAAGTTTTTTCTATCTATTTGTATATATATATATATATATATATTAAACAAAACCCATTTAACAAGCTAAATGATTGTATAATTGTTGCAATAACCTTAAATCATTAATATTTGTATATAATAGAGATGCTTTTGTGATAAAATTATATTATAAAAAAATTACCAAAAAATATTATATGTTTTAAAATTTGTACAAAAATAGATTATTAAAGAATACCATTAATTAATAAAAATCATTCACATGTGACAAAGTTGGAGGAAATATTTATTAAGAAATTGAGGTAAAAAAAATCACATTACTGCAGAGTAAGTATTTGGTTTCAGTACTCATTGCTTTTAAATATTCAGCTCACATATTATTTCAAAAACCGCTGAAACTTTTAAACAGTTTTTTTCTGCTGGGTAAAAACTAATGCTAGTGCTAAATAATTATTTTGCATAAAATTCACAAAGAACATTCAAAACCAATCAACCAAGAATATTTGCCTGCAGTATTTGTAATGTGGCTAAGAATATTTGTAGAAGTGAAGTGATCTCTCCATCAATGACTCCTATCCATGGTATTAAATCCTTCACTCTTTGTGATCAGGCCTGTTTTGGATGAAAAATACATCATTCGTTACTTCTTCAACAGCGTTGGCTCATCCAAGAAGTAGACGACGGAAAACGGTCGTTCTTCCCGAACGATAAATCGGGCTTTCTGTTCTCTTTTGGAAGTCTTCGACGAAATTGGCAACGAGGAAGCAGGGAATTAGGGTTTTGAGCTTTTTAGGGTTTTAGCTCAAGGGAGGGTTTAGGGTGCCGATGAGCTCGTGTATCCAGTTCGTTGCCCTGATTCTGCTCAACTTTCCGCATGCCTTCGGTGAGTGCGACGGAGTCGGATCAAGGCTCCAGTTGCAACAGAAAATTGCTGCTCCTCGCCGGAGTAGCTCGGAGTTCGCTCTGTTGCGTTTTTGTGGTTCGTCGTCATGGCGGGCGGTAGGACACAGAAGAATAAGGCTCACAAGACACGGTTTGCGTCCAAGTCGTCCCGCAATGCCCACAAATTAGCAGCTGGTACTGATCATCGTGGGTTGGGTTGTTGTTGTAACTAAAAACTGTCTAGATTTTTGCGTGCTTTGCCCTCTTCGGCAATTTGCGAAGTAGCGCCTGTATTGTTCCTCTGTGTCCAATGTGATGTGTGCGGGAGGTTTCGGGTTTTTATACTATGTAGAATCCTCCCCGCGTTGGCGCTACGTTCTCACTTTTAGTAATGTCTCTGGGCGCCGAATTAGTGATTGGAGACTAGTTGAAAAGTGTAGCTGGTGTAGATGATCTATCTGTGTTGGTATTTTTCTTGGGTTGGTAGTAGTCATACACTTAAAATTCCACTGAGTTGATCATTCATCTAATCGTTATTGCTTTAATCGTGTGCTAGTCTAGTACCTTGTCGCTCTCGTTTCTCTCGCCTTTTTTTATTTTGGCACTTATGTGTCTATTGGAAGTCTCAACTCACATTGCGGGAAGGGCACTGATTTCCGGTCAATTTTTAGTTGTTGAGAATTGCTGCTCCAGTTCCCTCTGTCGACATTGGTGGGATTTTTATTTTATTGTACGTTGTTGGTTCATGTCCGAGAGAGCGAGAGTATGAATCTAGAAATGAATCTCGCCCACCGTGCTGGTAGGTATGTACTAGGTGTATTATCAAGCCGCAAAGTATAGTTCGCTGGTAACCTGATGTGAAATGAATGCGTAGGGTTATTCTCACTGGCATTTTTGATATATTCAGGTGAAAAAGTGATTGGCAAGGGTCCTGCGCGTGTGCCTCTGCCTGGTCAAGCTGCCCGGGATATTAGGCTTCAGCGAAACAAAAACGTACGGAATCCGAGTAGTCGTCGTCGTTGTTGTTTCGCTCCTTCTGGAGTAGAATACCCAACTTTCGCCATTTTGTCACTTGAGTGTGCTTTGAGTGTAATGGCCAATTCGCGAATTTGTTGAAATATTTCTCGCCTTCGTGTGAGCAGATTCGTGAGCAGAAGAGAGCCGGTGTATTGGCAGAGAAGCGTGCGACCAGCAGCTCTTCCAGTGCTCCTAGGATCTTGGTCAGTACTTAACTGGATTCCACAGTTTTGGATGTTGATTGCAGTTTCATTTTAAGTGCTATTTTTTTGGAACATGTTCTTGTTTCAGTATGTGTCTCAACGTGAGAATTGTGGCCCAGTTATGATTTACGATTACCATGCTGTCTTTTTCCCAGGCCCTTGTAGGTCTCTCTGCAAAAGCTAATGTTGAAGCTTTGAAGGATCGGATACTTTCAGCATGCCGCACCGAAGAAGCAAACGGAACAACCGGTCAAAATGACAATTCTATGGACATGGATAGTGCTGTTGTACGAGAGAGTAAGGAAACTGGATCAATAACTGTTGTCGTTCCCCGCTTCAAGCTTCGCCTTACGGTGAGTGGCCAAATCCTGATTTTTTTTCTCCCATCTCATACACCTGCTTATAATTTTTACCTATATCTTAATGTTTTCGTGAACGGACTATTAGGATTTTTGAGTGAGTGGTTACATTTTCACCTTGTAATGCTTAGATTGGTTTTACTTTCAACTCTTTCATCTTGCATGATGCCAGTTTTATGAATGTCTTGAATACCTGGATTTTGTTCATAACCTGATATTTCAATCTGGTTCCTTGATTGATAGATCATACAAGCTCCACGAAATGATCTTCAAGGATGTCTTGAAGTTGCGAAGGTATGTCCTGTACCTCACAGCCATCTTGTGAGATTCGTGTAACGGGACTATTCGCTGAAAGAAATGAGATGCAAGGTGTACATTTGTCGTATGGGGGGGGGACTCCAATTCTTCTTGCGCTTCTCCGTATACTGTTATGGTCTTTTTTAATTGTGCATATTGTCACTGTACGTTAACGTTGCTTTTATCTGTATAGACTTTCGCATTTAGTGGACTGGATGCAGGTGGCAGATATTGTTGCATTTGTTGGCCATGTTATGCCAGAGGAGGGTGGTTATATTGATCAGATAGGAAAGAAAAGTTTGTCTATGTTGCGATCACTAGGCCTGCCAGTGACTACAGGACTTTTAGTGGTAAGTTGATTCTCTTCATCTTATTACATCTGCGATGAAGCTACGATAGTTCGTGGAAGTGGGATTACTGTTTATGTTGTCATGTTTATAATTTGGTTTCGTCAGATTTCTGTATATGTGTTTTGTATATGGTTTCTGGTCTAAGTTTCACTTAGAAAAAAAATTGCAAGTCTTAAGCAAATCAAGATTTAAAGACACTTTAATAGTTTTTATGGTTTTTCCATCGTCAAATAAGAGAAGATGCTATTACAACTTGATTAGGGGCTAGACGATGTTTCGGCGAAGAAGAAATCGGAAGTCAAAAAAAGTGCACAAGCAGCCTTGCAATCTGAGCTTCTAGAAGACACGAAAATGCATGTTGCTGATTCTCAAGAGGAGTGCCAGCAGGTGTGATTTCGTTATGCTTCCTTTGTCGTGCTCATCTTCTTCCTGATTGAAGAAATTTAGCTGCAGCACTCTCAAAATAAATTACGGTTGGAAACAGTGGAGATATTTAAACGTGCAATTTCGTTTATTTTTGTTTGTCTTGTCAATGTCATCCCAAATTGCGGAGTCGTGAACTGCCAGTTATTAATGTTTTAATTTAATTTAGGTGTTGCGCCACTTAGCAGAGCAGCGACTATCAAACCCTGCATGGCGCGCTCAGCGTCCCTTTGTGGTCGGTAATCAGGTATATATTGTTTACATCAAAGTATTGACCTTTGTTAATGTACGTGCGCTGCAGTATCTCTATTTGGGGTTTGTATTTTGGAATTTTTGGTATCGAATGTTACGATATTACTACACTTCAATGTCTTCGCTTCTGTTTGGCCCTTGGAACTTTTTTTTTTTTTTTTTTTTTTTTTATCAGGGATTGACTTGCTGTAGCGGGTGTTTGAAAATGATTTTGTGGGCTATCCTATGTTCTTGTTACACAATATGTATATTTGTTTTGCAGCTTGAATACGAGGAAGATAGTTCTTCTCCAGGAACTGGTATTTTGCGTTTGGCTGGTTACGTTCGCTCTCGAGCCATCTCTGTCAATCAGCTGGTATGTGATATGTATCATGCTTCCTGTTCGTATGTTCATGTGGAAGATTCCTCCCTTGTTTGATCTCGCGCTGAATATCTTATTTATCATCCACAATCAGGATCGAGAATTAATTTTGGTGTGCAGGTCCATTTAGCCGGAGTAGGTGATTTTCAGCTCAAGCAGATTGACATGGTGGAGGATCCATGTCCTCTGAGGCAGCAGAAGCGACATACTAGTGGAGACGTTATGCAAGTGGAAAATGACCCGGGAGCCCAGAAGGTTACAAACTAACTTGTCGCCTGTATCTGTTATTTGCCTCTTGTCTTATACCATGTTATGGCATGTCTTAGATTTGTTGCCATGAACTATATGTCGTGAATAGTTGTTCTATACACTGATGTCGTCATTGCGTTTTATACGAAGGGTATTGGAACTTGTTCTATCTGCCTGCGGGTTTTGGGGAAATTCGTTTGTCTCGTTTCTCAGCGTTCTTTGTGATATTGCATTCAGGCGAGCTCTTCTGTAGCCGCGAACGCTGCTGTGCAGGAGCCTCTCATTGTTGAGAATACCCCTGACGATCTTGCTGGAGAACAGGTAGTTTTTCTAGCATTGTTGGATTTGAACGCTGTACCTAAATTTTGTGGTGACTGCTCTTAATAGAAACAACGGTCTGGTATTAGTATGGTTTGGATGACAACTGCCTGTGTGTTGTGTCCCTTGGTTCGAGATGCATGCGCAACGATATTGATTGTATGTCCTTCATGCTCGGTTCTATATCATTTTAAACCGATTTGTCACTTGCTGTAAGTGCCATCCGTTGTTGTTAACGTATTGACTATTTTTTGGCGAGTATTCAGACTTGGCCAACTGAAGAAGAGCTTGCACAAGCTGGAAAGGCGAATCGTCGAAAGAAGAAACGTGTGTTACCAAAAGGCACATCTGAATACCAGGTCATCCTCAAGATTTTGAACATACTCCCTTGCATGAGATCTGCTGGGTCACTGTCTGTTTGCTATGCATCATGTTAGCTTTCTCGTATTGCCAACTTATTTACTCATCGCCACATCTTATATCGACGTCTTTGATTGATAAGGTAGTTGTTAGTGATAATCTTGTTGAGGCGATGTGAACTTTGATCTCTTTTCCTTTCATTTTTGTCCAAAGACTTGAACCTGAATTCCAACTTACTCGTTGTTAAATATCGAACTTTCTTGTATTCAGGCTGCATGGATTGTGGAAGATTCTGACCAGGAGGAAGGGGGTGATGATGATGATGCCATGGAAGGTGATGGTTTGGATGATCAAGCTATGGATGATGATAGAGAAGGTAGTGAGATAAGCGAAGACGATAGAAAAACATCTGTTTGGGACGATGACGATGACACAAGGAGCGAAATGATGGTTAGTATACCGATTTGTATAATATCACCTGGAATCATGTTACGCGCTTAATTTAATTCGACGTGTAGTTTCCATGGAGCAAGATCAGAGTCCCTTGTATGCAACACTAAAACACGTGCCTACGTTTGCTGAACTATAGGCCTTGAACGATGCACATGTGTAACCTCAATTCATGCCCGTACACACCTAATTCTTTACCTTTGGTCTTAATGTTTCCAGGATGAAGAAAATCTGACTCTTGAGCAAAGGAAGGCAGAAATAGAGCGTCTGAAGGCAGCTCATGCTGCTGATGAAGGTACATTTGAGGCTTTCAATCGTGGCGCTTTTTGTCTTTCTGCATTGTTTTCTGGTGCTGAATTTTGATTTTCATACACTTTGATTGTTCTCATCGAAATAAGGTCTTAAACTTTGATGTTTTTCCGCATACCGCGTGTGCCTGCAGAGTTTCCTGACGAGGTGGACACTCCAAGTGATATTCCCGCTCGTCAGCGGTTTGCCAAATACAGGGGTTTGAAGTCTCTTCGGACTTCTCCATGGGATCCAAAGGTGCTCAATCTTCATATATCATGCCTGCCTTGAATTGATTTTGATGTGTAGAACTTTACAGAGTACAAGCTGATTGAACTGAATAGTTGTTGCAGAGGTAGTGAGTTTTTGCATGCACAAATAGCCAGTAGTCTCGTCTTTACACTCTTGGTTTCTTGGGATGCGCAGGAATCGTTGCCATTCGAGTATGCCAAGATCTTTGACTTCGATAACTTTGTTAGAACCCAAAAGACTGTGTTAGCAAAAGCCAAAGAACTGGACTCATGCACGCAAGAGGGGTGCTTTGCTGCTGGATGCTACGTGAGGCTACATGTTCTTAAAGTTCCAGCCTCCAAAGCTGAGCTCTTGTTAAAGTCGTACAAGACGAACCCAGTTGTGGTGTGCGGCCTTTTACAACATGAATCCAAGATGTCAGTTCTGCACTATAGGTACTGCTTTACTGATATCCTTATTTTTGTCACCGAGTTTGCGTGGTTTTGAAGTCTTGAAGGCTCTACACACTGGGAATCGTAATGTCTCTTTGTCCCTTGTGAAACCGTTTTCTGTGCCCTTGAGTCCTGTATACTGCCAATTTTAGCGGTTCAACACGCATCCTACGCATTACTCGTTTGGGTGATAGGGGCCATTCACTCGACTGTATTGATTCATCAACTTATGATTTTAAACTGCTGCGTTAATCTCTTATGGTTTCATCAAATTTTGTAACAGTATAAGGAAGAGCGAAGGTTATACGGATCCCATAAAGTCAAAGGAGTTGTTAGTTTTCCACAGTGGCTTTAGGCGACATCATACAAGGTATGAAGGGACTGCACGGTATATGAACTCCAAATTGTAGTTTCAATGAAGGTTGCAGTCTTGTTTTGATGGAGTTTGTGTTTCCTTTATTGCGGTTCTTCTTACAAAGATGCTCAAACGTTGCCAGAACAATGTGTAATTTGGTGTGTCGTTTTCGTAGCTTCCGTAACTTAGCCAGCGCTAAGGTCGCAGCTATTGCATGTTTTGAATCACTACGTTTGTTTATGCAGGCCTATTTTTTCTACTGATGATCTTAACATGGACAAGCATAAGTTTGAAAGGTTTCTTCATCCGGGTCGTTTCTCTATTGCCTCAGTTTTTGCCCCAATAAGTTTCCCACCTCTCCCACTTATTGTATTTAAAGAATCGGATCTACCAGAAGGAGTTAGCATGGTCGCCACTGGTTCTTTACGAAGTGTGGATCCAGATAGAATAATATTGAAGAAAATAGTTCTATCAGGGTACGTTGTTCCTTGCCCAGCTTGGTACTAAGCATTTCTCATCTCATACCCTGGTCAAAAAATTGTAGGATCTCTTCCACCTTAAAAATGTGTGCTGTCTGAATTCAAAAGAGCCGTGAAACTGTGGTATAGAATGTGAAACTCGACTGCAATGATGGTTTTCGTGTTAGCTCTGCGTAGTTATGTTCAGTATTGCTGTGAGGGAAAGTTAATTTTCCTATTGAACTTTAAGTTAATTGTACTTTGGGACGACTTGCAGAATATTCAATTAAGTTCCTGTGTGTATCCTGAACAGATATCCACTTAGAGTTCAGAAACGAAAAGCAGTTGTCCGTTTCATGTTCCACAATCCGGAAGATGTGCGCTGGTTTAGGGTACTTTCTACTACTTCTGTTCACTTTATTCAGGCATTACATAAGTAATGTAGACCTTTTCTTTTCAAATTTATCTATTTTTCATGATATTTTGTCATCACTTTCAAATGTCCTTGTGATGTTTTATATTAGGCGTTTGTTCTTTCGCTGCATTTCGTTTTATATGCATCAACATTATTTGCTTTGCAACTGGGTTGCTCATTGAACAATTGTGTAGTTCCTTACTGGCTTCCATCTTATTTCCTGTTTATGTTTAAGTCATAGCATTCTGTATTGATTAATTCAATTCGACATGAATGCGATGCAGCCGTTGGAGCTGTGGACCAAGTATGGGAGAAGGGGTCGGATTAAAGAACCTGTGGGCACTCATGGTACGTACAATGGATTGAGTAGAACCATGTTGGCCGCATCTTCTCGGGTTGATCCTTCTAATGTGTGTATAGAGCGGACATATATGATGTCCATTTGGTGGTGTTAAGTAGGTGCCTAGTGGACTTTTATTTGCACTGAGAATTTACTTAACGGCTTGGGACGGGCTCTACATAAGTTGGGCCTAGGTGAATGGCCACTAGTTTGAAGGATCATTGATGTAGGCAAGAAAGTTCCCGCTAACTCGATCTTAAAAAATTATAATTGCATAGGTTTTGGCCACAGATTAATTGGTGGTGTTTTTGCGTGCAGGTTCAATGAAGTGTGTTTTTGATGGAGTGGTGCAGCAAAGGGATGCAGTGTGTGTAAACCTGTACAAACGTGTGTACCCCAAATGGCCACAGTAAGTAAAGCGGATTCGAGTACCACATACTTATTATATTTGTTCCTTCAAAGCGGCAACGCCGCAATTTGGTTCTTGACCAGCTTCAATCCAGCATCCAAAAGGCATACCTTATGGTTACTATGTCATACTGGAGGTTACAAATCTCTACTTGCGTCATGTAGACAAACAGCCGAATACGAGGTAGTAATTTTTTAATACAGATTAGTTCCAATCCCTTGAAGCATGTTTGGAGTGGAATTTTTGGAGTTGAGATTTAGAATCTGCCCGGGAAAATGGAGGCGCACTGTCTTTGATGCCTGTGATGTCAGATTTTTCACGAAGTGGAGTTGTTTCCTTGCATGTCCGTCCAAGCATACATGCGCTATGAACTGTATGAAATGTGTACTTACATTCCAAGATTCTTCTTTGAAGAGGCATGTAATTTCTATGAGCGTTTCGATTCTTTGGTCAGAACCAGAAACAGCTCAAAAAACTTTTAACTCATATTTAGTGGAGATAAATTTTCATCTTCATTTGCTAGTGTTGTAGTACCTCGAATGCCCTAGGTACTCTAATTATTCATGTCAAATCTTGAGTCGTCTGAATTTCAAACCCTTTGACATTTGAGTTAAATGGTTATGGTGAAGTTCTTTTTAAAATGCTGAATGTATCGTTGCAATCCAACCATGGTCTTTATTTTTTACTCTTTTAGTTAAACATGGTTGCTGTTGGTGAGTATTAATTTCATTGGAATCATTCTCAAAATAGTTGTTTCGTTTTTATTTGCTATGTTAATCGCTTCAATGTTAAATTTAGGTTGAAACTTACAATCTTGCTCGACAAATTGACTGTTATCGTTGAGCTTTGCACAGAAAAGGAATATTCCGTAAAAGAAATGATAGCTGGACAGAGCAACTCTAAACTTCAGTTCTGTATCTTGTAAAAAATTGAAAGTTATGGATAGCTGGTTTCAGTTGATTTACTATCGCATGTTTTGAACTAAAAACCCACATAGGATAGATTATTAACAGATTTACAGTGTTTTATGAAAACGTAGTTTTATTGAACATGTAATCTTTAATTCATGCTTCTGATGTGGTATATGATCCCAAGATTAGATTAGGAGAAACACAAGTTTGAGGACGATTTAATACATGTGTTTACGAAGAATTTAAACTCATTCTAATGGGAACACAATTCCCTAGAAATAATAAATTATTTTGTGTTTATTATACTTTCATATTCATTTATTACTTTCAACATGGAATATTAAAAAAAAGAAAAAGTGTGAAGTAGGAATCTTAATCGAATTTTAAGAAAATTAATATCAAATATGTTTCTTTTAAAAACCTAGATGTACAATTACAAAAGCATGTATAAATGAAATTAAACTTATGACTAGTAGATTAAGAGTTTAAAAGAGTAAGTTATCTATCTATATTAGAGTATATGTAATATCTCTTGTTGATTCTTATCTTGATTTTAATACCTGATTTACTTTATAACCTAGGTATTATAGATGAATAGAGAGAAGTTAAAAAATTTGATAGTACATTTGGAGTATAAACAAGGATTAATAAGTAGTTGACGATACAAACATGAGAACTTGATTACAATGTATTTCCACATTGAGTGGAGGATTTTAACGACATTATTAAACATTTAAGTTTTGTGCAAGAATAAGAAGACCTAGTTTTTGTAGTGACCAAAAATGAGATTTGTTTTCTATTCTTGCTAGTAAATCCTTTGAATTGGAGATTTAGCACCTGTGACTACTTAAACAACCAATGAACAATCTCTAATTAAAAAACACTGCTCAAGGAGGATAGATGGCATTGCCTTAATAATTAGAAAACTTGGTTTTGATCAAAGGAATATGTATGGAGAGAAAACTATATATATATATATATATATATATATATATATATTTGATAATTGGTAAAAATTTAAATAATTACAAAACTACTTAGAGGTATCTTATGCAATAAGCACCTTTGTTTGAATATCTTAAGATCAAATTTGGTGGCATTTGCAAAGATAGTATGCAACACATTAAAGATTTCAAAGAAGAGTATTGAAACACTCTTTGTATCATATATGACAAAATAATGCAATTTACACAACAAAATGGAGATAGATTTACAAAGCAATAGCTGGAAGCATTAAATATAAGAAAGTAAGATGTGAAGTTAGTAAACATAATATATTCTTATATATTATTATTATATAGAGGACAAGCTACTGTAGCTCAAACATTTTTTGTACTAGAGAAGTTGAATAGATGCTTCTGTGTTGAAGAAAAGAAAAAGAAAAAAGAAATCCAACTATTATAACTTCTACACTCACTTTAAGATAGCTATAGGTGGCTTAAAAAAGGGCCTAATGACTTCTAAGTCTATTAAGAAAATATTTGTGGAGTATAAAATTGAAGTAAATATCAACCTTTACATTCAATGTTAGAAGTTTAGAGAAGAATGCTATGGGAGAAATATATATATAAATATATATATATATATATATATATATATATACATACAAGCAAAAATTGTCTAAATAAAACTAAAAAAAATAAATCTATGAATCAAGAAAAGACAACTTCAAAGAATCTATGCCACCAAATAAATATACAATGCATAAAAATGATAAGCAATACACCACCAAAGTGCATTCTTAAATCTTGTGGTTGGATAAGACATTCAAAGGTTCAATGTTGGATAAAAATTTCACCATTGGCTCAATCTTTTGTATCTTAAATTATATAAGAAAGTGAATCAACTATAAGGTATAATAGCCTCAAATCATGGATGGCAAAATTATATCTAAGAGTTAATAGTTGAGACAAAGGAATAAAGAGTGTTTTAATTTTAGTTATAGAAAAGATAATTTTTTTAGATAATAGAGTTTGGCACAATTATAGATTAATATAAGTTAAAGTTCTTAAAGAAGTATGAGCCAAAGATACTATGGAGTTGCTTATAGTACATGATTTGGCAACATGTATTGACAACATTAGCATTAATATAGATATAAAAGATGCTATAAAAATATTTTAAAAGATATTTTTTTGTAAAGAAAGTTTTGTTTGTAATTTCATCACGACAACTATAAATGGTTTGATTATTGTTTTAAATAGGAAAAAATTATAGTTATAAAGAGGATAGATACATGTATTATCTTAGATAAGAGCAATAGTATACTATCGTCCAACTAGCAATTAGAGGTAATTCCAAGACTAATATATGGCCTCAAAAAAAGATAATAATCTTATTAGATAATGAGATCTAATAAATGGACATAGAAAGGAGATATATTAATATATGATCATTAAAAGTTCAAATTTTACATACTTTTGTAGGACTTGATTTTCTTTTAAGTTCATTGACTTGAAAGGTTATAAAGGTACTTTAGCTATAATACAAATAGAGGATGTTCATCTAATATTTAGACATCTATATAATATCAATCTTTTAAAAAGAGATGAAATCAAGTTAAAATACAAAGAGTTGTATGATGCCACATCGAAAGAGCTTTTAGATAGAAAATATGTAGTGCCTTTGGAATGCCAAAATAAAAAAAATAAAAATAAAAATTTTTCAAAAAAAAATAAAAAATAAAGATTGGTTTCTTATAAATTAGATTAATATCAAGAATAATTAATATTAAATTTTAATAGAAAATGAGTCATTATATGTAATTAAAAAGATAAGACTCTTTAGTACTTTAAATTTGAAAATAAGATACTTCAAATTGCAATTAAATTTTATACATAGAATAAAGATGATATTTTAGAGAATATATGGCAATAGAAGAGATATATTTTGTATTGGAATTTCTTATCTTCTTGCTTAAAAAATATTATTTTATAATTTTAATATATTATAGATTTAGTCGTGAAAGGATTCTCATTTTTTCAATGTTGCAAAGATAAAACTATCTTTAGTGATATACCAAAGGAATATATAAAACTTGAAATTTTTTATTTGAAAACTTATAATTGGTAGGATTATTCCTTAAAACACAAAAAATCAAGTTTTTTTCTCATTATAATGTTCTAGTTAGACCCTAAGATTAAACCATGTGCTTTGGAAGCATAAGAACCAAAACTAAAAGCATTAAAAATAAACCTTTTATTCTTAGAGATGCACCAACGTAGATAGTCTCTTCAAAACTAATAATTTATTAAGAGAGATTTTATTCTTGTAATTTTAGTATATTGGCTGAGCCAGTAATTCTATTGACATAAAATATTTATAAATGGATATAGAATTCTCTAAAGAAAAATAATTTGAAGCTATAAAACAAGTATTAGAACTTGATATTAATATAAAGAAGGCTAAATACTTGACCACCTTTATAATTCTGTATAGATTGGAATATATTAGAAATTTGACTAATATTGTATCAAAAAGATGTTAAAATCAAGAAATAAATTATTATACATACTTTCTAAAGAAAAACTAAAATAGAATAAAATATATTTAGAAATAAGGTATGTGATAATATATATTTTTTATTAATTTAGAAAATATACCTATTACTTTTCAAAAAAAAGAAAAGATATCTCAATAAAGATATTTCTATTTAAGATAAATTTTATTAAAAATATAGAATATTAATAAATTTGACTAAGATAATAGAATTCTGACACATTAAAAAAATAAATGATTTATGAATGGCTAATTATACCTAAGTTGGATTGATATGTAAAGATTCTATACAATGTTAGAAAATATATTTAAAAATAAAATCTTCTTTCTTTAAGAAAAAATTAATTAATAATTCAAATAGAAATTAAATTTTTTATTTTATTATTTTATAATCTAGGTTTTTTAAATTTATAAAATCGGACTTTCATTTAATATCAAAAAAATTAAGTGTCTGTTTAATGAATTATTTTTATAATATACACTAGTCAATTGCTTAGTTCAATTGCTTAATTCCCTAGTGATATTAGATAAAAGTAAATTATGAATAATTTCTCTAATTTAAATATTAGAAATGATTTTTTTTATTATATTTAAAAAATTATATTCTTTATGTCTTCTAGTCTTACTTTATTGCTCTTTTATCAATTTGAACAAGATAAAATTTATGTAAAATTTCATCTAAGATTTAAAAATTATACCTGGTTATTTATATTCATATTCATGTATAAGGTAGATTAAAATTACAATTTTTTTATTAAATATTATAACTTCTTTATATTTAATATGTAATTAAAATACTAATATAATTATTTATGATTGTCATATATTTTATGTAATATTATATATACTATATAATATATAAAATATATGACTATTATAAGTAATACTATATAAAATATTATATAACCAAATCTTTTAAAGTACATTGCAATGTTCCTATTACATCTCTAAAAGCTCTAGGAACTACAAAATAGTTTCACAATACACACTACTATAGTATTATTGGCATAATAAAGGACTAGATTATATATAATAGGCATAGTTTAAAGTTGCATCTCAATTGTAGTCAATACCAAAAAAATAAAAATAAAGTGTAAAAAAAATCAATATTTGATCCATTATAGTAAAGATTTGAGTTGGAAGCCAAAAGAATATTAGAAGTTTTTAGAATCAACATTGCAATCTATATAAATAATATTTATGAAAGTTTTGGAATAAGAGGTAGACAAGTTTATAAGCATGATAGAGAGATTGGCATAGTAGAAATATAAGAAAGAATAAATCTAAGTTACAAATATGATTTTTATACAATATTAGATGTACATAGAAAAGATGAACAACTCTGTTTGTATAAACAAGCATCAAAAAATAACTCTTAGAAGAATATGTTAGAAGATATAATTAATTTTTTATAATTCAAAACCTATTTTTAATAATATGAATCACAAAGAACCAAAAGTTTAATACACACCTTTATTAATAAAAAAAAGAAAAAAAGAATAGATAATTACTCAAAGATGGTATAATATTAAGAATATAATGGCTATTGTTGAAGATAAAAAGACTATAGACTCTTGAAACAAGACTAAGAATAAGAAAGAAGTTAATAAGAATAAAAAGGCCTTATTCTTGCCTTTATAAATATTATTTGAGTAAAAGATATGAAGCAATGTTTCTTAGAATCTTCAATACATGTGTAACTTATACAATACATGTCTAACTTACAAGATAATGTTTTAACATGTATGCCATATGGTCAACTTGTATCACAAGTTGCTAACATATTCAATACGTGACCAACTTTTTGGCTAAATTTTCAACCTATCAATCACCTACAATCATGCAAAAAGTCAAATCAACATCCATAAATCTACTAAAAAGATATTCTATAAGATATTATCAAATTTATTTACTTCTACTTATTTCTATTTGACTCTTTTTATCTAGATAAATAGGTAAATCTATAACACATATACAATGAAAGTCAATAACATTAAGATATAAGAAAAATTGAATATTTATATAATTTTTATATATAAGGCTCTTTATTATTTAAGTATTTATAACATAAATACATAAAAAATCTTAATTCTTAATGCTTATAAATCATAATATAATTTTTATTACTAATCATGATCTTGATTAATAAAAAATACTAATCTTTACCAAAATTGATATAATTTTTTTAGCAATAAGATCCTAAATCCTAAATCTATCTTTCTATCTAATTTTCTTAGGCCTTATTTTAGTACCTTGGAGTTAATTTTAAGCTTTTTCAAAAAATAGTTATATTTTAAATATCTATCTTATCATTCTTTTATTTTTTTTCCACAATCCTATCCTTGATTCTATTTCATAATCCTATCATTATACTCTCCTATATATTATACCTTATTTTGACTAAGTTATAGTCTTATAAAGGTAGTAGAAGCATTTTTATTGCATAACACAATCTAAAATGAAAATCAAATATAATGAATTATAATCTTTTATTTATTTTTTTGACATGAATAAATAAATAAAATTATTAATTAAAAAAATATTTTCAAAATATTTTAGTTTTTTTAAGCTAAGATAATAGATTAAAAATTTGTATGACAGAAAATATTGTCTTTGTAATAGATGTCTAAAGTACTTTTGAAAAAAAAAAAAAAAAAAGTAAAAAAGAATAAATAGAATATATTATGTAGATAATATCTTCTTTAAGAAGCTTTGAAGAGATTTTTTAGATACAAATTAGATCTTTAGATTCTTCTTGATATGACATAAAACTATTAAAATTTATTCCATAAGTTTTTTTACACTTAAAAAGCTACATTTAAAGCAATTTGTAACTTAGTATTTAGGCCATCTGCCTTGTAGTTCCTAAGAAGCTTTTACAAAGATTTTATTATAACTAGTATATATAAAGGTAAGATTAATGCCATCTTTAATCTTATCAATATCTTTTTTGTATTTTAATTTTAGTTTAAGACTCTCTTAATTCTTTGTATTTAGCTTCTTTCCATTAAATTGACGGTCAATCCCAATAACCACCAATAAAATTCAATACCTTTCACTTCAAGCTTTTCATGTTGGGTTCACCAAATATGTCATATTATGTGAAGTTTGGCTTGAGAATGCATCGAGCACCTAGCTAAAGAAGATAAAAGAAAAATTGCAACAAAAAGTCCTAAAAACTCTAATAGATTTTTAAATAAATTATAATTAAAGATTAGCAAATATAATCAAACATCAATTTAATTCAATTTAAATTTCAGATGAATTATATAAAAAATATAAAGTATTTCTAGAGATCCTTTGAAGAAATTATAAAGAAATAATATAGAAATTCTAATAAAATATTAAAATATAAATCTTAATTAAATCCTTGTCAAAATTTAGTCAAATCTAGTAAAATCTTGTTCAAATCTTAGTCAAACCTTGATCAAATCCTTGTCAAATCCTAGTCAAATCCTAAATAAGTAGTAACCAAATCCTAAAAAAATTCAAGTCAAATCCTAGTCAAATCCTAATTGAATCCTAATCGAATCCTAAACAAATTCTAAAAGAATCCTAAATAAATCCTAAATAAATCCTAGTCAAATCTTAAATAAATCCTAAATAAGTGTTAATGTAAACCAAACCTTAATTCTAACCAAACCTTAAATCATATCCAAAATCCTAATTCTAATCCTAATCAAATCTTAAATAAATCCAAAATCCTAATCCTATCCCTAAACCAAATCCTAAACCAAACCCTAATCAATCCAAAGTAATTTCTATAGCAGATTTAAACCTCAATAGCTAATGAATGAACCATTGGTTTTAACTCAAATTTTGCACAGTTCTTAATAATTAAACTGACAACAAGTACAAAAAAAATTGAAAATGATCGAAATTACCAAATAGTCGATAACCTCAAAAATGTGCTTGAGTGTCGGCCAGCCTCTTTCTTCAACCTTGATGTTAATCTCTCAGAGTCAATTACTCTTGATTGAACTGTTACTTTGCTTCTAAACTTTACATACTTGTTAGAAATCAAGCCAACTACTTTTGTGAAAATATTTGCCTCAATCTAATTAGCAAATTGATAGATATCTAAGAAAACCTCACTGGTCCTCAAAACCATGAATTTTGAGACTATAATCCACAAAAACCTTCATGCTTTTCAATCTAGTCATTTGATCAAATCCAAATTTATGGCACATATTAAGCACAAATACATCCACAAATCCATAAAATTTCACTTGTAGATCTATTATCAAACTCTTGAAATTGCCTAAAATATCAATCCTATTTTATTTTCAAAAAATCAGACTCATTGAAAAAAACATCAACTTTGCAAAGTTCTTACAAAGTCATTATCTTTCCAAAACCCTCAAAAATAATGCTTATAGAAACCTTATCAAATTTTCTTTCAAATTTCCCTCTCTAATCAACCAAAGAATCCCAAAATCATCATGGAGACTTGGTTTTGTGCCTTAGGATCTGATTTCGACCCTGGTTGGTAATTGGTCTTCTCCAAAAATAATTTTTATATCTTTTGAGATAAATTCTACTAAAACCAACTCCTCACTTCTTCCTAAATGTGCCTATATCTTTTATTTTTCTAATCTATCTTATTTTGCCTTATTTATGGCCCTACAAAGTAAGTAGAAGTTACTTTTCTAAAAAGGTAGCATTACTATTAAAAGTTTTAATACTTTCCTATCTTTTATCTATATTTTTCTACTTTATCTTTTAATTTGGTTCTTCTATAATAAGATCCATATTATTATCTTTCACCATATAGTTGTATTGTAATATGACAATGTGTAATATATGGCTAACTTGTTGGCCAAATTTATAATATACCAAACAACTATAAATATATATAAAGTCAAATATATATCTATAAAGCTTTTAAGAAGCTTTGCCATAAAATGATATCAAATATACTTATATTATCTTTATCTTAGTACTTTTATCTTAATGAATATATATGCCTATGATATTATCTTTCTTTTTAGGAATAAGTTCTACAAAGAACAATCATCATATATTGAAGAAGTGGAAGATATGGCAAATTGTGTTTGCTACATACTTTAATCTTTGTTTCTTTTGAAGGTGGTTGATTGGTCCTCCTAGTCATTGATTATATCTCATATCACAAGAAAAAGACCGCCTTAATGTTGATCATTGTTGAAGCTTTTGTAACTCTCTTCAAATAAAATATTTGGAGCATTGTCAAACATTGTTCCTATTTCTAATAAAATTACCAAACATCATGAGTCTCTTCTAAGGTTGTCATACCAAACACATTGTGTCATGCCATTCATTTGAAAAAGAACATGTTGTTCTTAAGGATCTTCATATCTATTATGATGTCTTGAAGGCCTTGACAATTACAATGTCTTGTTTGATAAGTTAGCAAATAATAGCTCTTAAATTGAATCTATTGGTTGTAGGTTCTCCATCTTTTTAATCCATAAATGTATTAAAATTAAAAATAAAGATAAAAAATTAAATAATATCTTTTTTAGATCTTATTTTTTTATAATAAAGTTTTTTTATTCTTTATTTTAATTTTAATGAATATTATTAATAAAAAAAATCAACCTTCTTTGTTGCATTTACAAGATTCTTTGTTGGCAAATATATATATTTATTAATATCATATATATACCAATGAATAAAATATTTCAACTTATTTTGATATTACTTTAAGTCTAAGACATCTTCTATCTCAAACTCTTGATTATTATCCATTTCTATGGAAAGAAATAGCATTTATCTTTTTTTTAAGATGTTTAATGTTTTATATGGTTCAAGGAGAAAGATATGAAATATAAGATATATTTTTAAAAACTTTAGAAAATATAATCAATAAATAATTATATTAATTTGTTTACAAATAAGAAATGATCTAAGTCTACAATAATCTAACTTATTACAAGTAAGAATAGTCTTGATATTGTGCCAAAATAACTATACCTTGTTACCAATGTAGAATTAAAAATACTCTTTATAATAGGCATCCACATTGGTCTTTTGTCATTCTTGAGCTTCTTTTAGTTATGCCTTCATTGTTATATGTAGTTGAAATAAACGATTTGTCAAATCTTTTTCTACAAAATTAAAAAAATTTATAAAATCAAAAGTATCAAATTATAGATGATAATCATAATTAGCAAATAAAGATTTTTTTGCATAAAAAAAAATATAATATTATTATAAGCAAAATTTGACAATGAAAAAAGAATTTTTTAATTATTTTATTTATTGTTGATGGTACACCTCTAATATTGCTTCAAAACTTAGTTTATTTGATTTATTTGTCTATCAATTTAAGGATGAAATATCAAAGATAACTTTATATCTATTTTTAAAATCTTAAAAAGAATTCTTTAAAATCTTGATACAAATTGAATCTTCTTGTTTATTATAGTATCCTTGAATATTCTATAATATCAATAGATTTTTTCAAGAAAAATCCTAATTGTTTCTTCACCTATAATAGATTTTATAAATGTATGAGGATAAATTTTACTCCTCAATCTAAATTACAAGATGGCCTCAATTAAAAATTGATTATAATTAGTGGTGTGAAGTAAAGGAGGTAAATAGCAAAAATAAAAGAAGAAAAATATAATAAAATAAAATAAATAAAATCAAGCAATTACAAAATTTAAAAATTAATCATAATCTATTAATTTATTTTTTATTCAATAAAAATAAAATTATAAAAGTAAAAATATATTTTTAGAAAGATAATTTTTCTTTTTTTTAATGATATAATAAACTTATAAATCCAAATTACTATGAATAAGTTATGAAATTTTTAAAACAACTAGTAAATAAATAAAAAGTTTAATAAAATTATTTTACCTCAAGGATAATTTGTATATAGATCAAGGATTTGAGTCTCACCAATGCTCATATGTAGTATATAAAGGCATCTAAAAGAGGCCACAAGATCTTAGTCTTATCCTCCTAACTACATTTAAGGTGTTGAAACTCATATAGAACTTATGTATCTCCCTTCTTATACAAACTACACTAATTGCTAGACTTCCTATTTTCTATTAGTAGAATCAGTATTTTTATATTTTTGACTTCACCATGATATTCAAAAACATCCAATTAGCTGAAAAACATAGTGTGGCCTTCAAATCTTGCTCCATTTTTTCATAATGGCTTCTCAAGTGATAAAACTTATTTTCACCAAAGTCTTGAAAGTTGCTCTAATTTTTTTTTGAATTCTAAATAAATTGCTCAACTTTTTTTTAATTTTAAATTTTTTTTATAATATTTTCATACTACTAATAGTAATTCAATTCTATATTTTTTTACCTTAATGACTTTTTATAGTAATAAAATCAATGTAAACCAATAATTAATTTTATTTTCTATATCAATAACTAAAAAGGTTTTTTTTTCAAGCTTTTTTTAACTACTAACTAAAATTTATATTTTTTTAATAATTTTTTTTATATATATATATATATATATATATATATATATATAGATTAAAAGCCAATATAGATATTAATCTTAATAATTAATTTTTAATACTCAATAATAAATAAATATATGAAACCAAGTAAGATAATTTCTTCCAAGATTTATTAAGATTCTATTTTTATAATTAATATTTTAATTCTCTATTTATCTAAAAATTTCTATATTATTCATTATATATTATAATTTTAATACTTAAAATATATCTTTTTATTCTAAAATAACTAGTGAATTGATTCAATAATTCATAACATAATACAAAATATGCCATCTTGATAAAATAATCTACTATCATAAATATAGAATCATAGAAACTTGAGACTTAAAGATTAGTAATAAAATCTATAGAAACAAAAGACTATGTTTGTTCTAGAATAGATAATGGTTCAAAAAGTCCATAAGATTCATAATGAATAGTTTTTCATCTTTAAAAAAATTACATGATTATATAAAGACTTTGATTGCCTTCTTCATTTGAAACTACCAAAAATCTTTAGATATTAGCTCCAAAGTCTTATTGTATCCAAAAAAATTTGTTATTGGAAAATTGTAAAAAGCTTAAAAAACATGTAATTAAGTTTTGCTTTTTAGAATGTATAATTGTTCCTAAAAATAAAGTATATTATTCTTAAACTTGAACTTAGGAGTATTATAAAACTTTAAAAAATTATTTTTAATATCAAAAATTAGAAGATTAGAAGATATATTCAATTGAACTTACTTCACAAAGGTTTAATTAATAGTCAATATTGATTTCATTGCTTAAAGATGAAAATACTCTAGCTTGAAGAAAATTGGTCTTTATTGATCAAAAGCTATATTTTTTTTTATATAAGATAAAAATATTTAAAAAGAGTCTTGTTATTTTTTTGGATTAATAAGAGATTTAAATATCAAATCTTCATAAAGACATGTTCCAATGGACTTAGCAACAATTCAAAATACATGCTGATATGAAATACTTAAGATTCTTGTAATACATAGACATAGTGACTAGATTAAAAGTATCTTCTAGATAATGATGCCATTCTTAAAATAAATCCATGATCTCAAGAAGTTTTTTTTATCATGGATCTCATAATTGATCTCAGTTGTTGAAAAATATTTTGAATAAAAAACTATTGAATGGAGCTTATTATCTGCTTTCATTTTTAATAATATCATACTTATAACAAATTTTGATGCATTTGTTTCAATAAAAAATTCCTTAAAAAATGAACTCAATATAAATATGGTATAAAAATAAATATTATCTTTAAAGCTTCAAAAAATATTTTGGATTCTTTGCTCCACTCAAGTTTATCTTTAGAGGTCAAAAATATAAGAGAAGCTACAATTTGAGATTTTTTTTAATGAATATTTGATAATAATTGATAAATCCCAAAAAACATTACATAATTTTAATTATTTTTAAGATTTTTTAATCTATGATAGTTTAATTTTTTTTAAGATCTGTCATAAGGTCATTGTTTTAAATGATATATTCTAAAACTTAAGTAGTATAAAATAGATACTTTTTCATCTTAGCATATAATCATGTATCTTTTAGTTATGTAACATATGACAAATATGAAGTTTATGCTCTTTTATATTCTTAGTATAGATTAAAATATCATCTACATAGTAAATAATAAAGTCATTAAGAAACTCACAAAAGACATCATTTATTAAATTTTGAAATATAATTGAAGTATTTGTGAGTCCAAAAGGCATGACATTATTTTCAAAATGCCTATACCTGGTTTAAAATGCATTTTTTCATTCATCTCTTTTTAAAATGTATACCAAGTTATTTGCTCTTGATATTTTTATTTTTGTATAGACTTTTTTTTATTTAGTTAATTAAAAAGTCCTAAAATCAAAGATAAAAGATACCTATTTTTTATAGTGATTTTATTAAGTCTTTGATAATCTACATACATCTATAGAGATCTTACTTTTTTCTTTACAAATAAGATAAAAGTACTTATTTGAGATTTAAAATTGCATATGAAATCCTTAGCTAAGTTCTTCTCAATGTATTACTTAAATGTAGCTAACTTATTCCGTAATAAGCTAAAAATTGGTCCAAGTGGTGGTTGAACTCCTCCTTGAAGATTGATGGAACAATCATATGGATAATGATTTGGAAGAATATATACATTTTGTTTTTAAAAATATCTTGATAATCTTAATAGTAGCTTAGAACGTCATTTAAAATATTTTTTTCATTAAAAAAAAGGGTGGCATATATAGCAAAAGCTAACCTTTCTTTTGTTACATAAAAATTCTTGCAGCTACCAATAAAGATTTGAATATATTTAACTTATGGATTTTTACTTGACTAGAAAAGTTTTAGGCTAAATTATAGAAAAATCAAGGTTATAAGAAATCCAATTTATTTATAAATTATATTTTTTTAGCCATAATAATCCTAAAATAACTAGCTACAAAAAAAATTAATTATATTAAATATTACTAAGCTTTTATTATCTTTAATTGCTACATCTAAAAGAAATTTTTTGTAGATAACATCTTTAATAGATAGCAAACGACCACCTATGACTTGTACATGCATGGATTTATTTTTCTTAATTAAAGATATTTTTATTTTAAAAAAAAAGGCTTCATCTATACAAATAGTCTTTATATTGTGACAAAATGTTCATATATTGTCATCTACCTCAAATTATAGTTATTTTTTGCAATAGGCATCCACATTAATTATTTGTCATTCTTAAGCTTCTTATAATTACATCTTTATTATTACATATAGTTCTAATAAATCATTTATTAAATCTTCTATTATAAAATTATCAATTTTAAAATATTTTAAAATATCTAATCATCAATGGTAATCATAATTTTTTTAAAAAAAATAAATATGAGTAGAAGAATATATGGAATTATTATACACAAACTCTACTAATGACAAAAGAGTTGTCCAATCATCTTAATAATAATTGATAGAATACATTAAATACTACTTCTATAATTCATTCAATCATTATGTTTGTCCATTAGTTTGAGGATGAAAGGCCAAAAATAATTTTTAATATCATAAAAAAGATGATCAAAGGACATATTTGATTGAATTTGCTTGACAAAGGTTGAACCAATAATCAATATTGACTTTATTGCTCAAAGCTGAAATTGTTCCAACTTCAAGATAACTATTCTTTATTGATCAAAAGTTGCATCTCATTTTTTGGTACAAGATAAAAATGTCTGAAAAACCTTATTATTTTTTAAGTTAATATGTGATCTTAAAATCAAATCTTGATAATAACATGCTCTAATAAGTTTGACAACAATTCAATACATATATTGATATGAAGTACTCAAGCTTTTTGTGCTTTATACATAAATTACTAAATTAGAAGTGCTTTTTAGATAGTGACACCATTCTTAAAAAGAATCTAGAATTACAATAAGTTTTTTAGCAAGGATTTTGTAGTTGATCTCTGTATCTAAAAAATTCTTAGAATAAAAAGCTACTAAATGGAATTTTTTATTTACTTCTAGTTAAAATAATATCACATCTAAGGCAAAGTTTGATGCATTTATTTCTATAAAAAATATTTTTAAAAAGTCAATGCAACATAAGATTGGTATACATATAAATTCTTTTTTCAAAGTATTAAACAATATTTTGGCTTCTTTATTCCATTGAAGTATTTTTTACAAGTTAAATATATAAGTGGAGTTACAATTTGAAAACATTTCTTCATAAAGATGTGATAGTAATTGACAAAGTTCAAAAAGCATTGTACATTTCTTATTGTTCTTAAAATCTTCTAATCTATGATAATTTAGATCTTCTTAGAATCCATCATGAGTCCTTCATTGAAAATAATATATCTAAAGGAGTCAAATTAAGTAATAAAGAATATATACTTTTCTATTTTTATATATAATCTTATATCTCTAAAATTTTGTAACACACAAAAAATATGAAGTTCATGTTTTTTTGTATTTTTAAAGTAGATTAGAATATTTTCTAAATAGTATATGACAAAATCATGAAGAAATTTTTAAAAAATATTATTTATAAAAATTTGAAAAGTAATTGGTACATTTGTGAGTCTAAAAAATATGACATTATATATTTAAAATATCCATACCTAGTTTAAGAAGTAAACTTTGATTCATCTTCTTCTTTAATGTAAATGAGGTTGTATGCTTCTTATAGATCTATTTTTGTATAGATCTTTGTTTAATTGAATTGGTTGAGAAGTCTTGAAAATAGAAATAAAAAAATTCCTATTCTTGATGGTGATCTTATTAAGTCTCCAATAGGTTGTGTACATCCGCAAAGATCCATCATTTTTCACAAATAAGATAGAAATACCTATTAGAGATTTTGAATGGCATATGAAGTTTTTAATTAGATTCCTATTAATATATTCCTTTAGTACATCCAACTTGCTTTGGAATAAGGTGTAGATTAGTCCAAATGGCAAATGAGCTCTTTTTTAAAGATCAATTGAATAATTGTAAGGTCAATGCTCTGAACGAATATCCATAATTTTTTTTTTAAAAAAAATATCCTAGAAATCTTGATACTAACTAGGAATACCACTTGATGTCTTTCTACTATTAGAAATAAATGTAGTGTATATAGCAAAAGATGACCCTTTTTTTGCCATATGCATGAAAGTTCTTGCACCTATGAGTAAGAATTTAGACATATTAAACTTATATATTTTTACTTGATTAAAATAATTTTAAATTAAATTAATAAAAAAAATTAAGGTTATAAAAAATCTAATCTATTTAAAAATTATACTTTTCCAATCATGACAATTCTGAAATAACTAGGTTGAAAGAAGATGTTATCACATTAAATATTATTATAGTATTATGATCTTTAATTGCTACATCTAAAAAAAATAGTCTCATGGATAACATTTCCATAAGACAATGAATGACCATCTATGACTTCTATATGTATGGATTTGATTTTCTTAACTAAAAGTATTTCTTATTTTTTGACAAAGTCTTTACCTATAAAAACAAGTTGAGGCTCTTAAAGCTAATATGGCAAAGACTTTGTGATTTTTAGGTCCTAAACATAGATCTTTTGTAACATAAGATGATGAATCTAAGGAAAAAATATGACCTTTATTAGGTGTTGCACATGATTCCAATTGTATAGTTCTTATTGTAATTGAAAAAACTCGTTTTTTGACACATTGTCTCTTTTCACAGCTATACTCTTCATTTTGTAATTGCATTGCTTCTTTAGATAATGTTAAGCAATATGCTCAGCTTTTCCATAATATAAGTACAAATCCTCTTGACAACGTTGAATCTTTTTTTTACTCAATAAGAAGTTTAAAACATATTATATCAATTTGCATTGGTTTTAGTCTTGATAAATAAGTTTTTGAAAACTTAGAAGATATTGTTACTATTTGATTTATTCTTCTTCAATCAAATTTTTGTTATTAACACTTTTAAATAGTTAATTATTATATAAAACGGCTTAAGAAATAAATTATTTCAAAGAATCTACTTTCAATATTATCAATAACAAATTTTTAATATTATCCTTCAATCCATATCAAAATTGATTGATAAGGAATTTGTTATTTAAAACCATGTCATAAACAAGGTTTTGGAATTCAATAGGATATATGGTGGCTATCCTTGATCCTTATTATAAAAATAAGAGCTTGGTTTCTATTATTCTTTTATAATCACTTTCTTTAAATATAATCATAAATATTTTTAGGAATGAATTCAAACTATAAAATTTTCATAAATCTTTTTCTATCAAAGGTGTAAATGAAAAGAGAGCACTTTTAGATAAAAGTGCACCTTTGAAGCCAACTTGATTAAATCCATCATGATATTGAAAAAGATGCAACCTGAGATAGAACTTGACTTATTACAAAAATCCTTGAAATTTTAATCTTGTTCTATTCAACTTCTCAAGCATATTAATCCTTCTCCTTTCATGTTTGTAGAAGGAAGACTTCTTGAATTTGGTTGTAAGCTAAATCTACTTGCTTCTCTCAATTGCAAAACTTTTTGGCATAAACTTAGACTTCTTCTATAGTCGTAGGAATAATACTTCCATAATTGACATTGATAATGTGTGAAATTTCTACCTTAAGAGTATTAAGAAGCTCATGAAGATCTATGATAGTTACAAATCTATTTTCACTTTTGCCAAGTGTAGCATCCATGATTTTTTTTTTCTATTTTAAACAATTTACTAGATTCACAAATCAAATAGACAAAGATAATTTTTAATTTTTCATATAACAAGGTATAGATAAGATATTTGTATTATTAACACATATGAATAGATAGTTGAAACAATGCTTGTAAAGTTATAGAAGTTTTTAGAATTAAAGTTAGATTAGTGGACCATGTAGAATCCATTGTGGAACATTCTAGAAAGAGTTTAGGACAATTATCTAAGATGAGCCTACCATGAAACCTTCTAGAAAAGGCTTAGGGCGGTTATTTAGGTAGGGCCTATTATAGAACCTTCTAGAAGGAATTTAAGGTGGTTATCTAAGTAGGGTCTATCATCTAGGAACATTCTAGAAAGTCTTGGGTGATAGAGCAAAGTATAATTAAGACTAGCCATGACACTCTAGGCATCTAATCAGGTATGGCTTTGGATCTTCTTTCTTAATAAATTTTGGTTTTGCATCTTCCAATTTAATTTTATTTTGTTCTGTTTTCTTTTGCATAATTTTGTCTTTTGTGTCCTATTATATTTATTTCTATTCAGTTTTATTTTGGTCCATTTTTTCTTACTTTATGATGAAGTTTTATGTGGCTATAGATTAGAATAGTCTTAGACTCTCAAGATAGATTGATCTTGTTTCATTTAATATCAAATAAAAATTTCTACAAAAAAAGTAATCTACTTTCTTTAAAAAAAATTTAAAAAAATTAAAATTAAAATTAAAAAAAAATCAAAAAACAAAAAATATTAGATCAAAGATGGATAGTCTCGAACTTTTGGAACATAACAATAGAAGTAGGATAATCCACTCACTTCTAAAAGTAAGATAAGAATAATGAATTAGGATTCCTATCAATCTATCAAGAATAAGAATTCAAAGAAGATATATAAATAAGTAAAAAACTCAAAAAAAGATTTAAAAAAAAAATTAAAAAAAAAAATAATAAGAAATTGGAATGGCTATTGTCAAAGATTAAGAAGCTAGAGACTCTTAAAATTATACTAGAAGTAAGAAAAGAATTAACAAGAGTAAAGAAGGCTTCAATCTTCCCTCTATATATACTATCTACCTAGGAGCTACGTGATAATGTTCTACAGGATCTCTAATATGTGTCCAATTTGTAAGACACACGACTAACTTACAAGACAAGTTTTCTATATGTGTATCACATAGTTAGCTTGTTCTATAAGCTATTAACATGTGCAACACATGACTAACTTATTTGCCAAGTTTCTAACCTATGAATCACCTAAAGACATGTATAAAGGTAAAAATACATCTATGAAGCTTCTAAGAAGTTTCTTTATAATATATTATTAAATTAATTTACTTTTATCCACTTTTGCTTATTCATATTACCTAGATAATTATTTAGAATAAATATATCTATGACAAATAGATGATTTAAGCATTATATTGATGTAAATTTAATATAATTTTTTCTATATTTAGACTTATAATATAAATTTAAATAATCTTTGATAAATAAGACTTTGATTTTGTATAAGTCTTATTTTGTAACTTCAGATGAAATTACAAATCTAAAGTATGATTTTGTATCAATTGAGTATGATCAAAAATAATAAATTATCTCAATAAAAATATCTCTAAAAAAATTGAAATAATAAATTATTTTTTATAGTTGGATAATATAATTTTAAGCATAAATTCTCACATTAAGCACTTAAGAGTAGTAAAATTATAAGAAAAAGAGTTTTATAATATGAAAGATTTTTATGGCTAAAAAAATAAGTTATTTCATATATAATGTCTATGCATTCTAAATAATTAGGTTATACAATAAAATAAAATTTAAACTATATATATATATATATATATATATATATATATTCTGAAGAAACACCATTCTGCTTCAAAATATTCAAAATAACTTGATTTATTTGTAGTTGCTTATGTCTCCAGAAAATTTAGATCTAATGTAGGAATTAATATTTTAAAAAAATAAACATAAATAACAACCAAATTAAAATAGGTACTTAATCAAAGAAATTATGTTGCATTATTAACTTAATTTTCTTATTTATTATACCATATAATAAATAAAGATAATAAAAAGTGGCAATCCAAATCAAATTGCATCTAAGCTTAATTTCTTATATTATGATTTACTACAAGACATGTTGTTAGATCCATTGCACTAAAATGGAGCAACAATAAATTTATTGCTAGTTTATTAGAAAGGATACTTAAGAAGTTGTAGAATTATGATCTTATTCTTTATCTTTAATTTTAAATTAAAAGATGCAATATTTTATATTTTTTTACTTTCAACTAAAAATTCCTATATTATAATATTATTTTTTTTAAACATAATATAATTTTTTATTGTAAAAAGAAATTAGTGTGGATTTATAGTATAACTTATATGTATGTATATGTATATACAAATTTTAACACAACTTATATAATTCCATTATATCTCTTTTCTTGGTTAAATGATACAACCTTTAGTAGATTTTAGGACTATTTGACAATCCAATATTCTATTTATTAGAATATATCTATTTTTATCAAACTATATCTAAACAATATTTTATTCTGTTTCTAAATAGATATAATTCAAAACAAACATTCTTTGTGAGTAATCTTTCTAATTCAATCAAAAAAGGTTTAGATTCTCATTTCTACTACTTGCATTCAAACAATACAAAGAAACCTCATGGTGCAAACTATGTTCATGGACAAGGGACACATTTACTTACAAATATTGTTTACTTCAGTTAAATATAATAGATTGAGTTAGGACCCTAAACAATGTATTTATGTACCAGAAGTGGCTCTCATCTAGTACAGAGAACACCTTCCCCCAAGTAAAAAAAAACCTATCAATCTAACCAGAAAAAATGACCCATGAGTTCAGTAAAAAGAACTCGATATCATGTCATGCAATATTTCGCACCAGCAGCAAAGAGAAGTGCACCCCCGTTTCTGCTTCAAAAATATAAATCTGCAAACCAAAAAGAAGTAAGTTTGCGCAATAAAAATGGGCTTGTCCTGGACATGGAAAGACGGCGAGTTCGATGAGGGACGGAGGATGAGAGAGGGGTATCTTCGATCGGGACATGGGATCTGTTTGTTTGATCGAGGAATTGGCGGCATCGCAAGGGATCTTCGTTTCGGACATTCGACGCACCCCAGTTCGAATAAAAACATGGAGTGTCCACGCACCCACGTTAGTGCGCTCAGAAACAAGGGAACGCAACGAACGCCCTCGGGAATCTGAACATCTCGTTTTTCTGATGCCTGCAGGATCTGCTGTGATACTCAACGATGATCCTTCAAGACGCGACGGCAGTCTGTGTGGGGATCAGAGATCATGCCTCTGCAATTCGGGTTTCTCGACTCTCACGTCGACATAAGTAGTCTTACTGCAAAGGCTATGCTAGGGAGGAAAAAGCTGACCCCCCCCCCCCAGCTGAACCTTTTTGTTTCAAATCGTCGCAGTGATATTAATGGGGTTGACCAACCATCTCTCTCCGCCACGTCGGGCTTCAGAACTCACTTTATTTTGTTCCCGGTTTCAAGTCGGTGGGTACCGGGAATGTATGGATAGACTTGAAACACCTCGCTGTAACCATCGCCGAAGCCAGCAATCCGCCAAGAGACTCAAGGCGTAGGTTGGTGCAGACGTTTGATCGAGAATGAGAATGCCAGAAAATTGAGCAGGATGAGGTGGCGCAATCAGAACACATCATGGATGTGAAGAAGCAAGCATGAAAAGGACCTTCATGGATATGCAATGTCCGGAAGAGTTATTCACATATTGAAAAGTCCAGGACACTTGGCATTCAGATTAATGGCCCACCGTTCGAACCAGGATCACTCTCGCCTTATTCATCATGGACTACCTCCTATATTTTACTGGCAAGCGGAGTGTTGCTATTGGTGCACACCTCATCAGAAAACCGATTACAATAAATGAAAAGAGCGTTCTTTAGTTTCACACATAAACTTTGATCAGCCTTTCCTTGCAATTGGTTGGGGGCTGAGCCACCATTTTGGACTCCTTGAAAAGACTTCGAAAAGCTCTTCAAGTTTGTATTGCCACTTGTTCAATTCAAAACTAATGTTGATGGGTCTGTAATACAAAAAAATATGCGGCCATTGTAGCAGACTATGGTGCTGGACAAGTTGTCGAAGCCTCGTGACTGTACAAGTTCCATCCTGAAACACACCACCATTGTCAGCATTCATCACCATTAACTGCCCTCGCTTCCACCCAGGTTGAGGATTTAGCGGAGTGATCTGCTTGTTTCAGACTGCAATTTAAACTTCAACCCAAAACAAATTTGTACTGGTTTGTCTACGAATGTTGTTCCCTGTTATTTTCTGCTAATGGAGCCTGATGAAAGTGCATTTCGGTCAACATGAAATTGCAGAAGAGCGCTCGTACTTAAGAGAAAAAGTTACTCACTGTGAAAAAATTGTGCACAAACTGCGACCTGAAACAAAATACTGTAGTTCAGCCATGTTCAAGAAGAATCTCAAACTCATCCTCATTGTCTCGCGCACATGAGGCTTGAGAGTATTCCTCGTCAAAAACATGCCTGCCCAACAAAGTGCCCTTTAGAAATTCTTCAAGGTTTTAAAACTCCAGGCATTTATGCTTAATGGCCTCTGTCAGGCACAACAGGCGGTTTGATGCGCAGCTGTTATCACATTGGTCTTGATTTGTCAAGGTGAAGCGCTGAAATCTAAATGATATTTGCAGAGCTTTCATACCGAAACATAGATAACAACAAAACGGCAACCTATATGATTATCATCTGCCTAACTAATAAATCCAAGAGACTTCTATGAGCGAGTTTGTTGCTCGTAACAATCTTATGCAGCGTCAGCTTTTTGGTGCTTGTATTCTTCTGCTTCTTTATTAGATTTATATGATGTGTTTATTCAACTAATATCACTCACCATGGTGCTGTTCCTCGTGATAGTGATATTCCTGATGCCAGTAACTACGCACGGAATACAGCCCCATTCTCGCTAAAAATTTGACGCGTGATCCTGCAAATGTAACGAAATCGTTGATGAACAACAAAGTGAAATATACTCTTACAAGCTGGCTCAATGTAACAATAAAATAAATTTGTTGCACTCTAACGTGGCCAGAAAACGAAGATGCTAGCAACCAGAGACTTAAGCGACCATCCATTTCGTCCAAAAGCTTCTCTGAGCCAGTTAGTTGACCGACACCGAGCAAGACAACATCGCATGAAAGTAAGATACATAGCACCCTTCGCTGGACATAAAATGGATGATGAAATTGTTTTGTATTATTCCAAAAAAAATGTGACTTCTCCAAACAGCGTTGGCAATGGAAGCAATCAAACTCAACTCAGAGCCTTGAGTTCTGCGGCTCGTGAAAAAATCCAACCGTGAGTGGTAATACTCGCTCCTAATAGTATATATATATATATATATATATATACACAAATCACACTTCCAAACTGCTCCTACTGTCAAAAAATCCGGCACGGAAACCACGACATATTAAATTGTCCGCTGCCCTCATCTCCTGTTACCCGTGGGTGCTCCTAGATTTCTCTGCAAAGCGGGACGCTGGTGCAAGGGGCCAAGGTTGCCACCCACAGAACGTCGAGCCCAAAATTTCATACACTTATACCCAAGAACCTCTCGCAATCTACTATTTTTCGTAAGTACTAGCCCCGTCGTGATCTGAAAAGACAAAACACTTGCGGCAAAGATATGTGACAATAATATGCACATCATGTGAATA
This sequence comes from Physcomitrium patens, assembly GCF_059467195.1. NCBI lineage: Eukaryota > Viridiplantae > Streptophyta > Bryopsida > Funariales > Funariaceae > Physcomitrium > Physcomitrium patens. Next base: position 9,710,490 of record NC_143411.1, read on the forward strand.
AGCGCTACATCGTGTGTATATTACAGACCCAAGTGAAGGATGATCGAAGTGCAGCGACGTCGGGTACTCAAACCGGGATCGGCAAGCTCTTCCGCTCCAGCCGTTGCTCTTCGATCAATCTAAACGAGGAAGTCAGACCTGCTTCTCTCAAAACTGATGCAAGTCCCGCCTGACAAGGTCGTTGAAATACTCTTGGCTTCAAGACCGGAGGCTGCCATTCATTATTGTCAACAGTGCTTTTGATAGGTTCAGGTGCTGAAGGCTTGCAAGGAACCCCTGTAAGATTCTTGCAGACAGGATTCTTAAAATCCTTCACTGTCCGTCTCTCTCCACCTCTGAGGTAGTCCACCTCCATCACGTCGGTATACTTGGAGTCCCAGCCGTGATCTCTCACAGCAATGCGGGAAATGTCGGAAAAACCATCGTTGCTAGTCTTCTGAACAGTAGCATTGGTCGTGCGTTTGTAAAATGCAAACCACTTCGCCCGCATGTAAGCAGGCTTTCTCCACGGAGGCAAATGCATATCTCGCTCCTTCAGGGACGTCTTCACAGCATCGGACATGAAGTTCACAACTTGAAGAAGACAATCTGCCTTGCCGACAAACACAGTCGGTAACACGCGTACCAAAGCGTTGTAGCAAGATGTAGGACGAGCGATCTCAAATTGAGCCCTGAAGTCGATGTCGATGATAATTCGTTCACTGTTCCCAATTTCACTTTCAAATACCACGTCGATATACTCATAATCGCCACCAGGAAAACTCCCAGCATGGTCCCATCGTGATTTACAAATTGCAGCATTGTAACCTACGGTCCTGAGATGCTTCATCACTTGACGTCTCAAGCAGAAAGTAACATCATCCTCAGAGGATGTAAGCTCTCTGGCCGAAGCCATTGCCTTGTTAACTTCAGCAAGCAAGACTCGCTCGGTAACATTGGTGCTCGATACCAATCCCGTCAACAATTCCGCTAGTTCTCCGAGTGAGGACATAGACTCGTCAAAATCGTTGCAATCACACATTGCACCACTCGCCTCGCAATTGCACAGCGGCCGACTGAATCGGCCATTGTCAGCCTCATTCTCAATGAACCCGTTCACCATGGCGCCTAGGCAGACAGAGTTAAACTCATGCTCGCTCCCACTGCTCACGCACTGACTCCCAAATCTGTTTTCGGAATTGACGCCGTTGCCAAAAAACTTATTCCTCATCTTTTCAGCGTCCGATTCCGCCGCCCTAGAACCTTTCTCCGTGCCTTTGCAAGCTTGAAATTGCGCTGATAATAGTCCCATCGTGTTTATATTCAAGGTTTGCGAAGGTACTCGCACGAGACTCGCCGTGCCTAAGCCAGAGGCTATTTCCTCCCGCCCCTTCTCAGCTGTCGCCCGCGCCAGATTTCTGGCACTGCTACTCCTCGCCTTCGAAGGAGCCCCGATCGATCTCATAGGCAACAATCTGGGCATTTTCACTCACCGTTCCTGAACTCTTCTCAAAAAAAAACTCCTCCGATTAACTACCAATTCGAGGCAGCAAATATTAGAGAATCCACTCCACATCCATCGACACCACACAGACTCTGCAATAAGTCATGCGTCTTCTTCTTCCTTTTCTTCTTCGCCTGCTACCTCTTTCTCCCCTGCACCTCCAAATTACCAACCCGCTTCCACAATCCGAAGCGCGCAACAACACGATTCCTACTTTCGGATTACGACTCAAAGATCAAGCGATCAATGACACTCGCAAGCACCGATATCAAGCCCCGCTCACCCGGACTAATGCCGCGTCTATCGATGAGCACAAGGAGAAGAAGACTGAGGAAGACACTCGAAGAAACTTTGGCAATGCATTCTGCAATGACAGCGATCGCGTTATAGGCCTCCGGAAAAAGAATGTGCCCACGGATGAATGCATGAAACTCGTTCATCTACGAGTGCGGCATGCAATCAGTGCCGAGGCAGTGATCTACTTACTTTACTGCCTCGCGATTCTGGGATGAAGACTTGGCCATCCCCCCTCCGCAGCAGCATGGGAACAAGCACCAGGGGAGCTGAGAACGAACGAACCAACGAACTAATTGCGCAAGTTTGATACAACTGGGATATGTCCGAAATTGGCATTCGGGTTGAATTCAGCAAGAGAATAAGCAGTATTTTTCCGGTGTTGAAAAAACAGATAAGAGAGGGTCCGCGTCACCCTTAACATGCTTTGGCTGTTATTTTTAGGGTTTTCCAGTGCCAGATGCCCCAAACTCCTGCAAGAATTTGTTGTTTGCTTTTTGAGCCCGCTTCGGAGGGAACAACAGTGTTCACGTTGCGAATTACAAACCACAACCTGGAGCACACTCACTCGATGAATGAATAGAGAGGGGATTATTCACATGCTTGGAGATGTACAGACTGGGCGGCACACCCCAACTTCAGTGACATCTTCAAAAAAAAAAATGCTAAAAGAATATTCAATTCGGGAAGAATACTCGGCCGCCGGGCAAAAGACCGGCCGGGGCGTGCGTATCGAGGAAGCTTCCTGTTTAATATGACGACACCTCCCCACCTGTGAGATATTCATCCGGCGAATTATTCGTCCGCAACGACGCGCTCTATCCTCTATCCTCACTTCAGCCTTGCTGATCTGACGTCTCCGACGGCATCGCGGCACGATTCTTGGTTCCGATGCCGTGCTCAGACGGTAATACCGTGTCACCTCGAATCTCAGTGAGTGTAGAACACCCCCTCTATTTGTTAAACCAAGGTTACCAAATTCCCATCCCACGAAATTATTGGGCCGGACCATTCTTCGTGAGTCACTCATCCATCCATTATTGGTACGTTCATAGATCTATCCATCCATGGAAGCATGAACGCAGCTCCCTGGAGACGCGTTCCCCCGGAAGTGCGCGGCGTTCCCCTGCGGAATAGAAGAGGAGTGGACGAAGAGGGATCTGATCACGTGGACTGGTGAGTCATCATCGAGGAGCGCGGAGTTCTATCCTTGCCCGTCGGATGGGAACTGTCCCCTGGGTATTGGTTCCCAACGTTCCCTTTCCCAATGGGAATGAAGACTTTTTGTTATATTTCTACGCCATTAGCATAAGCATGTAATTATAAAAACATGCACAGTTTTGAGGTTTTTTGAACTTATATATATATATATATATATATTGATTTTTTTGAATATGCCCATGACATCTAGTGTCTCAAATTGGAACAAAAGAGTTGAAAACGTTTAGAGTGGTGTTTCTATGAGGATATTGGAATAGGTGATGATCGAGTGATAACTAGAATATTATATTCAAGTATCTTCGGTACAAATTGCTGACTCAGGAGCTAACAATGTCACAAGCAAATCCCATTCTAGAACTGTATAGTTGTATCAAAAATATATATTTTTTTTTCACGTCTCAGGAATGCAAATTCTACACTAATTGATGAGTGCTATATAAAATTTGGCTGCAAAAATAAGCATCTACATAAGTGCCAACATAGTGTAAGAATACATGAGAATTACAAGTATTTTAGAACAATTTGCATCTTACTTTAGATGCAATTAGTGTTTTTTCAAAAAAAAAAAAAAAAAAAAAAAAAAAAAATGAAGATAAAGACCACCATGTTTATTTTAAATTACTTAACAAATGTATTCCTTAATTTTTGGTTTGATGTTAAATTATTCTAAAATTAGACTTTGAATAACTATAGCTCTATAACCAAAATTCATGCAACATTTATTGATTGCTAAACATTGAGTGACTTGAGTTACATTTTGGGATTATTAAAAAGATTTAAGAATAACATGAATCCTGCTTCAAAAAAACACGTCAATTAATGAAAATAACACTAGACATTCATTTTCATGTGCAGCTTCAATTCGACTAGGAACCAAAACAGTATTCAATCTCTACTAATTATTCTTAATATAAGATGCATTTAATTCAATACCCGTAGAATAAACCTTGGTTCACACATCTTCTTATTAAGTTTAGGTTTTCCTCCTATTTAGAATAAAATATTTTTTATAAAAAAATTAAAAGTAAAATGCACATGATGATAATAAGAATAGTCCAGAACCAATTATATTAAAAATTGTGTTGCTGATCTGTATGCATTTGAACTTAGAGAAATGAATCACATTCATCAAGATTACAAAATACCTTTCAACATGTCTCGTGTCAAATGGGTAAACTAATGTTTTTTCTTTTAATCTAAATGTTTACAACATGGACATTTGTAACACCAACATATGATTTATTTGTTATTATATAACAAAAAGTTTTTTAAGACTTGTGAATTGTTATGAACATTAAGTTGGGTCTTGTTATAATACCTTCAATTTTCATCAAGAACTTCTCCTATTATTTTCTATGGAGTTAAAAAGAAAAATCTTATTAAAATAAACAAAAAATAAGATTAAAAATAGACTGGACGGAATTTTATTTCAGTTGGTTAAATGCATATATTTACATATAACACAAAAATTTAAGTCTTTTATTTAGTGATTTGATGAACCTGAATTATTATTGTAATGACTTGAAAAAACAATAATGAATACAAACCATAAGAAAGAAACGAGTACATCCATAATATCATCAACTTTCCTCTTGAAAATTCAATTTTATTGTTATTGATGCAGGTAATTTAAACTATTCTTTTCTCTCACAATTGTATGATCATGGATGTTAAACCATTAAGTAACATCTTTCACTTTTCAAAGAATATATCGAGTTTTTCTTTTTTCTTTTTTCTTTCAAAGTAACAATGACAATCATTAATAAGTGGAATTCTAAGGATTATAAGTAATTTACTCAAAGCATAAAATTCCTGTAACCATACATTAAGAATAAATTTAAGTAGTTTCGATGCATTGGAATAATTTGAAATAATATTTATAAAAAATAAATGATATTACTATACAGAATTAAGTGGATATTGAGATAAATTCTTTGAAAAAATTTAAGTTTTACTTAATGCTGAATATTGTTTTATATGTTAATTTGCAGAATTCATTGTAAATATTATAAGTCCTTCTTTCTTCTTTTTTTTTTTTAATGACTGAATATTTTTGTATAATAAGTACTATATAAATATATATATATATATATATACATCTTCAACAAATATTTCCGTTTTGCTATTTTCCTATCTCAAAATTTATATACTCAAGGTTCTCAATCGAAGTTTATCATGTCCACACTTCAATAGATTTGCATCAACTTGGCATTTATTCTTTTGGAAATACAAATTTGATTTTGAAATAAAAAATTAAGCAAACTGATCATTATGAATTTACCAATAATACAAAGGTTCTGTGACTAAAATAATCTGTATGTATTTATTAAAGCATCCTAATACTGATTCATCATCATAAAACCTATCAAATATTACATAAGTATATATACTTTCTTTATCATAAATGAGGTTGCGAATTGGGTCATATTTCTTATCACTTTATCTATATATATATATATATATATATATTCAACAAACAACAGGCAATAACATTCTCAATTTAGATTATTCATGGACAACTATCTATGTATTACATGTAAAAAATGCAAGTCTCTATGTGTATGTGTGTAATGTAGGATATCATAAACTACATTTGAGTATGTATTTCAAATCTTAGTTGATAATTTCAGTTTAATTTACATATTTTTCAGATGAACACACTATTTGTACTTGGGACACACAAAAATCTTACTTTGTTGCCAAAATAAATAAAAACTCGCAAAATATACTGCTGGTATTTTTAACAGAACGTGCATTTAATGTCAGTACAACATACAAACGTTTATAAAATGCTATTTGATGCGTATTTATAATACTTTATCTTCCACTATTTTTCTAAAGTTTTTGGAGTACATTCACACAAAATCGGTACTATTCTTTAATAATATCTCTAATTTATCAATCATCATATTCTCTAAAGTATTTATCCGCAAAGTATTATTCAAATTTAAAATCATAGAATTTACCATTCAGTTGTGGAGGTGGAAAAATTGTTTGCATGGGTCTCAGTTATATTGAAATTCAATTGAATGATAAATCATAAATCACGAGGTGATATTTAAGACTGGTTGGGTATTATATAGTTTGCAAACATCTACTCAATAAGTACAAACATGCTTGTGAACATGTATTTAGGTAGAAGGCATTTGAATGCTGTTAAGAAGAAATAAAATAAAATAAAATAACACACTTATTTCGTGCCACTCTTTTGTGCCTGTCAGCATCGATTATAAAGTTGTGGTGTACTTTTATTTTGTACAATATAAAAAGTGTTGTCTCAAAAATATTTGCTTGACTAAATTCTCAAATGCTTTGTTAGAGAGTGAGGTTGATCATATTTGCATGAGCACTTAATTCATACAAGAAGCTGGACAAACTCTGCAGATTCCACAAATTAGTGTTGAATTTGGCGTTCTAATCACACAATACAATTTTAGTGTTGATTTGAAATCCAATTCACCCGTTAAAACCTTTTTTTTTTTTTTTAATTTAATTTTTCATTCAACAGAAAAGCAAGAATTCATATAAAAAAATTATTAAGAATCAATTGATTTTACCAAATTATACAATTAAAAAGCTCACGGTAAACCATTATGTTACTCCTCACATATAAATTATTTTTCTTATTTTTTAAAAATAAGCGCTTGTTTTGATTTCTTTAAAAAGCATACTATTTTTAAATAAAATAAAATATTAGCCAAGCTATCTATAAATTTTAGCCTTTGCAAACTTATTAACAGTATCAATGCAAAGGGTCTGCCATAATTTCAATAAAACCAACAGTAATAAGAAAGAATGTGATATGCTTTTTGAAAACAAAAATAAAATACATAATTTAGAGGCTTGGTTGGCATTTAATATAAACAATGTCAAACTGGTACATTTTTTTTTATTATTATGCAGTAAATATTTTTTTAATTGTAAATCAACATCAAATTATATACTCTGTTTTATTTGAGTAACGACAATTGATACATTTAAATTCTACTTTGATACAGAATTGATATTTGTAATAATATTGAAATTTTTTACTAATTTAACTATATTTTGGGACTTTCTTTTTTCTTTTCTCTTTTGTTTACTTAACAAATTTTATGTTTAAAAACCCTCAAAGGTCATACACCCTTTTTATGTGGTGGTCTCCATTCTTTTATTAATTTATTTTACCCTTTCCACAAAATGGGGTACACCTAGTGCTTTGAATTAATTAAAATAAAATGTGTCAGGACCTCTAAGTCCTATAAACTATGATGACTCCACATTGAAACTATGTAGTGGTCTCTGTGGAATTGAAATCATGTTAATGAGTTTGCATTCTTAGATCCATTGCAACAATTATATCATTAATTAATTAAAGGACCTACATGGTCCCCAACATTGGATTTGGTCTCCAAGGCCTAAATGTCATCCATATATTAACAAATGCATGAACAGATATTGGAATATTAAAGTTAGAAGAAAAAATAATTAAAAAAAATTAAAAAGTATTTATATATATCAGCTACTCAGAAACATCCACTTGTCTTACATGTGGCACTGATATTATGTTCAATTCGTCCAAGTGTGCTACATACTTTGTTTTTGCAATAAAGACTCACTTTCTCTCTACAAACTTTAGTATGTATATATATAGATACATACATATTTTTTTCAAATTTAAAAACTATTTGTACAAATTCCTCTAACAAGCTTCATTGACTTTGGTTTATTAGAAAAAGCTAATCTTTCAAAGTCAATCAAAGTTTTTAAAAACAAATTTGACTCTTTGACATGAGCACATCACTTATCCAAGATAAGCAGACATTGTTGTTTTATTCTGTTTGTGAGACAAAGAAGTACTAATAAAAGAATCAATTGTTTATGTGTTTGTGGAGAATTGAGAATGATCTCCACATTTGAATATGGTGCTCCCACTTTCAAAGACATTTTCTGTCATTTTTCTAGTGGCTTTCATTTTGTGTTCTTCACTTGAAACTAGGAGCGTGTTCCAAGACAAAGCCAATGGATTGGACATGGATTCATGGCTTTTGGAAACAAGTTATTGGGAGTAGGTCAATTTTGTTGATGTATGAGTGTGATTTATATATATATATATATATATGTGTGTATGTGTGTATTTTTAAACACACGCATATATACATGTACATATTCATATATGAAATTGCATGTGGTTGATTCTATTTTGAAATTATCAAGCTTGGTAGTTTATGGAAATGATAATGATATTTTTTACTACATAAAATTAGGATTGTAACATTGGTCAATAGCTAAATTCTCACACATGTACACTTGCTATATGCACTTACTCTCTATATATAAAGGAACATTAACATAGATAAAATATCCTCAATTGCTACTGTATGTGAAAAAACGTTAATAATGTATATATATATATATATATATATGTGTGTGTGTGTGTGTAGAGAGAGAGAGAGAGAGAGAGAGAGAGAGAACATAAACAGCATTCAATATTAATTAACAATGAGTTAATGAATTGTTATGAGTACTAAGGAATTATATATTTTGGTATTTTCCATGTTTTTACTGATGATGAATGCAAGCAAATTTTTAGCTCATACAATTTTATATCAAGTCTATAAGGGTGACATATATTGTTTTAAAACTTTTAAAAGAGTGGAAAAATATTAATTTGTTGTTGTCTAATATCTAATCACAATAGAACTTGATCCATGTATTTATTCAGTGCTTCAATTCTTGTTCTTTAAAATTATATTAAAAATTGATTTGTTTAAAAAAGCTGTAAATTCTTATGTGTACTGTATAATGGAGAGACCTAATTGTAGACCACTGATTTGCAGAGGTTTTGGTTTAACCAATTACTTTAATCATGTGTGTTTGTTCTATTTGCAATTTAATGTACCAAATCAAATCTAATTAGAACCAATCAGAACCGAGATTAAATCTAACATTTTGGAATGCTAGCATGAACACACATGTATTGTAGTTTTCAAATGTAATTGAAGTCATGCTTAAAGAGATGGGTATTTATGTAATTATATTGATTGAAACTTAAAGGTTCTATTAAGAAGGATTGATTAATGCTGAATTCTCACACACACACACATTTCAAATTCAAATGTTATGAATTTCAAAAGTAAAACCTTTGAGAATAACATCCTAAAACAGAAATAAGATTTTTTTTAATCAATACAAGTAAATTTAATTAAAGGTCATACTTAATACACATTCAAGTTTTTGGAACGGGAAGCCCTTCATATGGATAAATGATAACATTGGACGAGAACAGTCTAAATTTGTCATCCAATGGTTACCCCCCCCCACCCCACGGCGACGGGATGGGCTTGGATCGGTGACCGCCCTCTGAACCCCAACAGGGGAACAGGGAACTGAGATCAGAACCGAGATGGGAACATCAGCAGGTCCTCTCAAACTGTCTCTGCCAACACAGATCCTATTGGGAACACCCCAAGTGGGAACCGCGTTCTCATTGAGTTCCCCTCCCCGTCTCCTATTACCGTGCAGAGTGGACGAACGACCCATCGACCGCGGTACCCCAGAGCCGTTGGATGCAAACATGAACGTCATCCACTGAATGGCGACGTGGAGTGATCATTCGTCGAATGAGCAGTGCCCACCTGGAGGGAGGAATACCTCGAGGAAGCTTCCCAGAATGTGATATCAATGCTTTCGTCTTATCCACAAAAAGAAAATGCCGGAAAAAGTAAAAGGATAAAGTTGTAGAAAGTGGAAAAGTATGCAGAAAGTGGGGGAAAGAAGGAGAAGGGAGATCTAGTCTGGCTTATTTATTTGTTTATTTATTTCAAGAGAGCTATTACATCATTGCAATTTATACCAAAGTAAAAATAAATAAAAACTACTTCTCATGGTATTTATCCGATTCTCAAATTTTGCAATTACTTGCAAAAAGGTAAACTATAGGTTCCAAATTTGCAACTCAATTGTTAAAATGTTAATAGAAAATTTTGATTGCTAATACAGAGTGACATGAAACTTGTGTTTCAAAGTACTCTTGTGATTTTATGATCTCGATTGTGGACACTTGTTAATAATTTCAATAACTGAAATAATAATAATAATAATAATAATAATAATAACAATAAAATCATACAATTCAAACAAGTTTGAGGAAAACAATTGAAAAACTATGCTTATATATATATATATATATATATGTTTAAATGAATGCTTATAATTTAATAAGTATCATAAGACCAGATAAAATTTCCTCTGTGCCATATAACATGTTTAAAGATGACATTTGATTGGTTGGATATGTTTTGGTTTATTTTTGTGGTTACTGACGTGGCTGTTGTTGCAATTATTGTGTATGTATTTACAAATTTTTTAATTATTATATATACATATATATACCTTTTATTCAAAAAATAATTTTTTGATAATTTGAAACACGTGATTTTATTTTTAAAATACAACTAATTAAAAATCCAATATTAGAACGTTCTAGAAATATATTAAAATTTCATCATCATCTGATATAAATATATATATATATATATATTTATTATTAAATTATTATAAAAAATAAATCACTTTGTGCATTATTTTTTAATAATTAAAATTTATACCAATTAAAAATGCATATGCCAATTACAACAAATCCAATAGATCAGATTTGTCCTTGAAATGAAAGAATTATAAAGAGAAGTAGTGTAGAACTAGCTTTTAAGCTCCTTAAAGTATTACAACGTAATTTGGATTAGCACATACATTTGAATACTTTATTTTGATATATTTATATATATCTTCAAATGTCATTTTAAAAGTAAATTAAAATAAAAAAAAATATTTTATTATTTAATACAATTCAAGGTTTTTCTGTAAATGTTGATGTGGTTCATATACCGCAAATGGTAATTAAAATTTTTATCTTTAGCTTTAAGACATGTACTCTAGCTATATTCACCTATCAAGATACTTAAAAATTCATTTTAAATACATTCTTGGCTTTATCAAGTGTTATATATATATATATATATATATATAATTTATTTTAAAAGCAAGTAGATGAAATATTCATTCAAATATAAATATACATTTCTCATTGTCATTCTAAAAAAATTAAAAATTAAATACAATCACTACTAACAACTTTTTGTCTTCTTTTTGTAACCTCAAAAAAATTGGTAAAAATTATTCTAGAAAGAACCTTATAATTTATTTTTAATTATTTATCTAATTAAGTAATATCTCTCTCTCTCTCTCTCTCTCTCTCTCTCTCTATATATATATATATATATATGAATTCTCTCTATATATATCTTTTTCTATTTTTTGTCTACTTAAGATCAAAAAAACCCATAAATATTGTATTAGATCTTTGTTTAATATCACAGGATTATTTCTTTTTCAAACTTTATATAAATGATTTATTGATATCACACAACGCTATATGTGCTGACTAGAATGTTTTCTATTGAATGTATTGTAAATTCCCTATAAATGCATACATAAAATTCTTAATGAACTAACCTTTACAGGGTATCTTTCTATTTCATTGAATTTGTACCGTAATTATCTAATACGTAAATGTTTTACTGCTTTATATGGAAACTTATGTATAAAAGTGCCTTTCTATAGTTGTTAATTGCAAAATCAATTATGTACTTACATGAAGTATATTTTTTTTTTATTGATTTAAAAAAACAACCTCCAACTTCTTACATGGATTGTAATTATTTTTATGCCATATACTAATTAATCAACATTTAATTTCTATTTTATTTCAATTTCTTTCCCACAGAAAAGATGGCAATTACTTTAATAAACGTTTAGATTCTTAAATATTTTGTTAAGAAAAAAGAAACCATGATACAATTTTGTATTAGTCATGGAACTTTAAACATTATGTCTACATATCAATTGGTAACCTAAATCATCACAAATACTTGCTTTGATTCTATTTCATAGCTTTGTAGGATTTCTTGGTGTATGTTTAGGAAAAACTATAGTAGATGTTATTATTATTATTATTATTATTATTATTTTGATGTTTTATGAATTCTTAATTTGCAATGCTCATTTGCTGCAAAAAAAAAACACTTTTATTTTTATTTTCTAATATTTCATTTTAAAACATAAACTCTCAAATATTAAATAGTTTGTGTGATAATTATCTATAAGATTCATAATAATAATAATGTGTTTTAACATTAATAAATATAATATTAACAAACACAGTTATAACCATAAAAGATTTTAACATATTATTCTTTAAATATATCCTTCCAATTTTAAATCAATGTAATGTATATACTTTGTTTAAGTCTAACAATAAATACATAAGTACCAATATCTTAGCATTGTCAAAATGAAACCACATCAATGTATAAGTATTACAGTATTTAATGCAATATGATTTTAGAAACCTCAAAGTCTTTAATATTCAAAAAAAATTTATATTTGAGACCACAAAAATTAAGAATTTAATCTAAATTTATTTTAAAATTTGCATCTAAAATATACACTATATTATAAAGCCTCTAAATATTTTTAAGTATAACCAATTATAAATCTATCTTTAACTTATTTACCACTTGTACATTTAATTCTAAAACAAGCAATGATATTGATCTGCTAGAAACCCTTAAATTTCACTTATTAATTTAGAGTTGCATTAACAAGTACAAGTTTTGAAAAGATCAAGGTTGTAATTTTTTTATTAAACCAAGTTTAAATGTTTTCTTTCTCCAAAGATCTAATTGCAAAGACACCAACTAATAATTCTTGCAATTAGATTCACAAAGCATGCATACAATGCTTGCAAGAACAATTTATTTGAAGTAATTGCATAATACTGATGTAATTGATTAGATTGCATGATATTAAAGATACTTTGTATTATATTTTGATAGCTATTTCTACTTTGACATTAGCGTTATCTTAAGCATTATAGACTTCTCTAAGTTCACTTGCACTTCTTTGCTTCAAAAACATATTTCCAAAACTATCTTTTTATATATGCAAATTCTAAATAATGATCATAAGATCTTAAATTTAATTACATAAAAACCTAATTCAAATTGCATATAGCTCATTAACTATTAAAAAATATTTATTTTTCTTAAAATATATATATATATATATATATATATATATACACATATATATTATTAATTTTAAAAAATTAAAATTTATAATTATAAATATTAAAATAATATTAAAATAATATTATTAATAGTAAAAGTTGTAGTGACAAGAATATGCTATGTTTTACAAAATATTTTTTATAAGTTATTGGATTATAAATCAAAATTAGATTGTAAATATTTTTGATAAAAATAGATAATAATTTTAAAATAAAAAATTAAGAAAATATTTTTCATGTAAAACTCATAATTACTAATCTAATCAAGTATAGTAATTTGAATCCAAATAAATATAAAATATCAGGTTTTTTTTATTTAAATTAATATTTATAATATATTTTACTTAAATTAAATTTAAATTAATTGATTTTTTTATATTACAACTAATAGCTAAATAACTAATAGAAAAATTAACAAAAAATAAAAATATATATGAAATTTATTAGCAAGTTTTTTTTTCACATTGTATTTAATAAGCATCTTTATATACAATAATATATTAATGCTCACTATTATAAGAATATATATTTTTAAACGAAATTTTTGTTATCAAATAGTCTATTTTTAGACTAATATTAATCAAATGACTAAAATAGAACTTTATATTTAAAAAATAGATGTAACTTCTACTTTAATTTGTTTGATTGACTAAAACTGAAAAACTTTAATAGATTGGCTTTATATTGAATTATCTTAATCATAAAAAATTGGTTATTCAATGCAACATCATTTCCCTTGATAACAACTTGTATTGTGTATTAAAGTTGAGATGCATTTGCAAATGCATCTCAAAGAAAATCACCACACAATACAACGAGGTCGACTTATTTCTCCATGCAGTTGTTCCTTTCACGTTGCATTGACAGCAAATGGATTTGGAATTTCCCTCTCATTTTCATTTTCTCTCATTCCACAACATCGTTTGCAAATTCTTTGTCCAAAGTTATGAAGAAGTTATGTAAACATCAACTTGCCAAAATATCAACGTATTGGTGTTTTTGACGCAATAACAACTGATAACTGTGACTTGGAGGATTGAATTACTTCCTGTTCACCTGATTTGAAGCTTATCATTTCCAGTCAGGGGCTCAATTTCGGTTTTTGTACTTAGCTTCAGCGACGTTTACTGCAAATGGGCTTATTTTTTTTTGTTTCTTTTGCAGTCCTGGCATTGGATACCTTGTCCTGCAAAAAGACGAAGTGGGTTTTTGGTCAAGGCAGGGGACAAATTTTCAACTCAATCGGCTCAATAGTGAAAAGTGTGAGTGAGCTTTAGTCAATGTTGCTTTTCATAATCCATGAGAAGATTCTCGTGCAGCAAAAGCAAGGAAAACTCTCCACAAAAACGAAGAATATCAGTGTCAACAGTTTGCCTACTATGAGACCCACCCTCGAATGAAGTGCACTTCGTTGAAGTGAATTAGTGATGCAAAAACAATTGTGGACAATCTTGCTAGTAAGTGTTCGAATATTGTAAGCATATCGTAACTCAATTTTGTCAATAAATGAGTTTTCAATTAGATATAGAAGTGAAAAGTCTGAACTATTTAGACAAAATGCGCATAACTGCAGTAAATTAGGGGAAAAGTCTAGGATGTAGAAACACCAGATAAAGCCACTTTTTGATTCATGCAAACAAACTCGTTAATCTCCAGGTACACTTTCATCATGGACGTTGCTAGGGTGGGCTCAGAGAGGATACCTGCCGTCGCATTGAATGAAGTTACACACAATTGACAACATTACGTCGAAACGACTCTGATTAATTATTTGTCCTGTTCAACCTCACCAAATGTGATGGATGTCAGGGTCTTATGAAGATGAAATTCTCAACTTAACATGAAAAAAGTATCAGCAACAAGTTTTAAGAATGATTCATAATTCTGAACTCAAGTATGTAGTTATTTTGTTTTACAGGCCCAGGTCCTATTCCAAATGATTTATGCGCCATAAAAGCATCCAGTCATTTTACAAGGCTATGTTGAAAGTTGTTCATTGTATCAGCTTCATGTCTAGAATACTTGGTGACAAAGTGCAAAGACATGACGTCTATGACATTTCGACGACGTTGCAGTTGACACAAAGAACAACTTCGTAATCTAGATCGACTTGGAGGATAGACAGAGTAGTTTGTGGAGGTTGCTCCTGCTCATGGTCACCTACTGTGTATCTCATTCTCAAGCTGTTGCCATCCTTTTAATTCTTCTAAGGGGCCATAGCCCTCACTCCCTTGCTTTACGATGCCAAATTGAGCTAGTATTATTCTCGTTCTTAAATTGTAATCCACATAACAGAATGCAAGGGTGCAAGACCTAAACATCTTCGTAGAAAGAAGTGTTGGGATTAAAGAAGTGTTTCATCCGGATTGGAGATGTGCAATGAAGCTAATGCTAGCATTGTTAAATACACTGAATTGTGTTTATTTACATAAGACTTGCCACTATTCTGCCATTATTCCTTTTAAAATTATTGGTGTACTATATTTGGTGCTTCTACAAATTAAAGGAGTGACTATCAGTTTAACCTTTATAGAGAATCTTGCCTATGTAGTTGAAATCATTTTAGCTAATGACTCTAAATTGATGGTTCTATTAGTATAATGTTGGTATCGTAATATGCTTCAACAGTCTCCCTCACATTACATTTCTTATTACTGCCATAATTAATTCTCTCTCCCTGAAGTTGTTATGTTATTGTTTTTCAATATCAAGGGGCTATTATCTATCAAAGTTGTAGGAGTCATGTGGTAGATGTTTTGGCTATTATTGTGGCAATTAGTGTGGACTATGTTCAAATTTCTTATTAATATAATTGATATATTTCAGAGAGCTTGTTTTGGCAACTTGGAAGCAAAGAAAACCTTGTTGCTTGATTTGCTAAATGAGATAGTGAGAAATGATATATTACTCAAGGTAAAGAGCAAAAAAATATATTTGTATTACTTTGTCTTTGCAAAATAAATAGGCAGTGATACCATAATATTGGATCAGTGCTTAATTAGATGGTGGAAAAATTCATAAAAATTCATAGAGTTGGATATCTTTAATATATAAATTAAAGAGGGTTGAACATGAGACCCATTCACAATTATTATCATGAAAACCTATTGAATTTTAAATATATGCTTAATAAAGAACTTTTGTATGTTTTAACATTTGAAATTGTCAATATAAGAGAAGTAATTAAAGTCATCGTTATAGTGACCATGGCAATTTAGATGCTTCACTTGAGAAGGCTAATTAAGGTTGATATGTCTAGATTTCGATTACATACTTTTTGTTATCTTGAAGCAAATCTTTTTAATTATTTGTAAGAAATTAATTCTTTCTAATAATTTTATAAGAATATTTATTTTTTATTTTTTACTAGAAATATATATAATATTTATTTTTTAAAATATTTCATTTTTCTTAATGAAGTATTGTTAGATTTTAAAATATTTTGTTATGTATATAATATAAGGTTCTTGATAAGATTTGTGGTATTGAGGTTATTACAAAATTAAGGTATTGACTTTGTTGCTTCTATATTAAGGTTGTGTAGTAGCAACCTTATCCATGTAATTTCTTTTATTTTTATTTTTGACATCACCAATAAAGATTTAAGTTCTTTTTTCTATATGATTGATATATTCTTAAGTTAGATGAAAATATTGCTAGTTGATTTTTGTTTGTTTGAATCATATACTTAATTTGAGTTAAAAAATGTACTAAGTTGCATGTTATTTTATTATAGAAAGAAGATGCCTATGTCACTTGTCTTTTAAAGGTATTATAAGACTTTCTTTGCAGTACTTGTGTAAGCTTGGAGTAATTTGGTCATAAATTAATTAATGATATTTACTACATCTGATAAATTTGACTTGGTATTTATTACAAATATCAAGCCTTTCATGAGGCTTTAATACTCATTTTTATCTATTGGTTCTAATCCATTTCAAAGTATAGATAAGTTAATTTTTCTATAAACATAGAATAATAGTTGTACTCTTACATACCAATTTTTTTAAGAAATCTGATAATATATTAGTTTTAGATAAAGAGCAATCCTTCTTGCAAGTAAATAAATTATTGTCTTATGTAGAGTTTCATGCATCCTAAGTTCGATATTTTTTACTTCTTATTTAATGCTTCTTTTATCAATTGCAGTCCTCTAGTGTTGTCTCCTATCAACATAATGTCATTGACATAGAAAAATAGAATCGTGTAAAATTTAGAATTGATGATTTTCATATATAAGTTATAATTTGTATTATTGCAAAGAAATCCAAAGGTAAAATTGTACAAATCTATATCTATGTACTAGACTTATCTATATTCTTAAAGTTTATATAATTTTTGTTTCAATTTGTAAACTAAATGCTTATGATTTTATGTATAAAACCTTAAAATTATCTAATATAAATCTCTTTTGTTAATATTCCATTCATTATACTTCCTTGATATTAAAGTGCATTAATTTCCAATATTTCTAAGTAACTAAAGCAATGACTATTTTTTATTGTGGTTCATTTGATTGTAGATAAAAATATTTTTTAGAAGTTATAATCTTGTCTTTATTAAAATATTTATGCTATAATTCTTCTTTTGAATTAATTTGATGTTCTATCTATTGACAATTTTATCTTATCAATTTTTTTTTTACTTCTACTCTAGTTTTCAAGAAGTCTCTAATTTTTCTTTTATCTTTTAGTAATAGCAATAGCCATTTCAATTTCTTTTTAATATACATAATTTATTATTTTTATTCTTTTATACTTCTTTTAGAAAGTTTCACTTGTTTATTTTCTTTTATCAAATTTTTTTATCATTGATGGATTGACAAATATATACTTATAATATCAATTTTTTGACTTTTTTTTAATTAATAATAGATTATTTATTTTTTTTGATAATTCATAAGCATATTAGAAGTTATGGATTATCTTCTTTTAAATTGATATTGCTTTAAGTATTTTCTTTGTTCTCAAATTCTTTTTATTACTTATCTTAAGTAATATTAGATATTTTTTTTCCTATATATATTATTATGGTGTAGCTTGTAAAAATAAAGAATGCAATGGCACAAATGCAAGAATAATTGAAGGAATTAATGTTTGCAATATATCAATTCAATTTACCACCATAAGAAAGAACAATAATAACAAAAAGTAGAGATATAGAGATGATTGAAGTTGCTTCAATATTTGCACCAAATCATATTCTTTTTTTTATGGTGGAATACCATTCAAGCACTAGAAAAATAAGGATTATCTTACTTAAGAAGTTTGATTTTAAAAGATCAAAGTTTTGAGGATTTATCAATCAAGTAAAACTAAAAATTGAACTTCAATCCAAAAACTATCCAACTCTAAGATCACAAGTCAGGTTTATTGAAACACTACTTTTTAATTTTTTATTATCATGGTTTTTATCTTTTCTTAAATGATGTGAATCAATATTGCACAATTTGAAAGCTTTTTTGGAAGAATTTCAATCTATGTATGAAGAACATGATGTAGTTTATATTGCAAGAAACAAGATCTATAATTTATAATAAAAAAATAAATTTGTAACATTATATGCTTCATAATTTAGATAAATTACAATTAATATCAAATAAGATGATATTATACTTATTAACCAATTTTTTTATAGATTATAATATAAGGTAAAGAAATTGATGCTTAATTTATCTAATCTTTAAACATTGTTTCAAGCAATTGATTTTGTTGTAAAGTGTGATAATTAACTTTTTAAATTTTAATTTGAAAATCACATAAGTAGGCCTCAATATTATTATAATTCTACGGTAATACTATTGTCTTTTCAACACATATCTTTTAAAGCAGATGATATGCAAATTGATATAATATATTTTAAATTTCTTATTGAGCAAAAAAAGACTCCTCATTATCAAGAAGGATTGTATTTATATTAAGGAGAATCTAAGCACATTGCTCAATATTGTTGAAAGAAGCAACATAATTATAAAATAAAAATATGACTTTCAAAGAAAATAATATGTTAGAAAATGAATTTTTTCAATTATAATAAGGACAATACGGCTAAAACCTTGCACAATACTTAGTAAAGGTCCTATTATCTCCTCAAAATCATCTCTTTGTTTTATAATAGATGTTAGTTTAGGATCTAAACATCACAAAGCCTCTGCTTTGCTAGATTCAAGAGCCTCAATTTATTTTTTAAATGAAGAGTTTGTTAAAAGTCATAAAATATTTTTAATAAAGAAAACAAAATTTATTTATATAGAAGTCATAGATAGACATCCGTTATCTTTTAGAGACATTATTCATAAAATATTTTCTCTAAAAGTAGTAACTAATAGTTATAGTAGCTTTGTCGTATTTAATATCATTAGATCTCTTTTTAATTCAATCATTTTAGATTTATTGTGGTTAAAAAAATATAATCTTTAAATAGATTAAATTTCTTGTAATCTTGACTTTTTTAAAAGTATAACTAAGAGTATAATGAATCAAATAGAAAGTCATAAGTCTAATATAACCAAACTTGTATTTGTAGGTGTAAGAGCTTTCTTGCATGTTGTAAAAGAATGATCATCTTATGTCATTTATGCCACACCTATCAATAATAGTAAAAATACTTCAAATGGCATTCTTAGACAATATTAAGATTTTAAATATATATTTGAGAACAACAATGCATATATCCTTTCAAAATTTTATTCTTATGATTGTTTAATTGACCTTAAAGAAGAAATTTAATTACCATTTGAATTAATCTATAATTTATGATAAAATAAGTTAGGTGAATTCAAAGAATATATTGAAGAAAATATAGCCAAGAACTTCATACTTCATTCCAAATCTCTAGCAAGAGCTCTAATTTTATTTGTAAAGAAAAAAATTAAATCATTACAAATGTGTGTTGATTATTGAAGACTCAATAAGATTATCATCAAGAATACATACCTGCTACCTTTGATATTTGGACTTCTTGATCAATTGAATCAAATTAAGATCTACAAAAGAAATAAATCTACAAGGGGTATATAATTTAGTACATATCAAAAAAAGAGATGAATAAAAGGCTGCATTTCAAATCAAGTATGGATATTTTGAATATAATGTCATGCCTTTTGGACTTACAAATGCACTAACAAATTTTTAACATTTAATGAATGATATCTTTTGAGAATCTTTAGACAATTTTATTATTTATTATCTAATGACATCTTAATTTATTCAAAAAATATAGAAAAATATAAACTCCATGTTCATTGTGTATTATAAAAATTAAGAGATATAAAACTTTATGCTAAGATAAAAAAAAAAGTGTATATTTTACACTACTCAAGTCAATTTTTTAGGATACATCATTTTAAATGATGGACTTATGATGGATCTTAAGAAAGTTAAAACTATTATGGATTGAAAAATCTCAAAAAAAATAAGAGATATCTAATATTTTTTAGAATTTCCAACTAATATCAGATCTACATTAAAGACTTCTCTCAAATTACAACTCTACTTATATGTTTGACTTATAAAGACAATCTTTAATAGAATGAAGAAGTAGAAGTAGCATTTGAAGCTTTGAATATAGTATTTATTTTTGTACTAATATTATATTGCATTGAATTTTTTAAGCCATTTTTTTATCAAAAAAAATACATTAGACTTTGCTTTGAGTACTATATTATTACAAATGAGAATAGATGATAAACTTTGCTTAATAGTTTTTTATTTCAAAATTTTTTTAGTAGTTAAAATCAACTATGAAATCCACAACAAAGAACTTCTTGTAATCATGGATTTGTTTTAAGAATGATGCCATTATCTAGAAGGTGCTCTTAGTTTAGTCACTATGTATATGGATCATAAGAACCTTAAATATATTATGTCAACATGCAGTTTGAACATAACTAAGCTTCTTAAAGCATGTCTTTATGAAGATTCAAATTCAAGATTACTTATCAACTTAAAAAATAACAAGATTTTTCAAACGTACTCTCTAAATAATCTTACTTTGTACAAAAGAAAAAAGATGCCACTTTTGATTAATAATGGATAATTTTCTTAAAATAAAAGCATATTTATTTTTAAATAATATAATAAAAAATAATTATTAATTAAATTTTTATTAATCAAGGTCAATCAAGTATGTCTTTTTATTTTCTTATTTTTGATATTAAAGAAAATCTTTCAAATTCTTATAATACTTTTAAGTTTGAATTTAAGAACAATTTACTATATTTTAAGTGGCGCTTATATATTCCGAAAGGTGAAGCTCAATTATACATTCTTTAAGGTCATTACAATTTTCTAGCAATAAGATATTTTAGATATAATAAGACTTTGGAACTAATATTGAAGGATCTTTAGTGGCTCCAAATATTGAACGCGAGCAAAGATTTTGTACAATCTTGTGATGTTTGTTTAAGATCAAAAACTCCTTGTCATCAATCTTATAAACTTTTTTAGCCATTATCCATTTGAGAACAATCATGGTCTTCTATTTCTATGGATTTTATCATGGATTTTATCATGGATCTTTCAATCTCAAGTTCTTATGATTCTATATTTGTGATAGTAGATTATTTTATCAAGATGGTATATTTTATATTATATATAAAATCTATCTTAGATGAAGAAATAGCTAAGCTTTTCTTTGATAATATCTTTTACTATTATAGAATGTCTAAGGATATTAAATCAAATAAGAGAATTGAGTTTGTATGAAGATTTTGAATAATACTTTTTAAGCTTCTAAAAGTAGACATTAAAATATCTTTAACTTTTTATCTTCAAACTGATAGACAAATATAGCATGAAAATCAAATTTTGGAATAATATTTGATACAAACTATCAACTACCAACAAGATGATTGGACGACTCTTTTTCCATTAGAAAAGTTTGTTTATAATACATTCTTCTAAACAACAAATATATTTTTTTATTAATTATGGTTATTATCTATAATTTGATACTTTTAACTTTTCAAAAGTTAATAATTATATAATATAATATTTGATAAATTATTTATTTAAGCTATATATAATAATGAAGGCGCATCTAAAAGAGACTTAAGAACAAAAAAAGAGCAAAGCGGATGTGTATCATAAGGAACAACTTCATTTTTATATTGGTGATAAAATATGATTACTTTGTTGTAATATTAAAACTATTTGATCTTATAATAAGTTGAATTATTATATACTTGGACCATTTCTTATTTATAAACAAGTCAATTAAATTGCTTATTGATTACATCTATCAGGGTCTATGAAAATCCATCTTGTATTTCATGTTGTATTACGTAAAACCTTTTTTAAGAATGCACCAAGCCCCAAGCTATGGAAGGTAGAAGGAGTATTGCAACAACAAGATTCTAATTTAATAGAATCTTAAATAATTCCAATTAAATCTTAATAATACTAATCAAGCTTTAATCAATCCAAAAAAATCTCAAAGAATTCAAATGAAGTTTTTAAATAAAACATAAAATATATCTTAAATAAATTCCAACCAAATCTTATTTATTCCTAATTAAAATTCTAATAGTCCTTATTTAAATCTTAATTAAATTCTAAATAAATCCTAATTCCTAACCAATTCCTAAATCCTAAATCAAACTCTAATAAAATTAATGTAATATTGAGGCACTTTAGAACCTCAATATGTATCAATTATACCATTGATCTTAATTAAGATTTTATACACCTTTCAAAAACTAAGATAGCAATAAGCACACAAAATTTGAAGAAGATCAAACTTACCAAATAGAAGATCAATCCTAAATTCCATTTGGGTATTGGCTAGCATCCTACTTCAATCTAAATGTTGAACTTCCAATGCCAATATCTCCTTCTTGATTCATTGAATTGCCTCCAAAATATACTTAAACTTTGGAATTCAAATCTACACTTTATAAAAAAAAAAAAAAAAAATCACTTTATTCTAATCAATAGATTGTTAAAGATCTTAAAAGCACTCACTAATCTTCAAGTTCTAATTTTTGAGACCTCAACCCACAAAAACCTTCATATACTTTGATCTAATCATTTGATTGACAAAAACATTTATACACATAGTAATAACTATATCAACAACACATAACTCAAAAATCAATCGTACATATATCATAGAACTCAAAAAACTTTCAATTTTATAAACATAATTTTATTTTTTAAAATGTAATCCAACCAAAAACATCACTAACTTTGAAAATCTTTCAATAATTGAATATTAACTCAATTGACACAAAAATAATGCTAAAAAGTTTCTTTTCTATTTTATTCTCAAATCTCACTCTTTTATCTATTAAAGAACCTTAGAGTTATTGTAGGTATGTGATTTTAAGCCTTTGAATCTGTTTTCAACCTAGGTTGACAACTAATCCTCTTTAGATATCAATATTTGATAATTTGAGATAATTTTTACTTGAACCTATTCATAATTTTCTTTTAAATATGTCTACATCAATTACTTATCTCATTTATTTTGATTTGAGGAATTTATGTTCCTACAAAGCAAATAGAAGTCCCATCTCTAAAAGGCAGCATTAAGACTAAACTTTTTATTACCTTCTTATCATTTATCCTTCTTTTTCTACTACATATATCTATTAGGATCATTTTTAAAACATCCATATTTTTATTTTTTACCATATAATTATATTACTACATGACAATGTATTTTTTTGGAACTATATAAGATAGTGAGTATTCTAAAAAAAAGACAAATATTATTGCCTCTTATAGAAGTGGGTAATAATCAAGAATTTGAGTTAGAAGAACTCTTAGATTCAAGGCATCATTGACTTAGGATGGAATATCTTATTCATTGACAAAGATACAATATTAATAAATGCACATGAGAACTAACAAAAAATCTCACAAATGCAACAAAGAAGCTTAAAGCTTTTTATTAACAACATCCATCAAAATCTAAATAAAAGATAACAAATCTTTGTTATAAAAGAAATACAATCTAAGAAAGATTTCATTTTTTTTTTTAATCTTTATTTATAATTTCTATATAATTGTAGTATTATGGAGATAGAAAACTAACAACCAATTGATTTAACTTAAGAATCACCATTTGTTGACTTATTAGATGAGATATTTCAATTATCACAACCTTCAAGATAATGTAATGGACATGAAGATCTTCAAGAATAACAAGTTCTTCTTCAAATTGATGGCAAGATACAAAATTTTTGATATCATTACTTAAGAAGAAAATCTCAATGTTTGGTAATATTATTTTAGGTAAAAATGACTCTTGATGGAATTACAAGTATTTTGTTTGAAGGAAGTTATAAAGGTTTCAATATTCATCAAATAATAGGATAGTCTTCTTGCTTTGGAATGAAACATTATTGATAGCTGAAAAGACGTATCAACTACCTTTGAAGGAAATAAAGATGAGAGTAAGTAGCAAATACAATTTATAGCATCTTAAACTTTCTTAACACATGATCGCCACTCATTGTAGAACTTGTTTCTAAAAAGAAAGATAATGCCATAAACATATATTTATTATGATTATTACTTAAATAATATAAATAAATAGAAATAAATAAAAATAGATTAATTTCATAATATCTTTTTAAAAAGCTTTTTAGAAGCTTCGTGGATGTTGCTTTGACTTTACATGTATTTGTAGTCAATTGATAGTTTAGAAACTTAGTCAATAAATTAATCATATACTATATGTATTGGTAGCTTGTGAAACAAGCTATCTATGTGGCATCCATATAAAAAACTTGCTTTGTAAGTTAAGATATGTATTGTGTAAAATCAACATATTTTGAAAATCTTATAAAATATCACCACATAACTTCTATATAGGTAGTATATATAGGGGCAAGAGTGAAGCCTTTTTCACTCTTATCAATTCTTTTTTTGCTTCTAGTCAAGTTTTCAAGAAGTCTCTAGTTTTTTTTTTTTTTTTTTTTTTTTTTCTTTTGGAAATAGTCATTTTAATTTCTTTTTAATATACATATTTTATTATTTCTATTTTATCATAATTCTTTGAAAAAATCTCACTTGTTTATTTTTTTTCATTGAGTTCTTGTCTTTGACATCAACCCATGTTCTTATAAGCTTTATAAAAAACTTTCAATTTTGAGGTAGTAACTAGGAAAAAAAATATAATCTTTTAAGTAATAGAATGCTCTTCTAAGTTTGGATGAGATACATCTCGTTGCTACAATAGATTTGTATTGTCTTGTAAGTTGTTGTTTTTCTAAGTTTGATAAAGATAACTTCTATTATTTTTTAATTAGTTAGTTTTTTTTCTTTGAAAATTCTTGTGAGATAATTGAATATGTCAAAGTTTGACATTAAAAGATTGGTAGTCATGTTAAAAAGTAGAAATATCATAGTACATTTGTTGAATTTGATATCAACTACCATAAAAAAAAAAAAAAAAAAAATCTTTATGGAGTCAAAGATGTAGTTACAAAGTCGTTTCTTTTGTTCTTCAAAAAGAAGATCCATGTTCTATGGCTGTCAAGGACATATATATTTATAGTGATAATTATGTAGATAATAAGAATAGATAGAAGTAAATCAAAGTAGATAAATATGATAATATCTTGTAGACAGCTTTGTAGAAGCTTCATAGATACTACTTTGCCTTTATATATGTCTATAAGTGATTGGTAGGTTGAAAACTTAGTCAAGAAGGAGGCTGCGTGTTGACATGTTGAACTTTTATAGTATAAGTTGGACATATGGTGCACACCTAGGAAACTTACCTTGTAAATTAGACATGTGTCCTAAAAGTTGGACGTGTATTACAAGTCCTATCAAGGAGCAACAAGATTATCAAGCAATGAAGATATAGAGATGGTTGGAATTGCTTCAACATCTAGACCAAGCTATACTACTGCTTCTACAATGAAACATCATTCTAGTTTTAAGGAACCAAAAATTAGATTGTTTGAAAAGTTTGATAGCATAAGATCTAAGTTTTGAGGATTCATCAATGAGGTACAAGTGGTGATTGAACTACAACCTCAAGGTTATCCAATTCAAGGATCACAAGTCAAGTTTATTGAAATATTACTTTGATGTTCTGCTTTATCATGGTTTTTATCATTTCTCGAATAATATGATTTAATATTAGATAATTTGGAAGCATTCTTAGCAAAGTTTTAATCTATATATGGAGAATATGATGCAATCTGTATTGCAACCAACAAGATTTGTATCATGCAATAAGGCAGTCGATTAGTGACATTATACGCTTTATAATTTTGACAATTAGTAACAGATATCAAGTGGGATGATGTAACATTCATCAGCCAATTTTTCTATGGATTACAATATGAAGTATAGAAATTAATGCTCAATTTTTTTGATCCTTAGACATTGAGTCAAACAATTAAATTTGCTTTGAAATGTGATAATTGACTTTTTGAGTTTCAATCTGAGAATTGCATAAGAGAACCTAAATATTATTATAATTTAGTGACGACACCAACAACTTTTCAATCTAAATATTTAAAAGTAGAAGATATGCAAATTGATGTGGTACATTTTAAACTTCTTATCAAACAAGAAAAGACTCATCATTGTCAAGAAGGACTATGTTTTTATTGAAGAAAAGCTAAGCACACTGCTCAATATTATCCAAAGAAATGATGTAACTACAAAATGAAGAGTATTGTTGTCAATGATGAATACATATTGGAAAACAAATTTATTCAACTACAATAGGGACCATGCAGCTAGAATCTTGTACAATTCTTAATAAAGGTCATATTTTCTCCTCAAAACCTTCTTCTTGTTTTAAAATAGATATACATTTAGGATCTAATAATCACAAAGCCTTTGCTTCTTTTTTAGATGAAAAATTTATTAAAAATCATAATATATAGTTAGTACAAAAAACTAAATTCCTACACATAGAAGTTATAGATGATTTTTTGTTTTCTTTTAGACATATTATTCATAAAACACTTCCTATAGATGAAGTAATAAATGATTATAATAGTCATATAATTTTTAATATAATTAGATTTCTCTCTAATTCAATCATTTTAGATTTATCTTGATTAAAAAAATATAATCCTGTGATAGATTGGATTTCTTATAAACTTGAATTTTCTTCAAACATCATTAAGAGTTTTTATAATTTAATAAAAAGCCATGAATTTAATATAACTAAACTTGTAATTGTAGGTACAAAAGTTTTTTTGCATGCTACAAAAGAAGGATCATCTTTTGTTATTTACGCCACATCCATTTTTAATGATGGAAAGATTTCAAGTCAAATTCCAAGTCAATATCAAGATTTTCAAGATATTTTTGAAAAAAAGAATGTAGATATTCTCTTGGAGTATCATCCATATGATTGTTCAATCTATCTTAAAGAAGAAACTCACACACCATTTGATTAAATCTATAGTTTATCACAAAATAAGTTGGCTGAAGTACATCAATGAGAACCTGGCCAAGTATTTCATATTCCATTCAAAATCTCTTGCACGAGCTCCTATCTTAATTGTGAAGAAAAAAGATGAATCATTGTGAATGTAAGTGGATTATCGAGGACTTAATATGAATACCATCAAGAATAGATATTCTTTGCTTTTGATATTTAGACTTCTTGATCAATTAAATCAAGCTAAGATCTATACAAAAATAGATCTATGAGGAGCATATAATCTAGTCTACATTAAAGAAGGAGATTAATGGAAGACGTCATTTCAAACAAAGTATGGACACTTTGAATATAATATCATCTCTTTTAGATTCATGAGTACACCAACTACTTTTCAACATATTATCAATGATTTTTTTCATGAGTTTTTAGATGATTTTCTTATCTATTACTTACATGATATTTTAATCTACTCTAAGAATGCAAAAGAATATGAAGTTCATATTTGTCATGTCTTACAAAAACTTAGAGATGCGGGATTATACGCTAAGATGGAAAAGTGTATATTCTACACTACTCAAGTTGACTTCTTAGGATACATCATTTCAAACAATAGTCTAATGATGGATCCTAAAAAAATTCAAATAATCATAGATTGGAAGATTTCAAAAATAATAAGAGATGTACTAAACAATGCTTTTGAGATTTGTCAATTACTATTGGATCCTAATCAAGAATTTTTTTCAAGTTGTAGTGCTACTTACACACTTAACTTATAAAGACAAGTTCAAGTAGAACAAAGAAGCAGAAGCATGATTTGAAGCTTTAAAGAAAGCTTTTATTTATGTACCAATCCTACATCGCGTTGATTTTTTCAAAGCATTTTTTTTATAGAAGCAGATGCATCTGACTTTGCCTTAGATGTAGTCTTATTATAAATAGGAATAGTTGAAAAACTTCATCTAGTAGCTTTTCATTTAAGAAAATTTTCATCAACCGAGATTAATTATGAGATCCATGACAAAGAACTTCTTGCAATCATGGATTCTTTTGAAGAATGGCATCATTATTTAGAAGGCACTTCAAATCTAATCACCATCTATACAAATTATAAGAACCTCAAATATTTCATATTAGCACGAATTTTGAATCATCATTAGGCTTTTTGGAGCATTTCTTTATTAAGATTCAAGTTCAATATCACTTATTAGTGACAAAATCAAGAAGGTTTATTTGATGCCCTTTCTAAACGTTCTTATTTTATACCAAAAGAAAGAAAAATAACTTTTTATTAAAAAAAGATAATTTTATTGAAGCTAAAATAATTTCATCTCTGAGCAATGAAATCAACATTGACTGTTGATTTGACTTTTTTCAAGTAAATCCAAGCAAGTATGTCCTCAAATCTTCTTGTTCATAATATTAAAAATAATTCTTTTAAGTCTCAAGATACTTCCAAGTTTGAATTTAAGGAGAATATATTCTATTTTAAATGACACTTATATATTCCAAAAAGAGAAGCACAATTACATGCTCTTGAAGCTCATCACAATTTTCCTATAGTAGGAAATTTTGGATATAATAAGACTTTAGAGCTTATATTCAAAGATTTTTGGTGGCCTCAAATGTGGAAGGCTGTTAAAGAATTTGTGCAGACATGTGATATTTGTTCAAGATCAAAAATTCCTCATCATCAATCTTATGGACTCCTCCAACCATTACCTATATCAAAAGAAGCATGGTCTTTTGTTTGTATGGATTTTATCATGAATCTTCTAATTTCAAGTTCATATGATTCTATATTCGTGATTATAGATTATTTTATTGAGATGGCACATATTATCTATGTATAAAATCTATCAGAGGTGAAGGAACAATTAAACTCTTCTTTGACAACATCTATCGCTATCATGGATTATCAAGGGATATTATATCAAACATAGAAAGATAATTTTTATGAAGATTTTTGAAAACTCTTTTTAAGATATTGAAGGTGGATATAAAACTATCTTTGGCTTTCTACCTTCAAACTGATGGACAAATAGAATGGATAAATCAAGTTTTACAGTAGTATTTGAGGTGTACCATCAACTATCAACAAGATGATTGGACAACTCTTTTGCCATTGGCAGAGTTTGCTTACAATAATTTGATACATTCTTCTACTCAACAAATACCTTTCTTTGCTAATTATGGTTATTATCTATGATTTGATACTTTTGACTTTTCAAAAGTTGATAATCTTGTTGCAAAAGATGTGACAAATTGATTTTCAAAGCTACATACAATAATGAAGGCACAATTAAAAGAAGCTGAAGAATGACAAAAAGTCAATGTAGATGTCTATCGCAAGGAACAACTTCAATTCCATGTAGGAGATAAGGTATGGTTACTTCGTCATAATATTAAAACTATTTGTCCTTGTGAGAAGCTGTATTATTGTAGGCTTAGACTATTTTCTATTTGTGAATAGATTAATCTAGTTGCTTATTGATTACACCTACCGAAGTCTATAAAAATCCATCTTGTGTTCCATGTATCTTTACTTGAGCCATACAAAACAATCAATATACAAGAAAGGAGACAAATGCCACTACCTCTTATAGAAGTGGACAATAATGAAAAATTTGATGTAGAAGAAGTCTTAGATTCAAGGCGATGCCAAAATAGGTTAGAAGATCTAGTACATAGGCATATATATGACTTTAATGAATGTACATGGGAGCCATATAGGAATCTAGTAAATGCATCAGCGAAAGTTAAAGCTTTTCATCAACGACATCCATCAAAACTAAGGTGAAGAGTCAAAAAAAATTTCCTATAAAACAAAGCAAGTCCAATGGAGATTTCATTCTATCTTATATCATTGTTTCTTTGGATTTTTTAGTGCTTAGGAGATGGAGAATCAACAATCAATAAATTCAACTCAAGAGCTATTATTTTTTGAACTACCAAATAAGACATTACGACTATTACAACCTTCTAGATGGTAAAATCAAGATGAAGATTCTTAAAAACAATATGTTCTTCCTCAAATAGATGGCAAGATACAATGCATTTGGTACCACAACCTTGAAAGGAACTCTTGATATTTAGTGATACTTTTGGAAGTAAGAACCACTCTTGATGGTATTACTAATGTTTTATTTGAAGGAAGTTATGAAGGCCTCAACAATGATCAAATATCAAGGTGGTCTTCTTGTCCTAGTATGAGACATTATCAATGGTTAAAAAGACCTATCAACTACCTTCAAAGCAAACAAAGGTCAAAGTACGTAACAAATATAGTTTGGTGCATCTTCAACTTCATCAACATGTAATCACTGCTCCTTGTAGAACTCGTCTCTAGAAGGGGAGATAATGTCACAGATATACATATTTATCTTAATAATTATCTAGATAATAAAAATAGGTAGAAGTAAGTCAAAGTAGATAAATATGATAATATCTTATAGAAAGCTTCTTAGAAGCATTATTGACGCTACTTTACCTTTATACATGTCTATACGTGATTTATAGATTGAAAACTTGGCCAACAATGAGGCCACGTGTCGACATATTGAGCACTTGTAGTACAAGTTGGACATATAGTACACACCTAAGAAACTTGCCTTACAAATTAGACATGTGTCTTGTAAGTTGGATGCATATTAGAGGTCCTATAGTATGTCGCCACATAGTTCTTAGTTAAATAGTATATATAGAGGCAAAAGTGAGGCCTTCTTCATTCTTGTCAACTCCTTTCTTGCTTTTAGTCTAGTTTCAAGAGTCATATGTTTTTTAGTCTTTGGCAATAGCCATTCCAATTCTTCCTTGACTATACATGCTTTCTTCTATTTTGTCACTTTCTTTTTGACATAGATTCCATAAGTTTATGTATCTTCTTTCAGTTTGTGTCCTTGATAACGGCTATATGCATTAATTATGATAAAGAAATTTTTAGAATTATTAAACAAGGTAGTTTTAAAAGGTCTCTATTAATTAGAATGTAATAATTTATATTTTTTAGTCAACTTAGAGATGCTCGCTTTTGAACGCTTTGTTTTGTAAGTTTTTTTCAATGCATACTTATGGAAAAAATCTCTTTTAATGGAAATCTATGGAATGCTTCTTGTCATGGTATATTATAATAATATATGTAAAGATTTGTAGTCAATGTGCTCAAGCCTTTAATACTAGAGTTGCATATTAAAAATTCTAAGTATGTATTTTTTTGGATCTCTCTCTTGTAATGCTACAAGTTTGTAGAGCTTTGATTTATGGTCTCTAATATCCTTGGCCACAAAAATTGAAGGTGATTCTTCATTCATCATCTATTATTTTTTAGAAGAAAAAATTATGACACATCATTGATTTGCTATCATTATTATGGACAATAAATTTTTCTTAACTTGTAATATATGAAGAAGGTGATTTGTCAATTTACACCTTTGTAATTTAATATGATAGATCCCATTTTAGCTATAATATATAAGTGGCTATCTATTGACTTGATATTGGTTATTTTAGATATAAAGTTGAATCTTTGAAAATACATGCTATTAATAGTGATATCTATTGAAGCTCCATTATCAAGGTACCATGACTTGTCTCCTTCTAAATTTATAGTAAGTATTATCACATCAAAGAACTTTGGTTTGTTTTCTCTTGTGGTACTTCTAATTTTATTTTTTTTCTATTATTGCCATATTTGCTTATAGATTGTTTATTCTTCTTCTTTATCAACAAAAGCCAATACATTCACGTACCTAGTGATTCTAGTATCTATAATTATTGCATGGAATATTTTTTTTAATTGATTTTTTAATTGGACTTATTAAAAAATACCTCTAATTTAATAAATTATATATTAATTAATTTTATTGTACATCTCTTTTGTTGTACCTTCTTGCAATGGGGCACTTTAATCTCTTACAAATGAAGAGTGCCTTGTCATGTTGTATTCTTTTGCTTGAATATCATGATTCCTCAATTAGAAGCTTTTTAATATGCTACTTAAAACTATGAAGTTTGTCTAAAACTAAGAGACTTTGGACAAAGTTCTTATAGGCTTAGGATAGATTTTTAAGGCAATATAAATAAGTCATATTTTTATTACTTCTTTTCATATTGATCTTAATTGTGTCATTAGCTCATTGATTTTTTAGATGTAGTCTATAACCAAACTTTCTTTATCCATTGTAATGAGTGCAATTAGTTGAACAATAACATTTTTTGTACTACATTTTTGTTATCAAAAAGATCATGCAAGACTTGCTATGCTCTTGACAGATTATTGATGTTGGTAATGTAATAAATAATATTGTCTTTTATGGAAACTATTAATATGGACATTGCTTTGTATTTATTGTATTGTTGTTGTTGGAATATTGTGGTATTTATTATATCAATAAATTTGACTATTTTTATTGTGGCATTCAATGTTGTAACTTAGGAAAAAAATAACATATCAAGTTTTGTCTCTCATAAAAAATATTTGCATTTTTATCTTTTATATTAGAGAATTGATGGATCCTTCCAACTTATGTAATTTAGCCATTGATGAAGTTGATCCAGTGTTCATGGTGCTTGAACAATTCTCTCCTTTACTTTGGAATTGCCAACTCTTAGCCTGTGAAAGTGCTTGAAAGTTCAATATTTGGCACATTCAAGTTTGTTTGGTGACACAACTTCCTGGATTGCCATGGCATATTGTTTTCTTTTATGTATTCCTCTTGTTGATTTGAGGATCTAGAAATGACCTTTCAATGATAGTCATTTGATTCTCTTTGTGTTTGTGGATGTTTCTAACTTCTTAAGGTTGATGTTGTGATAAGTGCTGCAATACCATGGTGCCAAAAATTGCAACCTGCTCTAATACCACATTAGAACTAAACTTAAACACATCCAAAACACATCCAAAACAGATATGTGGAATGAAGCTAATGCTTGCATTGTTGAATGCATTGAATTGTGCCAAACATTGAACTTTCAAGCACTCTCATTAAACACCAATGTTTTAGGAAAATTTGAAAACAGCCAAGGTACAGAACCAGCATTGTGCCTCGAACCCTTCAACTATTTTTTTTAAAAAAAAACACTACAAAAAGCAACAATCAGCACACAGATAATCAGGGATTTGCTTCGAGGGATTATACTCGAAGCCACTCTATTAAGGCCGCTCCAAATATCCCACAACAATCAAAGCACTACTGCATTGAGGATGTCGATTGCGAAGTTGTATCTTGAGTTCACTCAGAAGGAAATCTCACCCAAGACGTTTTCGTAACAACAACACTTTCGCATCAAGCACCGAAAATTCCTAACCAATCCCATTCACCAGACGTCATTGAAACACACATACATCAGAAACAACCATCGGCCCAATGAGCCAACCTCGAGAGCGCGCGAGAGATTTGAAAGCATCCCAAAATCGTCTTTCGCACCAGATGATGCTTCGGCGCGCCCCTCATGAATCCTGCAGCACTCAACATGCGCAACCCCGCGGTCACGGTTTGCCTCGCAGTATCGTCAGAGGAGCACACGGCATTCCTGAAAAGAGAAGTTGTGGCGCGCGGTTGGCAGCACGGTTTCCCTGACGTTTTATTCTTAACTTGAGACATGAAAGATAAGCTCTGTCCCTGGCATGGTGAAGTTGTGGTTGCAGGAACAGAGTTGGGAATCCAGACTCCATAGTGGATCCTTCATAAATCTCTAAGCAAACTCTTAGTGTTTCGGCATCTTCTAGCTTGGGACCCGTAAAGGTCATTTTATGTGACGTGAATTTTGAATTGATCTCAAATTGGTGCCAAGTCCACCTTCAAGCAGCGGATGAACATTCTTCCTGAATTTCTTCACACAAGGAATTAGGGTTTGAGGTTTAGGGTATGGGGGAATTTTTGTGAGTTGGGTTTGTTTGCGAGGTTTTAAAGGTTTTAGAGGATTTTGCAGAGGTTTAGCTGGTTATGGCCGACCTTGCAATCCCTGCCGTCGTGCAGCGGAACGTTTCGCAGCTTGAAATTGCTGTATCGGACCTGCAGAGGCATATCCGCCTGCTCACTTCTCCGGAATCGCGAGAATCTATTCAGTTACTCTCTCCCGCTGACCGCGCCTCTTACTTCTTGGCCATCGCCAAAGCGGCCAACGCACTCTTTTGCTGTAAGTGCATTTGTGTTGAATTGGACACAGTTCGACGCTCATGAGACTGAGTTTATCTTACATTGATTTTTGGGTGTGAAGAGTTTGTGTCTCTGGTGTTGTGTTAATGTAGTGGCGTGACTTTTATTTAGACTGCCCATTTAGAAACAATGAGCTATGATTGGTGTTCGTTCATAGGGTTTTCAGTTGATTACATTATCAGTCTTCTCTCCAGTGTGAATTTCTGGAGAGCAGTAGTCTTTGTTTCGCCGTATTGTTAAGCTGAATTTTAAATTTGCACTACCTTTGAATACGTGTGCCACAATGGTTTCTAGAATGTTTCGTAATTGATCGGTGATGTTTTTTTTGTTTGAATTTGATTCAAACAAATGTCTGTTCGAGGTTTACAATCCTGCATTCTTGTGAGTAAGACATAACATTAAAAAGGCCTGTGTCGATGATGTAGTGCATCTGAGAACTACCGGCCAGGATCCAGAGAAGCACGGCGTCAAATCTGAATTGGTGCGATACCTCTTCTGTTTTATCACTCCAATCTGGACTTCTTGGCGGCGCTGTATCTTGTGGTGTAATGTTTGTAGTATTCATCTCACCAGCAATGTTGTGTCATGGTGGCAGGAAAGAGTTAGCGTCTATAATGACAAAGTTGCTGCTGCTATAGACAGAAGTATGGGTGAGTCGCGTATAACCCTTGCAGTAGATTTATGCTCCTCTTTCTGTTTCTTGAGGCTCAATGTCGATTGACACATTTCCGATGCTTTTCACGCACCCTAGACATATTTGGTTTCTGTGGGGCTACTTTTTCATGTGTATTTTTCTACTAATTTGAGTTAATTTGATTTGATTTTTTCTTCTCCAGTATCCCATTCCCCAGGTATGCACTCCTCTTGTCTTACAATTTCTTTGTATGTCTTACAGCTCCATCTAGACCCACATCTGCCATTAATGTTCCAGCGGCAAATAGATTCATCGAACATGCAATTCCAGATTTGACTGAAGGTAATCATTCCATTTGGGGGAACTCTTTATAGAGTTAGTTCTTATAAATTTATGCTGTTTTTACTTCTTGCTTGCAACGATCCTGCAGATTGCCACAATTTGGTCATCAAGTTCCTAAATCTGTCAACTTATTTACGTCTTTTTGCACCAATATGAACTCCACAATGACATTAATGTAGAGAAATGAACAGTTGGTTTTTGAGAGTTTGAATGTCAGAGAAATGTTCAACCG
This sequence comes from Physcomitrium patens, assembly GCF_059467195.1. Lineage (NCBI taxonomy): Eukaryota > Viridiplantae > Streptophyta > Bryopsida > Funariales > Funariaceae > Physcomitrium > Physcomitrium patens. Next base: position 9,746,322 of record NC_143411.1, read on the forward strand.
ATTAGTCTTATTGGAGGAACCTTCAAGGGTCAAAGTTACATTGATTTACTTGGAACGAGAATTGAAATTTTTACTTATCTTGAGGTCAATATTTTACTTAATGCTTTACATGCATGTTAATGAGTTTACTGGTAATGTTGCAGAGCAAAAGCAGAAAGTTCGCGAAATTAGCAGAGGGGGTAAAAGGAGTATGACATGGGTTAGAAATCCCAATGAAGACTCACAAACCAAGAAAAAGCTATCGGTTTCGGAAGCAGCAGCTGCGTTTCTTGCAGAGGCTACCAAGGATCTGGTCCCTACAGCACCTCGTCAGAACCCTTTACCTGACATTTAGTATTGCTGTCTTCTAGGAGTCCAATATGCAAGTTGTGGGCTGTATTAGGGCGACACTCTGCTTTTTTGTTTTTTTTCTTTTATATTTTAAGCAGAACTGGTAATCAAATTGGTTACACTACTCGTACCAAAGTAAGAAGGACTTATCGTTCCAGTGTCCACCTTACTTTGATCTTCTGTTGTGTTGTGCCTCCAAGGCAAGTCTTTGGTGGGACCAATTTTTCAAATATAATTTCGTGTAGTTTCAAAGTGCTGATGAATGTAGACATGAGCCCTTGTATGCTCATATAGCTACCAACGAGGATATTGAATACAGGATTGTTGAGCTGTTTGGAGGATGCCACTTACAGAATGGCTACAGACTTATCTAGTTGTTGCCTTTGTGTATGCTTGCCATGAGTGTTGTGTCTAGCCACAGTCGGTTCAAAGTTGTGAACTGTGAATGTGTCCCAATCCAAACCATTAAGATGTATCATGCATTGATTGAGTAGTTTCATATTAACTTGTATTGATGGTTTAGTTGAAAAGAAGTAACATTATTGTTTAAATTCTTAATCACTGAAACATCATGTCTCCAAAGTTAAATTATTAATATAAAATAAGTCATGTTTTTCTTTCGGATTTGATACAAGGAGTTGATATCTCAAAATTTATGTTTCATCTTGCAATTTTAAAAGATCGAACATTTGTAGTTTTTGATATATTTACTTTGGGCAGTTTTATAAACACATATATACTTCTTACATATTCATTTGACATGAATGAAACTTGCTTTTAAGATTGAAATTGAAAAGAATTAAAAAATTTATTTTCACATTATATAATAATAATATTTTTATAAGTTAATGAGATAATTAAGTGTACATACCAAAAAATTGTATTTTTTAATATATAAGAATATTAAAGCCTTTAAGAACGAAACTAAAGTCAATAAATAACTTAAGTTTATTTTTTTGCTATAGGAAAATATGATTTCATATTATATTGGGACAAAAAGAAATTGTGAATGAATATATACAATCAAATTTGTCAAATCTGATGCTCTTATATTTGATATGCTGCAATAGCCGCTTTAATCTCAGTCTACCAACTTGATTCTGTAATTAATAACCAATAATAGTCAATACTTGATATTTGATAAACACATTAAGAAAAATTAAATTTCTCATGTGCAAAATTTATTAATTTTTTTAATTTCTGCAAAAAAAAAAAAAAAAAAAAAAAAAAAACTTTTTATATTGATTTGTCACAAAACTTAAGGCCAACAAGGAGAAAAGAATTTGTCTAGAGACTGTTGAACCAAACAATCTTATTTCTCAACATTTGTTTCCTTATAGACCTAACTTTGTATCTTTCTCAATGCTTTTGAAACCAATCCTAGACCATTTTTCAAATGCTCTTTCACAATTTTGATAGCACCTCTCAATATCAAAGACTAGACATCTAAGCTAAGTTGAGGCCCATGTGCTTTCATTTCTATTCTCTCTTTGAGCATTTTCTCCTAAATAACAATATCTAATTCAAGAAGCTCATTATATACGAACTCATGATGGATCTCTTTCTCACCTTCTTGATTTAATAAAGCCTTAGTAGACATAGAATTCTTCACTTTAAGAGCAAATATTTGGTGGCTAAGCACTTCTAATACAAATTCTTCCTTTGGAACATTCAAAGCAAATGTTTCTTTTCCATTGCAAGACATATCTTATGGGACATCTTCTACAAGAGGTTGGTTGTCTTTATGGTTGCAAGGTGAGAGGATATTTGTGTGTTTTTAGCAATTAGAGATTATAATAGAAGAAATATAATTCTATGCTATCATAACCTATGTCATTCCTCAAAATTGGTCCACCTAGTAGATATCAATGTGTGATTTATCATCTTCTTCACAATTAATAGCACGTTGAAGATAAAAGCTTCTAATGCAACTTTTGAAGCAAGCAATAATTTCAACATCTATAAATTGTATTTTTGAGCTGGTCTTTGAAACTAAGAAGAGAATTTTAATATTTGTAAGGCAACATTCTTGAATATGTGTGATGGTATTGTAGAGAGAGAATCTTGCTTTAAAAAAGTACTAGGCCTTTAGCTGCAAATCATTGTTCTATCTTCTCTCATATACTTTCAAAAATAATATCTTCTGAATCTAAGTTCTTTCTAAACTCCCTTGACTTTGAATTAGTTAATGAATCATGTACTATAAGTACATAAAGCAAATATAAGAAAACAAAACCTCCTTTGAAACCCCTCATATCCTTCTCTAAAAGAGATTGATTTTTTTTTAAATCCTAAATTCTTTCTTAGTCCTAAATCCTAAATCCTACTCTAATTCTAAATCCTAAACTTTAAGTCCTATCTCCAAACTCTAAAACCTTAAATCTTTAGTTTATTTACAAGTTTTTATTTATTTTTTAAAATGTGGATGGAGGATTTCAAAAAATTGATGCTATTATACTTTAGCTACTACTAACTTAAGGCTCTTTCTTTTTTAAAATATATATATATATATATATATATATATCAATATATTAGAAAGACAAATATATAGAAGGTGTAGGCATCACACATCATTCTAGAAAAAAAATAGATTCCTTGCTCCATCTCTTAAGTGACAAGTTATCTAACATAATTTCCTTATGCAAAGATTACAAGACCAATCTTCCAAATATTTTCAATAAATTAATTGAAGATTATTAAAGAATATCCGTTTCTTCATTTTTTTTCTTCTATAATAGAATTTTGAACATGGGACCTCTTAAGTGCTACTCTAATACCTTATCACCTTTGCACTATCATAAGTTCTTTGCCATGACATGGTGTCCAAAGCCTGAAATCTTTTTCCTATAATCTTTTTCCTTTTAGGTTTTTTTTTTAAATTCCTATTTTTCATAATCTATGAATTTTTTAATCAAAATTTATACATTCACTTATAAACCTATTAAAAACATGTATATAAATTTTTATCTTATATAGATACTTTATTCATTAATTATCTCTAAATTATATTTTTCTTCTTTAAACCTTTATTTTTAATAAAACTATGATACTTCTTATTACTAAAATTTACATATGTATTTAAAAATTTACTAAAAATACTTTATATTAATTTTATTCTAATCTATTATTTAATTTATTAATTATTTTTAGAATCTAATTTTTTTCTTAACTTTTTATTTAATAGATAAAATATATATCAAGAAAATAATGTATTTTATTATCCTAAGATAGTTTTTATATGTTGTAAAATTTTATATTACAATAAAGGTGTATTATCTAAAATAAAAAGAATAATGTAGTTGAAAGCTTTTAATTTCGAGTTCATATATTTAAATCATTTTTATATTAAAAAAAATCTAAACATCCATACTTCTTCGTCATTGTGATAGTAGAACCTAAGCTAAGTACTACTTTTCTTTTTGAAACATCTTGGTTTGATTTCATTGCCAATAAATAAAAAAATCTTGCTCATCACTACCATCAGTATTGCTTATCAAGGCCATAATCTACTAAGTATTGACTTTTTCTCTTCCTTCAATTTGTTGAGAGACAATGGTACAATTTAGAAATATAGAATAAAACTATCTTATTTTACCCATATTGTAAATATTATGAAAATTATATTTGTTGATTTGATAGTTGATGTTTGACAAGTTGTCTACTATTGCATGTATATTTGCTAAAGTGGTTTCTTTATGTGTACAAAATGATTTAAAGACTTAAAAAACTTAAAAGGATTCAAATCATTATCTAAAAAACTTTGGTTATTTGTCCTTATGAATGTTAAGATAGTCGGCAAATTTTATAGCCTTGGCTTAAAAAAAAGAACCAAATAAGTAGATTTCTTTATGTTCACATTGCAGTACTTAGTTGGCCAAAGCATTGTCCACCTCCAAGTGGCTCATTGTATGTTGTCACTTTATCTTTAAGTTTGTTGGAATCATATTAGCATACTCATTTTTTCTCTTAAGAATCTCAAAAACATTGCTTTGAGCGGATACTTTTGTTAGACTTACTTCATCTTTAATCTAAGCTGCCAATTTTTTTTGTACCATTAGTGGTGTACTATCAAATTTTGCACAAATTTTCTTCTTTTACTCTTTGCAGAAGTTGCCAACAATAAGGATTTTTTTCAAGCAAGGTATTTTGTAATGACTTATAATAACAAAGAGCTATAAGAGTGTTTAATTGAAAACAAGAGTATCTATGTAAGAATGTCGATGTTGTAAGATAAGAATAGGAGAATAAATTTTTTTTTTTTTGCTTATTAGGTGGAGTAAGTAAAAAAGAACATTATTTATAATTTTTGAAGTAGGATTTTCTTCAATATTCTTACAGGTCCTTATACCACGTGAAACACTATATCCATGAAATTCTACAAATTATAGTACATGACTAAAGAATAAGAAAGAGTGAAGGGAGGTAGTGAATGAGGTTTTTAAAAACTTTATTAAATTATGTTGACTACAAAGAAAAGATGAGGCATGAGAAAAAAAATGCATCTAAGCATGTAACTCTTGAATATATTTATTTGTGATATCTAATAAAAATTATGTCTATTGATGATATTTGAATTGACATGTTTTATTATATATTAAAAAATTTAAAACATGTTTATTCCAAAAAGATTTTTTTAGATAAGCCTTGTACATAAAGTATACAATGTCAATTATGAGTTGCTATTATATTTAGGATAGAAATATGAATGGTTGTAAGCACAAGAAAATAGAGTGTTAATACAAAAAAAGAAGAGTGATTTACTTTACTAATAGACTCGAATATTGAATTAGAAACTTTATTTTAGAAGTAAGAATCCTTGACAAATACAAGGATTTTGATGAAAATAAGGACTAAGTAAAAGCAACTTTATCATCTTGGTTAATTGTAGAAGTACTTCAATGGTTTCACATCCCTCAACTAAGGTTAAACTAATTGCTACACATGACATTATTATAGGAATAATAATAAATCTATAAAATATGGATAGGAAGGTATAAAAAAAAGAGAGAGAGGACTTTAATTTGACAACTAATAACATGTCTTAGCCACCCTACTAAAATATTAATAAAGAAGAAATTTAGTGATATCTTGCAAGTTATCTTTAACTTTATTGGAATAATATTTTAAAAGCATATTACTTATTATATCATAGTAACATTTAAAATCTAAAAGTAGTGCTTTGAAATTTTTTTATTATTCAATTGGAAGATTGCTTCTTCACACCAATTTGATTTTTCAAAATTTTCTCCTATAAAATAATATTTATTGAATATAAAAAAAAAAACTCACACAATAAAAGCCTAGAATTCTATCCACCATTGGTGCAAGTCATTAAATAGTCAAAAACCTTTGTAATATGTTTAATTTTCTTATACAAATTAGCATTTTGGTTTTTATTCAAAAAGTTATTTATTTCAATAAAATCTTAAATGTTCTAATATAGACTTTAAATCCTTCTTAAGTATCTCTACAAATACCTTGCATATTTGATATTTTGTCAAATTATTCTATCATGGTTAAAGATCTAATATAATACAAAAAAATAATGTAAATAGCTTCAAATCATTAACATATATTACTTAAATAATTCCAAAAGATATTCCATGATATATTAATAAATATAATTTCTAATTTTACCTTCTCATTATTTCTAAAAAATTATATATTAGATATGTTTAATATTTAAAATTATATTTAATATTAAAATTAGCACTTAATTTCTTTATGTATTTTAATAACACAATTTTAATCTAAAATTTTAATATAAAAATTAAAAATCTTAAATCATAATTCTAAACCTTAAATGACTTCTATCTAAGAAAATCTACCTTATAAAATTTAATATATAATTAAAATAATAATTCAATTAGATTCAAAAATACTTCAAAAATTTACAATAATAATGTAACATTATAATATAAAGTTTTTTAAAACCTAAATCTTAAATCCTAAACTCACCTTCTTTTGATTGAATAAAAAGCAAACTCAAAATCCAAAAAACATCCAACCAAATTATATCTTTTGTATAACTAACCAACTAAAATAAAAGTTCTTGTTGCAAATTTTAATATAAATAACTTATAACCTCTTTATGTTCTTTCCAACTTTACTATTCTATCAATTATATTATAAATGGGATTCATTTGTCTATTTCACTTAATTTCACATACACTCCTACATATTCTTTTATCTCAAATTTAAACTTAAAAATTACATGTACTACATTTATTAATTAAAGAAATGATATCTTCATTTTCTTGACCTAGTAGTATTTATCACATTGATTCATCACCCCACTCTTGCAAATTCTAATTTGCCATAAAAACATATAAAAAACCATAAAATCTAAAGATAATAAAAGTATGACTTTCTACACCAATTCAAAACCCTTCCCACACTTATACCTATGTTCATTTCTTCACATAGTTCAACCACCAAGCACAAACACAAATGCTTCTACAAGAAAGAAATTACATCCACAATTAATCAAATATTCCAAAACCATTAATGTACATCTTACAAATAATTCTTCAACCTATGTTTACAAAGTATTGAAATCCTTTACTTTGATCACAAAATCAATACAATGTATTCAATCACTAGGTATTGTATAAATATATATATATATATATATATATATACATAAAAATAAGTGTAAACTTAATCGAATATAATATATATTATACAGCTCTTCATGGAGGTGATCGATTCACGCTGTGGACCACCAGCCCTTACTGCGGGAGGAGTTGCTAGCTTCGCCAGCATTTCCTGTTTAATCTTCGTCGATCAAAAGGAGGTGTTGTGCTGGTGCTGCTGTGTGTTTCAGTGGATCGTGTCCAGTGGATTGTTGAAGGTGGTGATTTCTTCTCAGTGTAACTGTGATTTACGAGGAAAGTATTGACTCATTGATATTGCCACCATAAGGAGATGGCGACGAGGATAATCCAAACAAGAGGAGGAAGAGGGAAGAGGACTCTCAGAATAAATTTGAATGCAGCTTCTGTGACATGAAGTTCCCCAAATCCCAGGCTCTAGGAGGACACATGAATCGTCACCGGGTGGGTGAGTGCCGTAATTTTTTTTGTATTGCTGTTGTTACTGTTGTTTTTAACTACTGAAGCTTGATTCAGAAGCCAACCCGGTTTTGATATCTTTAGGTCATGAGGCCAAAGAAATTCTATCAGTCTCTACATTCATTGGTAGGTCGTGGTGTGAACCTCTCTTCATTTCAGAGAGAATCCTAAAACAGGGTGCAGAGCAAAAACATTCGCACACTTTTCATCCTTTTTCTTCACCCGCTCCCGCTGAATTATTATTATTCTAAAATTCTAAGTGTTAAATATGTATATAAAAATAGAAAATTTAAATATACCTTAATAATTTTTGTATAATAAGATGTTTTGTGCATTAAGATTAAATTTTTAAAATATATACATAAATACTGCAAATAGTTTCTTTACAAAAATTCACATGCAAATATCAAACCAAAGAAAAGACGAATCACAAATATAAAAACACAAAAACGTTGACAAATCACAATCCATACAAGCAATAAAGTCATTAAAATCCTCTCACCTGTCAAAATAGTATCCTACTTTGCAAACCATTTTCCCACTCACAATCCTACGCTTGTCATCTCAAAATGGAAAATCACAATAATGGGCATTCTTAAGATTCAAGCTTCCAAGTGTGTCTGCAACCAAATCTGTGCACAAAACAAACTGCCATTGATACCCTACATTTTTCAAACTTTACTAAGCTTATCCCACAATCCAACCTGTCCCCACAATCAGAAAACTTATTGATTTATGTGCTTGCATGGCATACCATTGCATAAGTGAATATTGAATCAGAAAAAATCTGCCACAAGGACATCCTTTTTTAGATTTAAAACTACAGGATGATGCCTTGCATAGGTGGACCTTGAAGCAGAAAATAAGACATCCTTCTGTAGGCAATGTATTCAACTAGAGCTGGGGCAACTAGCAGTGGTTCTCATAAGAATAGTAGACAATGCAGAGATTGTGTTTACCTCACTTCTGCATCACGTTCACATGATTCTACTCTGGACACTTCTGCAATTTAGAAGCTGTGGAGGAGTAATGTGTGGGAGTCATAGAGGGTGTCATGACAGAGGAAACTGGCCAGAGGCATAGAGTTGAGGCAAAATTGCCATGACAGGTTGGAAGGAGCTAGACAGTGGGACAATCGAAACAGCACGCAACTGCTGCCCATACCCACCTTTTGGAGGTCGCAACACCAGTGACAGCATCTCGCCTTCTAACACCTCGCTTGCCATCTCCACTGCATCAAAGGATTAAACAACATGGTCACTCCTTAGGTGTGCATACATGCTACGTTTGCGATGCAACTGAATGGATATACTATTCATAAGCAGTAATAAAGGTATTTGGTTCTGAAAGCAGACAGTCATGGCTTACTTGCAGTTGGGTTCTGCGAGAAGAATCGGAGAAATTCATCAGCAGAGCAGCCGAACAGGTTCCTAGCTGCTCGATCGAATACCACTACCACCATGGCGGATTTGTCGGTACAAATCGACATCTGCATGCAAAATTTCTACATTAATACTAGATAATCATCAGAAGTCTGTCGCCAAAGCAGGGAAAGATCCAAAAAATCCCTTCGTGAGATAGCCTGTTAATGAAAACCCAAACACTGTCAAACCAGTCCGACCATTAGCATGTCAACCTTAAATGTTTCATGAAGTTGAGCGCTTCGATTTACCAGTATTTTGTACAAGTGCTTGGTAGTTGGTGCATCCCGACTTCGTGGCCGATATCTGCATCTCTCGCAAGGGTGAGCATTCTGAATGTAGCTGCTGCTTTCAGCTGGCAACACTTGTTCACAGAACCCGCATACTCTGTAACTGCCAACAACAACAACCACCACTAAATTCTGTGGCAAATTTTTCATTGATCTCATTAATGCTCGACGCAGTCACAAACGAAACGAAAAAGCGCGCTGTAAGGATCGCACAGAACAAAGAAATGTCTATAACTTCTTCATCTAGCTAATTGCATATTGAACAAGGGAATATAGCCACATACGGAAGTTCTTTCAAACATGAGAATAACAGCAACCCCAGGATTTCTTTGCAAGGTTCAAAAGAATGAGCTGTACGTAGATAAATGAGGAATTAACCAATTCACGCATTGAAACCCACTTCATAACCACAGCACTGATTGCCTAAAAGTAAGGTCCGCACATTTCAGATGCCGATTCATAATCCGAAGTCCCAAAAAATACGAAGCGAGGAGCAGAAAAAGAGATAGAGAGAGCGTCCATACCAGAACGAATTAGGGTCCAGAGCAACAATGGAGCAGAACGGCACTTGAATGTCCGCCATCGCTGATCCATCTGTAACGTCAACAGGCTCTTATCCAGCAGGGCATTTTGCAGGAGCTACGCAGATTTCAAAACCCCTCCACCCCATATCCACATTCTAAGCGCACGGCCCAACAGCTGAAGTCGAAACACCTTCACCTAACCCGAGCTCCAATCCCCCCCCCCCAAAAAAACTTGGTTTATTGCTAAGAAACACACCCATAATCTTTATTAAACAAAAAAAAAAAAAAAAAAAAAAAAAAAAAAAAACGATAGGTTAAAAAAGTTAACTAGAAAACTAAAGCACAAACTTGGCGCCAAGTCGAGCTTGCAGTGCCCGCAAAAATTCCTACGCGAACAAGGATGCAACATTCAATTCCGAAACGGCGTATCGAATTCAGCACGCTCAAGCTCAAACTAAAAAAACCACCACTTCGGTTTAGATGATGTAAAGATGAATTGTGAAAATTATGTATGGTGTTTGGATTACATTCGTTCGTTTGATGTGAAGGAATTTTCTTCGTAGAGCAGGGCTACGAAGCAGAGCTTCACTTCATTTGCATGTTCGAGCTCATCGTCCTTTGTCTCCATTGGATTCCTGTTCTTGCTTAATCTTGCCGTGATTAATGCCGTTCTATGCCTCCTTCTTCTGCTTCTTCCTCTGAGTTTTTTGAGATGCGGTGCATTGTGCTATTGTTAACATTATGCCGATTTCCTTGTGTTTTTTGAAGAGTAAAGCCGTGGACAGCTGAAGCAAAGGCTCGAGGTCGCTCCCCTACGTCTATTGTAATCGAAACCTCTGCGAATTGCTTGTCATTCTCCCAGGGATTTCTATAGTAGTTTATGGTTTCAATGCTTTGAGAGATCCTTTCGTTCAGTTGTTCTAGTCACAATTGGAAGATGCCTTGTATTGTATTGTATTGTAAGAATGTTTGTTTGTTTTTCGTGCAATGCCAATGCAGATTCAATAACCCTACATCACCAACTTGAATTGATGACAACGAGATGCCATAAAGCTTGACTTACTTTCACTTGCATGTACACATATGATATTCGGAATACTGAATTCATTTTTTTATATTTTTCAAGTTTTTTTTTTTTTTTTTTTTTTTTTTTCTAATGTGTGATAGAATTTTTAATTTAGTCGTGTTTTGGTTGAAGCTTTTGGAATGAGAGTAATCAAATTGCTTTTATGTGACTTGAGAATATTTTCGATTGATATGTGTGTAAATTTATATTATTTTAACATGATTAAACTAATTGATTTAAAATATACATATATATATATATATATATAAATAAAATTAAAACACAAATTTTTATTCTTATATTTATAAAATCATTATAAAAAATTATTATAAAATTACATATAATTTTATTGCTATTCTATAATTAACATCAGTTTTTTAAAATTAAAAATCAATAAAAATTAATCATTTAATAAAAATATTTTTTAATATTTTAAAAACCAAATTATTTACAAAACTGTAATATAAAAAAATTAACATACTTTTTTATATAAATTTATATTAAATCATATATGTATAGTTTTAAAAAATGTAACATGATATCATGGACATCCATGTTCTTTTTTTATAAATTATCTAAATAATATGAGTAGGTGAAAGTAAGTAAAAGCAAATAAATTTGAAGATATGTATAAAGGTAACTCTTAAAAAAGAGCATCTTAGAAGCTATGTAGATGCCGTTTTGCCTTAAAACATATGTATAGTTAATTGACAAGTTAAAAACGTGGCCAATAAGTTGGACATGTGGCATACATATAGAAAGCTTGTTTTGCAAATTAGACACATGTATTGCAAGTTTGACACATATTAGAGATCCTACAAAACATTGCCTCATAGCTCTTAATTAGACAGTATATATAGAAGTAAGAGTGAAGCCTTCTTCATTCTTATCAAGTCTTTTCTTACTTCTAATTTAGTTTTAAGAGTCTTTAATTTTCTTGTCTTTTTGCAATAGTTGTTCTAATTACATTCTTCGAGTTTTTGTCTTTGACACATGCTGATTTTTACAACATGATCTAAAAACATTGTTTATGATAATATAATATATAATTTAATAAAAATATACTTACATTTAAAAAAGCATTCTATCTGTTTTTATTATTATAAGTTTTTATTAGTTATCTAAAATTACACTTATTATTATTGTATAAAAAATAAATATGTCTCATTAATATTTTTATATATTTATATAAAATTTTATTTATTTATTTAGAATTTAACTTACTTATATATAAAACATCTCAATCTAAAATTATAAAGGACAGATTAAAAATGCTATTATTATTGTTATTTTTAGTTATGATTAACATTATTTTGCAACAAGAGTCCTTATACGCTATACAACCTATTAAAGTCTTATTTTTATTTATTATTCCTATAATCTTGTTAAAATCATATTAAGTTCTATTTGTTTTTTTTATAAAAATTATAATCATTAACTACCAAATCTAGAATATATATGACATATGCATTTTTATTCCAAAAATCTAATATTTAGTCTTGTGCTCTCTAAAATTCTATATTTTTCTTTAATCTTATTTATTGAAATCATCAATCTTAACCTCACTTATTTAAATCTTTTATCACTATCATATATATATATATATATATATATATTATATGTTTTTCAATATATATATATATATATATATATATTATATGTTTTTCAATATATATATACATATATATATTATATGGTTTTCAAATAATATTAATATAATTGCTGATCTATTTCTAACTTGCTTATTATGTATATTTTTTGTATAATAATTCACAACCTTCTTGCCTTAAACTATAAATCTATTTCTATTCTATAGTTTCAAATATTACTTTTGTATGTGACTTTATATGACATTTGCAAGTGATTTACTACCACTACTATCCATATTATATGCATCTATTTTGTTTTCTAAGAATATAGTCTGATTTGAAGCAGTTACAACCTTCATATATCAATATATGAAAAATTCAATATAATCAATTGTGACTTCAATACATAAAACTATGGTCAATGTTACAACCATTTTATTACATACATAAACTTATATAAACTTGTTTAGTTAAAATTTAGTGGTCTAGCCTATTTCAAGTATATATATATATATATATATACTTATAGTTTTTTAATATTGTTGGATTAAATATGAGAGCTTTAGTCTTAAAATTATATATATATATATATATATATATATATAAAATATACATATACACACTATGTATTTTTAAGTATTCCATTGTAGTAGTCTTTTAAAAATAAAAATAAAAATTACATAGGATGTGTATAGTTTAATTTTTTTTTATTAAAATGTTTGAATTATATTTAAAGAATGAGTACTTTGATTTTAATTTTATAGATGTCCAGTATTTAATTATTTATGACCAATATTATATTGATTTGTTTTTGTAAATGCTTGCTCTATTCTTATAGACAATCTTAAAGTAATTAATTTTTATTCTTTTATATTTAGAAAGTGGATTTTAAAAAAAATTTTAAAAAAAGCATTTGAGTATTGCCTTAATCACTTACAATAAATTATATATATATATATATATATAGAAGAGATTTATTATAAAAAATAACCAATCAACTTAAAATTCTAATATATATACATATATATAGATACTAAAGTAATATATTTAGAATTTAAATTAATTATAATATTTTTTCCTTTTTTTATTTTAATATTAGTTTCTAATTTTCATTTCAAAAGTTTTGCAAAGATTGTTAAAACTTTAAATTAAAAGAAAATTTGAATAAGAAAACTTAACAAATTACAAGTAAAATTTATTGTGTGTAGGGCAATGTTTTTTTATTTTTAGATTGTAAAGTACAAAGATCTCATGCTTTGTCAAGTTAAATCTAATTAAAAAATCAACTTGGGCATATATTAAAATATTATTATTATAGAAGATATATATAACTTCTATATAACTTTTTGGAAAGAGGTAAGGACAATATACTCATTACTTTTTTCTAGATACTAACTAATAGATTTGAATAGAATTTTAATTACAAACTAAAATCTAAATTAAAATATGAAATTATTGCTATATTGATCAATATTTGTTTTTACAAGTATAAATCAACATACCTTATCTTATAATTGCCTCCAAATGTAATTTTGATTTATGGATGAAAATAAAGCTTTAAAAAATATATATATATTTATATATTGATAATTTTTTTTAAGTAGCAAAGAAATGTAAATCAAGTTTATATTTTATATTTAGACATCTGCCACAATTTTGTAGAAGTTGTATATAAATTCTAAAGAAGCAATATAAAAACAATTTGTACACTTCTTTACAATGTCTATTGCATAAATATTGATATTGGACTTTGGAATTCTGATACATATTCATAAGTAAAGTATAATTTACATATCGTATAGAAGCATCTTAAAATTGTTGTAAATTGTCCTCTTGTTATAATATAAAATAGAAATAATAAAAGCATCTTAAAAACGATTGGTTGTTTGTAATTGGTAATAACATTTTGTTGTTACAAGGAGATGCTTTGCATGTACTTATTTATTTATTTATTTATTTTGTTGTTGCTGGGGTGTTTCGAAGTCGGAGTTGGGGAACTTGCTGACCATCACATTTCGACGGCGTAGAGCTTTGCTGGGTTGTCTTCTCGAGTGAGCTTTCGCCAGATCGACAATCCGACCTCCACGGCATCGGTCGAAGACAACAGTGTCCACATCGCTCCATCGAATGTGGCTGTGGGTTATTTATAGTCGTGGGCTCAAATGAGTGGTGGTTGCTGGATGTCTTCGTGATGTAGGGTTTCACGTTGTCGTCGGGGGAGAGACAATGGGTTTTCACCTCGTTGGCTTGGAGCATTTGCAAGTGACTCGCGCATGTCACTGCCAGAGCCACTGCAGCCATGATTCCAAAAAACCGTGAGTCGATACCGGGTTCTCCCACTTGTACTTTCCCTGGTGAATATTACGAGGTTGGTATGCTGCTGTTCAGCTCTGCAGTGGAACGAAAAAATCATGCGGACCGTGTTCGCTCGCCGTCGAGCCGAGGGTCCCACTTGGAGGCTCAAGATGGGGTCTTACTACGGGAAAAACCGTTACACGGCGAAGAGAATTAGGTGACTGGAAGCTGGAAGTGCGATAATGGAAAGAAACAAAATAAAAAATACTAAAGGTGTAAAAGCGAAGCTGAGGTATATACCAACAACTGAACTCACAGCGTTGGAATTTCCGCCTGCGATTGAAGGCAAGGATCAACCATCCTGTGAGATCGCACACCCCGGATGAAAGTAGCTCAAAGATATTGTCAGACTGTAGTTGTCGCGTCATTTATACTTGAGTATAAGTGTGGCCCCTACATTGGTGCATATTTGACTCAATGATAGTATTGGGAATGCCTCTAAATGAACAGGATTCTTAACATAGGAAACATTTTTTCATCTGGCCCTACATGGGGGTGGTTCTATGCCATCAAGGCCATTCAAGACCAATCGACGTCGTCTATCATTTGCCATTCTCCGGTTCTTCGCAGCTCTCTTGCTCTTCGCCGTGCTTCTTGTCTGGGCAAGTCTGCGTTTGTGCAGCACCAGCAGTCCCCAAGACACGGAGAGAGGTAGGTCGGAGGAGTGTTAATGGCCTTTTCGGGTGTTCGAGATGCATTTGCGTGGTAATGTAGGGAAAAGCATCATTGATCGGTGTGAAGGTCAGAGCGGGGGCTGAGAACCGAATTTACAAAATGCGGTGTGGAGTCATTGTCGAGGACCATTTGTATTGCCTGAACCTCGGAAGTATCTGTCTTCGCTTCATTATAGCGAAGCTGAATGCCATTTCGTGGCATGTTGTGTTTGGCTTTGAGGATGTTGCTGAAGTTGCGTCGGTTGGGTCTCGAGGCAGAGAGGATGAAGAAGGATCTGGGTGATTCAGTGGGTGTTTATCATTGCAGGGAACTCATTGACGGCTACCTCGAGCAGCGGAGTTTAGGTTTGGTCCTCGCCAGGACGGGTGCAGAGCGCACGCTCTCATTGGTGGAGACCAAATCCTTGCTACTGTGAAGCAGGCGAGGTTTGTACTGGCTCGCCTTGAACTAAGTGATTGATTGAGGATAGGTATGAGAGGCAGGGAGAATGATGGTACATGTGCTCTTACATGGGGCATGTTCTAGTTACTAAAAGATTTGCTGAAATGCTTATGTTGCTTATGCAATTGTTGAAATACTTAAAGGACGTATCCTCGCCACATAACCCACGCCCTGCGGCGCCCTTATGGTTGTGCATTCCTGTTCAGCACGACCTGTGAACCCAGTAGTGTTCGGTCGCCTTGAGCCTGACGCTTTTACTGATTCAAACCCGCATTCTAGGTAGTGTCACATTCACATATGTAACAAATAGATTGCCAATTTGGTCTATGTACTGTTTGCACCCGCTTATTTTTGTGCCTATTGTTTCGTACTGTAAGAGTACTAGTCATTTCCACATTGCGCACTGTTGGATGCGGCCATTCAGTGCAATCTGCGAAAACATCTGCACAGGGCGCATGACTCTCCCTTTCACCTTCTCACCCACTCACCCATCCAGCAGTCCCCGCTCGGCGCTCGTTATCCTCATCGGTTGTGGTCGTAGTTTACAAAACTGAAATGGAGAGCAGCTCCTGTATGCGATTGTATACCAGCTTGTCTTCCTGTCCTTCCTTCTATGATTAACACGCTCAAGTTGAATTGTCTGTTTCAAAGACTAGATCTCATTGATCAGTGTTTTATGAGGATGTCTATCGTAGAGTTGTCGTGTTCTACCATAGAATCTAATCGTGCTTGTTAGGTGTAAGAAATACGCCAGCAATGGCAAAGTTTGCATGTCAGAACTGATCTTTAGATAATCAGTTTTGCATGCTGAATGGGAGCACGTATAATGTGTCCATTACTCCTATTTTTTCGGGGAACCTTCCATGTCTGGAGGTAGCTTCCTCCTGGTTTGTCCTTTAAACCATGTCTGGAGGCACGTACGTCGTTTTCTATCTGACGACGATCGAATGTGGTTGTCAACCAGGTGCAAAAGTCTTGTAGACCAGGAAAATGGGGAAAGGAGGCAGAGCAGTTGGAGTGGAGGAGGCGATCAGCCCAGTGGAGAGAGCGCCATCCAGCAGACCACCCTTCACGGTCGGTGACTTGAAAAGGGCTATCCCTCCTCACTGCTTTAAGAGGTCGATCCCAAGATCATTCTCATATTTGATCTTTGACCTCGTCATTATCAGCATCGCCGTCTACTGCACCAAGTTCTTCGTCTATGATGGACTTCTGAACTGGGCTGTTTGGATCGCCTATTGGGTTGTCACCGGGTGCGTTGCAACTGGAGTCTGGGTCATCGCCCACGAGTGTGGTCACCACGCATTCAGCGACTACCAGTGGCTGGACGACACTGTAGGGCTCATTTTCCACTCGCTCCTCCTCGTGCCATACTTTTCGTGGAAATACTCCCACCGCAGGCACCATTCGAACACCGGGAGCGTGGAGAAAGACGAGGTCTTCGTGCCGAAGGTGAAGGAGGAGTTCGGGGGCATTGGTAGGTATCTGCAGCATCCTCCCGGTAGATTGATCCAGATTATCGTCACGCTCACTATGGGGTGGCCGATGTACTTGATCTGGAATGTCTCCGGGAGGAAATATGATCGCCCAGCCTCCCACTTCAACACGCACAGCCCCATCTTCGTCGACAGGGAGCGCTTCTTCGTTTTCATCAGTGACATCTCCCTCCTCGCAGTCGCAGGACTTCTCTACAAACTCTACTCCGCCTTCGGGCTGGCCTACCTCATCAATATGTACGCCATACCCCTCCTCATCGTAAACGGCTTCCTAGTCCTCATCACTTACCTCCAACACACACATGCTGCTCTTCCGCATTACGATTCCCGAGAGTGGGACTGGCTTCGAGGAGCGCTGGCCACCATGGATAGGGACTACGGAATCCTGAACCATGTGATGCATCACATTACTGACACCCATGTTGCACATCATCTGTTTTCCACCATGCCGCATTATCATGCTTCCGAGGCAACAGAGGCAATCAAGCCAATTTTGGGCAAATACTACCAGATGGACAGAACTCCTGTGCCCCTGGCGTTGTGGCGAGAGTTTCGAGAATGTGTGTATGTCGAATCAGAGAATCAGGATGGGGTCCTTTGGTACAAGAACAAAGTAGAATAAGGGATAGTCTTATCGTCTTTCCTCGCCTCACCATTTTGTCCACCAGAGGGGTTAATTAGTTGTACAGTGCTCAGCAATCTCGGTCTCGGCCTGGGAGGGGGTCAGATGTCTTGGGTGTGATGAACTCAAACAAAAATCAATCAAAACATGTTATCAAAATTCTATGAGCGTTGTGTGCTGCGTCATAGTGATTCCACTCCTGTTCACAGCACTTCAATTTGCACTTACCGTATCGATTGAGTGATGGGTCACGCAAAACTTTTTGTGCGTAACAATATAGGCAGTGACTCCCAATTGCCTTTTTCATGGCTATGGTAGCTGTTGAAGAAAACCGCCGAACACAATTAAACTTATTCTTCAAAAGCAAATTGTTAAAAATCTCTGCACAAATCTCCATTGGTGCTCCACTTCGATCACATTCACTTTACTGGATTTTCATCAAAACCTGCCTCCCAGTGAGCGGTGGATGGGAGATTCATCAAAAAATTCATCTCCTTTCTCTCATTCGAACATTGATTTCCCCCGATAGCTATGGATAGTCACACCACGCACTGGTCAGCACTCGAAAGAGGAAATCTCCAAATACTGGAAAAAATCAGCCTGCATGATTGACGTGGCCCGACCCGAACTGAGCCCCAGATCCAGTCCGCACCACGAATCCTCGCCTCGTGCAATCCGTTGTCCAGACACGACAGAGGGTGCGACAAAACTGGGCTCGCAAACAAAAACCCCCCCGAGGCGATTCTCTCCACGGGTGCGGGACGGGTCCCCCTTTCCGTAATAGGCCTTCAGATCCCGGGTCGGGTCGTATCGTATGAGGAAGTGTATATGGGTGTGGCGGATTTATTTATTTAGTCATTAAGTTAGGGAAATGTTAAATGGACCCTATTTTTTTACTATAGCAACCCACACATCCTAATCATCATGAAAACAAAAAAACAAAAATAAAAAAATGACATCTAGATTCATTTCTCCACTATTGGATTTATAACCAATGAAACCCAACCACATTCATCATGATTACCATATTCTTCATCAAGGGTGGGTCTATTTAGTAAAATCATGGGTCTATTTAACATTCCCTTTTAGTTATGCCATGAAAATTTTATTTATTCATTGAGGTTGTAAAAGCTGAAACTGCCCTAAATTGATAGATTTTCATGTAGAATGCTTGGTATATATATATATATATATATATATATATATATATGTATATTAATATGTATAAATTTATTTAATTAAACAATTTTACAGAGAATATCAAGAGTATAATTCGTAATTTTTAATTATCAGTTCAGTTTGTGATTTTTTTTATTAAAAAATAGTATTTATAGTATGGTAATAAAAAGAATTATTTTTGTAACTTCACATAAAATATACAGTCTCTTATATTATTGCATGTATCACATGTAAGTGTAATTTTATATATCTCAATTGGTCTTGAATATTACCTTATTCACTTTATTTATTAATAAGGGATTAGATTTAATAATTAAGATAATTATCCTATATATTTTAAAATATGTATTAGTGAGTATATTCCTAAATTTTACAAAATCTACATTTTCATTCTTAAGATGAGTAATTTCTATTGAAGTCTAATATTACTATTACACTCCAAAATATTCTTCTTAGAATTTGAGTTATTTTATTTCTTAAACTTTTTTTATTTAGTTTCTTTAAACTTCAAGGTGTAGTAATATGAATATAAATATATTAGAAGATATAATAATATGGTATTAAAAATAATATTAAATTCTTTCTAAACATTAATGATTTTTATAGTGGATATCTATTTACTTTATATAAAACAAGAAAATTTATGTTTAAAATTTTATACAAATTATTTATATATTAAAAAAAACTTAAAATATGTATTATTTAGTTTTTTTTTAGTTATTTGGGGTTTTTGCATGAGATTATACAATTGTAGCTGTTTTAACTTAAAATTAGTTTGGATCTTTGGCATTATTACTTTTATACAAAATATATATATATATATATATATATATATATATATTGCAATAGTAGTTTAAGTTAATATTAATAATTAAGTACTAATTATTAGTAATTTTACATTGATATCATTTATGTCTTACTTTTTGGTTGAAAAGAGATTTGTAAAACATAAAGTTTTTTTTTTTTTTTTTTTTTTTTTTTTACCAACAACTTGGATTGTAGATATCAATAGTTTAACTATACAAGGATATTTTGATCTCATTATTTATTAAAATTTATACAATTATATAACTTAGATGGTCCATCAAATGTGCAACAAAACTATCCACTTTTTATAATTATTACAGATAATAGGTCTTTTTATTAAATTAATATTCTTTACAATGTATATTAAAAAGATTGTTGTTAATTTGCAAATTGTCAAAATGAAAAATAATAATTGTGATCCTAAATAGCATAGATTCTAAATAATTCTTTTGTGGTTAATGTAAATTATAAATACCATCTTTTATTTAGTTTAATATGATAATTTTTATTTTTAACAAATAAAAATTTAACTATATAGACAATGAATTCATCTCTTTTGACAATTAAATTTTAATTAAGCATTATGCTGACCATTATGTTAGACGTACATATATGGATGTATATACTTCGTTTTTATTTTTTTAGGATCACAATAAAGACATTGACTTGAAATTTGATATACTAGTGACATAGTAGAATATCTTGGTGAAGTAGTACTTTTGGAGGTTTTTACTAATGGATATTAAAATTAGTTAACAAGTATTTTAAATTCAAAGACCATTTTAGAAATGGCTGTGGAAGAATAGGTACCTACCTAGTGCATAGTGTTAGATGAATAAAAATTGAATTAATTTTCTGTACCAAAGCATTTTCAATAAATCCTGAATTTTTTTGAAACTCTACATTCTAGATTCAAAATTCCTCGTGCTAATATTTTAAGACAATGGAATAATTGATTGTCTATCATTAAAATGTCCACAAAATCCAAGGCAACTATCAATCATTTATTTCTATTGACACACATAGATGAAGAGTGAATAATGTAAAAAGATATGAATGCAAATTAGGTATCTATTTTGCAAACTTGTTTGGAAATGACCACAAAAACATTAACAATGCCATAAGGTAACCAAAATTAGTAAACAACAATACAATATTATTGACACTAAACACTTTGGCTTACATTAAATGTTTTTATTATAATTTTTAATATATATATATACAATATATATATTTTAACCCTAAACAAAATAGTTGGTATAAATTTAAAAAGATTGGTATTTTAAAGTAGGTGGTAATTCACTAAAATCACAATTATAAGATTTTTTTTTCAATAAAATAAAAAATACTTTTAATTTGTTTTTTATACACAATATAATGTTATTTTAAAATCAAACTATAAGTTCAAAAACTTTTAGTTAATTAGATACATCCTCCAAGTGCCTCCAAGAGCATTTTTGATAGTCAGTCAAAAAAATATTATTGTTATCGGTTGTAAGTATTTTTTTAATTTGTATTGATCTAATGAAACCCCAAATAACTTCAACATTAACATATACCTTCATGGTTGTTCAGAAAGTAATTGCCTTTGTGAAGATAACCAAGTGTAAATGTTTTTACTCCTCAGTTGTACATATCTTGTTCCATACAATCCTTACTTCCAACGACATCAAACACAAGATAGTGCTACTTGAACAACTACTTGCTTAATTTGCAAAGGATGTGATGTGAAATCTCAGACATGGTCAACACTCACAATCCAAACGTCTAGTCAATTCACCACCACCAACTGTTGCAGAAAACACACACAATACAGCATTGTGGTGGAATAGTGGAAACAAGAGCTTCATCATCTCATATTGCAAAAAAACCACCTCAGCACCTGCTTTCGGATGGCAATTCTCCGTGCAAGCCCACAAACACAGCTAGAGCGCTCAGTGGCAAAAAAGACAAAAAAAGAAAAAAACACCCCACAAGCTGGTAAAAATCTCTCCTTGCTTAGATGGGTAGTTTGTTGCCAGCTAGAAGTTTACAGCTCTGTTTGTGTCTAGGATACAAGGTATCACCAATGTTGCATCATCAATAACTCGGCGAGCACCAGCAGCAGCACTGATTGTGTGCAAGTAGCGAGAAGACTTAGTGTTTCGGTAAATGTGGCAGAATCTCGGGAGTCTACTAACGTTTTTTTGGGGGAGAAAAACAGACACGCACACGCTCGCCAGCTTCATGATCAGTCGGATGGAAAAGTCCTGGTATTGCTCGTCTGCGATGCATTAGTATAAATCGGCATGGGGATAGCAGCTCTTGATATCCAAAATGCCAAGCCTGCGATATGATGATGCTATACATTTGTGTGGGTGGAGTCAGTGCGGTGCGGGAGAGGAGGGATCGGTGTTGATAGAGGAGCAGAAAGTGACCACCTTGTCGAATCTACACCCTAAGTTTGAGATGCTAGGTAGTGTACGCCAGAAGGTTTTGTGATCCTCTAGAGAAATGTCTCCCACCACCACCGCTCTGTCAGGGCTGTATGTGTTGGAGATGTACAGCAAATTGTCGCTCATGAGGAAATTTAGGGTCGGGTCTGTGCAACCGTCTCCCAGAAGCGCGAACAATTCTAATGGCATCGACCCCACTTGGATCAAACGCTGTGTCTTGGAGTTTACTTTCCAAATCGCCACCGTGTGTTCTTCCGGGTGCTCGGCATCTTGATACAACCCGACCACCACGACCGTCTTGCCGATAGCCATAATGTGGTGGTATTGCAAACCTTGAGGACACTCCCAATGCATTGGAGCCCATTCTCTGGTACACAAATCAAGGGCGTGAATCGTCCATGAGTGGATCAAAGACACGTAAAACTTGTTCCTGCACACAACTCCAGACATCCAACTTCTTGAGCTGCTTCCATTGAAGTCCTCAGGCAAGTCGTCGTATGTCTCCCAAGCATCTGCAAACAGAAGAGTTGCCATGAGTAAAAAGCTACTGATATCCTGCCGTTGTAGCCATAAGTTGCAAAATCCGAGGAGCCAGGAGTTGAAGCGTAAGAGACATGCGGAGCTTCAAGGATAGAACGCAAAAGTGAATGCTCATATCCGTTTTTGCAGAGATTATTCACTATAGGAAAACCAGCAGTCGGTGAAAATCAGTCCTTGTTTCAAAACGGTGCTGTGAAAGATAATGTGATACACTTACCAGTCTCGGAATCAAAGACCTCCACAGCCATGTGCTCGTCCTCAAACTCTGGTGTCCCTCCAGCCACCACCACTTTATGACCACTGCCCGTCTTTCCAGTGCCAAGAGCAACCCCCACAACAGGAGAACCCCTTGGAAATTCCATCTGCGGAGTCTCGTACCACTCATCTACGAAAGCCGAGGGCGACGATGTGGAGATCGTGAGCTTGTACTTCAACCTGTCTTCACCAAGGCCAGCTATGGCATACACCAATCCACTCGCGCCTGCTAAAGAGCCATGATTGTGGGAAGGGATTCGCAACAGTGGAAGCGTGATCCATGTGTTCAATCCTTCGTCATATGTGATGGCGTGCGACTTGCTGCTAACTAAGTTGTTGATTACATAGTAGACAAGCCATGGCTGTTGTTCTCCAAGCTGCTTGTGAAGAATGCCAAACCGTGGCGTGTTGATGACCACATCCCAGCGCTTGCAGACCTTTCGGCAGGTTTTGATAGAGAATAAAGGTAGTCTAGCGAGGGTATACTCCAGTATGTCATCACTTAGATGGCCCCATAAATCCTCGGCTGAGGGATTTTGTTCCTGCTTGGCCATGGCTGGTACCACTGGGATCCGCTTCAAAGTAATGCGTCCCGAGCGCTCGGATATTGGTCTAAGCATAACGCTTCGTCCTTCCACCTCAGACCTCTTTGCAGCATCAAAAGCCTCGTTCGTCGGTAACGAGGACCTTCGCATGATCACACCCTCCATCATCTCGGGCGCACTCGCATGCATCTGCTTCGGAAGAGGACTGCTGAGATCATCCGTGAAGGAATCCATCTTGAAGGACGTAGATCGCGCAGAGATCGGCGAGGTTTATACAGTGTTGACGAAGACGAGGAGATATCTAGAGTGGCAAAGACCACAATGTTTTGTCAGCTGAGAGCAGTTTCCAAATAAACAAAAGTAGTTCTGTCTGCTTACTACAAGATCTTGATTCTCTAGAGCTAAAACATGAACACCTCAGCTCCGGGCAGATACAAGATGGTGACAACAGCCAACGATGGTCAGGGTTTCGCAGAGGACGATCCTTACAAAAGCAGCAACACTTACCCTTACCTTGCAGCTACGTGTTCCTCGACTTCAGGATACCTCGGAAAACCTCAACCCCCACAAAAGGGCAGCCTCATCCCAAAAAGAAAGTTCTTAACCCAGCTCCGCAAGCCACCTCTCTTCACTGCACATGACCACCACTAAAACCCCACTGCATACACAGATTACACAGCTATTGAGTTGAAAGACATTCTGGATTTCACCGCGATCCACTATCTAGTATGTGTGTGTGTAATTGTCTCTCTCTCTCTAACACTCTCTCGCTCTATGGGTGTGGTGAAGGTTAGATGTAGTCAGTACGGTGTGGAAAAATTAAATGTGGTGGCCCCACAAGTCCTGGTGCGACAGAAACCCATAATTTGTGGTGAAAAAAGTCTTCAGTGATCGTCACAAGCTCGTCATTGCACCATGGATTGTATAAAATTCTTCAACACCTCCATCTTATCCTCGTCACCGCCGACACTCTCAACCGATGCTTTTCATTGCAGTGTTCTTATGCCAACGGACAAAGAGTTCCTGTAGCAAGATTAGCCCAATTCTAAGCTAACCCTAAAAAGCCCATAAACGTCTACTTTGACTTCGTCTAGCAGGATTTATTGTGCTGGCTACGCACTGCGTATCTTCTCCCACGCTTCAAGCGACGCCGTAGAATGTAATTCTCGAATTACCATGTTTTTGTTATGAACAGGACGAGAGGTGATCTTGGAGAAGAATCAGGAAATCTCGTCATTATCGAAATGGGGTGTCCCCAGATTAAACTTTTCGCAATGCACTAATGAAAAAAGATTCACGTGAACCGAATGCACACCTCTTCGCACCACAAAAATCCCGTCAGGCGGCAACTACCTTCAGCAGCAAAAAAGCACGACACCTCTCCATTAGTCGGCCTCAACATGTGGTTTGAACAGGGTCTTTTTACCTCGTGTTGAAAAAACAACCCAAAAAGGTTCTCATCGGAGGTTCACATTTTCCTTCACAATTGTTTATTGTTCTTCTCCCTGGAAATCGGCGCAACGAGATGAGATCTTCAAAAGAATCCTCCACTTGAACGGTATAAACAATGCCCCTCTCTGTTCTATCCTGCACACTTTTCCAAAAGTGTGGTGCAGAGAATGCCGCAACACAAGGGTCATGATGGAATGGGGCTTGCCATCCATCTGTCCACTGCAAAATTCTCGCATTTGTGCAAGTGGCGAAGGTGGGTGAGATAGAAAGAGGTTGAAATCGTGTTATCACTATCAAAATCGAAAGAGAGAGTTGGGAGTTGAGGCTGTGGAAGGGCTGGAGGCAACGCCCCATTCCAAGTGGGATCGAATGAAGAAGCTCGATCGAACACAGACAGACCCACGCACGCAATAGAATCTCTTCGCTGCATTCCTCCCGTTTCTCTCACCGACATCGCCACCGCTCTCCCTCTTCGTCGTCTTGGTAGCAATGTCTCTTTACACTAAAACTCAACAAGTTGGGAAAAAAATGAGACATGTAGATGTGATTGGGCCTACAAGAATCAAACCCAGAATTAAGCATCGAGGAAGATGAATGTTTGGTGTTGGTATTTCTTCTATTAAAAATTGTTAATAGGTCCAAAAAATTTTAATGTACTTTCTTCAATAGGCAAAGCAACTAAAGGAGAAGGTAGACTCATAACCAAGGCTAATGTAGTTAAAGAGTGTTGAAATCATATTGTGTTGTTAAATAAGTCATAGAAGTACCCCAGAAGTCATTGCCACCTTCATTCAAAGTTGGGTTTGCTACAAAACAAATCGCCTTTTTCTACCATGTCAAATAGAATTCATAAAATGTATGAGCATTTATTGAAACTATTTATTTATATGCTTCTATGCCTCTTGCTTACATGTTGAGTTCAAGGAATGTAAACAAGTAGGAGAGGAATACTTCAGCCTCTATTCAACCTTTTCCTGGCTAACAATCAACTAATAAAATTCAAATGTCAACTATTGTTTTCAAACATGTCAAATATAAAAACTTTAAAAAAATGCATACAAATATAATATTTTTTTTACAATATACACATACTCTTTATTTTTTTGGATACAATTAAAAAAACATCAATAACTCAAAAAGAGGAATCTAAATAATAAACTAAATGAAACTTGAAAATGATTATATATATATATATATATATATATACATGGAGGAATGATAAAGCAATCCAAATTTTTACTAAATAGACCCACTCTATCTTATGCATCATTATATCCTTGGAGCCCCCATCCATGTTCCCAGTTGTTCCATATTCCCAACTGTTGTTAGGAATGGGGAGAGAGGGAGCTGGGAACAGGGACAACAGTTGGGAACATGAGAATGGCTATAAATGGGGGAACTGTTATGAATAGAAGAACATGGCATGTGGATCAATTTAGTAAAAATTTGGATTGCTTTATCATTTTCCTATATATATATATATAAATGATTTTTCATTTTGGGCATTATAAATTCTTTTCCACTGCCAAAATATTTGAAAATCAAGCATATGCATATATATATATATATATATATATATAAAATCACACAATAATAATTTTCCATATAAGAAGACTGAGCTTAGAAAACTGAGTTTAGTGGTGGAGAATAATACCAAACCAACCTCACCTACCATACATCCCTTGACCCGAATTCTGAAGTCAATGTTGGGTGAGGACAATCATGATGGTTTGTGACGTTGACTTGGTTATCAAAGTCAACTCTCCAAAGTTTGTTGTAAATGATTTTACATCTTTTTGCTTTTTGCTTTTTGTGTTATTTGTTTAGTATATATATGGAGAGATACATGTTTCTATTTTTTTCCAAATTCTCTTGTTGTTGTGAGTTTTTTCATACATCTTTACTTTCTTTCAACTGTATGTAGTTTAGTTGTGAAGTTTTTGTGTTTTGTATGTGAAAATAAATTCAACAAATAAATTTGTGTTTATTGGATGTTATAATAGATCAATGTTTATTACTTCCAACAATAGTTTTGAATTGATATGCTTCACTTTTTTATAAGAATGAAATGTGTGTAAAGCTGTTTTACATTAATTGTTGTTTGATTTTAATTCAGTATCTTTATTTATCTAATTGTAAAGATTCATTAGTCTTGATGTAGAGTATTTTAATTTGAAACATGGATTAAACAGGTAAGCATTAAATCTGTGAATATTGAATTTCTGAATTATTTAACCATTTTTTCTTTCTTCTGTAAGTCTGGATCCAATAGAAAGGAATATATTTGTATATAATTTTATTTTTGGAAAAATCTAAAAAAATAACTAAAATGTATAATAAATATATAAATTCTTTAATTTTTCAAAAATATAAATGAGTATTGATGAATCTATTGTAACTGCAATAACATTTTCTTACTGAGAATCACCCTTACTTTTCTTTTTTTTGTTTACTGGAATATATATGTATGTATATGAATATATATGTATATATTCACACACACACACTTGTAACAATTTAATGAAATACATGTTCAAAATGTAATACAGGAATTTAAAGTTCATCACAATTATGTAGATCATTTTATTTTGTTAAAATGTTTCAAGTTTATAAATGGATCTAATTACAAAAAAAACATTTTTACTTAATCAGAATATTTAGTAAAGATATTATTTAGCTATATTTTTACTTGTATTAAAATGTATTACTTTGTAATTTAAGGATGTTTTATAAATATAAACAAATGCCAATAGATTTGAATTAAAACCTATTACCCATCTGAAGAGGTGTAGATTTTATTCTTTGTACATGTTAGAAGATTACTTTTTTGCTTTGTTATTGTATTGGTTTCTAATCTTTTATTCAACAAGATCCTCTAGATCAATAGCATTTGTAGTGATAACAGATGTGTATCAATAAATAATTGTTATAGCATCTAGAACTTGAAAATGTATCAAATATATTTATTGCAAAGGATGTTATTAAGTGTAATATTGATTGAAGAAATGGCCTTTGTTTAATTCTTCATAGGATTTATGGTATAATACTAAAATCTTACTAAGTCAAATAGTTCTTACATTGTATGTGTGGTCTGAATTTGTACTTCAAATTTGCTTTAGTAATATTAAAATTATTTATTTAGCTGGTAGAGTTTATAATAGTAAATTTTTAACTAAAACTTATTTCTAAAATATAATTAAAGATTTTTTGCAAAATAAGAGGAATCAAAATAAATAAATATACCAAGTCAAAACTGATTATACAATAACCAAGACATATGAGAACATCTACAAAATATATATAATAAGAATCAAATAAATTGAATTAATAGATAGAAAGGAGTTTTTTAGAGAAATGATTAATAAATGACACACTCCCCATATATTTACTTGAGGATATAATGTACTTAGCACTTTGGTAGAACAACCTCTAGATATGTGTTCGAAAGGTAAACATTATTTTTAAATCCTCATTTACATTTAAATAACAGAACTCCTCGTCTGTAATGTCACCTAAGTTTTACTTGCAATAATCAAGAAAAAATTCATTTTTTTGAGTACTTAATTTAAAAAATCTTGGTAGATAGAAAATAAATAAATAAATAAAATAAAATAGACAAAATAGTATGCATGATAAGATCTATCTCTTACTTAAACAAGATGTTAAGTTTGAACCTAAATAATAACCAATAATTGAGATCAATAGTGAATATGTTGTTTTAAACCCAAGTATTTTAACTTGTACTCACCACTCTCATCACCTTTAGACTACATTAAGATAAGCATGCATGTCAAAAAGTTTTGGACATGTCCAAGTTCTTGATTTTGATAAACATCTACTACAATTATTTATCATCCTTGAATATTAGTTTATTTATTTATTGTTTTCTTGTTAATTTCTCTTTCATTCCATTCCGAAAAATAAGTAAAAATAAAGTATACTTTTTGGAGAATATCAATCCAGGCTCACAAATTCCTACAAATTTACTTAAAATCTTCTTCGAACTTCAACTTAAGACACTTTTTTTTCCTTTTTTTTGTTTTGTTTTGTTTTGTTTTCCCTCTCTTTTCTTTTCTTTTGATGAAATTAGATTCTTTTTTGTTAGAGACATCAATTGCTTACTCATCATCACTACTCTTTGATTGGCACAAGTTTTTTGTTTTTTGTTTTTTATGGGGGGGGGGGTTAGTACATCATATCTTCCTCTTCTGTCTCCTTTCTCATGCTCAGAAGTGTTTGAGACCCCGATACATCAGTTCAACAGGAACATGTGGTCTGCAGCAGTGAAGGTGGACTGGGTAGTTTCCCTCCACTCTTTCACTATTCGGAAAAAAAAAACAAAACAAAACAAAACAAACAACAAAACAATAAAAAAAACACAACAACAAAACAAAACCAAACACACCCACTGGTCAGAAAGAAACCGGGGGTCAGCATTCCGTCATCTGTAGATTTCGTGTTTTGTGGGCATGTGCCGAGTCGACCACGCTGCAGTCCACCACGCTGCAGTTCTGCAGCAGACTTGCTTCGAGAACCCTAAACCCTGAACCCATTCATTCATACATGCTTCCTTCGTATCGATCGGCGGCAGGTCCTCAACCCTTCAGGTCCAGATCATGCAGGACTGTCTAAACCTAGATCAGCAAGAGGGGAATAAGAAAAAAGAACACCGGAACTGTCCTGCACGATGCGACACAGAAGCTGCAAGGTTTCTGCGGACGACCCCACCACAGTACCGCTACACCATCCAGATGCATCACCACCGTCGTAGCTACCGTTTCAGCTTGCCTAGACGAGTTCAAGACCTGAAGTCTGGCTGCACAATGAGTCTCGTCGAATTCGGCGACGATCTACAGTCTCCTTCATGGTCTACGGCATTCAGAAGAGGTGGACGCTCCCTCTCGTGACGTGAAGCTTCGATGGAAAGTCGGTGGTGGGATAGAATAACTTGTATACCTCGGGCATTTGGCTAACAATTGTCGAACAAGGATCGACTCGTAAAAAGTCTCGTTGTGACGTGATGAAGTGTAGACTGGTTGACTCCACCGAGTCAAAAATCACTTCGGTGTAAATCTGAATAAACATATCCACACACATACACACATGTACTCAACGGTTTCTTCATAGAACAGCATCACAATGCAACAGATTCATAAATCGCAGGCGCTAGGGAGTGGATTTGACATTCTAGGAAACGAGCATGATGAATGAAATTTGATAGTTACTCAGATGCAATATTATTGCGTTTCTCGCCAGAAAAAAGAAAAAGAAAAAGGGATTAGACAAGATGGCGAAACTCCCAAGTTGGTGAGAATGGTTTTGGGAATATGGCCTTTGCCTGAAAAGATTCAATCTCAACCTTGCTTGGTTTTGATGTGCAGTTTTTTGCAGACTTGGTCTTGAGATCTGAATGAAAACTGACACTACTGCTTAGATTCCTGCTTGTTTTGTGCACCACTTATGAAGCCAAAAGTGGCCACAAATCTATAAATAAATAATATATATATATATATATATATATATAGATATATATATATTGTATGTGTATCAAAAAGCAACTTGCATTCTACTGTTTCTCTCCAGGAGCCTATCCAAACTTCACTACAACACATATAAAAGAATCTTTTGGTAGCATATTTTAATATAATAAAAACAAAATTGATGTTATTTTAAGGATAAAAGTCACACAATAGGTTTTTGTGTAATATAATCATATTCTTAGGAGGTTTATAGACCTAGAAGAATATTTTGAAAGGTTGTTGCTTAAAAGTTTTATCAAGATCTTTTCTTTGGTAAAAAGTTTTTTTTTGGAATCTTTGCTTTTGGAGATAGAACAAAATGAGACAAGGCCACAAAATGGATCAAATTTTATTTTCTATTATTTAATATTATAAAGCTAAATGCAATAACTTATAGTTTGATTTAAAATTTTATGACACATAATTTGTTGATATAGTTAATATATATATATATATATATATATATATATATTTATTATTGTAAAACCATCAATTGAGAGTTGACTTAATACAAATTCTAAGTGACAATTGTCATAGATACATTATATAGGAGATCAAACAAGAAGTTGAATGGAAGAATTTTAATAAGAAAGCTAACAAGAACTCCATTAACAAAATAAGTATAAGATCAATACCAAAAAAAATAAGTTAGAATTCCAAGGTCCTCAAAGAACATTAATTTTATATTTTCCTTCTTCATTATATACAATATCTTAGTCATAGCTTCATAAAGAAGTCATCTTGAAATAGGTTTAGGTTTTTTAGAATAGCATCATTGAAACTCTTGTACCTTTTGTAGCATATTAACTAGATTTTTTTGCTTGTTCCAATATACATTTATTCATATTAAAGCCACACAAATGAATAAAATAATCCAACTTGCCTCTTCTTTACCAAGAATTAAAGATTTTTTTTGTGTCATATTCCACATGATTATCTATTTCAATGTAAGGCAGTGATGATTATATTCTTTTTGAAATAATTAATTTTGAATAAGCCTTTAAGAGAGAAACATGAAAGATAAGATCTACCTTTATAGTTATTGGTAGTTGTAACCACTAAACTACCAGATTAATTTTCTTTTGAATATAAAATGGCTTCAATCTTTGGTAGTCTAATTTATTGTAAGGATGATTGGTCTTGATATTTTGCCAAAGAAACCATATTTTATTTTCAACTTAAAAAGTAGAGGATTTTTTTTCAGAATTTGTCTGAAGTTGCTTTGTAAGAATTTTGAGCTACTTATAAATGGAGCTTCAAAGTGGTTCAAAACCATGAAAATTATTTTGCAAGATCTTTAGCTATTGGATTTTCATTCTTTGATGTACCTAACAAATCAAGCTTTAGATGATAACTATAATTGGAGTAAATTGGCATTTTTTGAGTTGAAACATGAAGACTATTATTATAAGCCAAATTTGCTAAAAATAAATATAAGATCTAATCATCTTGCTAGTAATTGGTGGTACATTGTAAATACTATTAAAAAATTTGACTAATTTATTTTGTTTGTCCATCTGTTTGAAGGTAGAAGACAAAGAAAAGTTTGATATCCACCTTCAATGTCTTGAAAAATAAATTTCAAAATTTTGATATAAATTAATGTCCTTGATTAGAAATGATGTCATTAGATAGGTCATGATATTAATATACATTATGAAGAAATATCTTTGCCATTTTTTCTCTAAAAATAATCTTTTAGGATGGAAAAAAATATGCCATCTTTGTAAGTCAATCCACAACACTATAGATAGTATGAAATATAATTAATGTCGATAATACAATAATAAAATCTATTGATACTATAGATTATGGTCACTTTGAGATTGGTAGTGGTTGTAAAAGTCTATGAAAATAATGTCAAGAATTCTTGGATCTTGAACAAATGTCATACAAGAAGACAAAGTCGTTTATAATGTTGTGTAGTAATATAATTAGATGGTGAAAATATAATCAAAAATGAATTTCTAATTAATATCTAATCATTTTGATTCAATAGTAATTTAAGATATTTAAACATGGTTTTTATAAAAGCCTCTTAGATTATTTTCTTGTCTTAATAGCAAGTAGATTAAAGATTGGTTAGTAATTTTATCTTCTAGGCTATAAAAATTCTTTTAATGCCTTAAAAAGGCCATAAATTAATAAAAATAGGATAAAAAAGATAAATAATTAATATGGTTGATACTAAGATTAATTTGAAGGTAGGGTCGGATTAAAAAATCTCTAGGATAGGTTGGATTGATACTTAGGGATTGACCATTTGTAGAACAGGATCAAAATCAGACCTCTAACTAGTAAAATGACCGCCTAAGGTAAAGTATAGAGGCATTTGGAGATCAAAAATTAGGATTGGAGAACTAGCTTCAAGCTTATTCTAAAATCATAAGGCTTATTATCATAGGATTTGGAACGACTTTGCAATTGTTATTCAAAATCAGAATTTGTATTGATAACTTTGGATTTATGCAAAATAATTAGGACTAATATTCTTAGCTAGTTCGTGCAATTGGTATTATGTCTATGGTTCAAAATTTAACAATGCTTGATTGATTAGTTGTGATAAGTGTACATAAAATTTTGTGTTAGTTTAATGATGTGATTGAAAGGTATTTAGTTTTTTAGTACAAGAAAATATCAAAAGTTGGCAGTTTGGAGTTGAGTAGGATTTCTATGATATTTGAAGATCTATTAGTTGGAATAAGGTGAAATTTAGCATGATATTAGAAGACTTAAAGATCAAACTATACAAAAAAATTGAGCTGAGGTTAATGGTTGAAGAAGGAGAAATTGTTGCGAGAACATCTTCATCAACTTTTGAGTTGGTAGAGGAGTAACATCAATTGGTTTATTAGACGTTTTTTGACAATTTGTAAATTGGATTGGATTGAATTTTTTTAAAGCATGTAGAAGATTTAAAGTGATATTTGTATATAAAATTTTGTACTAAGTAGAGGATCAAATTAAGATTTATAGCTTGCTAAAGCTCACTGACTTGGATTAAGGCTTGTAAAGAGAAATCAAAATTATTTAATAATTAAAGTAATAAGACAATTGGAATTTATGTATAATTGAAGTTAGTAAGAAGAGTATTTTTGAGTACTTTGCATTGGCTTTAAGCACTTTTGAATTGAAATTTGAATTGCATTTTTCTTACATGGATAAAATCTATTAAGGTTTCTTAGATACTTGTAAAATATAACTTTATCTTCTACAACTAGGTGCTTGGAGCATTTTCAGACAAGACAACACATAATACAACAACAATGCTTTATATTTAATACAAAGTTGCAGAACATAAAGTTACATCATTCTTTCTAGAATATATAAATGATCTTCAAAATACAAAAGATCTTTCACAAAATTAAACTTGTTGTTGTGAAGGCATTGCTTAATATTATGAATTAATGAATCTTTAATTAATGTTGTATATATTTTTTTAAGAAAAATTCAATCAATAAGTATAATCATAGAAGTAGTATATAGATATAATTATTTTGGCTTCAAAAGAGTGGTATATTGCTAATCAAATGTTACTTCTGTAGCCTTTGGAGCAAGATATGACCTCTTTAATAAAATATCTGATAGTCTTTGTAACTTTTTTAATCAATATATAATTATAAAATTAAAACAAGATAATGACATATTCCAACAAGCTTATCAACGATTCAAAACCTGAACTGACATAAAATACTCTAAATTTTTGTGATTTATATATATAGTCATAAGATGTGTAGCACTTTCCAATAAGTGATACTATTCTTAGAAAGAGTCTATAATTATAAAAAATTCTTTATTATAAATCTCATAATTGATCTTTATAGTTGAATTTTTTTAGAATAGAATGTAGATAGATAGAACTTTCTATTTATAATAGTACAACTTCTAATGCAAAGTTAGAAGTATCAGTCTCCAAATAAAAATCCTTTGTGAAATTTGTATGTAGTAAGATTCGAGTTGTAGTATAATTTGCCTTCAAATCTTGAAAATTCCTTTGTGCTTGAGGTTCCCATTTTGATTTATCTTTGGATGTCAATCAAGTGAGAGGAACAAAAATTTGAGAGTAATTCTTGATAAATATTTAATTTAAATTAACAAATCCAAGAAAATATTATACATCTTGTACTATCTTTAGAGTTGTCTACTCTATTACAACTTGAACTTTCTTCAAGTCCATCAATAAGCCTTCATTGGATATAATATATTCAAGAATTTTTACTTTTGATTAAAAGAATATATATATTTTTAATTTTATATATAATCCTTTATTTCATAAATTTTGCAAGACTAATCTCATATATTCTTCATATTCTTCAAAAGACTTAGAATAGATTTAGATATCATCAAGATAACAAATAATAAACTTATCTAAGAATTTTCAAAAAATATCATTCATAAAATATTGGAATATAGCTAGAGCATTTGTCAATCCAAAAGACATGACATTATATTCATAATATCTATATCTTGTCCAAAATACTATCTTTCATTCATCTTCTTTTTTAATCCTTCCCAAGTTGTATGCTCCAAGAAGATCTTTTTTTGGTATAGATCTTAGGTTGATCGAGTTGCTCTCAAAGCCTTGATATCAACAATAGTGGATAATAATTTTTCACTATTATTTTATTGAGGCAGCAATAATTAATACACATTTGCAAAAATCCATCTTTTTTCTTCACAAAAAATATTGGTGCACTTATTGGAAATTTGGAATGTCAAATAAAACTCTTTGTAAGATTTTTGTTAATATAATACTTCAATGCAAAAAACTTCTTTTATAATAGGTTGTAGCTTGGGCCAAATGGTGGTTGAGCCCCTTCATGAAGATTGATGGTACAATCATACAGTTGATGCTTTGACAATATGTTAGCATTTTTTTTTTTTGAAGATATCTTAAAATTTCTTATACTACTTTGAGATAGCTATTAGCAAGCTTGCTTCTTTATGAGTTGGAGTTACATAAATAACAAATGACATTTCTTCCTTAGCCGTCTTCATAAAAGCACTTGTTCCTAAAAATAAGGGCTTTGTTGTTGATGACTTTTTGATAAGTTTTGTATGTAGATAGTTTATTTCTTTTTAACCACAAAAGTATTAAAATAATAGGATTGGATAGGATTTTAATAATATTAAATATTATTTTGCTACTATAGCTTTTAAATGATATTTCTAGGAATATGGTTTTATGAGTAATATTACTTGAAGGTAAAGGTCGACCATCTATTATTTCTACGTGTATAGGTTTTGACTTCCATACTAGAGGAATTTTATGAAATTTAAAAAATTATTCAATTAAAAGGAAATAAATGCTCTTTAATCTAATAAGAAATTTATTTGAAATCTTTACTTGCCAAAAAATAAAGGTATAGTTAAACAACAAAGAAGTTGGGTTAGAGAGAGGACGTTGATGAATTTTAGGTGTTGGAATGTCTAATTGCATGGTCCATATTGTGGCTAGGCCTCCTTGTTTTTCTAAATGATTGCACTATTAATCCTTATTGTATGTTGTTTCTTTGAACAATTCTCAGATTTGCAGCCTTCTTTAATATAATATAAGCATAAGTCTTCTTCAAATTTATGCTTCTTCTCATTTGTTGTAAGAGGTTTGTATTGTATTGCATCAATTTGAAAATCCTCAATTCTAACGTATAGAAGTAATATATTTGTTGAAGGAATAGAATATGAATTTTTAGTGCATTGCTTTGTCAAAGTCCATAAGCATTGATCTTGATGGCATTGAAATAATTGATTATTACACTTTATAACTTAGCTAATAGCTTCATTGAGTATTTGAAGATCAAATAATGATAATAAAAAGTCTTTCATTTCATTCTTTAGTCTCAAAAAAAATTGGCTCATAAGAATTTATTCACCCTAATTGATATCACAAGCCTATTGCTTAAAATTAGATGCATAAATTGATACAAAGCATAATTTTTGATGTAATTAGTGAATTTTTATTATTTTTCATTGGACCTTGTCATGTTTTCCAAATGTCTCCACAAATGCTTCTTAGAAAGCTTCAAAGTTGTACAAGATTGGAGATTTTTTTTTCAAATAAAAGAATAAAGTAAGATTAGGCTTGACTTATGATCAAAGTTCTATTTAAACCAACTTGCAACTCTTTTATTGGATAGCACTTAGGTTGTAGAAAAGTTACCAATCAAATTTGGTTAACAAACCTTTAGAACTTCAAGTGTATATCATCAAATTTTTCTAGAATACTAATCTAAAGCTCTTTATGTTGTTAAATAGATAAATTTCTTTATTGAAATATAGATGCCACTGCTTGTTTGGATATAGAAGCTTAAGAAAGTGGTTGTATCATAGGGTAGCTTGTTCTAGGTCTTGCATCACCATGAAATCTTATAAAAAATCTTTTAATTTCAGCAATTTTATAAGTTAAAGCATTCAATGTATTCGTAATTATATCTAACTTAGACTTAGGAGACTAAACCATACTAATATCTTCACATCTAGCCATCCTAAAAGAAAAAAGAAAAAAAATAAAATCTAAAAAATATTAGTTTAAAAGAGGATACTCTCCAACCTCTAAAGCACTTAGATGTGTTCAAAAAGAAGAATAATTTACTTTCTATTAAGAAAGATTAAACTCTAGTATTGATAGAATGACACTCTTGACAAACTATCATAGATATACTATATATGAGACTAAACAAAGAGTTGAATAGAAGAGTTTGAATAAGAAAGCTAACAAGAAAATGATTAAATCAAATGAGTAGAAGAATAACACAAAGAGAGGTGAATCAAAACTCCAAAAGATGTGTTGTTAAGAGCCAGAACCCCCTCAACATCAACTCTAATATATATTAGGTATTAAGAAGCTTCTCAAGAAGTTTTTATGTTCCTTAAAGATGAAGCAATCTTAGAAAGCTTCTTAAAAAGTTTTCATATTGTTTGAAGATAAAACAACCTTAGGAAGCTTCTTA
Organism: Physcomitrium patens; assembly: GCF_059467195.1. Classification (NCBI taxonomy): domain Eukaryota; kingdom Viridiplantae; phylum Streptophyta; class Bryopsida; order Funariales; family Funariaceae; genus Physcomitrium; species Physcomitrium patens. Next base: position 9,783,886 of record NC_143411.1, read on the forward strand.
AGAAGTTTCCATGTTACTTAAAGATGAATCAACTCTAAAAAGCTTCTCAAACAACTTTCTTAATCCTCTTAGAACTTTCTAGAATCTATTGAAATATTTTAAGAACCATCTAAAACCTTCTAAAATATTTTATAAATCTTTTTAGAATCTTATAAAATCTTTTAGAATCTTATAAAATCTTTTAGAATCAAATAAAATATTTCAATAATATTTTTAGAATCTTCTTGTTGAATATCCATCACAACAATATTATTTATACAATGATGGAAAAAATCCATTTTATTTTTATTTTTTATTTTTTATTTTTTACATATTTTTTGCTAATTTTCTTAAATATAAAGCTAATTAAAAAATACTTTTTGATTTTTACCAATTACAATTATAGAAAGTCATGGCCTCTTATCATCTTTTTTAAGGCTAAAAACCATTGTAGTTTTTAGTAATGTAGTGTCGAGGACAAGAACTTGATGAAAGTAAATAATCAAATGAGAGTCCTTCAAAGAAATATGACAAAATAGAAATAGAGAAGTATGTATAATAATAATAAAAAAAAAACTAGAATGGCTATTGGTAAAATACAAAAAAAAATATAGACTTTTGAAACTAGACTAGAAGTAAGAAAGGAGTTGACAAGAGTGAAGAAGGCTCCACTCTTGCCTTCATATATACTATCTATTTAGGATCTATGTAGTGACATTCTATAAGACCTCCAAAAATATATTGGCTTTGCATGACTCATATCTTAACATGTAAGGCAAGTTTTTTATATTGATGCCACATAGTTAACTTGTTCCATAAGCTATCAGTACATGTAGCATGTGGTTAACTTGTTGATCAAGTTTCTAACCTATTAATCAACCACAAACACATGTAGAGTCAAAACAACGTCTAAGAAGCTTTTAGGAAGCTTTTCTAGAAGTTATTATAAAATTAATTTACTTTTACATACTTCTACCTATCCATGTTATCTAAGTAACAATTATAATAGATATATATCCGTGACATGTAGATGATTTGATATTGTTAAATTTTATTGTAAAACAAAATTAGCTACTTGGTGATTTAGATTTTTTATATTTATTTTTGTATTAAAATATAAAACTTAATATTTGATAATAATATCACATAATATATATATATAATTTTTAATATTATTATTTCTTTACAAACTACAAATATCTAAAATTTAATTATACAAGAATATTTTAGATATTTAATTTTTTTAACTTAATTTAAATTAGATAATACTTGTTTAATACTTTCAATACTTAGAAAGATTAGATTTATTTTATATTTATTGAAAATGTCAAAAACTAAAATATTTTTTACTATATTACTGAATGTTTTAAAAATAATTTGTAATATTTTTAAACATAAATCATAAAAAATATTAAAAAATATTAAAAAATATTCAAAATTATTCAAAATTGAAAATATTGATTAAAAACTTATTTATATGTATAATTTTATTAATATAATTATTGCAATCCAAAAATTAACACATGAAGTTAATCATTAATTTGCCACATCATATTTTAAATTACTTCTTCACAATGTCTTTTTTGATATTTTGAAAATTTCTCCATATATTTACTGAAAATCTATAATTTTTTTGATAGCATATGCTCTGGATATTTATGTCAACTTTATTATAAGTCTCAAATATTGCTTATTTATAATTTCACAATAATCTAAAAATGGTTTCAAATAAAAATTCGTATTAAATAATATTTCACATAATCATATTCTCTTATCCAATTAATTATTAAGTTTTGAAATAATCACAACAGATTTAAATTTTTTCCGTAGCTCAAATTAATTTCAAAGCTTAACAAATTGTAGGAGGTATTAACTGGAGCACGTGGATCTGAAGCCGTGGAAAACAACGGAGAGCCACGGGCACGGGTGGAAGACCCCCTGAGCCCATCGAACCACTTTTTCTGGTACCCTGGTTTCGTCTATCGGCAAGTTCAGGGTGTCAATACGGAGGCCGAGCCCAAAGCCTTCTCCACAGCTCGGCGACAGAATCCTGTGCCGTGGGTTCCCGCTACATGGCCTTCAATCCCAGAGCTCGTGATTGGGTTTCTCGATTTCGAAACTGACTCGCAATTTACCTTCAACGGCCGATTCATGTCTGAAAACCTCGGAGCATTTGAGGAAGAATTGCGTGCGAGAGCGAGTATCGTGGAGTAGGCTACAATGGTGTGTGATAAGTGTAAGTCATTCTTATATTAGGTCTTTGGCAGGGGATATGAGTTTTGGTGGTCGTCTCTTTTTAGTCTCGTAGAATCGGGATTGGCTTTCTTGTAATGTTGGTTTCTTATTATTTTATTTTATTTTGATGACACTGGTTGTCACGTCTATGAATTTCGGGCTGTTGGACGAACTTAGCTGTTGTTAGTTTCGCACGCTGAGCCAGTTTGGTAGGAAGAGTACAGCTATGGATTTTACTACAAGGTTAGGCTAGTGTAGACGGCTTGTTTTATTGCGAAACTTTTTCGTGATAGATTTGTGGAAGTTTTGTGGTGTGGTCGATTTCTCGATCCGATGTTTGTAGTATGCAGATATTAGGGCTACTGGTCTGTGCTGCAGAGAGGATTTTCCAGGAGGCTTAGGTCATGTTTCTATCTCGCTTTGTTATGATGGGACGGGTCCACTTATATTCATTGTGATAACTTTTGAGTTGATTTGCATCGCAGACGTAGGAGTGGTCTGCCCTTGGTGTGGATTTTTACAACTTTATTCTGATCTTATTTTTCTTGTTTTCAATGCATCTAGATTTCGCGGTCGAAGATGTGTTTTCGACATTTGTGACACTTGGGTTGGATAGTTTCTGTTCAATATTCTAACCAAAGGTAGTGATAGCAGCGCATGTTTCAGACTAGCTGTGTGTATATGTGCATGGTGTGTCTTCATGAGAACCTTATGACTGTTTTTGTGGCATCTACTTGATGTGTGTCCAGACTGAAATAGGTTCATCATAGTACTTGGTGTTTGAATTATCTCATCAGAAGATTTTGAAGCCTTTTCTGGTCCTTGTGGTGGTTTCTGCTGGTGGTTCTTTCTAAAAATTTACATGGAGATGAATGTCTTGATTAGGTGAGAAGAAGCTCACGAAAGTGATAGTGCCTGACAAGTGGAAGGAAGGTGCCAGTAATACTACAGAAGGAGGTGGGCGAAAGATCAACGAAAACAAACTGCTCTCTAAGAAGAACAGGTGTATTTCTGACGCTACCAGCTCATCACTTTTTCTGAGATTTCTATCTAAATTCAATATTCAAGTGTCATACTTTGTACGTTGTTTCTTTTCATGATATTTGAAAACTGACCACTTAAAAGCTAGCGTGTTTGCTCAGCCCCTGCAACCGTTATTTTCTTTTGTGAAGGTACACTCCTTATGGGAAAACGAAGTGCATAATCTGTAAGCAGCAGGTTCACCAGGAAGGGAAGTACTGCCAGTCTTGTGCCTACAAGAAAGGTACGATCCTAATTAGAAGTATCAGATTTCGTAGTGATGTGCCGAGTATCTCGTTGTACGAATATCTTCTGGATTGCACTCTGGATTTCTTATGTAATTTTTGAAACTTATGTGAATTCGGTGACTGCAGGTGTATGTGCCATGTGTGGAAAACAAGTCTTAGACACCAAACTATACAAGCAGAGCAATGTTTAATGCACGAAGGTTGAGTTACTTCAATCCGACGCTCTGTTAAATGACGTGGTATCCTACTGCTGAATTCGACCTCGTTTTCTATTTTGGCTGTGGACGGTGGCAAAGATGTGGGCGCATACGACACAGCACATCTAAAATCACTTTTTAGTGTAAGAATATTCTTGTAGAAAAGCAGCTGCTGCTCGATCCGCTGTGCACTACTTTATGATCGTATGGCAGACTGTGAAAGCGTGGGGTTAGATTTTGTAATACAGTTGTATTTGCATTCTGGCAGGAAGTTAGCAACCTGCATCGTCACCGATGCCTTTCCATTGAATCAGAATACGCACTGTTCCTTGATGTAGATAACTGACCACTTTTTTTTTGTTAAGTAAGATTCTGGATAAGGAATTTTTTTGTTTAGTCTGGCATTGGTCAGAACATGATTGGGAGTCTCTGAAGTTGCTGTTTGGGAATGCAAGTCGCTAGAACTTGCTTTTGTACAGTACCTTTCGGAGATCGCTTGATGGCGACTTTTCTAGTGGCCGAATGTGGTCTGGGTTGACATGCACCGTCTCCCATTATGTTTTATCTGAACATGTGTCCAAAGTCTTCGTTGATTTTTTGTCCAAAAGTATAGCACATGCATGCGGTGGAGAAAAGTATCATAGCTTTCTTTTAAGCTTAAAGCAACTATTTTATGTTCATAGCTGTAAATGTGGTAGTAATAATACCCTTGGAGTAACTCCGCAATCCTTGGATACTAGAACACTTGCAAACTCGGTTATGTGGAAAGAAGATTCTAGAGAACCTTAGATACTTGGAAAACAATGCACTTGAAGGAGCCGCCTACGAACCCCGATCATATGCTGACGTTTATTAATCATTCCACAGATTTCGGCAACTGATGACTACTCTTTTGCCGATCTTGTGGGTCGCCTTTAAGGAAATAGCCAAATTTAGAACGATTCATCACCAATCGAATGGTACCCGGAGGTTAGATCCTACACCGGTTGTATCCTGGACCTCATCTTCGATTAGGGTTTAAGAATTGTGGTGTTTTGGGAGGCCACTGTGGTCGTTTTCTTTGCAGAATGATCCCAGTACATGCGAACCGACTCTAACCTTATTCGGTCGTTGACGTTTGACTTCGTTACAGTTGGAGGCGGAAGATCGACTCATCCATGTCTGGGCCCTGATCCGAGGCGTAGGGTAGTCTTCACTTTCCATTAGGACTTTGTCGTTAGTGGTGCTCATGTCCTGGATGCGCATTTAAGATCTTGTGCACTGTCGTGATACTTGGAATCATTTGTTAGGAGAAGGAACCTCAGAGTGAACTTCGAAGGCGGAATATGCTGTATTTTGGTGTGAGTTGTGGTGAGGTAGACAAAGAGCTGGTTCATGAGGGTGTTGTGAAGAATTCTGTATGGGATGTGCTGTAGTGGAGGTTGGGGGATCAGTATGGTTTTGCCTCTGGACGGAGAGCAGTTAAAGTGTGGGAATTCAGTTCATTGGTGGAGTTTGAAGTAGGAGGCGCTTCGAAGTGTGTACTTGGAGGTGTGGTTTTTAACCAGTTCAGTTTCATCCTTGGTGTGATTCATATTGCTGGATTGTAGGTGTTGGAAGCTTTGTATTCGTTTTCGAATGGTGATTTTTTGATATCATGCGGCTGTCTCAAGGTGACAAGCAGCTAGTTTCTTAGAGGAGAATGAGTAATGGTCTCTGTCGGAGTCGTAGTAGCGGTGGAAAACTTGCGAGGCGTTAGGTTGTTTGTCCTGTTCAATTGCGCAGCATCATGGAGGTGATCTCAGTTTTTTTTTTTGTTTTTTTTTCGGAAGCAAGAGTGAATTCGTAATGAAAGTCAATCACGCACCGAGCTTTCAAAAATTTGAAGAAGCTTTATATTGGTGCTGGTGCATCGACTTTCTCCTTATTCCTTGTTTATGGTATGGATTTTTCCAGTAGATGTTTGGGTCTTATTTCAGAGATTAATCAATTATGCCTTCCCCCGAGATTTAAGAGTTGATGAGGGAACGATGTCACGTAGCACAATTTTACTTTTTGGCTGAAGATAATGAAGGGGCAGAGTGAAGGGTGGTGCACAATTGTTTGGAATAGTTATCTGTGAATTGTGATTGTAAGCTTTTCATACAAAGTAATAAACCTATTTGCTTTGAATCTCGTTCTTCTTGTAACTTCAAAAATGTCACCTGGTTCGTGTGTGCTATCAATAGGCGATTTTATCGTTATTTTATGATCGCTTTGGAAAATTTGTCAATACATCTGTTACGCTGGTCTAATTCTATTCGCTGGCGTACTGCTTGGTGTAATTTGGCCACTGCATAGAAATCACTTCCATGAAATTCTTATTCTAGATATTAGGTGCTTGGTTTGTTTTTAATTTGTCTTTTTGATTTTTTTCCTTTTTTCTTTTTTTGTGATCGCAAGCAGGGCGAGTTTTGTTGCAAAGGAAAGTTTAGAAAGCGGACCAATATGTTTTGAGCTGGAAAGGAGATTGAAAGATTGATGGTTAGTGAATGTACGAGGTGGTGGTCAGCTTGTGGTGTTGATGCCACTGGCGATCTTTTGAGCCACTCGGTTCCAGATTGTAGAAAATGCGGAAGAGGAGCGTGTTGGGGTTGATATTATTGGCTGGGATTAGGACCATCCACAACGCAGCGGCAGATGTGTTTCGGGATACAGTAGAAGATTGTGGATTAATTCAGGATATTGCAATCATAGTCCTGGGGGAAAGGCTCCTGTATTTTTATACGAGGGATTACAATTTCCATGAGATTCATTAATTCTCAGTATGCTTGGACGCAACGCTTTTCCTTGGATTTTATCTTCCCTTGTTGCGAACCTGACTGAAATTGCTTCAATAATTTCCTGGGAGGTTTAGTGGTACTGAATAAAACTCGAATGGGATGAGTTGGATGTAGTTGGAAGAGTTCTTCTTCGATAAATATTGCGGCTAATGCTTTCTTTAGGCAGAGAAGGAACAATTCGAAAGAGTGAGCAACTATGCGCTCTGGAGCTGCAGCAGTGCAGAACACTTTGTCACTGCCTGCGCAACAGGTTCTGCGCCAGGCTATCAGTGCTGCGCGTGAGCGTGGGCATGCACAAGTCCAGCCTTTGCATGTAGCCTTTGTGCTGCTGGCTCATGGAGATCCCGTGCTACGCCAGGCATGTGCTGATACGCATTCTCAGACCTTGCACGGGCTGCATCAATGCCACGCTTTAGAGCTATGTTTTAATGTTGCCCTTGACCGGCTTCAGCAATGCTCCTCCTCAGGCAGCACTGTGAATCTTTTGGGGCTATCAAATGCCCTGGTTGCGGCGCTGAAGCGTGCCCAAGCACAGCAAAAGCGAGGATGCCCCGACCAACAGCAAGCGCCGTTGGTAATGAAAGTCGAGTTAGAAATGGTCATCATTTCCATCTTAGAGGATCCTAGCGTCAGCAGGGTTATGGAGGAGGCGGGATTCTTTAGTCAACAGGTGAAAACCAACATCGAAAATGCTATGAGTCTGTCAGCTTTGTCGCAGCAAAGCAATGTGAACCACCTTAGTCAGAGGCTTTCTGCTTCAGGTAAGTGTTTCAGTTATGAAATCTACCAGTAAATAGCATGTGGTTTGAGAACTTCAATTGCTCATTTTTATATGCTGTTGATGGCATAAAATTTGTAAATTCCATATTTTCTATGATTACCTTATTGTTTTGAGGTGTCTCACCGGTTTATGGTTTGTGTATGTAATAGCTGGACCTTTCGGGAATCAACCGCTGGTGATCTTGGAACGACCTCTGTTCCCTACCAGAGAAGATTCAAATTCAAGGTTTCTTGCCTGCCACTTTCTTACATCTATCTTTCAAAGTTCTGGGCTGAAGGTTAAATTTGATGCCCAGTGACGTACCTGCATATAGTCATTTTTAATAATTATTTTATTTATTTTTCTCACCTTTCGTTTTATTTTTTATTTGTTGTTATTTTCCTTTCTCCCTCTCCCTCGCTCTCTCTCACTATCTCTCCTCTCACATTGGACTGTCCACTAATAGGAAATAGAACCACTTCCCAAAGAATGGTAAATTATGGCCATGAGGTTGAAATCATATTATGTTTGGCACTGACTTCTTGTTGTCGTGTAGATCATCAGAAGGAAACGCACCTACTCAAGAGTTGAAGCTTCCTTTTTGTAGTAATGCAGGAGCATCTTTACCAATTTCATCGTTGGTATCAACCACGCCAGGGAGCACCGAAGTTCCAAAATTGATTTGTTGCTCAGAGTGCACGGATCATTTTAATATGGAATATAATCAAATACGAGTACAAGAAAGTGCTAAAGCGTCAACCGTTCGAAAACAAAGCAGTACAGAAGATGAAGTGGTGGTCTCTTCTTTACCCTCTTGGCTTCAAAAAGGAAAGGACATGAAAACTGAGCAGGTATGTCTGATTAGATGCGTTCAGCGTCTGAGTCATATTTTTCGCTTGGAACCTACAATTTTTATTATCAATAGTAATAATAATAACAATAATAACATCAACAACAGCTACATCAATAATAAGATAACTTAATTAAATTATCAGATATCACTGACCAGTTCTGATTTTGACGTTCAGGAGAGGCACCATTCGCTTTCACAGAGAATACAAGAGCTCCGTCGTAAATGGCAATTTGTTTGCAGTAACTCACACTCAGAAAGATGCATCACTATGGACTCTTCGCCAGCTAGAGATAGGGGACTTGGTCCGCCATCTCATAACTGGATGAAAGCTAGCATCCTTAACAATGCTAACAATTCTGGTAATGATATGTTCTCTACTTTGGATGTATTCAAAGTGTGCTCTGAAATACTTCTTAACATTTTCTTCTGCATTACTTTGTTTTAAATAATAATTGTTTTTTGTTTAATGTGTGTGTTTGCCAAGTATGTTGCTTCTCAATGACCCACTTCATTTTTGTGTTTAGTGTTGATGGCGGCAAATCCTACTCCCCTCCAATCTAAGGATATGGCATTGTCTTCAGCACTTCAACCAAGCCTGCCGTCTCCTCTTCCTTTCTGGGATAGCGGTTTTACTTCAGTTGCAATGCCAAATGGTCCGTTGAATGGTATCATCGGTACGTCTGGTTCTGAATTGTCGCGGGTGGAGACCATGGAGAAGCAAGTTGAAAGTTTTCATGATAAGGAGGAAGTTTTGCAGCAAGGGGGACAAATATCACCCGAATATATGGGACCTGTGCCCAGCCCTCGCCCTGTATCGAAACCGATTACTTCTTTGCCGAGTGGAGGACTTGTGCCAATCCAAAATCCTTTATCAAAAGCGAATGCTTCTCTGTCAAGCACAAGACCAAGCCCCTTGTCAAGATTGAAAGCTTCTTTTCCGAAGCCCTCTGTTGCTGCATGTCCTCTTAAAGAGAATATTTTGCCCAAACCAAGTCCTTTATCAGCACTTAAAACCTCAAATGTCTCTCCTAATCCAGCATCGATGGTGAAATCGCCTCCTAGTCTTGCGCAAAAGATTGCTGATAAGCCTCCACTGAGCCAACTGGTTGATATTTCGGCAAAAATTGATCAACATTCTGTCTTCTTCGATCACAAGACTGCTGACCGGCTTAAGTATGTACACAAAGGTTTGATGGAGAAGGTTGTGTGGCAGGGCAAGGCTATTTCTACAATTTCAACCTTCATAGTGAATGCACAAACCGGAAGAGGTGAGTTGCGGGGTGGTGCTGCCAAAGCTGGCACATGGTTACTTCTGTTGGGACCTGATCAAGTCGGAAAGAGGCTTATTGCAGGCGCTCTTGCTGAGCTTGTAGTTGGGGTTGCTGCAAAGCCAATCTATTTCGGAGATTTGGGATACTCAAGATGGGGTAGAAAAGTTGAAGAGATCGATGGCATGCAGTACAGAGGGCGTACAGCAGTGGATTCTATTGCTGATGCTCTCAGAGCGAAACCTCTTTCTGTACTGTTACTTGAGGATATTGATCAAGCCGTCTCTGTGATCCGAACAAAATTAATGAGGGCTATGGTGACTGGAAAGTTTTCTGATTCAAACGGTGGGCATGTTAGTGTGGGTAACTCTATAATAATAATGACTTCAAGATTGGGAGCAAATTCTAACTTAGGAAAAGGGAAAGAGAACATCTTTTCTGAAGGAAGGTTGGCTTCCATGCATGGTGCAAGAATGTCCCTACTCCTTCAGCCACCTAGAGAGAAAGAAATTGTTTTGCAAGGGGATATGGACATTAGTGTTGTCAGGGATACGATACGTACTTCAGCCTTAGAGAATCCTGCGAATCCAATGTCTGGAGGGATGGTTTTGAAAAGAAAAGCTAGCGGGTTTTTGAGTAGGGCTCTGCTTGGCGTCAAACGGAAGAAAGTATCGACCCCATTCGGACGTATTGTCGCCCTGGACTTAAACCTCTCTGCTGAGGAGAACGAAGCTGTCCTGGCAGAAACGGTGACAAGTCATGAAGAAATTGCCACCAATATAGGCGTCTCTGATCCAGTACTTCGTGCTGTTCAAGAGGTGTTGTCTCCGAAGTTTTGCTCTCTGGTGGACGAGACGGTGATGTTTGAGCCTTTTGACTTGATGGGGCTAGCAAACTGGATATTGTTACAATTATCTAGAGCATGCTCAGGCCTAGTACCAAAATTTTGTACTAGGATTGAGGTTGATTTTCAGATATTGGAGCACATCGTTTCAACTACCTGGCGAACACCTGGTGGTCGCCAAGCATTTGAGGGTTGGGTCGAAGATAAACTCAAATCTTGCCTGAAGGCAGTTACGGCCAACTCAAGTGTATCAGAAGATAGAGTACTGAGATTCGCTTATGAGGGTTGTTTCTCAAAGGAGCTGTGCTTAGGTTCTGAGCTACCTCTTCAAATTGAAGTTGCCTGCAGTTAAAGTTTTCCTTTTCTTCTTCTTTTCTATTGTTGGGTACATAGTAATGATAATTTTAAATATTATTTACCAGCTTTAAAATTTGTCGAGTTCAATCATGTAAGCATAGAGTGTTTAGGGAACTTCGCAGCGTGTTTTCCCGCTGTTGTTTAGTGAAGTTAGGGTACGTTAATAACGTGACACCCAGTGTGCGTACCTGAAGGGTTGGAAGGTGTTAAATTCACAGCGACCCCTACAGAAACGACATAAGATTGTACAATACTTTGAGGCATTTGACCATTTTCAGCTATTTTACGCCCTATTCTGTGTTTGTCCTTTGTAGAGAACTCAAGGAGTCTCCATTTTTTGTACAAATGTTGGTTTAGTCACATTTTGGCTTTTCTTGTGCACCTTACAAGTATGTCTATTTGTGAAAGGAAAATTACATCCTTACACTGGATTTATGTCCAATCACACGATACAACTGTGATATTCTTTGAGATTTTGGACATCTGTCGAAGAATCTGCAGAACAAAAGTGAGAAGAAGTTGCATGCGGGGTAACTTCGGAAGCTGTTTCAGCAGCGGTGGAAGGGCTATGCTACTCACATCGGCTAAGCATGTTGTCTTTGTGAACTCCATCCAGGATGTCGCATTGGAGTTTCAAACTGAAGGGTTCATTCAGTTCATTCAATTCCGAGGACTACTACGGGAGTACCTGATGGTCACTACACACAGGATAAGAAACAGGATTGGGAATCGAAAGTGATACAATGTCCTCAAATCCTGCAGACACAATCAGACGAACCAATCATGTATACTAACACGAACGGGAAGCCTACAGATGCGTGCTCGAATGAGTCATGCAAACTGATAACCCCGGAAACAAAGCTGCACTAGCAGAAACAACTGAAGTCATGGAGCCAGTCGCACCTCCTCTTCGACCCACCTCTTCCGACCTCATCGAACTGTCACTGAAACGAGGCGTAACTTTCATCATCTGATGCCATGCTCGATGTTTCAGCTGAAAAGCTCAACTCATCTGCAACTCCCCCACCGACATGTTCACGTCTGGGAGAGCACTGATTCACCATGGTTGCAACTTCCTTTCCAACAATTGTCTAGTAAACTGGTCCATGAAAACGTCGAAGGCCATCAGTCCTGTTGAGCCTTGTTGTGGTGCCGTGTACATCTGAGCTCCAACTGTTTCAGCCAATTGTGCAGGTTGATCAATATCTCAGGCAGGCTATGAAACAATTGGAGCCCTTCACTGCAATCCTGAGCTCTAGATGCCATCAATCCCACATCTTCTTCTTCTTCTTCTTGTGCTATATAGAATGTTGTGGAGTTATGTGGGTTTTCTAGCTGGGTGTGAATTGATAGTTCCTGTGGTAATACTACCGACACTAACATTTATACTGCGGTGGTGGTGATGGGCTGAGGCAAAACGTCCCCCATACTGATACCAGGTAATTTTTGTTCCATCCATTCATGGATATGGGGGCAGCTCTATTGATTTAATTTCAAATTTTAATTTGATTTTAAACAAAAATGAGCCCACTCATCTACATTCACCAACCTTTTCAACTAATGTTGAGCTTGTTGATTTTTGTAGTATTTATAAATTTATTTATTTTGCCTAATTTCATGCCTTGTTTTGTTACTTTCACGTAGCATGGGCTGGGCAAACCCCCCAAACTAGATTACTTGTTGATAATTTTTGTTTCATAACAAGGAGAAAATTGCATCACTTCTTGGGTATTTAGTGGTCCTTTGCTTCTGTGTTTAGCTATTGTAAGAATAGGAGGTGATGTTATTTAGTACTGTAATAATGTTACAATCAATGTGATGAGATTTATGAACAAAATATGATGTTTAATCCAAATCAAAGTTTGGATCATCATATATATGAAAAAATACCATAAAACTTTTGTAGTTTTTCTCTGCATAATTTTTTAATCTATCAAAAGTACATTAATTTTTTTTAAATCCTTAATTTAATTGACATTCATTTAATCTTTTCATGCTATGCTATTATATTGTATACAATTTATAAAATTGAATTGCAAAAGCTATTTAGATATTAGATTAAATACTTCTACTAGATACTTTGTAATATCTAGCTATTTAGATGCTCTTTGTAGTGTTTTTTTTTAATTAGATTAAATGTATAAAAGACATAAAGAAAAAAAAAAAAAATGAATGCATTTACATACATAGTTCACTTCTACAAGACAGCATGAGTTGATTGGCTAGATAAATAACAACTAGAATTTCTGAAGTATACGAACAAGTTTATTCAATTTTTATATATTTCTAAAAGGAATAGTACGTGCCTTTTATTCCTTATTTATTGCAAGGCTAGCAAAACAAAGATATGGGGTTATTAAGAACTATATTATATTTGTCAATTGGAGGTGAACTTATTTCAAAAAAATACCACAGTATAACATATTTCTCATTTTTCTACAAAGTTTTTACAAAATTTAAAATTGATAAAAATATTCCTGTTCTATTTGTAAATTTGTAAATTTAGAAAAAAATATTCCTATAAGATTTCTAACATATATATATATATATATATATATATATATATGTTTAAAACAACTTTCTTATTTATGAGTATAATACAAAAACTTTTCTATGTACAAAAGCATATCATGTATACAATTGCAAGTATGATATTGGAATCTATTTCTACTCTTATCTAACCTCCTCTTGTGCATTATACAATAAGTTTTTTATATTCTATTTTTTTATATTCCCTTTGGTGTACCTTCTCTTTTATAGTTAAAAGTACTCATTAAAACTATATGTATGATAAGAACTATAGATGTTCAACTTCATCAATCTACAATTCTCTTTCTTCTTCTTTTGATATTCTAATTCAATGTAATACATAAAACTTCAAATACTAACCCAATAATCAATTGTGGGTTCCAAAAATGGAGATGGTGAATATATGCAACAAAACTAGCAAGTAGTGGAAGTTTAAGGAATTGCCACATTGCGAAATTGATTATATGCGGGGATGTGAAAACCCAGTTTAAATCTCCAACAAATCCTATAAGAACACAAGACCTTTATTTTGTTAGGCTTTTATTTTTTTTATGAAGAGAAAGAGAGAAAACTTAGTTTGATTTATTCATGGCACTAGAATGTTCCTTTGGTATTGTCCTTTTGAGATGAGGGCTTGGCCAAGTTAAGCCTAGATGCGTAAGTGAGATACTCAAATCTAATGCAACTTGACCTTTTTTACTTCACTTTTTTAATTTAAAAACAATTCTAAAAGGGAAAGAACATGGGGGAATACTTTTGATTTTTTATAATAAAAAGGGGGAAATAGCTTAGATGCCGAGATGTGCACGTTTTGTTGATAAAGGAATGTACCCCTATTCAATAGAGCCCCACGGCCATGGGAACCCCTTCCTCCTCCGCGGTGACCCAACCCGTGGGAAAGGGCCTCGTAGTCCACGACCATGCTTTCGCAACACGTGGACTGACTCCGTTCACACGGGGTACACATACCTTTGGTCTGGAATTATCTCGATAGCCGTGGATCGCATTCCCACTTGGGCTGTTAGGGCTTGTCTTTGTGGGGTACGGTCTGTCCTTTACTCGTGCATCTTTCATGTGATCAATCCATTTGTTTAGTTTCGAATGCATTTTTGTATCCTGTATTTTATTTTAATATGATGATAATAATTCTAGATGCTTCGCTCTCCAGTAGGGCTTTACAGCACCAACTCCTGTATGATTCAACCATATAATGAAAAATAATACAGTTGGTGTTGTAAAGCCCTATTGTATGACATTTCCACTATATGGTTGAATCTGATGTAAAGAATTGAACTGAATTTTTTTCATGGAAATAAAATTATGGAATTATTTTGAGATTAAGGTAGTTCGTCTGGGTAAACTCTTCTTCTTCTTCTTCTTCTTCTTCTTTTTTTTTTTTTTTTTTTTTTTTGTTTTGTCATTTTAGCTCTTTGAAATCTACAATCTCATTCACACACTTAGCAATAATATAATATTAATCATAAAACCTCTTTTTATTTAATTTTAATTTGTGACCAATATTCATAATTTTAATACATATATGTGTATATCTATATATATATATATATATATATATAACAGGATGTACCCAGTGCATTGATAGAGTGACAAAGTTACAAAAGACACTTTACTCTCAAAAACCAAAGACGGCAGAGATAAGGGTACTGCAAGAAGTACTCATGGTTACTTCTTAAACCATTGTGCTAGCATGTATTAGTATTTATTTGAAGTTAATTTTTTGTGGATTATTTCAAGTATTGATTGTAATGAATATGAAAATGCAAAGAGATTTTATATAATTTATTTATGAGTTATATCAAGCATGTAAATCATGTGTATCATCAATCTTGTCACTCAAGTTAAAAGTCAATGTTTCATGTTTACATTTTTTTGTTAAATTTTTAGTTATGCAGTAAAAAAATAAAAATAAAAAAATACTGTCCTCACGATATTTTTATCCAAATATGCTTGAAATGTCCTTGAAAGAAGTTTTCTGAAATGCTGTACAAATCTTTTTATATATATATATATATATATATATATATGTATAGATGTTTGAATCAAATTATAAAGTAATTATCTTTCTGCAAAGTATTAGCTAACTATAATCATCATATTTGAGTATCAATATCATAGTTTTAGATTCTATATCATTATTAGAAAATACTTATGTTTATTTTCTGTATTATTTTATTATTTTTTCAAATCTTTATTCATTATATGCATTATCAGCATGTAGAAATTATAGCACTTTTTTTTCCTTTTTAAAAACCAATACGTATATATGTAGTCATGGTTGAATTTATATTATGAATAGACTTTCATGAGAAGCTACCAGACTTGGAAAAGACTTATCCAAGTCTTGGACATATTACCAATGTCCATAATGTAATTTTAACCAAAGTTCAACAGAACGAATTTGCCTTGATTGCAACAAAAATGGGTTTACAATAATTTCTTTTAATATTATGTAATAAAAAATGCAACTAATTCTTATAATTTCGGTTATCTTTGATTTTACTAATGTTTCTTTTAATATTTGAGCTGCATACATAATATTAAAAGAAACATTAGTAAATCAAAGATAACCGAAAATTATTGATTTTTTTCTTTTCATATGAGCAACCAAAATTTCAATTCTTGAATCATCACAAATTGATGCTCTATATTTATAGATGCACACCAATATAGCCATCCGAAGCAGACAACACATTTCAAATTGCACAATATGAATCTAACAAATGGGTTGGTCAAATTTGGACATCAATTTGTGATTGACAAATGCTTCACAAAAATCCAATACCACATCTGTTTTCGGTATTCCAAATTAATTAATCCTATCAATGGTCGTTGTTTCATTCCAATTTTAAAATACTCTCGTCCTAATTTCTCCTTTTTAAATATTTATGATTTTAAATTTAACAATAATGGTTGATTTCTTTTATCACTACTTTCTTAAACTGTATTGGTATATAATTGCATTTATGTACATTATCTAAGCAACCCTAACATACAAGCAAAATACAACCATGTATGTGGTTACCCCTCTGAAAAAGATAAGAAAAAAGAGGAAGAGGAAAGGAAGATGGGGCATCAAAAGGGGATGCTAAAAGCATCAACAGATCCACGGCGATTTCTTTTATCTACAAGGGGTTTCCTGATTCTATGGCATTGCGTGCGTTGCTGGCAATGCCATGTTGCAACAGCAGCCTCAAAAAGGCCATGGGGATGATTCTGAACTGGTAAACTCTGAATGCGGTGCTGGGGCACACAAGGACGAAGGCCCCAGCACCTCTGTCCGTCTCCATCTTCATCTCCGTTCAACGAAGCCTCTGTGTGTGTCATTGCAAACCATCACTTTCCTCGAGCAAAATCACCAGCGGCGACTTTTCCAGGACTGTGGCCTTGAAATCAGGGTGAAGCACGCACCACACAACACACAAATCACACACACAAACAAACAAACCAACAAACATTAAATATGTATTTATTTAAGTGTGTATATATAATATATATGAACAGAATTCGACCATTGTCACTGTCCAACGCCGAACACCATCTTGACCGTGCGGCAAAACTGATGCTGATCCGCCAGGGAGCTAAGCGAATCCGAAACCAGGTGCTTACGGTCACTTCCTGTCGTGAGTCTGCGACAGTTGAAGATGTCGGTGAAGATTTCGGAGCGGAGTCGAGAGAATTCTGAAATGTGGTTCGCAAATCAGGAACTGGCGGTGTGTGTGGACTCGCTGCGAGGGAAGGGTGTCCGAGGATCTGCGCAGAAGCGGGAGGTGATCTGGAGGGCTGTTTCGTACTGGACCCTGGGCCCCGACACCGGCGGATCCGGGATCGCGGGCGCGGTGTCGACGGCCGACTGGCGATGTCTAGAATCCGACAGACAGGCATACCCCCTCGACGACATCGGATTTGTGCGTCCAGACGGCCTACATTCGTCGCTTCTTGCTTGCTCAGTTTTTCGATGTTGTCGTGTTCCCCGTCCACCGAGGTTCTACATAAGCTCGCAATCATAGCGGCATTCGTCTCCGAAGCCCCCAGCTTTTTGCCCATCAACCTTTTGAGCCGTAGATCGACCGACCGTGTTCCCTTCCGTTTCGGCCTCTGGAATCTGGATTGAAGTGGATCGAAATGGCTTACGTGATCGTGGCATAGTTAACTTTGCGGTGCTTGAACTTCGATTCTGCCACGCGAAAAGCTCCAACGTCTGACACTCAACTGTCTCCTGTCAGAAATTCTTGAGAGGTGAAGATCGTTATCGTCAGGCCGTGCACGAATGGGACTTGCGAGAGAGGTCCATAGGACTATGTAAGGTGGAATTCAAGAGCACAGAGACTTTGTAGTATGCCTGTCAGGATTGTCATCGTGAGACAGTGAGCTGTAGTAGGTCTCCAAAATCTTTTACTGCCTATTTTCGTCGTGGTACAGGCACGTCGACTCCTTAAGATTTTAGATATGTTTTGTTTTGTTTCCTCGTCTGTTTTCTTTTCCTAATAGTGATTCAGTGTTGAGCGTGTGCGGGACTCCAGAGTTATCTTAGTAGTTTGCAGTCTACTCTTGAATGTTTTGATCTAAGTCCAGGGCTTATTCACTGCGTGCTAGACTTAGGGTGACGCCGGATGATTTAGGAGTCTGGGTTCGTTTATTGGTGGGTTTGGGTCAAATTGAACACTTTCTCAATGATAGAAGACACTGTCTGTGTGGTACAAGCAGTATTCTGACAGCTTCAATGTTGTGATTCGGCAGACTGATAGCCAAGCTCTGAAGATTTCAATTCAACGGAACCATGTGAACTAACTGCTGATCCATCGACAGAACCAGGGAACATGCGACCGAATTGTGGACCGCGTTGTGATAACGTGATGAAGGCGAAGATCATACCGCAGGAGTGCGACGTCCGTCACGTGCTTTGGCATAGATCACTGCTTCTGTGCGCTTTGTAAACCTCGCTACAGTAACCTCCAAGGGCTGGCGCTTAGTAATATATGTGTCATTATCTCGCTAGGTATCGGAGACGTGTGCGCTGCGGTTGAAATCTTTGTGGAACTCTTAAGGGATTGAACTGTTCGCCGACGGGAATTGCACCATTTTGGTTGTATACACACCGGCGTGATTTTTGAAGCACATAGTGAACTTAGGGTAGTCCGAGGTCGTGCTCATGGCTCTAGCTCTAACGGGCTTTAGGAAGATCAAAATTCATACTTCGACTGGTCGTGGAGAGGAAAGTCAAAGGTGGTAGATTGGCCAAGAAATAGCTTTGCCACTCGTTATCAGTTCAGTCGAATCAAATCCCCTTGAATCTTAAAAGAAAGGAAACACTACTTTCATGGACGAGGATTACTCTTGTTGTGGACTAATCCGGTTCAAAAAGAAATGTTCAGCGCGGGATGTTAAGCCCTCATCGAAGCCGATCGTCAAAAGAATCTCTAAAGAGCATTTGCTTCGCTATGAAGCCGAGGAGATTGAGAAGGCTGCTGTGAAGCTAAAGACAAGCCGACAGGCTACCAAATCTGCCCCTCTCAATCTCTATAACCCGCCGCTTAAAGTGACCGTCGGAAATGATCATGTTGTTGAAAGGAAAACTACCTTTAAAGAGCTCCAAGAAGCGATGAAACGAGCCCGTAATGCACAAGCGCCGCTTCTGAGCCGAGAAAGCGTGAAGGAGACTTCTCATGAATTTCGATCCAGGGTATAAGATCACTCTCTCGCCACGGCTATTTCTATGCACATGTGATGCCCTTGAAATTCACATTTGCCGTTTAAATTCGTAGCATATGATACTTTTATTCCTTGACTTGCTTTAGGGGTCAGATGACGCATATGGTGGTTGTTACTGGTTTAATGTCCAGGACGCGGATGGCAACAAAATGGTGAACGAATATGTGTGGAAGTGCAAGATTGGAGCTGGAAGCTATGGCAAAGTGGTGAGTACCCTGCTGTGCAAGGTAGCTTCGAAATTCATGCATTATGCAAGACCTGATAGTTCCTGTCGTTTGCGACATGCTACCTTGTGAAAAAGTTGGTCTGATGGGGGCGACAATGTAAGTGGACAAGTGATCACCTGAAGAGTAATTTTAGCATCTTGTTTTTGCTGCTGGGTCTGAAAGAGCCTTAATGCAGCATTTTCACATGAAGTTTAGTGTCAACATTTGGGTTATAGCATGGAGCCAGCAACGCATATCTAAGTCGAGAGTTGACCGAATCTATGCAGGTTTTGTACCAGAGTAAGAAAGACGAGAAGCTGTATGCTATCAAGGTATGGATCAATGATTTCTAACCCCTCCTGCATTTGACTGCATTGTTGTTCCCCTTGCTTCAAAAGAGTGGAATGCAAGAGCATGTTTGATGTGGCTAGCCCCTGTTGGCTAACGGGAGCCTCACGGCGATGGCAGGTCTTTCACAAGTCTCGTCTGCGCAAAGTGCGGGTTTCCCCCTCGGAAACTGCTATGACAGATGTGCTTCGAGAGGTATATTAAGATCTCTTATCTGTCGACCCTGAGGGCAAGCAAATCCATTCTATTCTTTGAGTCATTACAGCTTCGCAGTCCGAGAAGCTTGTAATTCCTCTTCAGAAGACGGTGTACATCAGACGTCTAAAACCTGTTCAGAAAAGTTTTTATTTCTAAATGAGGAATACTAAACATGTAGTCGCAATTTATTTGTGTAATTACTAACTTATCTGTTTGAACAGGTGTCTATAATGAAGCGGCTCGATCACCCCAACATTGTAAAGCTTTTTGAGGTTATTGATGATCCGCATAGTGATAACATATATTTGGGTAAGCGCCTATTGTATCAGCTTGTTAAGAAATGATGAAGATATGTTCATGTGATCTGTGGGTATGCAATCTTACTAGTTTTACATTCTATACTGGAAACATTTATGCTACTGCCCATGAAGTCCTATTACATGACATCAGTGGGAACATAACTAATAACTTTGTTATTGGACGTTTGGCCTCCTAAGTGCTGAGTTACGTTGAGGGCAACCGGATTTTTGAAGGCAGCGGACCTCCTGGGGGTATTGGCGAAGCACTTGCCCGGAAATATTTTCGAGATGTTGTTGCAGGCCTTTCATATCTTCATAGCCATGTAAGAGATTCTCATCTTATGCTTTTTAACAGCTTATTTTGCGTAGCCGGTGCTGTACACAAATCTAACCTGAGAATTAGTGAGGGTTTTTACAGTTCCCTCCGGGACTAATCAGCCGCTGTTCAATTTCTGTAAGCTGACAAGCAGTACAATGTATCCAGAACATCATCCACGGTGACATAAAACCTGAAAATCTTCTCCTAAGTGGAGATGGTTCTATCAAAATATGCGATTTTGGTGTCAGTCGGATGTTTGAGGTACGTATTCAGAGCAATGAATGAATTGGGCACCGGGGGCTGATTAACCCTGCTTCGAGTATAGCATCCACACAATGGTTTTTCTTACCTCACAATAATCCCTCTGGTAGTCATCTAATTACGCACCACTGCTAATATTCAACACCTTCTCGACAGGGGGATGACACTGTAAGGCGAACCCCTGGGACTCCAATACATACAGCTCCTGAATGTTTCTCAGGTAGGCCCCCCACCATAGTTGCAAAAGTGAGCTACTAGTCTTGACCCTGAGCTTGGTATTGTTTGCATTTTCATTTTAGATTGTAAGCTAGCTTTTTCCTTCAATTGACTTTTGAATGCTGCCAAGACATCACAGTTCTAATCGTTTTGTCCTTGCCATTGTTTCACTAGGATCGTGTTACCACGGACGCCCAGCAGACGTCTGGGCTTTGGGTTGCACGCTATACTGCATGGTGTTTGGCCGCTACCCGTTCGTGGGGGATACCACATATCCGTCTATCTATGATGAGGTAAAAACAACTTGTACAAGTCCTGGTATTTACCCACATTTTTATTCTCGTTCCTCTCATGGTTCATTACTATAGTCTACAAATAATCCTGAATCTGGACACTAAGGTTTCACTTAAACTCCCGCCTGCAGATTGTGAACAAGCCCTTGTTCATCCCAGAGGGCACGAACCCGGATCTAGCTGATTTGCTACAAGGTCTTCTGTGCAAAGGCAAGTAAGAAATCCTCGGATACAAGAACCTCAAATGGCTCAATGTAGTAGAGCGCATGAGATCGATCAACCAATGCTCTCGATAGATTTTCTCATTTATTGAATAGATGACGCGTTGTAGAGGTTAAATTAAAGCTTAAGCCACGAGCCTCCAGTGCGAACTCGAAAATGAGACACAACTTGTGTTGTGTTCTTTGCTGCCCAGATGTGCGGATCCGACTTCCAATAACGGTCGTGTCTACTCACCCATG
This sequence comes from Physcomitrium patens, assembly GCF_059467195.1. NCBI lineage: Eukaryota > Viridiplantae > Streptophyta > Bryopsida > Funariales > Funariaceae > Physcomitrium > Physcomitrium patens. Next base: position 9,805,308 of record NC_143411.1, read on the forward strand.
GCTCAATCATGGCTACGGACAAGTTCAATCGACCTGTTACAAGACGGCGTACGAACTCCAGCATCCTTACCCTGCGACAGGACCTTCATTTGTAAACGGGAACGTCGAGTTAGAAAATCTGGTTTGACAAAAGTACAAAAAACTCAAACATCCTGCGAAGGTGATGAAGAAGCAACGGCTAAATCCCAAACGGTACATGTGGGTGTGTGTGTGTACATATATATATATATATATAGATATATATTATATCTTTGTTAGTAGCTTGTTTTCTGGAAGTTCTCTCTTACGTATGTATTTGCCAAGCGTTCCTAGGCCAGTAGTTTACGCTTCCCTATCTTAGCACGTGGCCTCAGCTTGTGATTGCGGAGGCAGTATCAGTTTTCATCTTTATTATCAGTAATTTGGAGTGTCAGTTATTCGAGTTCTAGTAGGCAGTTAGTGAGTCATGCATGTAATCAAAAAAATGAAAAAAGAAGAAATGAAATCCTGTACAGAAAACAGACAAAACAAAGTGTAAAAACAGAAAAAAAAAAAAAAAAAAAAAAAAAAAAAAAGGACTAAATTACAGTGTATCCATTTGCGTGTTGGAACTGGGTTTTGTCTAGCATGATTGCAACGATGGTGATCATAAGGTTTTCAGTCTCTCATCAGCCATTTTCTGATCATGTTCGACTCATTTCTCGTGTTTGGCATTACTGAAATCATTATATCAATCTTTTCTTACTTTCTGAACATAAAATGATAATTGGGTGTCCACTCAGATGCGTGAGGGTTGACGCGTCACTCTGGCTGTCGGTGGTCGGTAGTCGGTAGAGTTTCTTCGCAACATGAGTTGCAGGTTGCCTTTGTTGGATTGTTGTGTTGCCGTTTTAGTTATTACTGGTTGATTGCCATGCTTTGTAGGATATAGTTTCTTAACTTTGGGTTCTTGCGTCCTTACATACTTTTTAGTACCTCTGAAGATAGTCTCCAATGCTCACCACTGTGGTGGATGAAAACATCATGAATATGTGTGTATATATATATACATATAATTGTGTGTGTTTGTATATATGCACACATCATCTGCCATTAGTTCAAAACAAAATATTTTTTATTTTGTAACTCCTTAAAAAAAAAATGAAATTTATTTGAAAATTGTGAAGAGAATTTTTTGGAACAAGATTTGAAAATGTTGGATTGCACTGTTGTTAGTTATGATTTTTTCAAAAAATATATATGTAAGGAATGTGTGCTCTTAATTTTTTAAAGAGATGAAATTATATGTATAGAGAAAATTTATTGTTCACTTGTTTAGATGAAGGTTAATTGTAAAATGAATTACAATTTTTATGCCTTGTGATAATACTAATTATTTGGATACTTTTTTAAGATAAGATATAAATTTTAATAGTTGTTTTAAAATCATGGGTGTTTTAATAAACATATAAGTATGTAATATATATTCAATTTCAAACATTTAGTATCATCATTAAGTGACCTTCACACTTGTCAGGAAAGTGCCATCTTGGATGAATATACTCAGTACGTTGATTACATGAAAAAAAATTAATTTAATTATTAGACATGAAGTTTTTACAAACTCTTATAGAATGACTTGACGCTTGATTCAAGAATATTCTTCTACTCAAGGTGTATATTAGATTTTAAGTTATGAAATTCTCAATTTAAATAATAATAATAATAATAATCAATATGATCATGATATCATAAATTTCAAAATTATACTGGTTGTTAACAACATGAAAAATAATTCTAAAGTAATATCATATATTTTACAATCTTAGCAAAGTAATTGGTATGTCTAATGATTTTTTTTTTATAATATTTTTACCATGAAAAAATCAAATTATAATCAAATTAAAAATTAAAGTTTTTATGCTAATAAAAAATGAAAATTTGATTGCAATATAATAGATATATTGGGCATATTTATTAATATTTAAAAATCTTCATATAAATACCTATGTATTCTAATACCAATAAGAAATTTTAACTTTAAAATAATATATTATAAATATTCGTAGAAAAATTATAAAGAATAAAAATAATATATTAAATGTGTTTTAATCATCATTTTATAAATAAATGACAAAACTTAAATATTCTTGAAATCTGATAAGTATATTTTTAATCAAATGGAATATGCAGGCTTGAAATGACCTCTAAAATACCATTTTTTTGCAAGATACAAATCCTTCAATTCAAAATGGTCCATTCAAGCAACAATCAAATACATCAACAATATTTTTTAAAGAAATGGGGTTGGGAAGCATGATAGAGCTCCATGAATTTTCATAGTTGTGTTTTGGCACATGGGCGCAATGGAAACTCTTGCTAGAATAGTGATGGCAATATGTCATGTTTACATAGCTTCTTGTGTGTAATCTGGGAAATACAAATATGGATGGTGACTAATGTAGGTCAAGGATTCTTTTGCCTAAAAGTATCTAGAAAAGAAGTAGCATGACAATTCCTAATGTTCACATCATACTGCTCAAGGAAAATTCTCTACATCTTTCAATCTTAAAGATCCTATTTTGACTTCAACATCCATTAAGATATGTTGGTTCCTACATAGATTACATTAAAAAAATTGCCTTTGCAATGTGTATGTGTAGTATTAAAAATTGCTAGCAATTTTAACAGCATTTTAGTAATAAATATAAATAATAGCATTTTTACTAAATTGAGGTTTTACATAGCTCTTGATACAAATAATGGATGAAAAACCAAACTTGAGATAGAAGAATGAATAACTCATAGTCTAATTACTATCCTAATTAACTATGCTCACTTGCCAATTAGATGTAGATTTTGTCTTGACTTTCACCACAAGACCAAGTTTTGTCTACATAGATTCAAAACGAGTCAACACCTTGATGATGAGAACTACCAAGATAGGAGAGTAAGAGGTCTTATATATAATTCAACCTTCTCTGTGATATATATAAGATGTAACATCCAATTTTAGAGAGCAACTTTTGACAAAGAAGACTTTATTGTTGTCAAAAGATGTAGATATAAAAGAAATGTAAGGGCACCATGATAGACCTTAGCTTGCATGGCCTTCTTGTATACAACAAAATTCTGACCCTATCTTAACTAAAGTATTCATTCCATGGAAATCAATAAAAACAATACTATTCACTCACCTTTTGGACCTAAAAATCAAACAATTCCTCAATCTAAAAGCATGCCTCTAAAGAACATCTCAATTGTCCCTCTCTTCTCAAAAAAATCTAATCCATCTAATAACATAGTATCTACTACCTCTCAAAACTAATTATCTGTCTACACATGATCCACCTTTGCCAAAGAAGCCTTAGATGCTTGGTGCTAGCCCACCATTGCCTCAGTCTCTTTATTAATAATTGCTAAAGTTTATTGATGCAACTTGCCCTGGCTTTGATAGTCATGCCATTTGAGGGTTGTATTTCTCCACACCCACAATTCTTCCAACGTAAGAGGTTATAAAATCCTATTCGTGCCAAAAGATTGAAATAACAATAATCAAGCTGATTCCTTTTCCAAATCAAATATAGATGTAAGAAGGGTAGCATTAATCATAATCTATCAACTAGATCTCCTGATAGGACTTGAACCACAGGTATATAGTATTCAAGATGTAATAACATGAGACCAATTGCCTCCTATTAACCTCAATATGTACCTTGTTTTCACCAAACAAGTAATTATTACACTAAGATGTTCACCTTCTATTACAAAGATCATCAAAGAAGATTGGCTCAAGCTTTGATAACAACCAAACTCAAGCTTGAGCACCTCAAACTCTTTATGCAGTCGTAGCTAGAATTGTAGTTTGATTAGGACAACTAGCAAAATTCTAAGAATGCCGCAACATCCCTAATCTAGTGAACCAGGTTACTCTCAAATTGCACCACTATTTATATACCAAACATCTCCCTGAGCGATTTAGTAAACTCAGTATCATATAGACCTTCTTTAGCATAATTGCCATGTAGTCGCTATGGCTGGACTATAATCTAATAGCATTCTACTCCAGCAAGTGAGCACTTAATAAAATCACTACCAAAATCTCACAAGGGCTCCAAGACTATTGCCACATTGAATGGAAAAAAAACCAAAATATGCTACATGAGGATGTTCTTGCATACTTTTGGTTTGAAAATTTTGACAATTTATGGAGAAAGAATAGTGTGCTTTGCACTAGGTCAAGTAATAGTATACGTTGGCATCTTTATAGCACTAGACATCAATTTCAATCCACCTAATCTCTACAATGGGCTGTAACATATCTCACTTTGAGTTACTAATTCAGTTACTGCTAGGCTGGGGCTTATTAACTCTATTTTAGCCTGGATTTGTATTGATTACTCCCTGCAATGAATTTTTTTCATTTGTGCCAAAAAAAATTAAAAAATTAAAAAATTAAAAAATGATCTATTCATAATTAAAAGATTGATTAAAAATAAATATAGAAAGATATTCTCATCTTGTACTGTGACCAATCCTGTGTTCAAAACACATAATTTTAATACAAATGTACACAGTAAATAAAAATCATTCTTGAGGCTGCAACTGTGGATTTTCCCCTTTCCCAAAACACACTGAAAGGCACCCAAGCCAACCAACCCCTGAAAAATGGCCTCTCTTCAGATACTACTGCCCTAATTAGGGTGCTAGGGAAAGTCACCTGCAACGCGGACCCCGCTTGACCCGGCCCGACCCGCCCTTTTACATCATGGATGAAAATTGGGTCACCATCCACATCAAAGCAAAAAGCTCATTGGCGAAGGACAAACTAATTTTAGTGAGAGGGGGGGGGTATGTATCCTTTTTCTCTAGCAAGGGATGTATGTATGTCCATCCCATATCGATGTCGTTTCAAAACATTCATCTAAGTATTCATCCATTCATTCATGCAGGGTAAAAAGTAGCCAGCAATCTTGCCTGTTGTAAAGGCGATTGCCTGCTCACATAAACCCTTACCCTTTACTTGATTCCTAATTCTTAATCCTACCCCCCCCCCCTTAAAACTTTAACCCTTTCATCTAAACCCTCCCTTAATCCTGAATCTCAGCAGTAAGTGCAGTGTGATAAACAAAATAACGAAAAAGTGTGTATTTCTTATGGGCTTAGGGCAGCAATCGACTGCTTAACATGGACATGGATGAAAGTAGCATATGACATCCATCGATATGAGGGAACATCCATCCCCTCCTAGTGGTGAACATCACAGGTGGAGGGGGGGGTGTCCTCTAAAGCCGCCCTCACTCTCAAGCTCATGCCAATTGACCGCACAAGAGTGAGTGAGTGAGTGAGTGACTGTGAAGCAGCCGTAGTGACGTTGGATGCGAAACCGCCAACAGATTCCAACATCCATCATTACTTTTCATCCACAAGCCTTCACGACTTTCACACCCCCTTCGTACAACCGAGGCCACACTCTTTGCTGACTTGAAGACCACCTGCAGGCTCCTTGCAACTTCGCGCTGCTGCTGTGCATGAAAGATGTGCCAGTAATGGGTGCCCACGTGCTAGTGGATGAACAAACTCACCCATTAATGAACGTGAATGGATGGATGAGGACAGTCGCCTAGGTTGCTAAACGCGGCATGAGCCGAAGCAGGAAAACGGCGAGTTGAGGTGGGATGAGGAGGAATTCACAGCGTCGTCGTGGTCGCGGATCGACGAGGTGAAGCTGCTAGTGGGTGATAAATTGTCGAAGTGACGATGGTGTCAGCACACGTGGGACTAAGTCCACAACATGGGCCGAGATATCAGCCAAACTGAGACGCGTCTGTGTTGAATCCTGGTGGCGGGCCCCCGATTGAGAAAAGCCCCCCGTAGTCAAGCTATAATACTCGCTCGGAGAGGCGGGGGGGGGGGGATGATCCACCCATTTTCTGTCATGGCATTCTGCAGATCTGGGCTAATTTAACACCCAGTCGACCCGATTGTCGTCGCCCACATTCCGCTCCCGTCAAACTCCATATTAGGGGGACTGACAGCAGTGTCGCACGAAGGGCTCATCGATCAGCTTCCCAATCGTCGCACTGTCCCCTTCATGTCTATCTCGACGGCTTGTTCCTTGGATTTGTCGATTAGGGGCCCCACCACTACCTCCCCATGACGTCCAAGTCGACGATGCCGCTGCAGCGCATTAGGGGTGCGCGCGAGATTACGATCGATAGGAGTTGAACGGTAGTCACAGAGGTGCCTCAACAAGGGAGTTGGATCTTCGTGCCTGTTTCTTGCGATGCCTCGAGTGGTGGCCCAGTCTAGACCTGTTGCTTTGATGTGAGGGAGTCCGGCCTGTTGGGTTGCGTGGAGTGTCGAGCCTGCCTAGCTGTTAATTGGATCATCTCGACCAGGATATTTTAAATGACCCGTTTTTGTGGACTGTGGAATCGTAGAGGGTCCACGCGGGGATTTTTGAAGAGGGGTTGGAATTATGGTCGTGGAGGGAAGTGTGTGAAGGAGATCACCTCGTCTCGTTCCGGGAGTTGTGTCTGGAGCAGTGAGTAGGGTGCTCATGGGGTTGTTGGATCGAGGGCATGAATATTGATTGATTTTCGTTCCTACTTGTGGCTGATTCCTCTCAAACCGAAAACTTTCTCTCTTTCGACTCGATTTCATGGCCTTAGACTCCTCATAACCTAGCGCTTCACGCAATTTAATAATCGCGAGATGGTTGGAACGCAGTGAGTGGATCATGGGTCTGTAAGAGCTTTTTAGCAAGACAACAGGGACGTTGCCGACGAATAATTCTCCATGGGTACTCTTCAGTGTTAAGTCACACAAAAAAACTGCATGCCATACCACGCATGTGCTCGTGCGTCCGCAGATTACAAAAAAAATCGAGGAGAAATTGGTAAACAGCAGTGTTCGACACTCCAGGGATAATTAATGGCGCAGCTGCAAGTTTTAGAGTATGACCTACTGGCGAAGAAGACTAAAGCTCACCACTCTCTGAACAGTGGAAGGATTCTGGTGGGAATTTTAGCAGCATGTCTGCTGTATTTACCATCGCAAGTGCAACCGGTACACTGCAGCTATGGTAGTTCTAGCCTTCGGAAATTTGGAGTACACCACCACATGCCGCACTTGTCCTTCCCTGCCGCAGATGGTGACTGTGTCAACGAATGGAGGTTTGGTAAGCTCCAGAACCCTTCTCAGTCACATGAAATAATTGTATGATATGAAACATCCTCCGTCACAGGAGTAAGTTTCTTTTGACATTGATCATGGGCTGACAATCACTGTCCAACTTTCGAGAAGTTATGGAGAACGTCACAAATTTGTGCAATTGTAGGGGTTCCATGGCGTCTCGCATAGCGTTGCGAGGTTTTCATTGATCTGTAGCAGTTGAACGACTGTCCTACTCAAAACACAATTTTAAAATACAATAAATTGATGTGCAGCGCACGGAAGAGCTCTCTTGCAGCAGGTAACGAATGAGTCGAATTTCAGACCATTGGCACTCAGGGACAATCGTATCGATCCATTAGACAATTTCAACAAGTACCGCGGGGGTTACGACATCAAGAACAAGCATTACTGGGCGGTGAGGACACTCAAGCCACCATTGCTTTAGTTTCACTCTAGGGAAAAAATTCGCTGAATTGGGAGCAAATCCGTGGACTTTGTTGAGTTTTGCTGAATGCTGAGGGTTGGATGTGATATGGCAGTCTGTGATATTCACAGGAATCTATGGATACGCCATCGCTGCAGCATGGTTAGCTCTGGGGCTCCTCTTACTCCTGTTCGCTTGCTGCAAATGCATCTGCGGGCCGAGGGAGCATTTCAAGCGGCCTCGCTCCAGAGCCTTCTACTGGACCCCTCGCATCATCGTCTTTCTCCTCTCTGCAGTTGCAATGTAAGCATCAATTCCTCTACCCCACGTCACGGAATGTGGGATCTATTGCCTTGGTCAGAATTTTTCATTATTTGCATAAAGTTGACCAAGGTTTCAATTTTTACTCTGCAGTGGCGCCAGCGTGATCTTGCTCATCGCCAGCCGGAAGTTTAATTCGCAGGTCTACAACGTACAGGACGTTATTGTGGGCGCAGCTCAGAATGCAACTGACAACATCCGCAATGTATCAGCTTCACTCCATGCTGTGAAGGACATCGTGCTGCCTTACAATCAACCCTTGTACCAAACCCTAAACAGAACGGAAACGAAGCTGGACAGCCTCGCCCTTGTTGTGAGTGAAAAAGTTTTCGTCAACAAGAAGACCTACCAGAAGGTCTTCAAAATTGTGTGAGTTTATGCAGTTTTCATTGATATGTATTCAGCTTCTAGTGACAGGATCAATTTTTTACCTGCTGCAAGAGAGCTCAAATGCTCAAATTTTTTACCTGCTGCAAGAGAGCACAAATATGCACTACAAACTCAAATGCTGTCATTCAAATGTTGAGCATTTGAGTTTGTAGTGCATATTTGTTTTCCTTCGGTTTAAGGTTTCGCGTGAAATCTCTCGTTATGTTTTATGTGAATCATGGAACCGACGGTTAGTTGGTTCTTTTTCCCAGAGAAGTGGTGTTGATCGTGGTGACGTCGTTAAATCTGCTGCTCATTATCCTTGGATTCGGTATGCTGCTTATCACCCTTTAGACACTCTTGTTTTATTGACCTAACTTGCCCAACGTAGGCAATTGAGATTTGAGTCTGTTAGAATACACCGTGTGCTTCTTAAGAGTTGTTCTATGTCTTAAACGACGCTCTAGTTGAACTTGCGACGACTAACCTGTTAATCTCAATTTAATGTTTGGGTGCTTTAGCATCAACTTTTCTAAGGTGGAGGCGCATCTTCTACTTGTAAGTGAAATATCGTCATTTCTCTTGAGCTGCTCATAATATCTTATCGTCGTGGTGATATTACATTTTTAGTAAGCTTTTTTGAGTTTTTCGTATCGCTTCATGAATTTCTTCTTCGTGCTTTTGACTCCATAAGGGAGTTGTCGCTGCTTGACCGCTAACAAGTCTTTTGGGGCTGCACAGAATTATAGTGGTCACGTGGATTTTCATTGCCTTGACTTGGGTCATGTTTGGGTTCTTCTTCACGGTTCATTTGTAAGCTGCTTTCCTTGAATTGTTGTTTTTCCTTGCTTCTACAGCATTGTTTCTTGCTCGTCGCTATTCATAAGAACTTGAAAGAGTGTGCACACTTTCTAAGAAAAGTCGAATTGTCGAGATGGATTGAGAGAGTATTCGTTGAATGTCAGTATTGCTGACGACACCTGCTTAGCTTTCAAACAATACCTCCAAAACCCCGAGAACACAACTCTCGATGAATTACTTCCCTGCGCGGATTTGGCTTCGAGCTCCACGCAATACTTGCAAGTGCGAGAGGCTATGAAAAGTGTCATCACTTCGGTACAATCTCGTCAACAATCTTTGACATCCTTTTGCTGTGTTTTGTTTATTTTTCCTTGCTTTACATGGATTCATTCAATGAATCACTTGATTTTATATTCTCATGAAACAGAGGCTGTCGAATGATGCTAGTGACTGAGAACGTACGAGTCTGAGAAGATATCAAGAATTATTTGACGTAACTGTGAATACAAATGCAATGCAGGCGACTGAGCAATTCCTTTACTACGCCAATGGATCGTCTGGGCTTATAGGGGTTTGTGATCCGATTGGTCCGCCTCCCGATTACACCTACACTGGTATCTGTGAAAATGACACTTTACCAATCGGTGAACTCTCCAATGTAAACAATTGATCTCTACTCAGGTGTTGGTCTCTTATTAATTTTTTGGAGTTCCCGTGTAGGTGGCGGGATGAACTTCTTACGCTCAATTTGACTGGATCGTCTGCAGATTGTCAAGCCTTTCGTATGTAACCAAACGCAAGATGCTTGTTTAGCAACAGGCGTACCATTTTACGTCAACCAATCCACTTATGATGGAATTGTTGCCATCAGCCAAGGTAAGCACTTGAGATCTTATTTTCCTAGCCCTTCAGTTTTGTTTGCGCACCTCGGCAGACCTCATAAACACTATCGTTCGATGTTTGCAGCCTCTCAAGGTACTCTGGACGCTTTTCCAGTCATGGAAAGCCTCACCAACTGTTCCCTAGTGAAGGACCCCATCAGTACGATGGTGCGAGTGCGGTGTGGCCCTGCAAAGTTAGCCATCAACCGCATCTGGATTTGTTTCGCTGTCTTGTCTTCAATCATGGTCCTGCTCATCATTTTCTGGTGTGTGGCTAACCGGCGTAACATACAGCAACGCTATGTCACTACCATCATGCCACAAGAGCAGTCCTTCAACGTTCAACAGCCGTTTCATTTAATGGAAAAAGATCACGTTAGTTTGTGAATACAGTCAAAAATAACCAATCCCATTGGCATTGCTAGCTGCAATGAGTTCAAGCGGGGAAAACTCGAGAGATGTCTTTACCAGAACGGAGGGTGCTTTAAAGTGTGCACATCCATTGCATTGAAGGACAGGTTCGTCATTGTGAGAATTGGTAGAGCGCATAGTCAACTGTAGCAAAGTGAAGACACAAATGAGAGTAAATTGCGGGAATTAGGAGTTTGAAAGCGTGGAGTTAATTTAAGAATAGAAAGAATGGTCTAAAATAGGCCTCACCGTATCACGGGAAAATTTCCTAGCAACTAACCAGCACACGTGTCCTGGCTTGCCGTTGTACTCACAAGATCGATCATTCCGCAACCGTTCAAAGAACTCATCTGTAATGTCTCTATAAACAAAAGTAGCAGGGTGGGAGCCTCCTCGTGACCAGTCGGTGTAGGTCAGACCTCTACCCGCAAGTTTGTCACCGTTTGTAATAGATAACATCGTCTGAATGTAATGCTCATCGATATAGCAATGTGGCACACAGAAATTCCGAAACTTCGGATAGTATTTCACATCTGCGACCACCTCCACTGCAAGCTCCCGCTTAATCTCGAACCATTGACCTCCTTTGCGGAATTGATCAATAGTAATCTCTGGCGCCATGCCAGGATTGTATCTGCCTCGACCGTAGGGCGAAGGGTCGTCAAATGCAGCAATGAAACTCTTATTTGACCTCATTATGTAATCGTAGAAAAAAGTAAAATTCCAGAGCGGCACACAGCTCTCCGACAAGAGAATGAATCGTTCGTTGGAGAAGTCCAACAAGGCGTTGGCTAGAAGCCGTCTCTCCGCGTCCACGATTGATACCTCGCCCCAAATCACTGGCTGCACCGTCGGAAAATAATCGAGTCAGTTATCTTAGGGTTTAGTGTCGAAACGAGACTCTTTGCGAAAGAAACCCGGGAGAAAGTCAAATCATTTCCTGCCAACCTAATTTAATCTCATTATTCAAAAGCCCCTGAGGGAGAAATGAAACATTATAGAGGGGCTTATAGATAGAGAATGCTTGCTCAATTATTAGAAATAGACGAAATCGGTAAAAAAGCGTTAAAAAACCAGATCCGTGTTGGTAATTCAGGAGATTACTACTCACCTTGCTAGGAACGTGGCGCCCATAGAATACAGAGGAGCTGGAAAACTCTGATACATGGTTTGGATGTGAATGGATATAGATAGAATAAAACCTCTCGTAGCCTTCGAAAAATTTCTCCCATATCGAAGCCAGAGGCAGAGGCCCCGCGGCAAGAAACATGAAAGCAATTCTTTTTTCCCCTGAAAACGGCATATCCAATCGACGTGGAACCATGGAAGCTCGCCATAGAAGCTCCTCATCGCTCAGAGCATGCTTCACAGGAAACACGGACTCGAAAACCGCTGAGGTTGCCGGAGGGTCGCCACTGAAATAGGACATTCGAGTCTTCAATATACCCGTCCGTTGATCAAGGGAGACTACTACTACAGTAAGTATAACTGCGGAACCAATTAAGATGAGGCAAAAGAGTAGCATTCTCAGCTTCGAAGGCCATTCTCGCGATTTCTCTTTCTGTGGTCTACCCGGTTCTGACTTAGTCGTTCGCCCCTCCTCTACATCGCGGCTTATCAGCCGCTTACTCTCCCCCTGCATCCTCCCAACCTCCGGCTGCTCAATGTGCTCTTCTTAAAACTCTTCTCGCATCCCTTCTTGACGCAAGCCCCCCGGCTAGGTCAAATCCTTTATATAACCAAGCTTGTACCACTGAGAAGAAATGAATTCAGGTTGAGCTTGCTACATACATTTGCGTCACTCATCCGAGCCGCTCATACACAATTTGACGCGCCCATATTCGTGGTCTGCAACTTTCCTCCCCCAACGCAAAAAACATACACTCCTTCGCCCTGATCTCAAATCACCGAATTTTCATTAACAAGAGCACAGTGGTCAACTCTCTAATTCAGCGCCTGGGCAGTATTGGGGCGACCTTCGAAGACTGCAAATAAACTACTCAGTTACTCTGTTTAGCCAAAACTTCCAAACCAAGCAAATCCTAACCGCACGCAACAACGAAAGATTTATTTCTGTAGAAGAAAAGGGCATGGACCCTGAGGATTAATGGTTCAAATGCAGCGGTAGTAGAGCCTCACAAAAATCTCCAACCACAATCGTCCACCCAACATCGCGAAGGGGCAAAGAAACAAAAAGATCGCGTAAGAAATACCTTGCGCTCACCTCTCCCACAAGGAGCTTCATACAAACTCTCCCGCCGCTCCACTCCCGGAGCTTCCTCCGCCACGAGGAACCTTTTTTCACGCGAAACGCTTTCGCAGATCTGGTGCAGCCCAACAGCTACTCCGGTTCGACTCCGTCCGTGTTGCTCATCGTTCACTTGTTACAATTACGATCGTGGTCCAGTCCAGGTGGATTACGTCAGAATCCGGCACCTGTAGTAGCAGCGCCGGATCTGGGACGGAAATGCGGGTGCAGGAGGAATCTTTGAGTGCACTCACTCAGACAGATGAATGACCCTAATGAAGAAGAAGAAGAAGCCTGACGCCTCCTCACCTCCGAGGTCCTCCGACCTCGTTCCCCGCCCCCGCCCTTCAGGGCTCGTCGTCGGTCTTCGGCCTTCCCGCGCTCCGAAATCCTCCGAAGTCTGTGGAACATTCATTCAGGGGGACGGGAGGGGACGAGTTCGAATGACTTGGCTCTCTCGTTTGTGGTGGAGAACGCCTCGTGGTTCCCATCAATTCCTTTATTCGCTCACTCATTCAGGCTCATTACCGCCTTTCGCCTCTTATTCACACCAGGAGCATACTGCACCACGGGTTTTTCGGTATTGTTCTGGATTTAGTGATGAATGCACCATTTTAGTTGTTTTTTTCAGTGTCTGAGAGTTTTTATTATTATTATTATTTTTTTTATAATCATGTTGAGAAATAGGTGGTGAATTTCAGTGTTGTGATTCTCACTTCAGGAAACCTTGGAAACAAATATTTTGAAGGGATTTTTTTTGTATAAACTATGTCTGATTATTATTAGGAGAATGTTAAATTGACCCCGGCTTTTAGTAAATCAACGCACCTATCAAAACCATTATTACACCATTCCTTATCCCTCATTTCTAGCCTTGTTCCTATTCCTAGCCCTTGTCTCCATTCCCTAGCATCCATTTCTTATTGCATATCATTGTGAATGGCAACAACATTCTTGAATAGAGATGTTTTTTTTATTGGTAAAACTGTTTTGTGACAAAAATGTCGTTGATGTTGAATTGCAATCTTTTAATTGCAATTAAAATATAATAAATCTTGTTTGTATTTAAATACTATTGGATTATTTGATTGTATTTTGTGTATATGTAAAATCTAAAATTTTCCAGCTAATATTAAAAATATAAAAGTGTGTAAACTCCATAGTTATATTCTTTGAGATTCAATGTTGGTTTCTTGAGTGAAAAATATAAATTGCATTGAAATTTATATATCATGTTATATAAAATGAAAACAAGAAGAGGGATGGACATTAGAAATAAGGACAAGAGACAAGGGCTGAAAAAAGAGGAAGAGTGTTGGAAACAAAGATGGAGGAGGGGAGGAGGATCGAGATGGGAGGCATGAAATAAGAGACGAGAGACGGGGATTAGGAATGAGAATAAGGGACATGAACTAAGAACAAAGATAGAAAGGGGATTGGGATGAAGAATGAGCATTGAAAATGGAAAATGGAGATGGAAAGGTGTAATGATAGTCTTAACAGGTGAATTAATTCAATAAAAGTTGAGATCAATTTAACATTCTTATATTATTACATAGTATTTTAAAATATTTTTTTATAAAATTGGAGACTATAAAAAAAAATTCAAAAACTACCTTAGAATTATTAAAACAAAGTGAATAATAAATGATGATAATGGTAAGATTTTTTTTTGATGATATAGAAAATAGTTTATAATTATAAAATAATTCATGTTATAATTGAAAAGTATTATATATATATATATATATATATAATTTTTTTTTGTAATTATTACAATAATTAGATTACATGCTAGATGATCATATTAAATGACTATTATTATAAATATAAGAACATTTAGTTAGATCACCATATTGTTTGATTGATTATGCATAGTACATATTTTAGTAATACTTTAATTATATATTTGTAAAGTGCACAAAATAATAATAATAATAAAATAAAAATAATTTATTATAATTAAAACTTTTGATCATTTTAATCTCAATAAAATATAATGGACATGTATATTTACTTAGATAAAAAGTATTAGATAGAAGATAAATATGAGTAGATTTGATATTATCATGTGCCAAAGATTCTAGGAAGCTTTATAGATGCATATTTGACTTCAATTGTATTTATACTTGATAGATTGGTTAAAAACTTTGTCAACAAATTAGCCATATATTGCATGTAATAGTAGCTTGTGGAACAAGCTAACTATGCGGTACACATATAAAAAACTTGTTTTATAAGTTAAATATATGTCTCACAAGTTGAACACATGTCAAAGGTCACGTAGAATGTCACCACATAGCTTTTAGTTAGGTAGTATATAGATGCAAGAATGAAGCCTTCTTCATTCTTGTCGACACCTTTATAGTTTTTTAATCTTGAAAGGGTAAATCTCTCTTTCAATTCAAATTACAAGGTGGCGTCAATTAAAAGTTACTTGTAATGGATGATGTGAAGTGTGAAGTATAATAAACAAGAATAAAAAATCAAACAATACAAAATAAGTGAAATAAGTGCAATCAAACAATTGTACATAACCAAAGTAAGCCACAATCTATTCATTGAATTTTCATCCAATAAAAAATTAAAATTAAAATTAAAAATATACTTTTAGATATGTAATTTTATTATATTTTTAATGACATAAGAAACATATAAATCCAAATTATTATGAATAATTTATGAAAGTTTAAAGATAAGAACTAAATAATTAAAAAATTAAATGAAAATATTTTACCTCAAAGGTAATTTTTTTATAGATTAAGGATTCGAGCTTCACCAAGGCTCACATATAATGTATATGGGATTCTTAAGAGAGGCCATAATGTCTTGGTCTTATCCTCCTAACTCTATTTAAGGTGCTACAATCCATATAGGACTTGTGCACCTTCCTTTCTACAAGGACTAAACTAACTGTTGGTTCTCATATTTTTCACTAGTATAACTAATAATATTTCATTTTTGACTTAACCATGGTGTTTAAATATACCCAAATAGCTTAAGAACCTCTTATGGCCTTCAAATCTTATTCTATTTTTTCATAATAGCTCCCACGGTGGTAAATCTCAATTTTATCAAAGTCTTGAAATCTTCTTTAAAAATTCCTAAATAATTCTAAATAAATTATTAATAAATCCTGAAACATCTTATAATATTTTTATAATACTAATATCTATTTAAGACTTTATTTTTCTATGTTTTTAAATTCTAATATTAATAAAATTAATTTAAATCTATTAAAAATCCAAATTTTTATATAATTAATTAAAAGACATAAAGTTCTTTTTTATGATTATTTTAACTATTAATTAATTATTTCTAGGATTTTTATAAATAAAAAATTTGAATAGGAGGCCAATGAAGACATTGGTTTCAATAACTAATCCTTAATATTTAACAATAAGTAAAAATATCAAATCAACTAAAATAATTACCTCCAAGACTTACTAAGATTTTATTTTTATAACTTTTCTTCTAATAAGACTTTTTTAACTTATAAATACTTCTAAATTCTACTAAATACTTAAAGAATAAAAAATACTCTCTAATCTTAATATTTATACAATGAAACAACTTAAAATTATGTTTTTAATCAATTCATTAACTGAGATGCATTATTGGGACTCACATATGATAACCATCTAGGAATATTTATAAAAATAGAAAGAAATCAATTCTTGATTTAACACAATCTATGAAAAATTATAAAATTATAAAATAGGTACAATAATCTAATAGAAGAAGTAGAGTTTAAGAAAAAAATTACTAAGATATTGATCTAAGAACAAAAAAGAATAATTATTTGGTTTAGACTCAACATGTCTAAATATGTAGCAACTTCTTCTTTAGTCTCTAACTTAATATTTGATAGCACCTTTTTTTCTATCAAGATTTGAACTAGAATCTATATGATTGTAAATTCATAATAATAAAATTGAGTTATATAGATTATATAGAAGTTGACCATTACTCAAGAAAAAATCTTTAACAATGCTTGCTGCTTTTGCTTTCAACCTAACATCACAATATACTATAGATATAAGTAATCTATAGGTTTGATTTAGAACTACTAAAAAAAAATGACAGTGTACATTGATAAAGGAACCAATGTTTGTACCTTATATTTCTTACAACGACTTCCATTAATTTGTATAGAAAAGTCTTTTCCATCTAATGTTTTAAGTTGAATTAAATTATTATCAAATATTTCTTTAATAATATAAGGTTTGGTCCAAAGTGCATTAAATTTAGCTAGAAATTCTATTTTTTTTGCATCTTGTATTATTATCCACATCTTTGAAGAAAAAATTCGTTTTATTTATTTATTTATTTATTTATTTTATTTTTTTTTATCTTTTTATCAAAAATCTCTTTCTTTCTTCTTTGGATAGTTTTTTTGTATTGAATTTCAAATTTTTGAATCTCATTAGGTCTTTCTAAATGCTCTAATCATTCTTTTAAAAATTTAATAATATTCCACTTTAATCAATGATAATGCTTACAAATGAATCTTCAAACTCTACAAATCAAATGTAAATTTCTTCTTCTTTATAAAGATTCTTTTCTATCTATTTAGCAAAATCACCTTCATTTTTATATTCATATGATCTACAAACAATACATTTTATTAGTGCAATAGTTGAAGTTGAATTTGATTGAGTAAAACTACTTTAATTGGCTTCTATAGATGTTAGTGTTTTTTTTAATGGAGCCAAAGATTAGAATCTAAAGTGATTAGATACTATAATTGTTGTACAATTGTCTAAAGGTCCGTAAGTGAAGTAAGGCTTGGAAGCCCCCTAATTTGTTATTCCTTTAGATTGCCTCAATTATCTTATTCTTAATAAAAGAGGATAATTATCCACTTCTTCATATAAATTTATTATATAAAATAATACTACATAATCTATATCTCATGCTCTCATATAAAGGTCACAAATTTGATCTAGAGGTTGAGAAGGTCTTTCATCAATTAATCTCACTTTCATAACTATCTTGTGAGAGATTTTCAAATCCAATTTGTTCATAATAGATTCAAGCATAATATTGATGATATTTCTATTATCCACTATAGTTTTAAAAATTATTTCATCTACTAACTCCATATCTATTTTAACAAGTCAATATTTTCAAATGTCTTTTTCTTCCTCCAATATAATATTTTCTTTTACATCATCAATTTCAATTCTAGCTATTCTTTCTATCTTTTTTATTTTTTTTTATAATATAATTCTTTCTTTGAGGTCTTTTTTGATATTTGGTGGCATTTATATCAATTGTCTAAAAGAAATGTTGGTTCTAGGTATATAAAACTCTTACCATAGATCATGAGGTTCTATAAGATTAAAGGTTCTATTCATTATTGGTTGTTTCAAAAAGGTGCTAAAAATCCAAGGTCCTTCTTTGCTTACAAATTGGTATTCTTCTTCACCAAATTCAACTATAGAAGAAAGTTATTTGTCTTCTAATCCTTTAATTACTTCTTCAGTAGTTTTTGATAATTCCACAAATTTGAGTGACTCTTTTGAAGTATCTATAGATACCTCATTTTTTTGAAGTTGTGCGAAATTTATTAGTTTTTTAGCATTTGTACTTCTAATTACAACCAAAGAAGGTAAATATATATTATCCAAGAAGATCTCGTTGATGTCTAATTGTACCAAGTTGGATTGAGGAGATGGTAAGTATGTCAAGTTGAGCCACTTTCTATCTATTATCTTGAGAAGTTTGTGGTTGTTAGTTATTGGTTTTGGTTTTGATTTTGGATATATGCTACAAATCTTTACTATGTCCCATGATTGATTTGAACTATTCTTGAAGTATTATAAATTTAACCATTATTTGAAGAATGATTGTATATATTTGATGGATCTTTTGTAATAATAGGATATGTAAATCTAATTCCTTGTATATTTCTTTTGGCTTAGTTATTATGGTTCTCTGAAGAAGAGATTGAAGGAATAACTTAGATCTTTTAAAATAATTCATAGGATAAATTTTTTTATAATTAAAGTATATAATTCTATTTTCAATCCAACATTGAGTTACTTAATATGACTTTCTACAAGTAGGATAAGGTGTCACATTATTCTTTTGATTTAAAAGAAAATTATGACCTATCTATCTCAATTGATAAAGAGGCTTATATAATTGGGACTAATTTTTTTCCACATGTTGTTGTATGAATTATGGACAAATTGTGATGTGTAGTTCACTTCTTTATAATTTTTATACTACAATTGAGAGGTATGAATTCTTAATTTGTGGTATTTAGGTTCTATAGTTGGAATTTGATTTTTATCAAGACAAGACATTTCTTCATTAATAGCCTTCATAGTATTTATCATCTTTTATTTGAACACCTTAATGACTTGCCTTATTTTATTTTTAAATTATTCCAATCTAATACCATTAAAGGTTTTAGTTTAAACTTGATAATATGGATCTTTTATAACTAAAGGTGTTAGATTATTATTTGGAAAATGAAAATAGAAGGTTGTGAGCAGTTTAAATCTAGATATTGATAAAATTCTCTAGGTCAATGTTACAAGGATATAAAGGCGGATATTGGCTCTTTTACCTTTTTAAACATATGATTTTTTTTTTAGTTAATAATCTCCACTTTCAATTTAGCTTGAATGACTCCTTCTAAATTTTTAGGCTTCTTGTTTATGATATTCCAAATTGTAGAAGGCATAGAAAAACCTTAGATAAAGTAGTACCTTATGGTATCCTCATTTGAAAAATTATCAATATTTCAAGTGCATACTATATAAAATTACCTTACATAAGAAATGATGCCTTCTGAAGGATCTTGTATAATATTTTTAAATGCTAAAAAAGCTTGTTTTTGGACAACTATGGTCTTATATTGACAAAAAAATACTACTAGAAGTTATTTCCATTTAGTGAATGCTCATTCTACATGTGATCTATACCAAGCATATGTAGATTTTATCAAAGTCATTGAAAACCATATTAAATAGTAACCATGATTGATTAATAAATTAATCATAAGTACCTCTATCAACCCTTTTACATAGGTTGTCGACTTTTCATTGATAGATCCACTAAATCTTTGGAGGTTAAGTAGAATTAATATTCTTTATAAACTTGAAGGTACTAGAAATGATAATCTCCTAGGCAATATCATTAGATCGATTTGGATATTTGTTTGAAAGTTATAATTATCTCTATTAATTCTATTAGACTTTAAAATTGGAAATGATAAGGATTCTACTTGAGGCTTTGAAGAATTCTATCTATTGTGCTTTATTCCAATAGAAGCTTATGACATCTTATCATCAATCTCTTCTAATATAAAAACTTTTAAAACTATAATTTCAATATCTAGTGTAGATTATAAAACATGTCCAAACTACAAAACATAGCAAATAAGAGCATAAACTACTTTAGACTTAATTCTAGGTGGCATATAATTAAGTATATATTAAAGATATGAAGCTCAAAAAAAGAAATCCTCAATATACTCATGTGTCGCTCAAAAGAATTAGAAATTCCTTCAAAGATAATATAATATTAAATTATAATAACTATTATCAGAGAGAAGAAGACTAAAAAGTCTTGAAACAAGACTAAGGACTAAAATAGTATTGAAAAGAGTGAAGAAGGCTTTATCCTTGCCTCTATATATATTCTTAACTAGGAGCTATATGATGGTGTGTTATAGGACCTCCAAAACATATTGACTTTGCAAGACACATATCTTAACTTATTAGATAAGTTTCCTATATGTGCGCTTCATAGTTAGCTTATTCCACAAGCTATCAACTTGTGGCTAATTTTTTGACTAATTTTGTAATCTACTAATCAACTACAAACATATATAAAGTCAAAGCAACATCTATGAAGCTTTTAAAAAGCTTCTCTAAAAAATATTATGAAATAGATATATTTTTATCTATTTCTATTTAATAATTTAGATAAATATTAGAGTAAATATGTATGTTTGTGACATTATTCTTCCTTTTAGAGATGAGTTCCACAAGGAGCAGTCATCATATGTTAAAGAAATTCAAGGTGTGATGAATTGTATTTGTCACATGTTTTAATATTTATTCTCTTCATAGATGATTGATAGGTCTTCTCGGCCATCAATAAAGTTCTATATCAAGGTGGAAAGACAACCTTATTATTTGATTATTTTTGAGACCTTTATAACTTTATTCAAATAAAATATTTACAACACTGTCAAGAATTTTTTCAACTTCTAATGAAATTACCAAACATCAAGAGTCTTTTCAAAGGTCATGATATCAAATACATTGTATCTTGCCATCTATTCTAGAAAAGATGTGTCGTTCTTGAGGATCTTCATCTTAAGTATGTTGTTTTGAAGGTTGTAATAATCATAATATTTTGTCTAATAAGTCAGCAAGTAATAGCTCTTAAGTTGAATCTATTATTTGTTAATTCTCCATCTCTTTAGCATCATATATGTATAAAAGTATCAAACAAAAGTACAAGCTAAAATGCTATCTTTCTTAGATCTTGTTTTTTTTATAGCAAAGATTTGTTATTTTTCATCTTGATTTCAATAATTATTGTCAATAAATAAAAACCTCAACCTTCTTTATTTCATTTATAAGACTCTTTGTTGACTTCCATGTATATTCACTAATATCATATCTGTGCCAATAAATAAGATATTCTAACCTATTTTAATACCATGATGAATATGAAACTTCTTCTACCTCAATTTTTTTATTATTATCTATTTCTATAGGAAGAGGTGGCATTTATTTTTTTCTTGAGGTATTTATTGTCTTATATAAATCAAAAAAAGATACATAGAATACGGGATGGATCTTCATAGACTCTACTAGATATAATCAATTAGCATCAAGATTGACTTGTACACTAATAGAAAAAGGTCTAATGCCTATAATAGTCCAACTTAACACGAGGATGAGTAGTCTTGATATTACAACTAAGTAGCCATATCTTATTACTCATGTTGAATTGTGTTTGTTCTTAGCAATAGACATCTACATTGATCTTTTATTATTCTTAAGCTTCCTTTAACTGTACCTTCATTCTTGCATATAATTTTGACAAACAATTTGTTAAATCTTTTCTCACAAGATTATGAATATTTGAAAAGTCAAAAGTATGAAGTTGTGAATGATAACTATAATTAACAAAGAAAGGTACTTATTGAATGGAAAAATACATCAAATTATTATATGCAAACTCTGCCAATAGAAAAAGAGTTGTTCAATCATCTTAATGATAATTAATAGTATACTTCAAATTTTACTCTAAAACTTGATTCACCCATTCTATTTATCTATCAATTTCAAGACAGAAAGCCGAAGAGAGCTCTATATTCATATTCAATATCTTGAAAAGGATTTTTTAAAATCTTGATATAAATTGAGTCCTTATATCAGATGTAATATTTTTGAACAATCTATGATAGCAATAGATGTTGTTGAGAATAGACTTAGCTATTTTTTCACTTGTGATAGATTTTATACATGGTATAAAATATATCATATTGATACAAAAATCTACTATTATAAATATAGAATCATAAAAACTTGTGATTGAAAGATCTGTGATAATATCCATAGAAACAAAATAATATATTTGTTTTGAAATAGATAATGGCTGAAAAAGTCAATAAATTCAGTGACAAGGAGTTTTGGCTTTTAAACAAATATCACATGATTGTACAAAGTTTTTGATTACCTTCCACATTTGAGGCTATTAAAAATCTCTAGATATTAGCTCTAATAATATCAGGACTTACACAACAACACAATAACTGGACTATAAGTACCTTCTAGATAATGACGCCATTCTCAAAATCAATCTACAATTACAAGAAGCTCTTTACTGTGGATCTCATGGTTAATCTTAGTTGTTAAAATTTTTTTGGAATAAAAAATAACTGGGTAGAGCTTATTATTTACTTTCATTTGTGATAAAATAATATCCATAGCAAAATCCAATGCATCTATTTCTATGAATAATACCTTAGAAAAATCTTTGTAATATAAAATTAGTCCAAAAATAGATATTATTTTTAAGGCTATAAAAGATGTTTACACTTCTTTGTTCCATTCAAGTTAGTTTTTACATGTCAAATGTGTAAAAAAAGGTACAACTTAAGAAAAGTTTTTGATGAAGATTTGATAATAGTTGGAAAATTTTAAAAAATATTGCACATTTATAACTATTTTTGAGATCTTCTAATCTATGATAGTTTGAATCTTCTTAGGATCCATTATGAATCCTTCATTAGAAATGATGTATCCTAAAAAATCAACTTAAGTAATATAGAATATACACTTTTTCATCTTTGTATATAATCTTGCATCTCTAAGTTTTTGTAACACATGACAATCATAAAATTTATATTCTTTTAAATTCATAAAATAAAAAATTCATAAAAGTCATCATTTATGAGATGTTGAAAAGTAATTGGTATATTTGTGAGTCCAAAAGGCTTGACATTATATTCAAAATATCCATACCTAGTTCAAAAAGCATTCTTCTACTCATATCCTTCATAAATACAAACTAGGTTCTATATTTTTTATAGATCTATTTTTGTATAGATCTTTGTTTCATTGAGTTGGTGAAGAAGTCTTGAAATCAAGGGTAGGAGATACCTATTCTTGTTAAGTCCTTGATAATCTACATACATCCACAAAGATTCACCTTTTTTCTTTACAAATAAGATAGGAGCTCGTATCGGAGATTTTTAGTCGCATATAAAGTTCTTAGGTAAATTCTCGTCAATGTATACTTTTAGTGCGGCCAACTCATTTTGCAATAAGCAATAGATCGATCTAAATTATATTTGAATTCTTTCTTGTAAATTAATTGACAATCATAACATCGATGCTTTAGAAAAATATCTATATTCTTATTTTCTAAAACGTAGTCGTATTACGTGTTGTCTTGCTCAGGAATGTACCGAGTACCTAGCTGAGGAAGGTGAGATTGTGTTTCATAAGTAGGCAAGAAATCCTAATAGGTTTCATCCATATGAGAAGAATATAATCTGAATTTTAATTCAAAAGTGCTAAAAATACTCTTCTTAGTAGTCTTAACTATACATAAATCACAATTACCTTGTTACTTTCATATTTAAGCAATTTAGATTATTCTTCTAATCTCCAATCCTAATCAATGAGCTTTAACAAGCTATAACATCCAATCCGACCATCCACTTGATGTGAAATTTTGCATGCATTTTTCAATGTAAGTCTTCTATATGCTGAAGAATTTTTAGCCTAATCCAATGTACAAATTATGAGAAAACCTCCAAAAATTGCATTGATGTCACTTAGCCGCAAACTTGAAAAGTGAAGTTGAAATCCAAGCAGTGATTTTTTCCTTCTCAACCATCAACTTTGTCTCAAAATTGGTGTGTAGTTTGATCTTTAAGTCCTTCAATACCATGCCAATTTTCACCTTAATCCAATTAATAGATCTTGAGATATCATAGAAATCCTATTCAACATCAAACTGCCATCTTCTGAAACCCTCTTGTGCTAAAAACTAGATATCTCTAAACTACGCCGTTAGATTATTACAAAATTTTGTATGCACTTAGCACACCTAATAATCCAAAAAATATCAAATTTTCAATTTTAGATATTACACCAATTGCACGAACTAGCCAAAATTGCTAGTCCTAATTATATTATATAAAATCCAAATCATTGATACAAACCTTGACTTTGAATAACAATTGCTAAGTCTTCAAAAACCCTTCAAAAACAATCCTTATGCTTTTGGAAAGAACTTCAAGCTAACACTTAAATCCTATCCTTTGATCTTCAAATGAATTCCTATTTTGCCCTAGGCCATTGTTTTAGTGGCTAGAGATCTGATTTTGACCTTGTCTCACAAACGGTGTCATGTTGTAACACGACTATATAGTGAAAGATGATAATATGGATCTTATTATAGAAGAGCCAAGTTAAAAGAAAAAGTAGAAAAATATGGATAAAAGGTAGGAAGGTAGTAAAACTTTTGGTAGTAATGCTACCCTTTTAGAAAAAATAGCTTCTACTTACTTTGTAGGGCCAAAAATAAGGCAAAATAAAATAGATTGGAAAAATAAATGATATAGACATCTTTAGGAAGAAGTTAAGAGTAAATTCTAGTAAAAATTACTTAGAAAAACTAGATTTTGTTACCCAGAGAAGGCCAGTTATGAACCAGAGTCGAAATCAGACCTTGAGGTACAAAACTAAGTCTTGATGACAACTCCAAGACTTTTTGGCAAATCAAAGAGTGGGGTTTGATAGACGATTGGATAAGATTTCTATGAGCATTGTATTTAGTTGATTTGGATCTGTATTAACTTTGTAAGAGCTTTGCAAAGTCAAGGTTTGTTTTGGATGACTTGGGTTTTGAGAAATAAAATAGGATTTATATTTTGGGTGATTTCAAGAGTTTTGTAATAGATCTATAAGTAAAATTGTGTAGCTTAATGTTTATAGTTGTGTCTAATATGTATTGTAAATTTGAGGTTGATCTACTGGTTGAATTGAGGGTTATTGAGGTTTAAGTGAGTTAAGGTCTCAAAATAGAATTTTAGGTCTAGTGAGGGTTTTTAAGATTTCTTGCAATCTATTAGTTGGATTGGAAGGAAATTTATGTGAAAGGATATTAGACTTGTTTTTCTATGTATATGAGAATTTTGAGATCAATTGAATGGTGAAAAGGAGAGATATTGGCTTTGAAAGATTGGCATCAAGATTGGAGAAGGAAGCCAACCAATACTTGAGCACATTTTTGAGGTTATCGTCTACTTAGTAATTTCGATCGTTTTCAAAATTTTTGAAATTATTTTAAACTTATTTTTTAAGAAGTATGCAAAATTTGAGTTAAAATCAACGGTTCATTCATTAGTTATTGAGGTTTAAATCTATTCTCAAAATTACTAGGATTTGGTTAGGATTTGGTTTAGGATTTAAAGTTTGGTTAGGATTTGGTTTAAGATTTAGCGTTTGGTTAGGATTTGATTTAGGATAAGGGTTTGGTTAGAATTTGATTTAGGATTTAGGATTTGGATTAGGATTTGATTGAAATTTGGTTTAGGATTCAGGGTTTGGTTAGGTTTGATTTAGGATTAAGATTTGTTTAGGATTTGGTTAGGGTTTGGTTTAGGATTTGGTTGGAGTTTGATTTAGGATTTGTTTAGGGTTTGGTTTAGGGTTTAGAGTTTGGTTAGGGTTTTATTTAGGATTTAGGATTTGTTTAGGATTTGGTTTAAGGTTTGGTTAAGGTTTGGTTTAGGGTTTGGATAGAATTTGATTTAGGATTTGATTAGGGTTTGGTTTAGGATTTAGATTTTGATTAGGATTTTATTTAGGATTTAGGGTTTGATTAGGATTTGGTTTAGGATTTGGTTAAGGTTTGGTTTAGCATTTGGATAGAATTTGATTTAGGATTTGATTAGGATTTGGTTTAGGATTTGGTTTAGGATGTAGGGTTTGATTTAGGATTTAAGATTTTATTAGGGTTATTTTTGGATTTAAGATTTAATTATTTTTGGCCTAAAATTTGAATGAAGTCTAATAGGATTTTAATTAGGATTAAATTAAGATTGAATTGAGATGTATTTGAGATATATTTGTGATCATTTTAATATTTCTTTAAGATTTTTTATTGTTTCTTTGAAATTTCTTTGAGGTTTCTTTGAATTTAATTAAAGCTTTCTTAGCATTATTTTTATCTAATTAAAGTTTAGTTAGTATTCTATTATAGTTAGGATTCTGTTGTTATAATTTCCATTCTATCTTCCATAACCAGGTGCCCGGAGCATTCTCAAGCAAGACTTCACGTATTACGACAACGATCGACCTCCAAGTATCAATCTAACCTATCCGAAGGATTTTTTAGCCCAATCCTACTCTCAACTTAATCCTATTAGCAACTATATTAATTATTTATCTCTCCTAACCTGAATTTATTAATTTATGGTCGTTCTAAGGTAGTAGAAGAGTTTCTACAACGTAGAAGGTAAAATTACTAACTAACCTTCAACTTACTAACTATTAAGATAAAGAAATAATCTAAGAGGTTTTTATAAAAGCCATGTTTAGATACCTTAAATTATAATTGAACTAACATAATTAGATATTAATTAGAAATTCAATTTTGATTATAATTTCGCTATATAGTCGTATTACATCACGACAACATCTTAAAAAACTTAATACTGGCTAGGAATATTACTTGACATCTTTTGAACATCAGAAATGGATGTGGCATATGTAGCAAAAAATGGTCTTTTTTTTTTTTTTTTTTTTTTTTTTGCATGTATGAAAGTTTTTACACCTACCAGTAAAGATTTGGATATACTAGACTAATCTATTTCTACTTTACTATCAAAATTTTGGATTAAACTATAAGATAAGTTAAGATTACAAGAAATCCAATCTATTTGAGGATTATATTTTTCTAACTATAATAATCTTAAAATAATTGGATTGGTACAAGATCTTATTACATTAAATATTACTACACTATTATAATCTTTAATTACTATAGCTAAAGGAACAATCTCATGAATAATACTTCCAAAAGATAATAAACGACCATCTATGACTTCTACATGTATAAGTTTAGTTTTCTTGACTAAAGATATTTCTTATTTTTTGACAAAATCTTCATTTATAAAACAGGTTGAGGCTCTTGAATCTAATAATACAAAGACTTTGTAATTTTTAAGTCTTAAATATACATCTATTGTAAAACAAGATGAGGGATTTGAAGAGAAAATAAGACCATTACTAGGTGTTATTCATGATTTAAACCACACAGATCCTATTATAGTTGGAAAAACTTGTTTTTGAATACATTAACATCTTTAGCAATTGTGCTCCTCATTTTGTGATTGCATTACTTCTTTAAATAATATTCAACAATATGATTAGCTTTTCTATAATATAAGCATAAACTCTCTTGATAACATTAAGTCTTTTCTTGCTCTATGGGAGATTTAAAAAATATCCTATCAATTTGCATTGGTTCTAGCTTTGATAAATAAGTTTCTAAAAATTCTATAGCTGTCGTCATTACTTGACTTATTTTTCTTCAACTAAGTCTTTGTTCTTAATGCCTTTTTAAATAATTGATTATTACATGCAATGGCTTCAGCAATAAATTGTTTCAAAGATTTTGCTTTTGACATTGTGAATAACAAATCTTTGATGTTATCCTTTAATCCATATTAAAATTGATTGATGATGGTTGTCATTCTATTCCAAGTTGCAAGCAAGATTTTGAAATTTAGCAACTTATATAGTAGCTAATTGTGAACCTTATTATAAAAATAAGAACTTCATCTCTGCTACTTTTTCTCGATTACTTTCTCCAAATGTAGCCATAAATACTTCTAAGAATGAATTCAAATCATAAAAAAGTCATGAAATAATCACATCTTATTTATAATAGTTAGTCCTTTATTTTGATATATTTTATTAATAAAAAGTAAAAATAAGTTTTGAAGTATATGTAATATTTTTACATGAGGGAATATCATATATAGACTAACATATGAGATATTTCAATTTATTTTGGCCCCGCCTTAAATCCAAGATTAATTCTACTTCAAACTCTTTGTTCTTAACTATTTTAATCAGATATGATAATAACTACTTCTTTTGAATATGTTAATTGAAATACAATGCTCAACATGAAACATATAGAATGTATAATAAATCTTTAATAACTATAATAATTTCTATTAATATGGTATTAAATTTATTTATATTTAGATAAATAAATAGTCAAAGTCTTTAAAATTTTAACTTGAATTAAGGTTAATTATTCTTAACATTAAAACAAAATAATCACATCTTTTTATTAAATTTGAATAGAAGTTTTTTTAATTAAAAATATATATATATATATATATATATATATATATATATATATATAATTTTTTTTAATTTTATCCTTATTGTTGTGAAAAATTTTGATATTTTACTTAATAAATCCTTTGTTGATAGATTTTTAACTTTTAAAAATTCAAAAGTATTAAATTTTAGATACTAATTCTAATTAGAAAAATAATTATTATTTTTAATAAAATAATAAATTCTTATTATTACATAAAGTTTTATATTAATGGCAAAAGAGTTATCTAATTATCTTAGTGATTTTTTATGGAATATTGTAAATATTATTCTAAAATTTAATTCATACATTCAATTTGTCTATTAGTTTAAAGATGACAAGAAAAAAATAATTTGATATCAATTTTTGATATGTTTAAGAATGTCTTCCAAAACCTTATAACAAAATAATATCCTTAATTATAATCAATACCACTTAAAAGTCTAAAATAATAATAATCTATTTTTTAAAAAATATTTGGAATAATTTTATACAAGAGACAAAATATGTAATTTTGGTTAAATAATCTAATACCACAAAAATAAATTTATAAATATTTGGCTCAGAATATTTGTAAAAAATTTCATTGAATAAATAACCAATGCAGCTTTGGACTTTATAGAAATTGAAAAAGTCTTAAAATAAGTTCTATACTTTTATTTTATCTAAATTGTCTTGCTATTAGAAAATCATATAGTGCTTCAAATGCACATAATTGTACTATCTTCTCAAATATTAAAAAATATATATATATATATATATATATATATATATTAAAGAAGGTCATTTTTAAATATATATATATATATATATATATATATATATATATATACAAGTAATAATAAATATTATTTTTAACATCTAAAACTAAAGAATTAAATAATGTGTTATTATAAACTTTCTAAAGAAAATTAGTGTCAATCAAATTATTGGATTTAGTTGCTTACAGATATAATTTCTCTAGTTTTCGAAAGAGTGATCAATTATTGATTATGCTTCATACATTTTTTTGGTACAAAATAAGAACATCTAAAAAAAATATTTAATAAGGCTTATTATTTTCTAAGATAATATGTATTATCAAATTATCAAATATAATATTTTTTCAATACAAATTTTTAAATTAATATATTCCAATAAACTTGGTAATAATTTAAGACATATGTTAAGATGAAATGCTTAAAATTCTTGTGATTAATATAAACTATGACTAGATGAGAAATAAATTTTAGATAGTAAAGCCTTTTTCAAAATAATTATACAATAATATGAAGTCTATCACTTGTATTTTTATTTTTTATATATTTTTACTTTTAATCCAAATCTTGATGCATTTATTTATATAAAAAATGACTTAAAAATATGGATGGTATAAAATATGAGCTAAAATATATATTT
This sequence comes from Physcomitrium patens, assembly GCF_059467195.1. NCBI lineage: Eukaryota > Viridiplantae > Streptophyta > Bryopsida > Funariales > Funariaceae > Physcomitrium > Physcomitrium patens. The sequence continues at coordinate 9,835,189 of NC_143411.1, forward strand.
TTTAAAAACTTGAAATATTGATTTTGTATCATGGCTACATTTTGATATGTCTTTAGAAGTTAATTATATAAACAAAAGAAGAACTTATAATTTTTTAAAATAGTTATCTAATTATCGATTAAAAATTCTAAAACTTTTATGATTCACAATCTTATAAATCTTATGTTTCTAAATTTTTCTTAAAACCAACTCTTTCACTTTAGATTTCTTTTTCTGAAAACCCTTCTTTTGTTGTAAGTTCTTATCTTTGTACCTATGGATCAAATTTTGACCTCGTATCATTGTTGGCCTTCTTTTAGATATCATGTATTTTTGTGGTAAATTTTACAAAAACATATTCTTTATATAGACCTAAATATAATTTTAAAAATCTACCTATTTTTCTAATTTTGATTTATTTATAGCCTTACTCAAGCAATAAAATATTTTTAATACAAAAATCACTACAAAATATATTTTTTTTAAGTATATTTGATCTACTATCTAAAAATTTCTAATAAGTTATTTGTTAATATTTTATTTATTTTCTTTCTATAATTTTTTTATTTTTTTTAAATAAATATATTGCAACAATAAATAACATGTTTATTGTCAATCTATGTATCTATCTATTATCAATGTTGCTAATATGGAGCATTGCTTTAATATAATATCATACATACCCTTGAAATTTGCTGAAATATCAAGAATACCCATGAATTCTTGATAATAGCAAACATGCCCCCCACTTTTGTAATAATATCAATTCTACCCGTGATTCTTATAAGTTATGACCACAGCTCTGTTTTTAGGTTCAAATGGGCCCTTTCTGCACTTTTCGGCCCTTTCCCTGCCACGGTCCTTGCACCTTTGCGCCTCACTGCGAGCTTTGTGCAATTTAAAAAAAAAAAAAAAAAAAAAAAATCTAATAAATTTGTTGCACTGAACTTGACCACTTGGAACAGAGAGGCTCATTTCCCATTTGCGTGGATTTCTGTTTCTGTTACCAAAATTTTCATAATTACAATATATATTGGGCTAAATTGGTGATCAGCGTCGCGACGCCAAGGAGGACGATGAGGACCACTAGGATTGTGCACAGCCCGACGCATAGTCTTCTGGTGCGATGATGCCTGTGGTGTCTTTCTTTGTGTCGGTGTTCAAACCGATTCTAACCCATCCTAAAGGGCTCAAGATATCTATCCACAAATCTCCAATTCTAGGGCTTGGAATACCCACCTGGTAGCAAGAATGCTTTACGAAGCTTAGAGCCCAATGAGTAAGCCAGAAATGCTTCTGCCATGGACAACTTTCATACAAACATTAGAATCTGTGGTCTTGTGGGTGTGGCGTAGGACATGGTTCAAGCAAGCAAGTAACAACAGATTTGTTGCAGGCTCACCTTTGCATGGGGCTCAAAGACGCAAAGCTACACTCAAGCTCCTTCTGTCTAAGTACTGCCACGTGAATGAACCAGAGGATGGAAAATTGTTTACCGGAACACTAGAAACTCGAAGCGGATGAAAAACGGGAGAGAACTGCACATATGGAGTGAGAGCAAGAATTGTCAATATAGAAAAGGCAGCTCACTGAATGGAGAGACCCAAGTTGCTCATCGTGAAGATCCTATGGATAAAGCAGCAAAAGCTTTTAACACCCCCAGCAATTCAACAAACTATTCACGAAATCGCATCCTGGAGCTCAGCCTGGCATGAAACAAGCTAAATGGTCTTGGCAAAATGATATCAATCAACCCTGCAGGCCATAGGTATGTGAGCAGTATACGGAGTTTGTGTGATCAAGATATTAGATAGTTTCCATAACATTCTTTTCTGCGGCACGCCAAGAGATAGATGTGAAACGTTTTTGAAGCAAGGTGGCGGCCAGCCCTGGTTGTTGATGCCTCAGATACTTTCAACGATCATCGATTCATGCTCTTGAAGCTCTAACCAATGGCAAAGAATCCAATTGTATGCACCTACATCTGCCAGATAAAATGTGATCATGAAAATAAAGGCGCAGAGGCCTGGGGTGAGGCGTAGGAGCTTGCGGTGAGGCTTGAGGTGCGAGTATGGTGGTGGTGGCAGCGAGAACCGCTGCAGAAAAGTGATGAAAGGACCTATTTGAATTTAAAAACAGAGCATTTGCGATAACTTATTAGAATTGATATTATCACAAAACTAGGGGGTATATTTGCTATTATGAAGAATATAAGGATATTCTTGATATTTCAGCAAATTTTAGGGATATGTATGATATTTTTTCTTAATATAATGCCATAAGATTAGAACTCACGCCACCACTCTCATTGCTATAGATACTAACTCCTCTATTGCCCTTATACTTTCTTTACTAATGATAGTGAACAACATTGTATCATTGGAATTTAATCAACTCCAATGTATAGACTTCAATTATAACCATCTATCATTGTCTTTGATGTTTTTATATCTAGCTTTCTGTGTATGCTATTTTACAAGCTCATGGCACATTATTGTAATGATAGAAAATAGATCCAAAATGAGCTAAAAGATAATAGTAGAATTATTATATACAATCATATTTCTACTTGAATGAGATCTAAGATTTAAAATGCATTAGCAAAGTTAATAATGTATGTAGGATAAATCAAATAAACAATGCATTTTTGTGTCAATCTTAGTGCTAAAAAATTAAATAAATGGCTGCTATATTATTAATAATCTAAATTCCTGCTACATAATTTAATTGAGGTCTATTTTATAGATAATGATTTTTTTTCATAATAGCTTAGACTATCTAAATTCATCTAATTAGACCAAAATTTCTAATTTTAATATGGTATAATTTTTTGATTAAATTATCAAATAGTTTTATTTTTTTGTTATAAATATAATAAAATAATTTTTATACATCACATACTACTTATGAATTAATGTATCTAATATTTATTTTTTATAATTTTTTGTAGTCTTGTAGCTACTCCTTCATTTTGAAGTAATATGTTTTTAGATAAAATTAGTTCATGGTAATTAAAGGGATGTATTATACTATTTATTAGTTTTAATTTATAGATATTACTACCTATGAGTGATTAGATAGGTAGTAAAAAACTTTCTAACTTGTCTCTTTTCTAAATAGATGTAAAATTATTTTGACAATTATAATGTATTTTTTCTTTCTTTTACTAATACATTATCAATTTATTATCTCTTGTTCTTAAATTATACTCTTATAATTGTTTATTTCTTACATACACTTTACACACATATTATTGCCTTATTCACATATACTAATATTGTGTATGTGCTATTTAGTTTTTTACTTATTTATTTATTTATATAATATTTAGTATAGAAATTTTGAAATTCAATTCAAGATTTATTTTTTATTTTTTATTTTTTTTAATATTGGTTTATAACTTAAAATTCAGCATAGCTACAACTTTTACAAAACTTCTTATTTTTACTAAATACCCTTACTAGTATAGAACTCAAATCTATCCTTGAAAAAATATTGCATTAATCAATTTAATTTATAAGTTCATTCTCTTCTAATTAAATTTTCTTAAAAATATTAACTTTGTTGATACAATACATTTAATCAAATTTTCTTATTTAAAAATTTTACATAATATATCTTTGTCATAAAATTCTAATAATACATGTGATATTTTTTAGGCACTTTTTTTTCTATTATGTTGCATCTAAAATCTTAATGCACATATAGATGTTAGATTGCTCTAATTGAATAGAACTTTTAAACATCAAATCTACCTTGATTTTTTTTTTTTTTTTTTCAATTTTAATCATGTTAATTGAATTGTTTAGCTAAATTTGCTTATTTGTATAGAATCTTGCTTAAAAAATCCTTCTTTACTCCACTAGTTTAATATTCTTTATAGCTCTGATACATTAGATTGATTGACCTACTAATATACTATTAATTCCTTGTCCTATAATTTTGATATTTTTTTTTTATTATTCTATTTTACATACAAAGTCATTTCCATTGCCACAAAGATACTAAAATAACAATACCAAAATTAAAAATTTGGTTGAGTTTTTGACAAGATTATATGAATAGAAAAAAATTCTAAAACAAAATATTACAAAGAAGATAAAGCCAAATTATTCTACAAGGCAATTGAAGACTTTCAATTGATCTTAAAATATATTATTGAATTTGAAAAAAAATTAATGACATATAAAACCAAGTTAGGTAGAAAATTGATTGGTATTACATACTACTCCTTAAATCTAATAGAAATTAATTAGAAAAATGTCATGTCTAATCAATTTTCTTTTAATTAGAAGGTAATTTGATATAGGTCTAAACTATATAAAGAGGCTATACATATGCAATTAATATGTTATAGAGGTGTAGTAGTAAACATGTAGAGAGAAAAAAGTAATTCAAGTATCACATCATAATTTTTTTATTTCTATAATTTGTATAATTTGTATACAAAAAAAATTCTACACAAACTTTGAAATTGTGCACAAGCTTGTCTCATTTAAAACTAGGTGACACCTTCTTTGCAAGTTAGCTTTAAGTCTAAGGCATAAAAAACAATAAATTTTTGTCATTCAAATCTCACTTCTTTTTTCTTTTTCTTTTTTTAAACACAATCTGGTCTATCTTCAAAAGACTCGTGTTATGCACCACCTAATTTTTTAAAAATGATTTTACTTTTAAAGATAAAATATTCAATAATATTTATACTAAAAAATAAATTAAAAAAATAAAGTGTGTGTATATATATATATATATATATATATATATAAAATACAAAAAAACTTAATAATTGTGATATTTTTCTTAACAAATGAGAAAAATTATAAATGGCTAAAAACACACATTAAATAAAAACTTACACAATATTTAGGTAAATATTTAAAATTGTACAATATAACCAAATTGTGCACAATAAAACAAAAACTTGTAAAAACTAGGATAATTTAAATTTGGAAGTGTGCTCTATACTTATGTCCCTTCTATTCCTTAATTTGGCTTGCACAGATGGCATAAGGACCGAAGACACTATGTAATTATTTCTCAATTAATCCAAAACATTAAGCACACCCAATCTGAAGTGAGAATAAATAAATAAATCTATCTATATATATATATATATATATGGTAGCATGCGTAGACATGGACAATTAAATGCTACCGGGATTAGGGTTTCCGAAGGCCGAGAAGCTTCAGAATCGATCCACACACGACATACTTGAATTGGCTTGTTCCCATGAGGTTAGGCCTTATTACTGGATTCCGCTTGGCTAGTGACGATGAGTGCTTTCTGGCCTGATTTGTGGCTCCCTTCGCAGTTTGCATTGCGGAAGTCGTGTTCAGTCGGTACACCTCTCGGTTTTCGATCTTGCGATCGTTTCTGCTTAGCAACTGCATGGCGGTCAAACATTTCACGGTGAGATTTTCGACGTGTGATTCGAATCAGAACCGAATTCCTGGATGTGGCCCTGATTCGCGCTGTTCAATCTGCTGGACCTGACATCAATTCTGGTGTAATATGCATTACTGTAAGAATCTGATGAGCTCTCGTAATCGAATTTCTTCTGGATGTTTATTTCTGGTGTTTTCATCGTTGTCTGCGTGATTATTTTTTTTGTTTTATTGTTGGAACAAAAGGGGTATACCCGTCGCATTAATTTATGAAAGAATAAGAAAACAGGAACTGCCTTAGCTCTATTATCTCTAGGAGAGGTGAGCCTAGAATCAGGAGTTGTCTGCGTGTTTGTCATCTTGATTTCTAAAGTTGTTGGCACGTGTTAGTGCATACTTGAGCTAATTATTTTGAGTTGCTGTTTTTGCGATTGCAGTCTATTTTTTTCTGTTTGGTAAGCAAGTGATGATGGTGCAGCAGTTTAAAGAATTTTCTGTAACTGTGCTTGCTAGTTAAGACACCTTCTTCACTTGGTTTACGCTTTTTATACAGGAAGTCTTAGAGCTTAAGCTGATTAATGATAGCAGCTAGAGCCATGCTGAAAGAAATTCTCATATGATTGCAAACGTTTTCACGAAACACATGTCACATGAGTTAGTTTCTTAAAATATTTGCTAGCACAATTGTGTTAATGGTTGGGATATTAACTAAGGACAAGGAAAATGGCCTTCACTAGAGGTGGGAAATCTGAACGAAGGTGCTGCTCAATAAAGAGTTTGTGACCTGTCTAGAGTATTTTGTTTGAAACCTTCCAAGGACCTGTAGGAAACTGGTTTTCGTACTATTCAGTAATTACTTTGCCTTTAATGAGGTGTCGTATCCGTCATTCGTGCGTTTAATCTTGTGTTCGGCAAGACCTGTTTTATTCTTTTGTAACACAGTGTGCCATGCACTTCTTGAGTTGGCCCAGCACTGCTCGATAACTCCATCCTTCCAAAACATTTATAGTACAAAGATATTTACCAGAAAAGAAATGGGATCTTAGTCGGATTCTTCAGTTGAAGTTTCATTATGTTCAGCCCAATTCTTTGTTTTTTTCTTAGAATCCAGAAAACTTTCTAGTGTACTTAGTGCAACCATGGCAAGATGGCGGTCATCTTCAAGCGTCATGTCCAGGGTATGTTTCATTTTCTTTTGATGTTGACTCTGCATAAGTTGTTGAGTTGGCAGCTCAGGGAGGGGTCCTGTAGTGCATGATGATACATTTTGAGCAATTGAGATTTTTGATGCAAAGAGAAAGGGTGGTGCAATACTGGATGACGCACGAATCTTCAAACGCGACAAGCAGAAGTTCAAAAATTTCAGGTTTGAAAGCAGGTAACCGACTCCAAAATTGCTTGGCTAAGTACTGAGTCATATCAACCCAGTTTACTATTTAATAAGCATTTCTATTTCATTTTAAAATTGTTTGTTTGTTTTATCTTTTATTGCCATGCAAAATGTCGACTGTATTGCAATGGAAATTGTTGGTTTTAATTGAATGCCTTTGTGATCATTACACGTCTATGTTGTGTAGCAATAAAATTTTAATTCTTTTTGATTGCTTGTATTTATTATTAATATTAATTTTATTATCTATTAAGTTATATTTTTAATATTGAGTAATAATTTAAAAAAGTAAATTCTTACCTTTTTAAAAATATTTTGTAATATTAATATATTATTTTTAAATTTTAAAACCTATTTTTGATACATGTTTTTTATGATTATAATTTTTGATTTTTAAGTTTCCATCATTGTATAGAATATATGCAATAGTATGATTACATTTATTATATCTTCAATATTCTTCAATTTTTTGTCATCTTTGAAATATTTTTACTATAAAATATATTTTTATTATTTTTAGTTTTTAGTTTTTTGGTATGATTTGCAATCACCATATTGCATAAATAACAATTCATATGTATTTAATTTTATTTTAAATGTTTTTTTTTAATTTTTTTTTTGATTGTTGTAGTATACTATGCTTGTTATAAAATTATTATCTATTTATTTGATATGCTACTTTTTAAAAATTATATTTTTATTAAATATTATTGTATTGTCTTTTATATAGTTTAATAAAATTAAATATAAAATTAAGAATATTGTTATTATTATCACAATTTTTATAATTACTATTACAATCTTTGTAATTACTATTACAATCTTTTCTATTATTATTGCACATCATAACTTAGTTGCAATGGTCCTTCATAATTTGATAAATTTATCTTAAATGTTCTTATTGTTATCTTTTTATATATTTTCATCTTGCATCATCTATTCATTGTTTTTTTTCACAAACTTTTTGACACACCCATCTACAACAAATAAATGTATTTTTGTAGAAAGTTAAATCTTCTAATGCATGTAGCTACCAATATAGAAAGTACTTGTTTTTATGTCCATTTATATCAAATTCTTTTTGTATGACAAATATCAAAGATAAGGCATCTGATAGGAATAATCAATAGTTGTCAATTAAAAAAATTAACTTCTATAATTAATATAAACTAATTAATAGTAATATTTGTCTATATATATATATATATATACATACAAATATATAAATTAAGTAAAATAAGATAGAATTGTGAAAATATTCGAATTTTCTTTTAAGTTAATTAATCAAGAAATAACTCATAAAAAATATATTAACATATATAATATTCTAATATAAGTTTTTAAAATTAAAATTTCTATCAAAAGAGTCATGATAAATAAAAACATCCAATTTGTATATTATCCAATATTCTTTAAGATTTCAAAAAATATTATTTTTCTATATATTATATATATTTATATATATACAATCAATTCTAAAAACTTCAAGATTTTTTAAATATAAACTTTATAAAAAGGCATGAACTTCATTAAACATGATTTGTACATTTAGTTTTTTAATTTAAAGAGACTTTTCTATTTTTAATTTTTGAAACATATATTTATAAAAGAAGTAACAACCAAGTTTAATATGTTAGAAATATAATGACTTAGGTGTCTAAAATATGTAGTACAATGAATTTTTAAGTAGTCAAAGTTTGTTGGCTAAAATCAATACATGACTTTAAAAATTTGAATAAAACTTATATTTATAAGATATTAAAAATTAAAAATTTAAGAACAAAAAAAATATTATATATATATATATATATATATATATATATATATATAATATTTTTTTTGTTCTTAAATTTTGTTCTTATATATATATAAAAAAACTAAAAATAAAAATATTAATATTAAAAATAATAACTTATATAGATTTTTTAATCAAAAGAATAATATTTAATATTAGCTTCTATATTATAATATCCATGATGACTTCTAGCCTTATTATTTATTTTAAGTTGGTTCCAAATATATAAGAATTTATTGTAAAAAATCTTGTATTTAATTTCTTTAAATTATATTGGAATAAAAATTCAAAAATTTAATTGAATTTTTACTATAAATTATATTTTCTATTTTCTTCATATTTTTTTAAAATTTTCACAAATATTATGTAGGCAATTTATTTTTATTATTGGTATTTCTTACTTGCATTGATTTTCATATATTTTTTCAATTTTTTAAATTTAAAACTTATTTTTACTTATTTATTTAATTTTAAACTTGAATATTAACATTTGATAATGCAATAGATTTGTGTCAAATTGTTATACATGCATGCATATATACATACATATAAACATATAAAATATCACAAATATTTTTTAATTTTAAAAAATCTAATTTCAATTATAAGAGTAATTAAAAGATATATGTGTGATTGATCATATGAAATTATAACATAAAAAAAAATAATTACTAATATTCTTATTTTTTCAAAAAAAATATTTTATTTTATATTTTGTTGAAAAATAATGTATCTTAAGGTGGATATATATATATATATATATATATATATATATATATATATATATATATATTTCTTTAATTATTTTAAAAAACCTCTATTATTATGCAAAATCTTGATAAAAATACATTATTGTGCTTTTTTTGAATTGTATGCATAAGTGTTTACAAACAATACATTGTATTTTCTTGTATTATATTTCATTTTATTTGGTACCATTAAGTAAATCAAGGTAGTGCTACCACCTAGTTTAAAACCAACAACCTCATACTTATAGAGTATCATATTCTTTGCATAAAATATCTTTTATAAAAATATTTTAAATTCTAAAAATAATAAAAATCGTAATAAATACTAAACTATATATATATATATATATATATATACACCACTTGTCTGCTATTTAAAGTATCAATTAAACAAGAAACATATCTCACTATCTAGTTTTGACCTTGTGGATGAAAAATTGTTGGGCAATATTTATCTAGAAATTGGCTCTAGAAATGTATCTATTATTATCTATTATTATTCTTACTATTAGGGCTGCATTCCGTTAATGAAGTGTTGCGATGTCTGAACGAAATATCATCCATGCGGATGATAACGAGCCAAGTAGTTCTTCTCTCGCCTCGGCCCACTCCCACTTGAATTGCCATCGACTGGGATCTTTAGTTCACCATATGAAGGTTGTGATGGCTGCATTACTTTTGTCCCAGATATCTAACATCCGTGACAAGAGTGGGAGTGATAATTTGGGCCCAGAACTGATATTACGCTGCACTTATAGGTGGTGTTCGGGTCCACCATGATGGTTCACAGTTGTTGTCGAGTTGATCTGGAGACTGAAGGTGGGATGGGGAGCTTCAACAGAAGGGGACGGAGCTGGGTGTAAAACTGAGAACTGACAGAAGAGAGTGTTGTTGGTGGACGAAATGGACCCGGTTTTTGTGAGGCAGATCCTGGTTGTCAAGTCATGGAAGTGACGAGGGTGTTGTGGAAAATGAGACGCCTCAAGGTCCATGTGATAACTACATGACGCCAGCAGGAAAAAACACACACACATGTATGTACACACATCACAAGCCGAGGGCAAAATAGAAATCCAACAGGAAAAGTATACACATATACACACACACATCAATAGCTGAGGAAAAAATAGGAATTCTGACGTCAGCTCAAATCGCCAGCAAGTAATTGATAAGAGGGTCCAATCAGCATTTTGCTAATCTTTGTGAGCCTCGTGGTATTCCCGAAGTTGACCTCAGCCGAGATGGTAGGGTGCTGTTCTCTTGGTTTTTCCTTGGTGTCCTCTGTACAAACTCAGCTTTTATAGTAAAGGACTCGCTATTTTGTGTCAAGAAATAGTTCTGTATTGAATCCACACATTTGCGGGTAATTCAATTTCAAAACTTGTACATAATAAATGAACACTGAAAGTTAGCCAGTGGCTAGAAGCTGTTTATCCTTCGATATTCGTATTATATAAACTATGTTGATCAGCCACAGTAATTTACAGACACTTGCATGGCGCACTGGAAAGCAATTGTATTATTTGGTGAATGGATTTCTGGTTTTTCAAGTGTTTGTAAAAGTATAGGACATGTGGACCTACTCACTGAAACGGGTGTGTTGTAAGCCTCAATGTCAACTGCTACTTTGCACAGCACGTTCAGTTGAATTATTGATGCCCTCTACGCAGGTGTGTATTCCGACGACCTTGGCATACAACGTTACTGCCTCACTCTCATTTTGTGCATGGAAGATTTTTAGGTAATTTTCAATTGCTATAATTTGCGCAAGAGACTATTTTGATGGTCCAAGAATAACATATAACGGGAGAGAATGGCATTTTGTAATCAGGTAAAGTTGAATTCGATATGTAGATATAGGAGAGACCCACTTTGTTGAACTATTCCAACTCTGAACGCGGAGACGCACTGAAGTATTGGTGAGACAGTCTCGTGCTCCGAAAAAGTCTGGGTTGATTGGTTATTAGCCTCCAGTGCGCATGTACACACGTGCACATTGGAATCAACGCTTAGCACGGATGATGAAAGTTCAAAGCTAAACAGTATGATACGAAGTGATTTAGGTGGGAGAAAGCTGTGACCTCGGAAAATGAGCAAATTCTATGTACAAGGCTTAGCTTTCCTGGTCATTTACAAATAAGGTCATTCTATTTCCAATGCTATTTAGGTTTGTTTTTTTCATTTTCCCTCTCGATAGACTGTTGATACTGTGACTTACAGAGATGACTGGTCCTGGTTTTATCACCCTGCTGTCGCTGAATAGCATCCGTCAATTTTCGAGGTTGCAGACTGCAATGAAGGTTGGTCTTACGAGACTCCTTTAATTGGTAAATGGTAAAATCAATTAGTTGCAGCTATTAAATTGCACTTTAGTTTCGCATTCTGTTGGGGGGGGGGGGGACGGAAAAGAGCAACCGTCCCATTTATGTCCTCTTACGTGGCAAATGCACCTAGTTAGTTCGGTGCTATCAGACGCAATGCAGTTGAGGCGCAAGAGTAGGACCCCCACAGCGACCAGTTTCCAACATTTCTTTATCCACAACAGAACTTAAGGCGGTTTCAGTCCTTTCAAATGTGACATCACCATTATTTCAAAGCCACTGCTGGCATCACTGCCCAATCGGTAGGGGAGAGAGAAGTTACTTTGATCCATTAAAATTGAAGTGAAGGCAACTCTGTGCGGATCAATGCAGCGTCGTCAGAGCATATCGGTAGCCATGACAATCCTACCGATGCGTCTAAAGTTAATTAGACGCACCCATTATACTGAACCCTGGACAGCTGGATCAGAGCGGTCGACAGCATCCAAGCTACTATAATTATATCAACGTACTAAAATTTGATTGTGCATGAGTTGTCGGCAATAATCGATTTGCTAGTACGGCATCTGAGAACCCTTGAGTCACCTGGAAGCCTCGGGATGTGATCAAATTACAGAATTTGATCTAACAACAGTTTCAAGTGATTTTCTAGCATTTTGCAACTCACCATGCATTGTCGGCTGGAAACCAATTTTTGAAGAGGGGTGAAATGCTGTAAGGAGACCATGTCGAAGCAACGAACTGAGATGGATCCGTGGCACTTCAGTACTCACAGTCTGAGCGCGGAATGTGTGGTCGCTCATGTGCAACCCTTTTTTCCACCTGCCCGCTTGTACTTTTCGATCTGACCGATGTGGACAGTACAGAATATCGATGTCAGTCAAGCCTATTTGTCACGACACCTTGAACTTTGACTTAAGCTAAGGCTGACGTTACTGTCGGGAATAGTGGCAAAACCGACCAGTATAGTTTGTTGTGTTAGTTCCCTTGGAATGGACCACGAGTTAGAGTGCGCGTTCACCGGCCGATATGACATGCCCGTGATGAAGAGAGAAAAGAGCAGTCGAAATGGTAGACAGTGGTTCTATGTCCATTGCATTTAAAAAGCCTCTGATTCTGTTGAGATCATTAAATGTAGCCGGCGCTCTCTATAATATTTATTGTAGACTACAGTAATTACCATAGCTACAGTATTTAGAGTCTAGTGGAGAAGTACTGTTTATCCTCTCCTCTTTTCTCTTCTTGTATACGAGACACAATCAGATCAATAGATTTGTGTGTGTGAAGCTCTCTCTCCTTAAAAACCCTCTTGTGTGTATGACTTACTACTACTCTTGTGTGTGTGTATGACTTACTATTACTCTTGTGTCTTTCTAAACATTCTCAACATGTTATAAGCACAACTCTCTTCTACACACTATTACAATTTTTTGCTCTAATCTTTGACTCTTCAAACCTGTTGCTATCCTTTCTTAGTGTCTGCTTCATGATCTTGTTCTTCTTACTGGCCCTTCACATATTAGCTTGCTTAGAGCACTTGTTCCACTCTTTGCCCTGCTTATTTAAAATACTCGATCCAGCCCAACTCCACCCCAACTTGCACCCTACTCCCTGCTGCGCCCCACTCCTGCTGCCGCCAAATCCGTCGCTATTATCCTGTCGCCGTTGATGCTGCCGCCCGTCGCTGTTGCCATCGCCCACCGCTGTTGACCGTCGCTACCACCCGTCGCCCGCCGTTGCTGTCTACCGTTGCAACCCGTCACTGCTACCTTGTCGCCCTACTGCTGTCACCCTATTGCTGCTTGTTGTGCCATCTTATTCCTGTTCTGCTGCCTTAATCTACAATCTCCTTAATATATATATATATACTTTTCAAGTTCAAGTTTATCATTTTATTTGACTTTATATTTTAAGGTATATTTTACTCAACTTTTCTACTTGATCTTATATTTTCTTTACAAATTTATTTATAATGAGTACTTCAACATCTTCAACTGCTTCTACTATGGTTCCAACTATTACTAGTACATCCCAACATTTTTAAACTCTTTTATTTCCACCATTGACTGTGGATGGAAACAATTATCTATTATGGGCAAAAATGGCAAAAGCAAATTTATTTGCATAACAACTCTTGGATGCGATTATGTTTGAAGAATCTCCTACAACAAGTATTTCTATATCTCCTATTATTCGTTGGAAAGCACTTCTTCTCCTTCGTCATCATCTTGTACCTGCATTACAACATCAATATTTGGAAATGGAAGATCCTGCAGAACTTTGGAAGAATCTTAAATCTAGGTTTGATCATCAAAAGACCATTTTTCTTCCACGTTCACATCATAATTGGACACATTTACATGTCTTAGATTTTCCAAATTTAAATGCTTTCAATAATGAAATGTATAGTATTGTCTCACAATTACAATTATGTGGACAAAGCATTTCTGAAGAAGAAATGATTGAGAAAACTCTCTCTACATTTCCTCATGTATCTGCTATACTTGCACAATAATACAAGAACATGAAATTTCAAAGTCATTCTGATCTCATATCCTATCTACTTCTTGTGAAGAAGCAAAATGAGCTACTTTTGTGCAATGTAGAAGCTCGTCCTATTGGAACTACAGTTCCAGAATTTCATGCACTTAATATTTCAAAGTCTAAAAAGAAATTATATAAACATGGAAAACGTGCTCATAAGTATCAAGGTATTCATAGTCAAGACCATTTCTACCCATATGGAAAGAGTAAACGTTCTATTATTAATTATAGTAGAAAATAAAAATCAAAGATGCATTCTTGTCATAAGTGCAGAATGATTGGACATTTAGCACATGCATGCCGTACTTCAGAATATTTTATTAATATATTCTAAGAAAATAAGAAATTACGAACTGAGGCTTGTGAAGTTCATACCATAGATGCGTCCATAGATTCAATTGGTGTTGATGACTTAGAGGCTTATATGAGTGATAGAACCTCTAATGATGAATCAAATGATGCGCTCATTGATTCTGCAACAACACATACTATCTTACAAGATAGATGATTTTTTATTGAAAAATCTTCAACTTGGCAAACTAAAAATATGATGATTATGGCTAGAGCAAATGCGTTTTGTTTCCAAGAGGGCACAGCGATGGTAAAATTACCTGTGGGTTCGATCATAAAATGTAAACATGGGATGTTTGTACCTTCAGCACCTCAAAGTGTGATCAGCTACCGAGATGTGCATATTAATGGTTATCACCTCTCGATTGCCACTTTAAATAGAAAAGAGGTTTTGGTTCTTGTGAAGAATCATAAAGTTGTTGAAAAAGCTTTTGCTACAAAAAATGGTTTATATCGAATTGTGATTCGGCCTCCCATTATATGTAATTTTGCATCATCTATTTCAGAGAGTCGTGTTTCTCTCTAGCATGGACGATTGGGACATCCAGGATCCACATTATTTAGAAAGATCATTCCATGTATAACTGGATACAATTTAAAGCTTGCAGATGTAGACTTTATGAAATTATGTCGTGCATGTATGTAAGGTAAAATGATTACAGGGCCTTCAATTTTGAAACTTCCTTAAGAATTACCACCAATGCTTGAAAAATTGCATGGTAATATTTGTGGTCCTATTAATCCAATATCAAGACCACTTCATTATTTTTTGGTCCTTGTTGATGCATTAGGTAAATAATCACATGTTTCATTATTATCAACTCAAAACATGGTGTTTGCTAATCTTATATCTATGCTTATTTGCTTTCGGGCACATTTTCCTGATTATCCTATAAAAACATTGCATATAGATAATGCAAAAGAATTTGCATCAAAATCTTTTGAAGACTATTGTAGTACAACAGGAATCGAGTTGACATATTGTGTTCCATATAAACATGCTCAAAATGGACTTGTAGAGTCATTTATAAAGCGTACACAACTCATTACCTGGCCACTCCTCCTTCACACAAATCTACCTGCATCTATGTAGAGTCATGAAGTTTTACATGCTGCAGCATTAATACGCCTCCATCCTTCTTCTCTTGAAATTATTTCACCACATGAGCTCATTTTGGATCGTGTTCTAAGTCTATTTCACTTACGAGTATTTGGTTGCCATGCTTGGATTCCAGTACCAGAACCTCAACAGCGTACCATTGGAGCTCATCAACAAGAAGGCATATATGTTGGTTTTGATTCACCAAACATTATTCGTATTGTTGATCCATCAACTGGCACATCATTACGTGCACGTTTGCAAAATTTAATGTTTTGAAGAAACTGTATTCCCATCTCTTCAAGGAGGAGTATCCAATCAACAAAGAAATAAAGTATTCATATTTGAAGCACCAAAAACGTGTCACGGACACAGAAATACAGACTTGAGATCTAACAAGAAGTTCAAGAAGAACTGGCAAGAACTAGATTAATCAGATGAATACAAGAACAACACCAGAGAGGTGAACTAGAGCTCCAAGAGATGTGTTGTCGAGACTGAAGAACTCTTCAGCCTCGATTCCAATATATACTCCTATTTAGGAAGCTTCTCATGCAACTTCTACCAACTAGGAAGCTTTTAGAAGGTTCCAAAGACTTGCTTCTAGAAGGTTCTAGAAACTTATCTCTAGAAGGTTCTAAAGACTATGTCCCTAACATCTTCTATCAACTAAGAAGCTTCTAGAAGGTTCCAGAGACTTGCTTCTAGAAGGTTCTAGAAGCTTGTCTCTAGAAGGTTCTAGAAACTTGTCTCTAGAAGGTTCTAAGGACTATGTCTCTAACATCACCTCCTCCTTTAGCTTCGAGGTCTTTGTGAAGCAATGTTGTTATCAATCAGTACCAATACAAGAAAACGAAGATCTGTCGCATAACGTTTGCTATGAACTCCAACTGTTGTTCACGAGGTAAGTGGTTCATCGGTCCTTGAAGCCAACGATAGTGGCTCACTCTTTCAACTTCTGACCAAGCATGAACTTCCGTGTCTTCATTGTGAAATTGTCCTGCAAATATGCCTTCTAGTTGACCATTGTAAGCAAGCTCGGACTCAAATACAATCACCATTGATCGGTTACTTGGTATCCTCCGTCGTCGTCATGGTGGAGGTGGTTCTTCATCTCGGGGTCGCCTTCGTGAGTTAGTTGGTTGAGATAATCTGACTGGCATAGTATCTATCTCTTCGCTATCCATATCAGAAGACCAAACTATGGCTACTGAAAAAATTCTATTTTATCTTGGAGAAAATAACTACATCAACTACGAATTTTGGTGGTACTCTCCCCCTTTCTTATATTCTTGGGTGAGCAAGCTTCAAAAAGAAGCTATCGTCAAATCGGCTTAGGTTTATGAGGATGTTGTTGATGAAACTTTTGTACCTTTCGTGGTGCATTGGCGAGATTTTCAGCTAGCTCTCACGTTCGCTCATTAATATCGTAGCCGCACCAATGAACAAGATACTCTAACTTACTCCACCTTTGTCGTGAATCCAGTACCTTTTCAACCTCGTATTCCTCGTGGTTCTCGATCTCTATACTAGGTGGCGGACATTGCACTCTTCCAGGAAAAGACGACTCTCGATAAGGCTCCAACAGAGAAACATGAAAGACTAGATGTACCTTCATAGAAGCCGGTAATTCCAGACGGTACGCCACTGGATTGATTTGCTTCTGGATGATAAATGGTCCCAATCTTTGATAGTCCAACTTATCACATGGTCGCTTGGTCTTGATATTCTGTCGAAGAAGCCATGCTTTATCTCCAATTTTGAAAGTAGGTGCTTGATTCCGAAATCTATCTACAGACGCCTTGTAGGATTCTTGAGCGGATTATAATTGAAGCTTCAATGTATTTTGAAGCTCTGATAGTTGTTTCGCAAATCCTTCAGCTGTTGGATTGTTATTTGTTGATGGACTCAATAAATCAAGCTTCGGATGGTACCCATAGTTGGAAAAGAATGGTGTGTATTGAGTCGACGCATGGAGGGTGTTGTTATATGCAAACTCGGCTAGTGGCAGATATGTGGTCCAATCGTCTTGCTGATAATTGATGCTGCATCGTAAGTATTGTTCCAAGACTTGGTTCACCCGTTCCGTTTGGCCATCAATTTGAGGATGAAAAGCCGAAGAAAGCTTGATATCCACCTTCAGTATTTCAAAGAGAGATCTCCAAAACTTTGATATGAACTGGGTTGCTCGATCTGATATGATATCATCTGGTAGTCCATGATAACGATACACATTATCGAGAAAGAACCTTGTTGTGACTTCACTGGACGATGTCTTCTTGCAAGGGTCAAAGTGTGTCATTTTTGTAAGCCGATCTACCACGACAAAGATGCTGTCAAATGAGTTCGATGATGGCAAGTCCGTGATGAAGTCCATGGAAATTGAAGACCATGGTCGACATGAAATTGGCAATGGCTGTAGGAGTCTATAAGGGCGATGCTGAGGATTCTTGGATCTTGAACAAATGTCGCAGGAGAGGACAAAATCTTTCACATCCTTCCACATTTGGAGCCACCAAAAATCTTGAGAAATAAGCTCCAAGGTCTTGTTGAATCCAAAATGTCCCGCAGTTGGAAAATCGTGGTGAGGTTGAAGAACTCGGAGTCGTGCTGGTCCTTTTGGGATATATAACCGCTCCTCAAAGTATAAAAGATCTCCCTCCACCTTGAACTTGTCGTCATTGGCATGCTGCTTAATATCAATGGCTACTGAATCTTCAATGGTCACGGCATGTACCTGATTCAAGAAGTCAGCATCAATTGACAAAATAGTAGCACAAAGCTGAAATTGATTTGGCTTCAACAATATCATGCATTGTTGATCAAACGTTACTTCTCCAGCCTTTAGTACAAGATACGATCTCCTCGATAAGGCATCAGATAGGCCTTGCTGCTTTCCAGGTCGATAAGTGATAACAAAATCGAATCTAGATAGTAACATACTCCACTGAGCTTGACGTTGATTTAGAACTCGAGCCAATATGAAATACTCCAAATTCTTGTGATCTGTGTATACGATCACTAGATGTGCAGCTCCTTCAAGAAAGTGACGCCATTCTTGGAAAGAATCCACTATAGCAAGAAGTTCCTTATCGTGGATCTCATAATTGATTTCAGCAGTAGAGAACTTTCGAGAATAGAATGCAACTAGATGGAGCTTCTTGTCTTCTTCCATTTGTGAAAGTACAGCTCCTAAAGCAAAATCCGAAGCATCAGTTTCTAAATAAAAGGCCTTTGTAAAGTCTAGATGTACCAAGATTGGAGCCATAGTAAATGCGGTCTTCAGGTCTTGAAATGCCTTCTCTGCTAGAGGTTCCCATTCCAGCTTATCCTTGCATGTCAACCGAGTAAGGGGAGCAGCAACTTGAGAGTAATTTTTGATAAAGATCCGATAGAAGTTAGCAAAACCAAGAAAGCATTGTACGTCTATAACCGTCTTCGGAACCTCCCAGGACACGATTGCTTCCACCTTCTTGGGGTCCATCTTCAAGCCTTCCGTAGTCGCAACAAACCCCAAAAACTCCATCTCTATTTAGTGAAATAAACACTTCTCCAACTTGGCATATAGTCCTCACTCGTGTAGTTTCTCCAAGACCAAACGAACGTGTTTTTCATGCTCTTCCTCATTTTTGGAGAATATCAAAATATCATCCAAATAGATGACAACAAAATCATCAAGGTGCTCTCGGAAAATATCATTCATCATATGTTGAAAGACCGCTGGAGCATTGGTAAGACCAAAGGGCATGACATTATACTCAAAATGGCCATACCTTGTACGAAACGCTGTCTTCTACTCATCTCCTTCCTTGATTCGTACGAAGTTGTAAGCTCCCCTTAGATCAATTTTTGTAAAGATCCTTACACGTCCAAGTTGTTCTAAGAGACCAAAAATCAAGGGTAACGGATAACAATTCTTCTTTGTTACCTTGTTGAGGCCTCGATAGTCCATGCACATCCGCAATGAGCCATCTTTCTTCTTTACAAATAAGATGGGTGCTCCAGCTGACGATTTTGAATGACGGATGAAGTTCTTGGCTAGATTCTTGTCGATGTACTTCCGCAACTCCGCCAACTCTATCTGCGATAGATTGTAGATTGAGCCAAAAGGCGGTTGTGCTCCTTCCTACAAGTCTATGGCGCAATCATATGGTCTGTGTTCCGGTAGCATGTCAGCATTTTTCTTTTGAAACACGTCTTTAAAATCCTTATATTGCTCCAATATACTTGCTGTCGAGAACTTCTCCCCAGTAGTTGGAGTCACATAAATGACAAACGGTGTGCCTTCCTTGGACGATCTTATAAACGCTCTTGCTCCAATAAATAAGGATTTCTCTATTCGGGGTTTTTTACTAGGCTTGCTCTTAGATGGTTTTGTGAGAAAGATTATCTTCCGCAACTTCCAATCTATGGATGGGTTATGCTTTTCCAACTAGGAAAGAACAAGAATAACAGGATTTGATGGGGTTCTAATAATATTGAAAATAATATGACTACTATGGCCCTTAAACATTACTTCTATAGGTTCTGATTTATGGGTGACACTACCAGACAATAAAGGTCGTCCATCTATGACCTCAACGTGAATAGGTTTGGATTTTTGTACTAAAGGGATCTTATGACGCTTCGCAACTTCTTCGTCTAAGAAACAAGCAGATGCTCCTCAATCTAATAATGCAAAGGTTCTCAGTTTCTCAAGGCCAATAAGCAAAGGGATTGTAAAACAAAACGTAGGTTGAGCGGAAAGAAAGGAACCTAGTTGTTGTTGCGATATTTCACTGTCCAGCCACATGGTTCCTATTGTGGCTGGGCATCCTCGTTTTCCTGAATAAATGTGCCCCTAGTCTTGATAATATGTCGATTTTACTTCTTGGGGCAATTTCCAACTTTGTGGCCTTCTTCACCGCAATACAAGCATAGACCTTCCTCCATACGCCGCTTTTTTTTTCTTCTAGAGTAAGAGATTTGACACGTACCACATCAATTTGTATGTCTTCTACCTCTGAATGTGAATTCACGCTGCTTGTCGACATAGTTGGGGTGTGGCAAACCATATGTTGTCTTGAACATTGGTCTTGGCAATGTTGGAATAGGCGGTTATCGCACTTCATAGCTTGGCTAATAGCTTCGTTGAGCGTTTGCGGATTAGAAAGAATTAACAGTAAATCCTTCAGATCGTCCCTTAAACCCCAATAGAATTGACTCATCAACGCTTCTTCGTCCCAATTGATGTCGCATGCTAATTGCCTGAAGTCTGATGCATAGATTGATGTAAAACGCATCCCTTGTCGTAGTGATCGCATCTTTGTTGTAGCCTATCAAACCTTGTCGTGTTCACCAAATACTTCCGCAAACGCCTCCAAAAAGGTTTCAAAGTTATTTAGTATGGACGATCGTTTCTCAAACAAAGGAGTAAACCATGATAGAGCTTGCCATGTAAGTAAGGTTCCGACAAGCCCAACACGTGACTCCTCCATTGGATAGCGTTTGGACTGTAAAATTGTTATCAACCTGATTTGGTTGACGAATCCTCGAAACTTGGAACGCGTACCATCGAACTTGTCTGAAAGGCTAATTCGAGGCTCTTTATGTTGTAGAACCAGTGGTACTTGTCGAACTTGAGGCAAAGTTGCTTCTCCAAGTGCAGAAGTTTGAGGCTGGTGCAACCTAGATTGTGCCATCCCAGATGCTCCATCATTATGAAGCCTTGCTACGACTCCTTCAATCTCTGTAGTTCTTTGCGATAACGTAGCGAGGGCATTCATGATAGCATCTAACTTGGACTCTGAACTTTCCGTCATACTAATGTTTTGGCCCCCGGCCATTCTAAGAGAAGCACAGAAATGACTCTATAAGAAGACAATATTGGTTTAGAAGAGGGTACTCTGCAACCTCTAAAATGCCTTAAGAGCTTCAAGAAAAGGGGTAATCCACTCTCTCCAAGAAGAATAAGACTCCAATATTGTAACAAAAGAAGTATCAGTTTAGAGGAGGGTAATCTGCAACCTCTAAAATGCTAGTACACTTCCAAGTAGAGGGGTAATCCACACTCTAACAAAGAAGAAACTAGCTCTGATATCTGAGGAGAGTGAAGTCTCGACAAACTGTCACGGACACAGAAATGCAGACTTGAGATCTAACAAGAAGTTCAAGAAGAACTGGCAAAAACTAGATTAATCAGATGAATACAAGAACAACACCAGAGAGGTGAGCTAGAGCTCCAAGAGATGTGTTGTCGAGACTGAAGAACTCTTCAGCCTCGATTCCAATATATATTCTTATTTAGGAAGCTTCTAGAAGGTTCCAGAGACTTACTTCTAGAAGATTCTAGAAACTTATCTCTAGAAGGTTCTAGAAACTTATCTCTAGAAGGTTCTAAGGACTATGTCCCTAACATCTTCTATCAACTAAGAAGCTTCTAGAAGGTTCCAAAGACTTGCTTCTAGAAGGTTCTAGAAGCTTGTCTCTAGAAGGTTCTAGAAACTTGTCTCTAGAAGGTTCTAAGGACTATATCCCTAACAAAACGTTTATAATGAATCCCGATCTTAGGACATCTTTGATAGAAACTGAAGTTGCTAAGATTTTGCATTTAAAATAGATCGTGGATGAAACACCTGATGGCTTCAATGATGCACCTAGAATGACAAGAGTTCCTATTAATGAGGCTCAAAATACACCTGCTCAGATTGCAGTGCCATTGACTACAATACCTCAAGTTATAACAACAACAACTAAAAGAACTCGTGGACCAGATAAGCAACCACGTAAAAAGAAAGCTATAAAATTAACTAATCATGGTATTATTTCTCAAAAAATTGCCACTCATCTTGCAGGACTACCAATTCATGATAATATATCCATGCATAATGTACCTTCAATTCCTATGAAAAATAATCTTAGAATTAGAAGGAATAAGAATAAGTTGAGTAAAGAATTATCTATTCTGTATTGTGCTACAGATGATATTTGGGATAGACCATCTATTACGGTAGATGAATCATTTGCATATATGATTATAGAAGCCCTTTCTTGCAAGAAAGATGATCTTGAACCTCAAACCATTGAAGAAGTGATGCGTCGCTCAGATTGGTCAAATAGGAAAACTGCTATTGAGGAGGAATATGCCTCTTTGCGTAAGAGAAAAGTCTTTGGTCTAATTGTAGACACTCTTACATCTCGCCCTGTGGGATATAAAATGGTATTAATATGCAAGCGAGATGCTTAAGGTCAAATAACCCGCTATAAAGCTCGTCTTGTTGTTCAAGGATTTATTCAATGATTTGACATTGATTATGAATCCACATATTCTTCAGTCATGGATTCAATTATATTTTGATATATTATTGAAATGACAGTTCATGCCACCCTTGAGATGCATCTGATGGATGTAATAACTGCATATCTATATGGTTCTTTTGATGCAAATATTTATATGAAAGTTCCACCTAGCTTAGAAATACAAACTCCAAATCAACTCGCTCCAGAAAAATATCGTGGTATTAAATTATGTAAGGCCTTGTATGGTTTAAAACAATCTAGATGAATGTGGTATCAACTTCTTCGAGATTATTTAATTACAAATAATTTTATAATTTATATCTAACAAGTATACAAAATTTTTCCAAATAAATTCAGTAAAATATATCATAACTTAGTGGATACTACATCTACATGTGTTACAGCTACAAACCTACTTATACATGAATTTGAGATGAAAATGCTAGGAAAAATAACTTTCTGCATTGGTCTTTTGAGATTATGCATCTAACATTTTTTTCTACCAACTAACGTATATTAGACGAATCTTGCAAAGATTTAATATGATTGATGCTTATCTATTGTCCATACCAATGGTTGGACGTGGTCGTGATGGTCATGATCCATACCGTCTATACGAGGAAGAAGAGAAAATATTGAGAGACCAATATCTATACCTCGCAGCGGTTGGAGCACTTTTGTATGTAGTTACATCTACAAGACGAGATATTGCATGTGCAGTTAGTGTTCATGCAAGACATAGTGCACGTCCAACACTACGACATTGGAATGGCATCAAATATTTATTATGTTATTTAAAAGGTATTGAAGACTTGGGATTATACTACACAAAATCCGCAGATCCAAAATTGGTTGGATATTATGATGCACGATATAAATCTGATATTACAACATCTAAATCTCAAACAGGATATGTATTTTTAAGACATAGAACTACAATATCATGAAAATCAGTGAAACAAACAATAACTGCAACTTCATCCAATCATGCAGAAATTATTGCCTTACATGAAGCATATCAAGAATGTATTTGGTTGTGATCAATTGATAAATTCATTCAAAAAACATGTGGATTTTCATATGATGATTCTCCAACTATCTTGCATGAAGATAATAGTGCTTGTATTGCACAGATACAAGTTGGTTTCATTAAAGGCGACAGGACAAAGCATATTGATCCAAAGTATTTTAGTTATACTCATGACTTGATTACTGATCAAGTACTTATAATTAAGAAAATTGAATCTACAAATAACCTTGCTGATCTCTTCACCAAAGCTCTCCCATTAAGCAACCATCGTTGACTTACTTATGGCATTGGTATGTGGCGACTTGCTTTTCTTGAATATGAAAGTTAATGAGCTCTTTAAATAATTAAAGAAAATAATGTTGTATTCTTTTTTCTTCATCTATGATTTTTTCCTTAAATAAAATAAGGTTTTCCTAGAAAAGGTTTTAATGAGGCAACAATTGTCGATCTTATAAGATCACAGAAAAGTATAGATCATAATTCTATATAAATTTTATATTATATAAATACTGTGATGAGCGAGGAGGAGTGTTGAGATCATTAAATGTAGCCGATGCTTTCCATAATATTTATTATAGACTATAGTAATTACCATAGCTACAGTATTTAGAGTCTAGTGGAGAAGTACTATTTATCCTCTCCTCTTTTCTCTTCTTGTATACCAGACACAACCAGATCAATAGATTTGTGTGTGTGAAGCTCTCTCTCCTTAGAAACCCTCTTGTGTGTATGACTTACTACTACTCTTGTGTGTGTATATGACTTACTATTACTCTTGTGTCTTTCTAAACATTCTCAACAGATTCCATGCGGTATGTCTCATTGCCCCACAATGTCCGATAAACAAGACTTGGCTCTCGATTGATGTCTGTGCATTCATGTATACAAGCAGCAATGAAAGTTGGCGTTTGTTTCCCATGCTCAATACTGTCGTCAGGATGAACTTAAGTGCTTCTTTGCATCTTGTTCAACCTGTTGATTTCATGTATCCTTGACGACCATGTTCTTCAAACATTAAAAGGTGAGTGGTAAAAGTCTTAGCTAAGCACTTCTGCAAATACTTATGCAAGTAAGATTCTGACAGATCTGATGTCGAGGTGGGAATGCGCTCCGCAAACCTTATCTACATCAACGCAGAATGCTCAGTGTACATGCTTTGAGGAAGGTAGTAAAAAGCTGAGAACAAGTTCATCGAATTTTTGGAAGCTTTCCTAAGCAACTGGCAATGTCTATAATGGCAACCACATAGAATCCATATGATAAAAAATCTGGAGTACCTAACAACAATGGAACTTTCACAAGAGCCAAACTAAAAACAACTACAACATGATACATTCATGTTCCACCAATCAGACCTACTGTGAGTTGCTAACACTAGGAATCTTGCTGCTGATGGAAATTCACTGTAGCCCTTATTTTGCAAGTCAACTACAGCAATCCATTCTCACTCACTCAAAAGTTTTGCTGTGTGACATTCCAAACTAGCTAGTGTGCTTTGTGTGATACTCATATTTTATGACTTTATGGAGATGGATTGAATGAAGGTGAAATATCACAAATCTCTCATTTCCATAATTAGTCTCTATACTTCAGAAGAAAAGCATATGTTTTAAATCAATTTGTTGAACTGGATTTAGAATGTTTGGTTATGTAAAGTCACCCCTAGAGTTGTAAGAAAAAAACAAAATGAAATGTACTTATATATATATATATATATATATATATATATATATATTACAGAGTGTTGTTTTTTAGAATATGTTGTATGCCCATTATGAATGAGAGGTGATTTTTATAATATTTTAAGAAGTTATGTCAATTTTTGTTTAAGATAACCATTACAAATAAAATTAAAATTTTTCTTTTGTGTTTGTTGTAATTATTACAATGAAGATGTGATTGATATTTTTAGACTCATGCCAAAGCAGTGACTAGATTTATATCGAATTCTCCTTTGACTTCAAAAAATCTACTAAGGTAAAGAGACATTTATAAGGCTTTTGTACCATGACTTTTAAATATTGATTTTTTAAGTATATAGGCCTCCCAAGGTATTTGATTTCTAGATTGTAGATTTCTAGACTAAATATATTTTTAATTAGATTTATTAAAATTTAATTGATACCTATTTGTCGAACATACAAAGGATTGATAACAATAATGAAATAAAAAGTAAATATCTTGGAAAAAAAAATGAAGAAAAAAAAAGAACTAATGAAGAAATATTTAATAATAATAAAAACAACAACAACAACAACAACAACAACAAGTATGCTTTAAAGATATATAAGAATGAAAAACTAGAATTATATTTCAAATAATAATAATAATAATAAATTATTAATAAAAATCCAATTTATGTGGTTTTTATTAGAAGATATTTATTATTATAAATATTTCTTAGCTTCATTTTTTAGGCATCACACTATTGTAACACATAATTTATTTTCAATATGTTTTTTTGATCTTTATGGTTATTTAGTTTGTTTGTAATGTGTATGAATGTATATATATATATATATATATATATATACATGCACATTAAGATTTTTTTTAAAAATTGAATTAAATATATTTTATAAAAAATAAATTAATATTATTATTATTAAATAATTTTTTTTAATATACATATATCTATATTATTGAAAAAATAATACTTGTAATAATAAGATGATGTTCATATATATATATATAATTATTTTTTTTAATATTTTATAGAAATATTTTTTTAAAATCATAATATAATTAAAAAAAAAAGATAAAAACAAAATTTGATGCAATAATTGTCAAGGATATGAATTTAAGTAAATTTTATATATATATATATATATATATATATATATATAATAATAATAATTATAATAATAATAAAAATAGATATAACACATCAAAAAATTAGAATGGCTATTGCCAAGTACAAAGAAGCTAATGAGACTTGAATCAAGAATAGAATATAAGAAATGTAATTATAAAACTAAGGATAGTATCATTCTTGTCTCTATGTATATTTGCTATCAAAAAGGTTATATAGAAGCTTTTTAAAGTCCATGAGACAAAGGGCCTAAGAACCAAGTTGCATGTTATGTCTAATACAACTTTCTAAAAATAAGAAATTTATATAACATGCTTCAATAGCCACAAGGTGTATTTATTGGAATCTAAATCCATGTCAAAGAAGCTTCTTTAAAATTGTTCTTATAAAAGATATTGTCTATCCAATATATTCTATGTAGCTTTATATATTTCAATTTGGTTTTATTTATATCTATTTATTTAAACAATATAGAGTCAAGGACATGAATCTCAAGGAAAGAAAATCCTTAATACACTCATGTATCACTGAAAGGAGCAAGAAAGTCACTCAAAGATGATATAATATCGAACTAGAATGGCTATTTCAAAAAACAAGAAGACTAGAAAGACTTGGACTAAGACTAAGAACTAAAAAGGCATTGACAAGAGTGAAAAAGGCTTCACTCTTGCCTCCATATATACTCTTAATTAACAACTATGTGGCAATGTTTTATAAGACCTCAAAAACGTATTGACTTTGCAAGACATGTATCTTAACTTACAAGGCAAGTTTTATATATGTATGCCACATAGTTAGCTTACTTCACAAGCTACCAACACGTGGTTAACTTATTGACCAAGTTTCTAATCTATCAATCAACTACAAACATATATAAAGTCAAGCAGTATCTATGAAGCTTCTCTAAAAGGTCTTATGAAATTAATCTACTTTTATCTACTTTTACCTATTGCTATCTAATTATACAACTAATTACTAGAATACCTATATATGTCTGTGATATTATTCCTTTCTTGTAGGGACAAGTTCCACAAGGAGCAAGCTTCATATGTTGAAGAAATTCAAGATGCGACAAATTATATTTGCCACATACTCCGATCTTTGTTTTCTTCAAAGATGTTTGATAGGCCTTTTCAACCATCAATAGTGTCCCATACCAAGATAAGAAGACTACCTTATTATTTGGTCATTGTTGAAGCTTTTGTAACTTCCCTCAAATAAAATATTTGAAATACTATCAAGAGTTGTTCCTACCTCTAATAAAATCACTAAACATTGAGAGCCTCTTCTAAGATCATGATACCAAACTTGTTGTATCTTGCCATCTATTTAAGAAAAGACATGTTGTTCTTGAGGATCTTTATCTTCATTTTGTCATCTTGAAGGTTGTAACAATCATAATTTTTTATATGATAAATTTGCAAATGAAAGCTCTTGAGTTGAATATATTGGTTGTTGATTCTCCATCTCCTCAACTACACAAAAGCTACAAAGAAGGATATAAAATAGAGTGTTATCTTTTTTTGGTCTTGTTTCTTTTATAACAAAGATTTGCTATTCTTTATCTTGATTTTGATGGATGTCGTTGATGAAAGACTCCAACTCTTTTCGCTACAATTGTAGGATTCTTTGTTGGCTTCTATGTGTGTTTGCTATTATCATATATATGCCAATCAAGAAGATATTCTAACCTATTTTGGTGCTGCCTTGAATCTAAGACTTCTTCTACCTCAAATTCTTGATTATTATTCACTTTTATAGGAGGAGGTAGTATTTGTCTTCTTTTCAAGATATTCAGTATCTTATATGGCTCAAAAAGAGACACATGAAATACATTGTGGATCTTCATAGACTTTGATAGATGTAATCGATAAGCAACATTGATTGATTTGTTCACAAATAGAAAAAGGTCCCAGCCAACAATAATCCAACTTATCACTAGTACAAGTAGTCTTGATATTGTGATGAATTAACCATACCTTATCACCCACATTAAATTATAGTTGCTCCTTGTAATAGGCATCTACGTTGGTCGTTTGTCATTCTTGAGCTTCCTTTAATTGTATCTTCATTGTTGCATGTAGCTCTGACAAACAATTTGCTAAATCTTCTACAGTAGGATTATTAACTTTTGAAAAGTCAAAAGTATCAAGTCATCGATGGTAACCATAATTGATAAAGAAAGGTGTTTGTTGACTAGAAGAATGTACCAAATTATTATATACAAACTCTGCCAATGACAAAAGAGTGGTCCAATCATCCGGATGATAATTGATGGTACATCTCAAATACTGCTCCAAAACTTGATTCACCCATTCCGTTTGTCTATCAATTTGAGGATGAAAAGCCAAAGAGAGCTTTATATCTATCTTTAGAATCTTAAATAGGATTTTTTAAAATCTTGATACAAATTGAACCCTCTTATCTAATATAATATCTTTTGATAATCCATGGTAGCAATAGATATTGTTAATAAAAAGCTTAGTTGTTTCTTCACTTGAAATAGATTTTGTACATAGTACAAAATATGTCATTTTAGTGAAACAATCTACAATTATAAATATATACTTATATGAATTTGAACTTGAAAGATTTGTAATAAAATCTATAAAAATAGAAGACGATGATTGTTTGAATATAAGTAATGGTTGGAAAATTCCATATAGTCGATAGCGAGGAGTTTTTAATCTTGAATAAATATCACATGACTAGACAAAGTCTTTTATCACCTTCTACATTTGTGGCCACCAAAAATCTTTGGATATAAGTGCTAAAGTCTTATTGTATCTAAAATGTCATACTGCTGAAAAGTCATGACGTGCTTGAAGAACACATAATGTGCTTCTCTTTTTGGAACATATAGGCATCCTTCCAAATAGAGAAGATTATTCTTAAACTTAAACTTTGAAACATCATGAGACTTAGAAGAAAGATTCTTAATATTATGAATAAGAAGATCAAAGGACATACTTGATTAGATTTGTTTGACAAAGGTCAAATCAATAGTCAATGTTGATTTCATTACTCAAAGATGAAAATGCTGTAATTTCAAGAGGTTTGTTCTTTGTTGATCAAAAGATATGTCTCCTTCTTTTGGTGCAAGATAAGAGTGTCTAAAAAGAGCATCTGATAAACCTTGTTGTTTTCCAAGTCAATATCTGATCTTAAAATCAAAACTTGATAATGACATACTTCAATGGATTTGGTGACGATTCAAAATATATGTTGATGTAAAATACTTGAAATTCTTATGTTCTATATATATTGTGACTGGACTTGAAGTGCCTTCAAGGTAATGATGCCATTCATAAAATGAATCCAAAATTATAAGTTCTTTGTTGTGGATCTCATAATTAATCTTGGCTGCTGAAAATTTCTTGGAATAGAAAGCTATTGGATGGAGTTTATCATCTATTCCCATTTGACACAATATTGCAACTAAAGCAAAGTTGATGCATCTGTTTTCATAAAAAATGGACATGATAAAAAATTGGTACAAAACTAAATTCCTTCTTAAAAGCAATAAATGATGTTTCGACTTTTTTTTTCCACTCAAGTTTTTCTTTACAAGTCAATTGTATAAGTGGAGTTACAACTTGAAAAAAGTTCTTGATAAAGATTTGATAATAATTGACAAAGCCTAAAAAATATTGCATATCTTATACTGTTTTTGAAATCTTCTAATCTATAATAATTTGGATCTTCTTGTGATCCATCATAAGGCCTTTGTTAGAAATGATGTATCCTAAAAAATCAACTTGAGTAATATGGAATACACACTTTTTCAACTTAGCATATAATCTTGCATCTTTAAGTTTTTGTAGCATGTGACAAACATAAAGTTCATGTTCTTTTGTTTTCTTAGAGTAGATTAGAATATCGTCTAAATAATAAATGATAAAATCATCTAAAAACTTACAAAAAATATTATTCATAAGATATTGAAAAATGGTTGGTGCATTCGTGAGTCCAAAAGGTATGATATTATATTCAAAATGTCCATACCTAGTTCGAAAAACAATCTTCTATTCGTCATTTTTTTGATGCAGATCAAGTTATATGCTTTTCATAGATCTATTTTTGTATATATCTTTGCTTAATTGAGTTGATCAAGAAGTCCAGAAATCAAAGGTAGAGGATATATATTCTTGATAGTGATCCTATTAAGTCTTCAATAATCTACACACATTTGCAGAGATCTGCTTTTTTTCTTCACAAATAAGATAGGAGCATCAACTGGAGATTTAGAATGGTGTATAAAGTTCTTAGCCAAGTTCTCATCAATATACTCTTTGAGTGTAGCCAATTCATTTTGTAATAGGCTATAGATTGGTCCAAATAATGCTTAAGTTCTTTCTTGAAGATTAATAGTACAATCAATAGGAGGATGCTCTACAATAATATTTGGATTTTTTTTTTTTTTTCAAAAACGTTCTAGAAATCTTGTTACTAGCTAAGAATACCAATTGTATTCTTCTCACCATCAACAATACGTATGGCATATATAGCAAAAGATGGCCCTTCTTTTGCGGCAAGTATGAAAGCTCTTGCACCTACTAATAAAGGTTTGGATGTATTAGACTTATGAATTTCTACTTGCCTAGTAGGACCTTGGATTAAACTATGGGAGAAATCAAGATTGTAAAAATTCTAGTCTATCTAAGAATTATATCTTTTTAACCATGATAATTTTAAAATAATTGAGTTAAAAGAAAATTTAATCACATTAAATATTACTAAACTAATGTGACCACTAATTACTACTTCTACAAGAATAATTTCATGTGTAACATCTCTCAAAGATAATGAATGTCCATCTATTACTTCTACATGCACATGTTTGATTTTCTTTATTAATGATATATCTTATTTTTTGATAAAGTCTTCATCTATAAAATAAGTTGAGGCTCCTAAATCCAATAAGGCTAAGACTTTGTGATTTTTTGATTCTAAGCAAACTTCTATAATAAAACAAGACAAAGAATTAGATGAGAAAATAGGACCTTTACTAGATGTTGCATATAATTCTAGCCAAATGGTCCCTATTATAGCTGAAACAACTTGTTTTTTGACACATTGTCGTCTTTTGTAATTATGCTTCTCATTTTATAATTACATTGTTTCTTTGGATAATATTGAGTAGTATGTTTAGCTTCTCCACAATATAAGCATAAGCCTTCTTGATGTTGTCGACTCTTTTTCTGCTCTGTGAGGAGTTTAAAATGTATTGTATCAATTTGTATTGATTCAAGCTTTGATAAATAAAAATTTGAAAACTTAAGAGCTACCATCATTATTTGATTTATTTCTCTCTAGCCATATCTTTGTTCTTGACATCTTTCAAATAATTAATTGTCACATGCAATAGCTTAAGCAATAAATTATTCCAAAGATTTTGTCTTTGACATTGTCACTAACAAGTCTTTGATATTATCCTTCAATCCATATTAAAATTGATTAATAAGGGCTTTGTCATTCCAATTCATATTACAAACATGGTTTTGGAATTTAGTAGCATATATGGTGGATGACCATGATTCTTGCTGTAGAGATAAGAACTTGGTCTGTGCTACTCTTTCTTGAACACTTTCTCTAAATAAGGCTATAAACACTTTTAGAAACAAATTCAAATCATAAAGGAGTTGCAAATCTTTTTTCAGTAAAGGTGCAAACCAAAAGAGAGTACTTCTGATAGAAGTGCATCTATGAATCCAACTTGAGTAAATCCATTGGAATATTAAAAAAGATCCAATCTTTGATGGAGCTTGATTTATAACAAAAATCCTCGAAATATTGATCTTGTTCCATCAAACTTCTTAGGCATACTAATCCTTGTCCACATCGTACTTGTAGAAGCAAAATTTCTTACATTTGATTATGAGGTCAATCTATTTGCTTCCTTCAATTGCACAACTTCTTGTCATAGACTCTTAACTTCTTCCATAGGCGTAGGCATAGTACTTCTATGATTCACATTGAAAATACGTGAGATTTTTACTCTTAGAGTGTTGACAAGCTCATGAAGATCTACAATAGTTAGAAAATTATTTTTACTTTTGCTAAGAATAGTATCCATAATCTTTTCTTCTATAGACAACTCAAACAAATTTAAAAAATTAAATTAGATGAGGATAATCTACAACCTCTAATAAAAAATTTCACAAAGAGGGATAATCCACTCTCTTTAAGAAAAAGATTAGTGTTAGAAAAAAAGATTTTTTTTTTAAAGGTAGGTAATCTGCAACCTTTAAAATACAACAATAGAAGTGGGATAATCTTCTCACTTCTAAAAGAAGATAGAAACAATATATTAGTACTTTTGTCAAATTATCAAGGATATGAATCTCGAAGAAAGAAAATCCTTAATACACTCTTATATCTTTGAAAGGAGTTAGTCACTCAAAGATGATATAATATTGAATTAGAATGGCTATTGCCAAAAATAAAAAAACTAAAAAATCTTAAAACAAGACTAAAGATTAGAAATGCGTTGACAAGAGTGAAGAAGGCTTCAGTCTTGCTTCCATATATATTCTTAAGTAGGAGCTATCTGGCGATGTCGTGTAGGACCTCTAAAACGTGTTGACTTTGTAAGAGACATGTCTTAACTTACAAAACAAGTTTTTTATGTGTGCGCTACATAGTTAGCTTGTTCCGCAAGCTACCAACATGTGGTTAGCTTGTTGACCAAGTTTCTAACCTACCAATCAACTACAAACACATGTAAAGTCAAGCAGCGTCTATGAAGCTTCTATGAAGCTTTTCTAAAAGATCTTAAGAAATTAACCTACTTTTATCTACTTTTACCTATTCCTATCTAATCATATAAGTATTTATTATAGTACTTATGTATGTTCGTGACATATAGAAATCCATTACAATAATATATATATATATATATATATATATATATTGTTAAAAAAATAATTTTAAAAAATCTATATTTATATTAAATTTAATGAAGTAAAATAATTGTTTGATTAAAATTTTTACTCATAGATTAATCATGTTTGAAATTAATATAGAACTACTAAATTCAAGGTGTAATTTTTGGCATTTGACAACAAAATATAATCTTTTGGTAATTTAAATTTTAAAAGCAAGAACTGCTAAGAATATGACTACAAAAATTTAATAATCTAAAAAATATAATTTCAATAACCAAACATAATTCCTCAATCATTAGCTAATAATCAAAGAAATTGCAACTAAAAGATAAACAATGTGATTTTAGAAATTGAATTTTTATACATTTAGTTGTGAAATAATTGTGGTTTATGTATACATTATGAACATGTGCAGGAAACTTTGGATGTTGTAGGAAAATGTCTACGTAATAATGAAAGCAGAGATAGTGAGAGAGATAAAGAAATAAATAATAAATAACTAAGCCGTTAAAGTGAAATAGCCCCAGTTAAGATAAGCATGAATGGGAGGCCTCACTATTCAAATAGCGGCTGAGCTCATCCCGAGTCGGGTGGGATGGGGTGGCTGGGGGCCGCCTTCATTCCCTCTCCTCCTCCCTCCTTCATTCATTCATTCTGTCTCGAATTATGCCCCCCACACAAGCCCCACATGACCTATAGCCCATACTAAATCAACGCCCACACTAAATCAACACCCACACTAAATCAACGCCCACACTAAATCAACACCCACACTAAATCAAAGCCCACACTACCACAACCACTCCATACTAATTCAATAACCCATACTGTAACTAACAGCATACTATAAACACATGCAAACTGGCAAACCATACAACAAACCATAAGAAGATGATGATGATGATGAATTCTCTTTCTGGCTGGGCTTAGGGTGAGTCTCTCTATCTATCAAGTTCAAAACAAATAAAATGTAAGTCGTGCGCTGTGAGAAATGGAAGGTTGGGATTTAGTTTTGGTTGGAGGAGCAGAGGAATTGTGAGTGCATTGTTACGGAACTCGACCACATTCCTGTAGAAGATTTCACACAAACTAACAAACAAACATTTGGAATTATGTTTGCGACAGACAGGCAGGGATTCTTCTCTCACTCTCTCTCCCTCTCGGTTCAGGTTCAGGTTCTGTCTGCAGGGGTGGTACTGCAATGGCATTCGCTTCTTCTTCCTCTTCTTCTTCATACACACATTCTCTACTCCACTCCACTCCTCTTCATTCATTCTTATTGTGATGGAGATAAACACATACATATTCTTTGTGATATATCTATATCTATATATGTATCAGTATATTAGACTCATTTATTTATTTCTTTATATTGGTTTTGAATTTTCCCTGCTTCCATTCCTGCATTAATCCCTTCGCAAATGGCAGGTATGGGTATAAGAGAGAGTGTGTGTGGAAGACGAGAAGGGGGGGAGAGGGCTGATTTTATTTAGGCTCTCACCACAGAGATTGTGGCCATTCGGTCATTTGAAGAGGAATCCAGCGGAAGGATTGTGTCGCCGCAGTAGCAGCAGCAGGGGGAGGCAGGAGGGGGTGGGAGCTTCGATCCTCGCCTTGCAAGCTTGCAGCAGCTTGGACTTTCGGTGCACGGGGAGCTTCGACAAAGCTGGAAGCAAAAGCAGACGCAGTAGGAGCAGGAGTTTTTGGCTGCTCCTGGGTCTCCTAGGGGAGTGGCTGTTGCAGGTAGGACTAGCGCTGGTTCTTCCCCTCCAGTTGAATGCTTGGTGTGGAATGTGGAATGTAGAATGTACTGACGAAAGTCGGTTGTGAGATCAAGTGTGCGACGCTACTCGCTCGTTTGAGATCAAGTGTTCGACGTTTCTCGCTGTGGGTCCGTTGTGATCGTGTTCCTGTGTCAGCTTCTGTTCTTCGTTCTAGTTATGTCGTAATATGTTAGTCGCGTATCTGTGCATTTGTCGTGTTCTTGGAAACGAGCGAGAGTAGTGCGCGCTGCTACATTTTGTGAGAGATGCACATTGGGGTTCGAACGGTCTTCAACCTACGTACCTGTGTTGCGCGGATGCTAAAGATCCCTTACGAAATATTATGCTAATCAAAGTTCTGATAGGTCCCTGAATGCATTATACTACCAAGAAGAAGTTCCTACGTTTCTGACTCATGCGTGTTAGATCCCTAGAATTGCCCTATTCTTGCGCGAGAAAAGAGGTCATGCTCTTATTGAAGAGGGTGCAGAATCGTCAGCGAAGTCATACATTTGTTAGTTTTTCCAGTAAGCTTAAATGAAGATTAGCCTTAAGCTAGGTTTCGAGCGATTTGCGAGAGAATGTTCCTTTATATAAAATTCTCTGCTGTTTTCTATCCTGACGACTAAAGTTTATGGGACCTCCGACTCCTTTTCTGTCGCCACAGCCTTAACGTATTCTGTATACTTTATTGTTCCAAGGGAGATAGAAAGACAATTACTGTGAGGCATGAGGGACTAGAGGATGTCTAAAGGAGCTTGAGAGCGAGTCACCAACTTATCATTTTGGCTGTGTTTTTCAAACATGAGTAAATTGGGACGATTAAATTTGCTTGGCCTTGTGCTTTTGAGTCTTGTGTAGGTTCTGTTTCATATTGCACTTGGGAAGTTACGATGATTCCCTCGTTAACAGAAACCTAATCAAATAAATGGTGTGATAGAGTCGAGACTTCCACCGGTTTTAGTTCAAGAATGAGGGCAGGTCTATAACCATGGCATCTATGTCGCGTATACTTTTATAATCTGCTTGTCTGAGCGTAAGTGTTAAGAAATCTTTTTCAAGGAACGAGAGTAAGTACGAAGCAAGTAATTTCCTAGATTGTTCGTGAGTAGCTATATCATTCTGGTACTTGTGGGGCTCAATACAAAAATGTTTATTTTTTTATCCTTGTTTTATTTTATTTTATTCTACTTTGTTTTTTATACTGTTTTATTTGTTTGAGTTATTAAGGTAATCTGAAACTGCATTGGCCGTTAATAAACAGGAAAGGTTACTTGAAACGAAAAGTAGAATGAGTGAATTCAGTGAGACGAGTAAAATGAAATGTAAACAAAGTTGTTTGCATATATAAATACTTTACTTCCATATTGATTAGGAGTTTAATTGTTCATGTGCACACCGTTTTTAAGCCCTCTTCAATTCGAGGCAGAATTTCAAACTTAGCGATTGTCTATTTTTTTAATTTAGCTCGAACAAGCAAGCTACCGACTCAAGTCATGAGGATGTGTGAATGCTACACGTTTGATGATTCATTTTTGTACGTTTTTTGTTTTTTGTTTTTACTATACGTGATATTAATTCGTAAATCAGATTTGAAGTTCCCGACAGGCGCTCTTAGCGTGGCACCACTGAGTACCGTTTTGTCTCCCCGCAGCATTGAGGCACCAAGCATACTGGAATACAACGCTCGTCATTAGATGCAGTATCTGGAGTTATACCAGAATTCGGCAGTACCAAGCTGGGGCCACAAGTTCTGAATGAGGCGTTTGGTACAACGTTTTAATTTACCACTGGGACCCCCTCCTTTTACGTCCTTTGTGAAACAGAAGAATGCCTCAAAATTGATTCCCTTCATACTACCCACTACTGCTTATTTAGTGCAACCAAGTTTTTTTACAGCAAATTTGCGATCTGAGCAGCTTTCTACGCTTCGTGCTATGGGGTCGCTTCCAGAATCAAATGGGAACCTGCGACCCAAGCTTGCTTTTACAGTTCCAACTGTGGGCTCCCGTCAGAAACCAGATGCGATGCCTTATCAGTTTGAGGTCGTTCCATTGAAGTCTCAGGCGTTGCCGCCAATTTATCCAAAGGTAGACAGGGACGAGACGTGTATAGACAACTTACATGGTCACGAAGTTGCCGATCCTTATCGACCGTAAGTATCTCCCTCCTCTTTAGACTAAATCTTCGTTACTAGTCTTACTGCATGTAGATCAAGGTAGCGTCTTCAATATGCGCGTGTTACACAAGCGCTTCTATCCTTTATTCGCTTTTTAACTCTTTGAGGGTCTGTGAGATGCTAATTTGGGATGGAAACTTCAGTAGCAAACTTTTTATCATTTGATCTATTCGATTTTTTCAGAATACGTGTAGCTTTTACAATCCGACTACCCATTGCGTAATCAGATTCTGAAATGATATGAGCAGATTGGAAGATCCGAAATCAAAGATAACTCAAGACTTTGTGGAAAGCCAGGTGCAATTGACCAAGTCTGTGCTGTTAACATGTGACACGCAAGAGATGCTAAGGGAACGAATTACTGCTATTTATGATTTTCCCAAACATTCATGCCCCTACAGGCGGGGAAGCAAATACTTCTACACTTACAATAGTGGACTGCAAGCTCAAAGCGTACTTTATGTGCAGGTAGAAATTTTCCTAAGCTTTTAAGCGTGTTCTTCCGTGGATCACATGTAAATCATCAAATAATTGTTAAGCATTTTTCTGTGGCAACGCGTGCTTTCATTCTGGTAGATCTTTCGTCGACCTGAGTGCATCTATGATGCCAGGGAAAATTATCTCATCAAAGGCTTTTTCATTGTGATATTTTACCGTTGAATCCATAAATTGCTGAAGCTGTGAAGTCACACTCAACATAATGGTTGATTAGTCTTTTCAATATCTGTACAATTTATACTAATTTATGCATAGCTTAGTAATGGGTAAATAACAGATTAAGAGCACGAGTGCTGGAGGCGTTGAATGTGGTACATGAACTGAGGTTCCATCTAATAATTCGTTTTCAACCTTGTGGAGGGTGGTCACAGAACAAATTAGACGAAGACGGGCAAGTGTTGTTGGATCCGAATACGTGGATTCACGATGGCACTATTTCCTTGGCACTCACGAGGTTTAGTGTGGATGCTAAATACCTGGCCTTTGGACAAAGCGCCAGTGGAAGTGACTGGGTCAACATCAAAGTGATGGATGTGGAAGTTAAAGTTGTGCTACAAGACACCCTTTTATGGGTGAGGTTGTACTATTGGCTTTGTGAATGATTTTTACTGCTGTAACCTGAGTTCATTACCTGAATTCCTGCAGCATTTCTGTAAAATAGTGTGATATTCCCTCCTGGTGTGATAGAAGAAGTGCTTTTTTGGGGGTGGTCAACAAACTCCGACATATTACTTCATTTCTTCATCATTTGATAATATTTAAACTGGGAATTTTAGAATTATTATGGATGTCTACCTTGTTGTGGTTACCAAGGATAAAGCCTACAGTGCTGGTGTAGGCTGTACAAGAATGTGTAGTAAGCACCTTCTTTTATTGCTGTGCAGGTGAAGTTCTCATCCTTGGCGTGGACGCATGACAATAGAGGCTTCTTCTATAATCGTTATCCAGAACCTACGTCTGTCCCTGTACCTTAAGAGCTCATGTTGTGGTGTAGGGAACCTGAGCTTATGGCATTTTGTTGGAAGTTTTTTTTATCTCTCGTATCGTACTGACGCACCTTTACTCTAGACTGATATATCACGCTGCATGGCAGTAAGGACAGCATTGAAGACGCAGGCACTGAGACAGAGACAAACCTCTTTCATGAACTCTATTATCACTTTCTTGGAACTGATCAATCTGAAGACATATTATGTTGGAGAGATTCTGAACATGCCCAATGGTTATCTTATGCAGAGGTTACTGACGATGGTCAGGTAATTCTTGGAAACTTAGCTATGCCTGAGAAATCACAATACACGCACACTTCTATTGCTCTTGGCTACACATCTGTTTGTGATATATGTTCTTAAAGTAACGGCGAGATCTTTTTCTCAAAATTAACAGCATTTTCATTAATTTATTATTAATGATTATTTCTCTTTGTAAATGATAGATGTTGAAGTTAGAAAGGGGTAATGATGGCTGGACATTGTCTTTTGGAACAAGATGTTGACCTTTGGCTATGTTGCAGTACTTGGCGTTATCTATTGAAGAGGGTTGCGATCCAGTCAACAGATTATACTACTGCGATCTCTCCGCTTTGCCTCACGGACTAGAAGGGCTAAGACAAAATAATGAACAACTTCCATTTGTAAAACTCGTCGATAACTTCGATGCCCAGTATGAGCTGGTTGCTAATGAAGGATCTATTTTCACTTTCCTAACCAACAAAGATGCACCCAGGTACAAATTGACAAGGGTGAATGTTGAAGATCCATCCTCCTGGAAAGATGTGGTACCGGAATCGAAAACTGATGTCCTCACATCAGCTGATCTGGTTAACAAGCAGCAGTTAGTCCTATGTTATATGAGTGACGTTAAACATCTGCTCAAGTTGCATAATCTTCAAAGTGGTGCTATGCTCCACTCACTACCGCTTGAGATTGGCTCTGTGGCTGAGATTTCAGGAAGACCAGAAGATTCAGAATTTTTTTATAGTTTCACGAGCTTTCTCACCCCTGGAACTATCTACCGTTGTGATTTGAGCACCGGAACTCCTGACGTGACAGTCCTAAAAGAGACTAAAATCGCAAACCTGGATAGGTCATTGTTCGAGACTCGTCAGGTACACGTTTCATCCTTGTATTTTTATGCTTTCTTCTTTCAAATGTGTTTTTAGCATGTTGCTTGTATAGTACTTTTCATTTCAGATACATCTTTAGGCTCTTTGCCTAAGCTCTCTGCTTTGGCGTACTTTGAGTTTTATCATCCAAGACTTTCTTGGTGACGGTGGTTCGAAACGAAATTCGTTCATCAGAATCTGGAAATTCAGGCTTAGAGTATCTGGCATAACTCAAACTGCAGGTTTTTGTGCCAAGTAAAGACAAGACCAAAGTGCCTATGTTTGTGGTTGCACGGAAAGGCCTGGTCTTAGACGGAAATCATCCAGCTCTTCTCTACGGGTATGGAGGCTTCAATGTCAGTTTGACGCCATCTTTTAGTGTATCTCGACTGGTGTTGGCTCAGCATTTTGGAGCAGTCATTGCAATTGCTAACATCAGGGGAGGAGGAGAGTATGGGGAAAAGTGGCACAAGGCTGGCTCTCTTGCAAACAAGCAGAATTGTTTTGACGATTTCATTGCATGTGGCGAGTATTTGGTAAAAGAGGGTTACACTCAAAGTAAAAAGTTGTGCATCGAGGGTGGGAGTAATGGAGGTTTGTTAGTGGCCGCCTGCATCAATCAGGTGATTATTTTACTTGGTTTTCTTAGGCTCTAGGTTTAATAGAATCCTATTTGATATTGCTAGCTTATTCTACTTGGTAGGTAACATTCTGGTTCACTTAAACACACATCGAAATTTTTGCACTTTGTTCACAATTTTCATCGTCATCTACTTTGCCTTTGTTTGTGCAGAGGCCTGATCTGTACGGGTGTGCCTTGGCACATGTTGGTGTTATGGATATGCTCCGATTTCATAAATTTACTATCGGTAATGCTCTTGTACTAGCTTTATCATAGTTATTTGTATTGTATTGGATTTTTGGTTCTCTCGTTTTTTTGCTACCTATGTTTTTAAAGACTTCGTTAGATTACTTTGGAGCTTCTACTAATGCCGACGTTTCTTTCCCATGATCAGGCCATGCATGGACTTCAGATTATGGTTGTGCTGATAATGCAGAGGAATTCGACTGGCTAATCAAGTAAGCATTTTTGCATATTACAAGCATTTAATAAGTGGGTTCGAGTTTTTGTACCATGTGGTCATAAAGAATGTTTTTCGGCCTGACACTGTGCTTAGGATCACTTCATATTTTCTTTGAAATTTGTCAGAATGTGGGGCAATCAGGTTCAGTGAGTGGTTTTGGTCCTATCTTATCCTAACATGTGTCTCCTTTTGTGTAGATATTCGCCGTTGCATAACGTGAAGAGGCCATGGGAAAATGGCTCAGAGTCTATTCAGTATCCTGCTACCATGCTTTTAACAGCAGATCATGATGACCGAGTGGTTCCGCTGCATTCTTTGAAGCTGCTTGCAGTGCGCATTCTTTAAACCCAAGAATTCATTACATTAAACTTTGGATATTTTGATAACCTTATATCGTCCTTTCACACTAATCTCTTGGACCTTTTTTTTTCATCGCTTCCTAATTAGATGTCTATGGTTGTCTGGGAGACAGACATTGCAATACGAGCTTTGCACAAGTGTGGAAAACAGCAAGCAGACCAATCCAATAATAGCACGGATTGACACTAAAGCTGGGCATGGATCTGGTCGCCCAACCAAGAAAATTGTAAGTTTTAGAACTGGCTTTTATTTCATGATGTCTCAACTCGCATCATTTGTCCATGATGATGCCCCGGCAATGCATAAAAAGGAGCACTTTCACAATCAATCTCCAAAGTGTAATAACTGTAACCCATCATTGTTAGAGTGGTTCATACATATCATAAGGTGGTGAATCACTTGCTTTTCACCAGTTTGTCACTTGTCTGATTTCCCGCACTTCATTGCTGCCTGTGAAGTCCTCTATGGGCAGATTATTGGGGTCATTAAGAACTGAATCAGCAGAGAATAACGTGAAAATTGTAGTCATCAAATTTTATTGCTTTTCTCAATTTTTAAATGTAATAATGCTTATGACATCATTGCCCTCTCCAATTTATGATGCAGTACTGTAATTTTGGATTTCAGCAGGATCATTTGAAAACGCTTGTTCGGGTTGATATATGCTGACATCTAGTTTATTGTGCAGATAGATGAAATGGTAGATGCGTACTCCTTTTTCGCAAAAATGACAGATTCCAAATGGGTTGACTGATAAGGTCTTCTTATTTCCCTTCTTCCTAGCTCTACATTGGAGATTAATAAGTGTGATGTTGAGGTAAAGGAAACAATGTACTGAAATGCTGGGACAGACTTTTATTTTATTCTCACATGAGAATTTCATGCAGCCTTTTATTTCATTTACGGTTCTTATCTCTCTATTAAATTTTTATTAAGGTTCATTATTAGCCGATGGGAAGCTCATGATAGTCAAATGGCAAACTGAACCAGAGGTTGGATATTTATGTAGACAATCTTAGAAGACAGCATGAAAGAAATTTGTCTGACTATCAATTTACCTTCTTTAAATTGATAGTCAATGCTCCTGCATGAGTTGTTAGATGTGCATTACTTGTAACCATGGAATAAAAGTTCATTTACTTCTGAAAGTGGTAATCATGAAAAGGAAGATGTACATTTTGTTTACCTTAAGCTTTTCATCAAAGTTGTACATTATTTCATCTGTTAATATGATGGTTGACTGGATCTGCAAATTCATATATATATATATATATATGTTTTTGAAACAAAAGAAGAAAAGATTTCATTTTCCAGGGATTTAAATACATAGCATCCCAGCTGCAAGCAGCCTAAGAGAAACCTATATATGATACAGACCAAACTATTCATTGACTGACTGGACTTAGGATGATCTTTTTTTTTGTTTTTGGCACAAATGAAAAAGATTTCATTGTAAGGAATAATCAACACATGGCTAGACTAAGATAGAGTTAAGAAATCTAGCCTATATTGGGATTGAATTAGTGATTTGACATCTAGTTATATTACAATCCAATTAGTTGGGATACTATGGTATTATAAGCTAATTCTTTTAAACTGCCATCTCATTTGTTTACCAAATTGGATATAGAGGATTTTGTTATTCCTCCATGTCTATCAAATCTTTTAAACCAAAAATCCATTATATTTTCTTCATTTGGCAACATTTGGCTGAGTTTGATCCATTTGTTGCAACAATAGTTTTGAAGCCATTGCCATATTTTGGTTGTGATGCATTCTATTAGCCATTTCTCTTTGTAAAAAGCCATAGTGTTATGTTCCAATCATAACTTCCAAATAATAGCTCTTCTAAATAGTGTCTAGATTAGTTTGAATTTGTTGAATTGTTGTCATATTTTGTGAGGTTTGCTTAAGAATGCATCAGGCACTTAGCTATGGAAGATAAAATAGAACTTCCAATAAGAAGATCCTAACAACTCTAATAGAATTCTAAACAAATTCCAATTAAATTATAACAATGTTAATCAATCTTTAATTAAATTCCAAAAGAAGTCTCAAAGAATTTATAGAAAAAACATAAAGAAATTAAAAATTAATTTTAAAAGAATATATATAATAAAAAAATCCAAAAAAATATCAAATAAATCTTAAACAAATATTAAAAATAAAAATCTTAATTGAATCCTAATCAAATCTTAATGTAATCTTTAACAAATCCTAAAGAAATCCTAAAGAAATCCTAACCAAATTCTAATCAAATCCTAACAAATTCTAAAGAAATCCTAAATTCTTATCCTGGACCAAATCTTAATCAAATTGTAACCAAATCTTCGACTAAACTCTAATGAAATCTTAATTAAATCTTAATTAAATCCTAGACCAAAGTCTAATCAAATCCTAAAGCTTCCAAAACCTCTTGGATATTGGCTGCCTTCTTTTTCTAACTTGAACATTAATTTTCCAACAAAGATTTTTTCTTGCTAAACCATTAAATTGCTCCAAAAAATGGATGGTGTGTAGATATTTAAGTCTAAATTGTTCTCACTAATTAATACTTCAATTGAACCAACAGATATTATAAGTTTGCAAAAACTCTCACTAATCCTAAATTTTAATTATTTGAAACCATAATCCTTAAAAACTCTTACAATCTTCAATCTAATTACTTGATTGACATTAAATTTCTCACACACATTTGCAACAAGCACAATGACAAATTGACAAATTTTCACTTATAAATATTCTACAACATTCACAAAATCATCAAATTTGTATTTTTTTTTTTTTTTTTTTTTTTTTAAATCTAAATCCACAAAATATATCTTTCACTTTGAAAAGCTCTTAAAACCTCAATATACCTTCAAATCATATGTTTGCTTATACTAAGTATTCTTCTAATTAAAACAAAAATTAAAAATAATCTAATCCTTCCATTTAGTATTATATAGGTTAATAGATAATTCAAAGTTACCAAGTTACTTCTTAATAATTTTTGGTAGGAGCATCCAAAGTTAGAATATTTCTTGACAAGCTAAATTTATTGAAGTTAATGTTGAGACTAATCACCAAATCAAAGTAGAATCAAGTCT
Source organism: Physcomitrium patens (assembly GCF_059467195.1). NCBI lineage: Eukaryota > Viridiplantae > Streptophyta > Bryopsida > Funariales > Funariaceae > Physcomitrium > Physcomitrium patens. The sequence goes on from NC_143411.1 coordinate 9,879,887, forward strand.
TGTATTTTTTTCTTCCTATGGTTTATTCAATAATCTGTACTTTATAAATGATATAGTTCAAATTGTCATTTTTTTATAGAACTAGTTACATTGCCCATGTAAGAACCTACCATTGTCCTCAGCTATAGTTGAAAATCAAGGATTGAAGAGAGCGTTTGCATGACCTGATTAATGTACAATATATCATTTGATAATACCTTAGATGATATTTGAATTTCTTGTTTGCATATAAATTAGTTTTTTTTTCCTACATGGTAAACTACAACAAAAGTGTGACTAAATTCTAAAAAGAAGAGGCTAATTTATTCATTTTTTATAGATGGTTGAGGCTTGTTGGATAAAAGATTGCTATATATGCTTGTGATGGTATTGTACATGATCTTCCAATCTTGTTCTTTTTCATCTAGTATTTAAAAATTAATTTTTAACTTTGACCTTAATAGAAAATTCTGATTGATGGTCAACTAATAATTTGTAATTGTCTTTATACCTATTTTATAGAATTTTACCACTTGAATTATCAAAAATAATGAAAAAAATACTTAAAGTAAATTTCAGACCATGCCATAATCCAATATTCATAGCCATCTCAAATGAATATTTTTGCTTCTATACTATATGAGAAGACACTTGTTTCTAAGCACAATTGATTCTATTCCAAATTTTGGAGTTGGACACACTTTTATATTAGATTACCATGCACCATCTTAGGTTTGATGGCCATTGGCTGCCTTTTTTAAGTTGAAAACATGGTAGTTTATATTTGAAGAAGTTTTGAAGATTTGAATTATTAAGCACTAAGGCATAGATGATCCATTTATTAAATAAAGCTATTGCAGTGTCATCTAGATTTGATAAAATTAATTTTTATATATATATTTTTTGGTGCATATTTTCCATTCTATATATATTTGAGTCCTATATTTGTATCTTATTTATAAATAGTTCTTTAAAAGGCCCTTAATTTTAATTTTTTTTTTTTAGAACCTACCCAAATGCTTGTAAAATACTAGAGTGTTGAAATTGATACTTGGTTAATAATGAGGCATCTATCAACTACAAATAATTTAGTTGTACTTCAATACTTGAGCTTTTGCTTTATTTGATCAATGAAAAATTTATCAATATTTGGTATTGAGAGTGCCACTTCAAAAGAAGTGTCTAAAACTTTGGCCATATTACCTTCTTCTATCCACTTCTAATCATATCTATTTATCTATGCAAGTAGAAAATTCCTTTTTTTCATTTACTATGCACGTGATTTAGACCAATTAATCATAAAGCCAAATATTTTATTAAATGGATGTAAGATTTTAACTAAATGTGTCACCAAGTTTTTTTTGGCTTATAAAGTGAAAGAGGTGTCATCCACATATTGTAAGATAAGTTGTTGATTTTTTGAGTTTTATAGCCATATTCATCTAGTTAATCCTTCCTATTGCAATGGACATATTCTTACATTCAATGCCTTTCTTACTATCAAAAAAATATATAGGGCTATTAAACACCTTCAATATACACTTCAATTGATTGAAAAAGGTATGGTTGCTTGGCCATTAATATTAGCCATTGTTTCAATGCCTATGAATGTAATCTTGACCATAATTAAAAATTCTATTAGAAAGCCTATCTTAGATATAGTTGCAAATAAGAATTGCTAGTTGACTCTATCATATGATTTTAAAAAAATCTGATTTCAAGAAAATAGATTTTTTTTGGTTTTCTTGGCCTATGCGAATGTTTCATGGATAAGTAGTATATTATCTAATATATATCTATTGAGAATAATGATACTTTGATAAAAATTGATAGCTTCACCTACAATATCTTGAAGTCTTGTATAAAGTGCTTTTACATATATTTTGTATGCCACTTTGAGAAGTGTAATGGAGTCCTAATTCTTCAATTGTTTCTTATTTCTATCTTTAGATATTAGAGTTTTCAAGCCATTGATGACATTGGATGGAAACAAGCCTCTTCATATTGCCTCTTTCATTAAATTTGAATAATTTGCCCTAATAAGCTCTCAATATTCTAAGAAAAAAATGAGAGCTATTCCATCTAATCTTAGGATATATTCTTTTGATATTACATTTACTGCTTCATGAAGTTCAAGTAGTTGAATTGGTTTCTTTAAATCCTCCACTATAATTGGAGTAATAGTATGTGATATGGCTGACAATATTTTTACCTCTGTTATTAATATATCTATATTTTTAATATTAGCCTCACATAGGGATGTGAAGTAGTTCCTACAAGCTGCTGAAATGACACTATTACCTACAATATGAATGTTATTAGGGCCACATAGCTCCAAAATGGTGGTCCTTGCTAATCTATTATGTACGACAAAAACAAATTCCTTTGTTGTTGAATCCTTTTTTTTTTCTCCATTAAAGTCAAGCATTAATATGACTTCCTTCTAGTTTATAGTTTTTAATAAAAATGAGTTCTTTACGGCAAATTTTTCCTTGAATTTGTAAAGGCCTATTATCAAGGTTGATTTGCAAAGTCTTTTGTGCTTAGAATAGAATATTTTAACATTTTTTTCTCCCTACAACTACTTTCTTCCACTTTCTTTTTAAAATAAACTTTATACCACGTAATAAATTTATGCATTCTAATAAAAAAGTTAGAAGATTGATTTTGATCTTTCTTCTATTACTTCTTTCACTTTTGGTGCTTATAAATATAATATGCTCATTTTATAATTTCTTTTCTTTCTACCTTTGTCTTATAGCATAAGTTCCATATGCATTGAGAGGTGATCTAAGATAGTAGAATCTCCTTATATGACATAATTTTGCATCATATTTATAAGATTTAAAAATTGAGTAGATATAATAACAATTTAACCTCCCTAAAATTTGGCATCTACCTTTATGTCTATTATCTTGTGAATATCTTAATTTGCCATTAAATTTAAATGGTTCTACAAGTTGAAGATTTTCAATAAATTGCTCCAATGTATTTTTTTCAATTCCTAGTAAAAGGCAGCTATAATGACAAGATTTATTTTAACTCCATTTAACCTTATTAAAATCCCCACTAACTTGCTAACAACAATCCATTGGTAATCCAACTATTAATACTTGCTATAATATGCATCTTTCATTTGGATAGTTGGGTGAAAAAAGATTGAGAATCTCCAAGCCTATGTCTGGTAATCCACCAAGTCTAATCCAAGTTGCATAATAGTGCCATAGCTGATAACTCAAGAAATAAATTTACTGTTGAAAAGAGTGCACACTCTCCCTCTGCTTGGGTCCTCTGAGCCATTCACTTAATAACCTTGGACAGCCTCTGTTGCCCATTGTCCACATTGTGCCTAATGTTTGAATGCAATCTCCACGTAATTTTTGTTCTTGCAATATTAGAATGTCAACTCCTCCTTCTACATTCTCCACGTAATTTATGTTCTTGCAATATTAGAATGTCAACTCCTCCTACATTGCAGATATAATTTCTAAGCCTATCTACTTTCCTATCCTACGGTCATTAAGCCCTCGAACATTAAGTGTAATAGATTTCTTAATCATGGAAAATGAAGAGGGCCCTGGGCTAGTGGAAAACCTTAGTGATGACTGGCTCTGGAGCTCTTGAGAACGGAGGTCGTTGGGTGAATGAGATGCGACGAGGTGGCTGAGGCTTTGGGATGATCTGCGTTTGATATTGGACTCCGTTCCTGCAACCACTGGGACTTAATCGATGTTAGTATGGCTACCGTGCTGTAATGGTGAAAGTTCTCCATTGTTACACAGAGAATGGGTGACAGCCTAGGGCGACTAGGCTTTTGTCAAAGAAATGTCTCTCGTCAATGAGCCGTCTAAAGGGTCAGGAGGAGCAACAAATATTGGAATCTCGTAAGGCCTTGATTCAAGCACAGTTGGAGCCTGCGATTGAGGATTTGAGTGCAGGAATTCCACCCTTTGCTGCGGTCTACTATGCTTGCCTCTGTCTTCGAGAAACTTGCGTGAATTCTTCCGAGTCAACAAGCGGCCTTTTGCTTGGGGCCTCTTTTCCATTGTGGGGCTGCTGGGGAGGGCGAGTATCAACGTTATTACCTCTAGTGCCACAGATTTGTGTCCGCACCGCTGTTGACTGTGATTTGCTAGCAGCTAGTCGATGGAGGCAGAGGCTGATCTTGTGGGAGACGTCAAGATAGAATCGGCATCGTATCGGGAGATGCACATAGTCAATCAAGATTGTTGTTATTTTGTTCATCTTTCGATCTAAATCTCATCCCAGGCTGGTATCTAGGGCAACGCAGAAACAGGGCAAATTAATTAGAATTCACATCCAAAGCCAATACCTTCTCTAGGCTTGCGGCGATTTTGTTAACCACGCAGGAAAATTTCCATGATAAGCGCTTTAGAGTAATCCATGTCAGGATTAACATACCTTTCCTTGTGCTCGGGTCAAAGTTTGGTGACTACATTTGGAATTTGCACATTATATCCTTCGATCTGTATGAGCAAATTCTACTATCCAAAAAATGTAGAGCCGACTTTAGACAGCTTTGCCAATACTATGCTTCAATGCAACTATTGTCGTTATGAGGTGTCCAACAGTACCATTGTCACAATGAGGCATCAACCTTATTGGTTAGCCTATGGAAAGACCTAGACCTTACAAGAGATAGAAAATAAAGCTGGTGGTTAGGCTGATTAATACCCATTGCAGCCAATCTTCAACTATGATTGCAAGCACATTATGTCTACACCAATAGTTTTCAAATCTATGTTGTAGTTTTTCTCCTATTATTACATGTTTCTTCTTTTGTAATTCCACTTTGGTCCATTTTACTTAGCTATAATCTAAAATTTTTAGCCATATATGTTGTATTTATTTTGTTGCTAGCTAGTATATGTTTTTTTTTAATGTTGTATCATTTTTCTTCATCCATAAGGTCTACAAGACTACCATACAAATCTACATCTATATGTTACTAGCTGCCTTAAATTTTTGAAGAATAGATTCCAATAATATCTTTTATTTCCATGCAAATAGTTACCAAGGTCCTTGTATGTCTAGTCATATAGCCAAGATATTAAGGATATAGAAGCTCCATTGCTAAGCTTGTTAGACCAAGAAGCATTTCCAAAATCAATGCAATACCAATTTATTTGACCTTCATGGACAAATAAGGCAATCAAGATCCATTACATTGTCAATACAACTTCTCTAAGTATTGACGGTTATTACTATGTGCCAAATAAGCCAAAAGAATCCAACTTCTTTCTTTGGTCTTTCTTTTGTTCAAATAGTTTTCTACCAAAGAGAGTAATTGGTCAGAAAAACCTCAAGATATTTCTTTTCTATTGGATTAAAGACTACTTGTTTGTAATTTAAGAAGTTTCTTTCATATTTTATCATATATTTTATAGATAAGATTGATTTAGTTATATTTGGCTATTGATAGTACTAAAGATCTCATAATAGTTGATTCATTCAACCATAAAAAAAATATAATAGGCCATGTTTTTGGACCTTGAACTATGTAAACTACTCAAACTTGATGGATTTGTCTAATGTCTTTGGTACATTCATAGAATAAAGAAAAAATTGTTGAAAGATGGAGAAGTCACTAATAAGCTATAAAAGATAGCTACAATGAAAAAGAATGGGCTTATAGATGATAGATTAGAGATTTAAACATCTTTTCTAAGGTTGATGAATATGCTTGGAAGAACTTTCGAAAACATGCTTGATAGCTCAATAATATGAGCTAAGAATCAAGCTATCTACTTCTTAAGGTGGATTGCAATAAGATTGGTGTTTATCAACATATGAATCCTAAAAGCTTACAATGCTGCTTATTACAACATATCATATTATGTACTTAATAAGTTTGAGGTTAAATACTTCTTTTGCCTCCTATGGCATGAAAAAGTGCCCACCTATTATGGAGTCATTGATATACAAAAGTCATGTCTAATAAAAATAAGTAGCTTGATACTTCAAGAATCCATATCTATTAAAGAAAAAGAATAGAGACTATCAAAATAATTTGTTCATCACTTCTTTGAAGAGTTAAAAGAGCACCGACAATATGTCAATTGTAACTTTGCACTAAATCAAGTCTATCTGATTCCACAATTTAAATCCCTTTTTAATTTGAAACTTTGATAATATAAAGTATTCTAAGTTGGAATACCAAGTTTCTAGATTGCAAGATTGGAATTGACTCAATTTGTAATAGAGCATTATATGAAGGTTTGATAAGCTCAATTTATAAGCTTTAAAATCTATTTAGTCATTAGTGAGGCCAATATATTAATTAGATTTACTATGTTGATCTTACCTTTATGCTTTTATTGATAACATTGGCCTTATATTACTTTTATTGTAGTCCAATGTTAAGCCTCCTAACCACATTTATGCTTAAACCTTGGATTGGATTTTGTTAATTCTAGGCTTGGATCTTAAAATAGAATAGATAAGAATAAGATGCTATTAACTGTGATCTCTCAACTGATAGAATTAAACTTAATTATCTTTTAATATTTTTTTTTTCAATCCAATTAATTGAAAAGGTATCAATTCTTTGAGTAGTCATATTCAATCCAAAAGGCGTATCTAGTTAGGATTTTATTAAGACTTATGTAAGATTTCATTAGTATTTGATTAGAATTTGATTAGGATTTTATTAGGACTTTTTAAAGATTTCATTAGTATTTTATTAGAATTTGGTTAGGATCTATTTAAAATTTATTTAGGATTTTATTAGGATTTTTTGGAATTTACTTAGGATTTATTTAGGATTTAATTAGAATTTATTTAAGATTTTATTAAGATTAATTAGTATTTATTTTATATTTATGTATGATTTTTTCAGAATTTTTAGATTTTTTTAAGGTTTATTTATTATTTCTTCTAATTAAACAATTATTTATATAGATCACAAGAATCTTGAGTATTTTATGTGAATACACATTTTTAATGGTTGTCAAGCTTATTGAAGCATGTCCTTATCAAGATATGTAATCAATATCATTTATTGACCAAAAAAATAATAAGTTTTATTAGATGAACTTTTTAAACATTTTTATCTTATATCAAAAGAAAATGATGTAGCTATTGTTCAACAAAAAAAAATTATTTTTAAATAAGAGCAATTTTATCTTTAAGCAATAAAATCAATATTGATTATGAACTCAATACTTTTTAATTAGTTTTAATTAAGTTCAGTTAAGTATGTCTTCAAATCTTTTAGTGCATGATATTAATAATAATTCTTTTAAATCTCATGATAATTCCAAGTTTGAATTTTAAAATAATCTATTCTACTTAATAAAATACTTATATGTTTCAAAAGATAAAGCATAATTACTTGCTTTCCAAGCTTATCATAATTTTCTAGAAGTATAATATTTTATATAATAAGATCTTAAACTTAATCTCAAATTTTTTTTAGTGGCTTCAAATGAAAAAGAGAGTTAAAGACTTTATAAGATAATATAATATTTATTTAAGATCAAAAACTCTTTGTTATTGACCTTATAGTCTTTTTCAATTATTACTTATATAAAAAAATAATAATCATTTGTTTCTATAGATTTTATTGTAAATCTTTTAATCTCAAATTTTATAATTTTATATTTGTGATAGTATATTGTTTCACTAAGATGTCATATTTTGTATTATATACAATAACTATCTCAAATAAAGAAATGATTGGATTTTTTTAAAATTATTACTATCATAGATTATTAAAGAACATTATATAAGATATAGGGACTAAATTTGTAACTAGCTTTTAAAAAATTCTTTTTAAAATATTTAAAGTGGACATAAAACTATCTTTAACATTTTTTTTTCAAAAAAATGGACAAGTAGAACATGCAAATCAAGTAATAGAGCAATATTCAAGATGCACCATGAAAATAATTAAACGGCTCTTTTGCTATTCATAAAGTTTGTTTATAATAATATAATTTATTCTTTTACTTAATAAATAATTTTTTATACTAATTATAATTATCATCTAAATTTTAATATATTTGACTTTATAAAAGTTAATAGTCATGCAAAAAAAAATTAATAAATTATTTATCAAAAATACATATAATAATAAAGATATAATTAAGTAAAGCTCAAAAACAAAAAAAAATATTAATATAGATATCTATTAGTAGGATTAACATTAATTTTACGTTAGCAATAAGCTATGATTATTTTTTTGTAATAACAAGAATATTTGCTATTATAGCAAGTTGGATTACAATAGACTTGGACCATTTCTTATTTGTAAATAAATCAATTCAATTACATATTGATTACATCTACTAAAGTCTATTAAGATTTATTTTATATTCCATGTATATCTTTTTGAACCATATAAGATAATAGATATATCAAAAAGATGAAAAATGCTACATTTTTTTTTTTATAGAAATGGACAACAATCAAGATTTTGAGATAAAAGAAGTCTTAGATTCAAAAAAATTATAACCTATAAAGAAACAAAATAAAGATAAAGAACTTCAAGAATAACATGTTTTTTTTTAAATAGATGGCAAGATTCAATGTATTTGGTATTACAACTTTAGAAGATATTCTTGATTCTTAGTGATACTATTTGAAATAAAAACTTGTTATGGATATATATATATTTATTCCAATAGTTACTTATATCATTAGGTAGAAGTAGATAAATATAGATTAATTTCATAAAGTCTTATAGAAAAGCTTCTTAGAAGCTTCATAAACATGGTTTTGACTTTAGATGTATTTATAGGATAGAAACTTGGCCAACAAATTAACCACAAGTTGGTAGCTTGTGGAACAAGTTAACTTCGTATTGTAGCTTGTGGAACAAGCTTACTATGTGGTGCATATATAGATAACTTGCCTTGCAAGTTAAGATATATAGCTAGCAAAGTCAATACATTTTGGAATTCCTATAGAACATTGCCATGTAGATCGTAATTAAGAATATATATGATAGTAAGAGTGAAGCCTTCTTTACTCTTGTCAATGTCTTCTAGACTTTAGTCTTGTTTCAAGACTTTCTAGTCTTCTTATTTTTGAAAATATCCATTCTAATTCAATATTATATTATCTTTGAGTGACTTTCTAGTTTCTTTCAATGACACAAGAGTTTATTGAGGATTTTCTTTCTTGAAGATTCATATCCTTGAAAATTTGATAAAAGTGCTAACATATTGTTTCTGTCTTATTTAAAAAGTGAGTGGATTATCCCACTTCTATTGTTGTCTTTTGAAGGTTGTGGACTACCTATCTTTAAACAAAAAATCTTATTTTCTAATACTAATCTTTTCCTTAAAGATAGTAGATTATCCCTCTTTGTGGAAATTTTTATTAGAGATTGCAGATTGTCCTCCTCTAATTTAATTTTTTGAATTTGATTGAGTTGTCTATGGAAAGAAAGATTATGGATGTTACTCCTAGCTGAAGTGAGAATAGATTTACAACTATTATAAATCTTTATGAACTTGCCAACATTCTTAGGGCAAAAATTTCATGCATCACCAATGTCAACCATAGGAGCACTACTTCTATACCTATGGAAGAAGTCCACAGTCTACATCAAGAAGTTGTGTACTTGAGGGAAATAAGTCGATTAGCCTCAGAACCAAATTCATGGGGTCTTACTTCTACAAGCTCAAGAGAGGCAAGAACTAGTATGTCTAAAAATTTTGATGGAAGAAGATCAAAATTTTGAGGATTTTACAACAAATTAAGCTCTACTTAAGGTTATACCCTTTCCAATATGCAGATGGATTTATTCAAGTCGGCTTCATAGACACATTTCTATTTGAAAGTACTCTTTTTTGATTTGCACCTTTGATAGAAAAGGATTTACAACTTCTTTATGATTTAAATTCATTCTTAGAAGTATTTACAACCACATTCAGAGAAAGTGATTGAGAACGAGTAGCAAAGATCAAATTCTTATCTTTTTGACAAGGATCACAATCAACTACCATTTATGCTACTGAATTCCAAAACCTTGCTTGTGATGAGGACTGGAATGACAAAGCACTTATCAATCAATTTCAATACGGATTGAAGGATAGTGTCAAAGATTTATTATTAATAATATCGAAAATAAAATCTTTGGAATAATTTATTGCTCAAGCCATTGCATGTGACAATAAAATATTTGAAAGGCATCAAGAACAAAGACTTAGCTAAAGAAGAATAAGACAAGTAATGGAAGGAGCTCCCAAGTTTTTTGAAACATATTCATGAAGGCCAGAACTAATGCAAATTGATATAATATGTTTTAAATATCTCATGGAGCAAGAAAAGACTTGACATCGTCAAAAGAATTTATATTTATATTGTAGGGAAGCTAAGCATATTGTTCAATATTGTCCAAAGAAGCAACACAAGTACAAAATGAGGAGCATAATTACCAAAGAAGATAATGTGTCAAAAAATGAGTTTCTCCAGCTACGATAGGGACCATGTGGCTGGAATTATATGCAATACTTAATAAAGGTCCTATTTTCTCTTCGGATCCCTCATCTTGTTTTACAATAGATGTGTGTTTATGACTTAAAAATCACAAAATCTTTGTCTTATTAGATTCAAGAGCTTCAACCTATTTTATAGATGAAGATTTTATCAAAAATAAAAAATACCTTTAGCCAAAAAAACTAAATTTGTACATGTAGAAGTAATAGATAGTTATTTGTTGTCTTTTAAAAATATTATCTAAGAGACTGTTCCTTTAGATGTAGCAATTAAAAAATATAACAGTGTAGTAGTATTTAATATAATAAGATCTCTCTCCAATTTGGTTATTTAAGGATTATCATGGCTAAAAAAATATAACCCTCAAATAGATTCAATTTTTTATAACTTTAATTTTTTTGGTAGTGTAATTCAAGATTGCATTAGTGAAGTAGAAGTACATAAGTCTAGTACATCCAAACCTTTATTGGTAGGTATGAGAGCTCTCATGCATGTTGCAAAAGAAGGATCATCTTTTGCTATATATGATATGCCCATTTCTAATGGTGGAAAAATGTCAAGTAATATTCCTAGCCAATATCAAGAATTTAAAGACGTTTTTGAAAAGAAGAATGTAGATATTCTTTTAGAGCATCGATCTTATGATTGTTTAATAGATCAAAAAAAAAAAACTCAATCACCATTTGAACTAATCTATAGCTTATTGTAGAATGAGTTGGCTACATTAAAGGAGTGCATTGATGAGAACTTGGCAAAGAACTTCATATACCATTCTAAATCTCCAACCGGGGCTCCTATCTTATTTGTGAAGAAAAAAGATAGATCTCTATGGATGTGTGTGGATTATCGACGACTTAACAAGATCACCATGAAGAACATATATCTACTACTTTTGATTTCAGGACTTCTTGATCAACTCAATCAAGCAAAGATATATACAAAAATAGATTTATGAAGAACATATAACTTGATCTACATCAAAGAAAGAGATAAAAAGAAGACTGCTTTTCAAACTAGGTATGGACATTTTGAATATAATGTCATGCCTTTTGGACTCACGAATGTACCAACCACTTTTCAACATCTTATGAATGATATTTTTTGTGAGTTTCTAAATGATTTTGTCATTTGTTATTTAAACGACATTCTAATCTACTCTAAAAACACAAAAAAATATGAAGTTCATATTTATCACATATTATAGAAACTTAAAGATACAGAATTATATATTAAGTTAAAAAAGTATGTATTCCATACTACTCAAGTTGACTTTTTAGGATACATCATTTCCAACAAAGGCTTTATGATGGATCTCAAGAAGGTCCAAACTATCATAGATTGGAAGATTTCAAAAACAATATAAGATGTACAATACTTTTTAGGCTTTACTAATTATTACCAAATCTTTATTAAGAACTTTTTTCAAGTTATAATTCCACTTACGTGTTTGACTTGTGAAGACAAACTTGAGTGGAATAAAAAAAAAATAAAAAAAAAATGTTTTTCGCTTTGAAGTAGGAATTTAGTTCTGCACCAATTTTGTATTGCATCAATTTTTTTAAGGCATTCTTTATGGAAATAGATACATCAGACTTTGCCTTCACTACAATATTATCACAAATAGGAATAGATGACAAACTCCATCTCATAGCTTTCTATTTCAAGAAATTTTTAGTAATCAAGATTAATTATGAGATCCACGACAAAGAACTTCTTGCAATTGTGGATTCATTTTATAAATGGCATCATTATCTTGAAGGCACTTCAAATCTAATCATAATATATATAAATCACAAGAATCTCAAGTATTTTATGTCAACACGTATTTTAAATCATCGACAAGCGTATTAAAGCATGTCATTATCAAGATTTGATTTAAAGATCACATATTGACTTGAAAAACAACAAGGTTTATCACATACTATTTCTAGACACTCTTATCTTATACCAAAAGAAAGAAACATATCTTTTGATCAACAAAGAACAAACCTCTTGAAGCTAGAGCATTTTTATCTTGAAGCAATGAAATCAACATTAACTATTGATTTGACCTTTGTCAAACAAATTTAATCAAGTATGTCTTTTGATCTTCTTATTCATGATATCAAAAATCTTTCTTCTAAGTCTCATGATGTTTCAAAGTTTACATTTAAGAATAACCTTTTTTATTTGAAAAGATGGCTATATGTTCTAGAAAGAGAAGCACATTTACGTGTTCTTCAAGCACGTCATGAATTTCTAAAAGCAAAATATTTTGGATACAATAAGACTTTAAAGCTTATATCCAAAGTTTTTTGGTAGCCAAAAATATGAAATGCGATAAAAGACTTTGTCTAGTCATGTAACATTTATTCAAGATCAAAAATTCCTCGCCATTGATTCTACGTATTTTTCCAACCATTGCCTATACCCAAAAAACCATGGTCTTCTATTTCTATAGATTTTATTACAGATCTTTCAAATTCAAGTTCATATGAATCTATATTTATAATTGTAGATTGCTTCATTAAAATGGCATATTTTGTACCATGTAAAAAATCTACTTTAGGTAAAGAAATAGCTAAGCTTTTTATTGAAAATATCTATCGCTACCATGGATTGTCAAAGGATATTATATTAGATAGGAGGACTTAATTTATATCAAGATTTTAGAAAATCCTATTTAAAATTCTAAAGGTGGATATAAAGCTCTCTTTGGCTTTTTATCCTCAAATTGATGGACAAACGGAATGGGTGAATCAAGTTTTGGAATAGTATTTGAAGTGTACCATCAACTATCATCAAGATGATTTGACAACTCTTTTGACATTGATAAAGTTTACATATAATAGTTTTGTACATTCTTCTATTCAAAAAATATCTTTCTTTGTCAATTATGGTTATGATCTATGATTTAATACTTTTGACTTTTTAAAAGTTAATAATCTTATATTAAAAGATTTAGCAAATCGTTTGGCAAAGCTACATGCAACAATGAAGATACAATTAAAGGAAGCTCAAGAATGACAAAAGATCAATATAGTGTCACAGAAAAACATATGTAAGTTAAAAATTACTTGTATAAATAAGTAGAAATAGATAGAAGTATGTAAAAGTAACTTAATTCTATAATATCTTCTAAAGAAGCTTCCCATAAGCTCTATAGATGCTGTTTTGACTTTATAGGTGTTGATTATTGATTTTTAGGTTAGAAACTTAGTCAACAAGTTAACCATGTGCCACACATGTTGATAGCTTGAAGAATAAGCTAATTATATTGTAAATATATAGAAAAACTTACCTTGTAAGTTAAAGCATGTATCCTACAAAGTTAACATATATTGGAGGTCTTATAGAACATCGCTACATAGCTCTTAGTTAGATAGTATATATAGAGATAAGAGTGAAGCTCTCTTCACTCTTCTCTATTCTTTTCTTGCTTCTAGTCCAGTTTCAAGAGTCTCAAGTTTTCTTGTCTTTTAATAATAAGTGTCAAGGACAAGAACTCGATGAAAAAATAATTCAGACAAGTGAGCCTTCACTCAAAGAGAGGTAACAAAATATATATAAACAAGGATATATATTGAAAGAGAAACTGGAATGGCTATTGCCAAAAGACAAGAAAACTAGAGATCCTTGAAACTAGACTAGAAGCAAGAAAGAAGTTGACAAGAGTGAAGAAGCCTTCACTCTTATCTCTATATATACTATCTAACTAGGGGCTACATGGCGACGTTCTATAAGACCTCCAATATGTGTTGACTTTGTAGGACACATGCCTTGACTTACAAGACAAGTTTTTCTACGTGTGGGCCACATAGTTAGCTTAATCTTCAAGCTAACAACATGTGTGGCACATGGCCAACTTGTTGACCACGTTTTTAATCCAAAAAGTCAATTAAAGATACCTATGAAGTCAAAGCAGCATCTATGAAGCTTCTAGGAAGCTTCTATATTAAATACTATAGAATTAACTTACTTTTACCTATTTTTACTTACTTCTATATATTTATAAATATAATTACTAGCTTACATAATTATGTCTGTGACATTACCCCCCCTTCTAGAGACGAGTTCCACGAGGAGCGGTCATCATATGTTGAGGAAATCTATGATGTGACGAATTGTATTCGCCACATACTCTCATCTTTGTTCTCTTCGAAGATGATTGATAGGGCCTCTCAACCATCGGTAGTGTCCCATACCAGGGCGGGAAGACCACCCAGTTATTTGATCATTGTTGAGGCCTTCATAACTTCCTTCGAATAGAATATTTGGAACACCATTAGGAGTCCCTTCCCAAATCGTGATACTAAACGCATTGTATCTCGCCATCTATTCGAAGAAGAACATGTCATTCTTGAAGATCTTCATCTCGATTGCATCATCTTGAAGATTGTGACAATCATAATGTCTCATCCGGTAAGTCAACAAATAAAGGCTCTTGAGTCGAATCCACTGGTTGTTGGTTCTCCATCTCCTGAGCATCACTACTATAAAGAAGCTACGAACAAGAATTGAAAGTAGAATGTTATCTTGCCTAGATGTTGTTTCTTTTACAAAGAAGGTTTTCATCTTGATTTTGATGGATGTCATCGATGAAAAGCCTCCACTGCCTTTGCTGCATTTGTAAGATTCTTTATTCGCTTCCATGTGCGTTCACTAATACCATATCTGCACCAATGGACAAGATATTCTAATTTATTTCAGTGTCGCCTTGAATCTATGACTTCTTCTACTTTAAACTCTTCATTATTGTCCACTTCTATAGGAGGAGGTGGAGCTTGTCGTCTTCTTGATATGTCCCTTGTCTTGTATGGTTCAAGAAGAGACACATGGAATACTGGATGGATTTTCATTGACTTCGGTAGATGTAAACGATATGCAAGTGGATTGATTTGTGCAGAAATAGAAAATGGTCCCAGCCTTCGATAGTCCAACTTGTCACAAGGACGAGTGGTCTTGATATTATGATGAAGTAGCCATACCTTATCACCCAAGTTGAATGATGGTTGTTCCTTTCAATAGACATCCGCATTGACCTTTTGTTGTTCTTGAGCCTCTTTTAACTGCGCCTTCATCGTTGCATGTAGCTCTGATAAATGAATTGCCAAATCTTTTGCAGCAGGATTATCTATTTTTGAAAAGTCAAAAGTATCAAGTCATGGATGATAACCATAATTAGCAAAAAAAAGGTGTTTGTTTTGTAGAAGAATGTATCATGTTATTGTAAGCAAACTCTGCCAATGACAAAAGAGTTGTCCAATCATCTTGTTGGTAATTAGTGGTACATCTTAAATATTGCTCCAAAACTTGATTAGTACGCTCCGTTTGTCCATCAGTTTGAGGATGGAATGCCGAAGATAGTTTTATATCCACTTTATGAATCTTGAAAAGAGTCCCCCAAAATCTTGATACAAATTGAGTTTCCCTATCTGATATAATATCCTTGGATAATCTATGATAGCGATAGATATTGTCAAGAAAGAGCTTAGCTGTTTCTTCACCTGTGATAGATTTTGTACATGATACAAAATGTGCCATCTTGGTAAAACGATCTACTATCACGAATATAGAGTCATAAGAACTTGAGATTGAAAGATCCGTGATGAAGTCCATAGAAACAGAAGACCATGGTTGTTCTGGAATGGGTAATGGCTGAAGAAGTCCAAAAGATCGATGACGAAGAGTTTTCAATCTTGAGCAAACATTACATGATTGTACAAAATCTTTAACTGCCTTCTACATTTGAGGCCACCAAAAATCCCTAGATATCAGCTCCAAAGTCTTATTATATCCAAAATATCCTGCTGCTGGGAAGTCGTGACGAGCTTGAAGAATACGTAAACGTGCTTCTCCTTCTAGAACATATAGGCATCCTTCGAAATAGAGTAGGTTATTCTTGAATTCAAATTTAGAGGGATCATGAGATTTAGAAGAATTATTCTTGATATCATGAACAAGAGGGTCTGAAGACATACTTAACTGGACTTGCTTAAGAAAAGTTAAATCAGCAGTCAATGTTGATTTTATTGCTCGAAGATGAAATTACTGTGGCTTCAAGAGAACCATTCTTTGTTGCTCAAAAGCTGCATCTCCTTCTTTTGGTGCAAGATAAGAACATCTAGACAAGGCATCGGACAAACCTTGTTGTTTTCCTAGCCGATAAGTGATGATGAACTCGAATCTTGATAAAGACATGTTCCAACGAGCTTGGCAATGATTTAATACGCGTGTTGACATAAAATATTCGAGGTCCTTGTGATCCGTATATACAGTGACTGGACTGGAAGCGCCTTCTAGATAATGACACCATTCTTGAAAAGAATCCACAATTGTAAGAAGTTCTTTGTTGTGGATCTCATAATTGATTTCTGCTGTTGAGAATATTTTTGAATGAAAGACTACTGGATGAAGTTTGTCATCTGTTCCCATTTGTGATAAAACCACACCCAGAGCAAAGTCCGATGCATCTGTTTCCACAAAGAATGCTTTGGAAAAATCAACATGATACAAGATTAGTGCAGAAACAAATGCTGTCTTCAAAGATTCAAAAGCAACTTCCGCTTCTTAATTCCATTGGAGTTTGTTTTTACAAGTCAAACGTGTAAGTGGAGCTGCAACTCGAGAGAAGTCTTTGATGAAGATTCGATAGTAGTTGGCAAATCCCAAAAAACATTGGACATCTCTTACCGTTTTTGAGATCTTCTAGTCTATAATAGTTTGAACTTTCTTAGGATCCATCATAAGTCCATCATTTGAAATGATGTAACCTAAGAAATCGACTTGAGTAGTATGGAATACACACTTTTCTATCTTGGCATAGAGTCCTGCATCTCTTAATTTTTGTAACACACGACGAACATGAAGTTCATGTTCTTCTGGATTCTTAGAATAGATCAAGATGTTGTCTAGATAACAGACTACAAAATCGTCCAAAAACTCTCGAAAAACATCATTCATTAGATGTTGAAAAGCTGCTGGTGCATTTGTAAGTCCAAAAAGCATGACGTTGTATTCAAAATGTCCATACCTAGTTCAAAACGCAGTCTTCCATTCATCTCCTTCTTTGATGCATACTAGATTGTATGCTCCCCGAAGATCTATTTTTGTATAGATCTTAGCTTGATTCAGCTGATCAAGAAGTCCAGATATTAAAGGTAGTGGATACCTGTTCTTGATGGTAATCTTGTTGAGTCCTCAATAATCAACACACATCCGCAATGATTCATCTTTTTTCTTCACAAATAGAATTGGAGCTCCTATCGGAGATTTAGAATGGCGTATGAAATTCTTGGCTAGATTTTCTTCAATATACTCCTTGAATTCAGCCAACTCATTTTGTGATAAACTATAAATTGGTCCGAATGGCGGTTGTGCTCCTTTTTGAAGGTCAATTGAGCAATCATAGGGACGATGTTCCCAGAGTGTATCCGCATTTTTTTTTTCAAATACATCTTGAAATTCTTGATATTGGCTTGGAATGCCACTTGAAGTCTTTTCACCAATAGAAATGAGTGTGGCATAAATAATATATGGTGATTCTTTCATAGCAACATGCAAGAAAGCTTTTGCACCTATAAATACGGGTTTAATTGAACTGGACTTATGACTCACTACTTGATTAACTACACTGTTAGTTATACTTTTAGAAAAAGTAAGAGTTTGAGAAATCCAATCTATTTGAAGGTTATATTTTTCTAACCATGATAAACCTAAAATGACTGGATTAGAGGGAGATCTAATGATATTAAATACTACAAAACTATTATGACCATTGATTATTACTTCTATAGGAAGGGTTTCGTGAGTAATATCTCCAGAAGACAATGGACGACCATCTATGAGTTCTACATGAACAGGTTTAGTTTTCTTTACTAAAGATATGCTATGTCTTTTAGTAAATTCTTCATCTAAAAAACACGCTGAGGCTCCTGAATCTAACAAGGCAGAGACTTTGTAATGTTTAGGTCCTAAAATAATATTTAATGTAAAACAAAGAGAGGGCTCTGAGGAGAGAATAGGACCTTTACTAGATGTTGTGCAAGGTTCCAGCCGCACGGTCCCTATTGTAGCTGGACAAACTCGTTTTCCGACATATTGCCTTCTTTCACAGCCATACTCCTCATTTTGTGATTGCGTCGTTTCTTTGGACAATGTTGAGCAGTGTGCTTTGGTTCTCCACAATATAAACATAATCCTTCTTAACGACGATGAGTCTTTTTTTGCTCAGTAAGAGGTTTGAAACGTACTGCATCAATTTGCATATCCTCTACTTTCGAATGTATGTGTTGAAGAGGTGTTGATGTTGCCATTGAATTATAATAACGTTGAGGTCCACTTGTACGGTTCTCAGATCGGAATTCAAAAAGGCGATTGTCGCATTTCACAGCAAAGTCAATTGCTTGACTCAATGTTTGAGTATTAGATAAGTTAAGCATTAATTTTTTTATCTCATATTATAATCCGTAGAGAAATTGGCTAATAAGTGCAGCATCATCCCACTTGATATCAGTTAGAAGTTGTCGAAATTTTGAAGCATATAATGTTACTGATCGATTGCCTTATCGTAAAATATGGATCTTATTGGTTGCAACATGAATTGCATCATGTTCTCCATACATGGATCAAAACTCCACCAAAAAAGCCTCTAGTTTATCCAATATTGGATCTTGTCGTTCAAAAAAAGATGAAAACCACAATAGTGCTGAACCTGAAAGAAGCATACCAATGAATCTAACTTGCAATCTTGGAATTGGATAGCTTTAGGATTGAAGTTCAATCACAAGTTGCACTTGATTGATAAATCCTCGAAACTTGGATCTGGTGCCATCAAACTTCTTGGATAGGACAATTCTTAGTTCTCTAACATTTGAAGGGCGTTCTATCATAGGAAAAAGGACATGGTTTGGTGCAGATGTTGAATCAGCTCCAATCATTTCTATATCTTCACTTCCTGCCAATCTTATTGCTCCTTGTGGTGGTAAATTGAGTTGATGCATCGCAAGCATTAACTCCCTCAATTGCTCTTGCATTTGTGCCATTGCACTCTTCATTTCAACAAGTTCTGCCATGATAATACTTAGAAGAGAGAAGATGTCTAATATCGCTCAAGAAAAATAGAAAAGAGGACTTGAGAACAAAGAAAATACTAAGGACAATATCAGTTTAGAAGAAGGTAATTCGTAACTTCTAATATGCTTATATCTTATCAAGAAAAAGGGATAATCCACTCTTAATCAAGATTAGACAAAGCTCTGATATTGTAGGTGTACTCTTATCAATCTATCAAGGACAAGAACTCGATGAAAAAATAATTCAGACAAGTGAGCCTTCACTCAAAGAGAGGTAACAAAATATATATAAACAAGGATATATATTGAAAGAGAAATTGGAATGGCTATTGCCAAAAGATAAGAAAACTAGAGATCCTTGAAACTAGACTAGAAGCAAGAAAGGAGTTGATAAGAGTGAAGAAGCCTTCACTCTTGTCTCTATATATACTATCTAACTAGGGGCTACATGGCGACGTTCTATAAGACCTCCAATATGTGTTGACTTTGTAGGACACATGCCTTGACTTACAAGGCAAGTTTTTCTACGTGTGGGCCACATAGTTAGCTTGATCTTCAAGCTAACAACATGTGTGGCACATGGCCAACTTGTTGACCACGTTTCTAATCCAAAAAGTCAATTAAAGACATCTATAAAGTCAAAGCAGCATCTATGAAGCTTCTAGGAAGCCTCTATATTAAATACTATAGAATTAACTTACTTTTACCTATTTTTACTTACTTCTATATATTTGTAAATATAATTACTAGCTTACATGATTATGTCCGTGACAATAAGCCATTTTAATTTCTTTTTAATATAAATACTTCTTTATTTCTATTTTTTCACTTTTTCTTTGATATGGATTTCATTGGTTTATACATCATCTTCCAATTCACGTCCTTGATACATTGACAAGAGTACACTTACAATATCAGAGCTTTATCTTATTATGTTTATGAGTGGATTACCTCTTTCTTATGATAAGATATAAGCATATTAGAAGTTATAGGTTACCCTTTTTTAAACTAATATTGTTCTTAGTATTTTTTTTGTTCTCAAGTCCTTTCTTCTACTTATCTTGAGTAGTATTAGATATTTTTTTGAGTTCTATTATGGTAGAGCTTGTTGAAATGAAGAGTGCAATGGCACAAATGCAAGAGCATTTGAGAAAGTTAATACTTGTGGTGCATCAACTTAGCTTACTACTGTAAGAATCAACAAGAATGATAGGAAGTGAGTATATAGAGATGATTTGATCTGCCTTAATATCTGCACCAAATCATGTCCCTCCATCCATTATGGAACATCTTTCAAGTATTAGAAAACCAAGAGTTTCCTTGTCCAAGAAGTTTGATAATACAAGATCAAAATCTTGGGGATTTATCAATCAAGTATAATTTGTGATTGAACTTCAACCTCAAAGCTATCCAACTCTAGGATCACAAGTTCGCTTCATTGCTATACTTCTTTCAAGTTCAACACTATTGTGGTTTTCATCTTTTCTTAAACTATGAGATCCAATATTGGATAATCTGGAGGCATTTTTGGTGGAATTTTGGTCCATGTATGGAGAATATGATGCAACTCATGTTGCAACCAATACGATGTATATTTTGTGACAAGACAATCAATTTGTAATATTATATGCTTCACAATTTTCACAACTTGTAACTGATATCAAGTGGGGTGATGTTGCAATTATTAGTCAATTTCTCTATGAATTACAATATGAAGTAAAGAAATTGATGCTCAACTTACTTAATCCTCAAACATTGAGTCAAGCAATTGACTTTTTTGTTAAGTACAACAATCAACTTTTTGAATTTGGATGTGAGAGTCGCACAAGTAGGCTTTAACATTACTACAATTTGATGGCAATATCAACATCTTTTCAACACATATATTCAGAAGTAGAGGATATGTTAATTGATACGATACATTTTAAACCTCTTATCAAGCAAGAAAAAACTCATCGCCTTCAAGAAGGATTGTGCTTATATTATGGAGAACTTAAACACATTGTTCAATATTTTTCAAAGAAGCAATAAAACCACAAAATAAGGAGTACAGCTGTCAAAGATAATGTGTTGAAAAACAAATTTGTCCAACTACAATAGGGACCGTGCGGCTAGAGTCTTGTACAATTTCTAATGAAGGTCATATCCTCTTGTCAAAATCTTCTCCTTGTTTTATAATAGATGTGCATTTAAGACCTAGTAATTATAAAGCCTCTACCTAGATAGATTCAGGAGACTCAGCTTCTTTCTTAGACGTAGAATTTGTTAAAAGACATAAAATACCATTAGTACAAAAAACTAAACTTGTTCATATAGAAGTCATAGATGGTCATCCGCTGCCTTTCAAGGATATTACTCATAAAACACTTCCTATAGATGTAACAATAAATGGTTATAGTAGTTGCGTACTCTTTAATATAATTAGATCTCCTTCTAATCCAATCATTTTAGGTTTATCATGATTAAAAAAATATAATCCTAGCATAGATTGGATTTCTTATACTCTTGACTTGTCTAAACATATAACTAAGAGTGAAATTAATCTAATAGAAAGTCATAAGTCTAGTACAATAAAACTTGTGTTTATAGGTGTGAGAGCTTTTTTCCATGTTGCCAAAGAAGGATCACCTTGTGTCATTTACGCCATACTTATTTCTAATGATGCAAAGACTTCAAGTGGCATTGCAAGCCAATATCAAGAGTTTTAAGATGTATTTAAGAAGAAGAATGTGGATACTTTTCTAGAACACCATTCCTATGAATGTTCAATTGACCTTCAAAAAGAAACACAATCGCCATTTGGATCAATCTATAGTTTATCACAAAATGAATTGGCTAAATTCAAGGAATATATTGAAGAGAATCTAGCCAAGAATTTTATATGCCATTTCAAATTGCCAATAAGAGCTCCAATCTTATTTATGAAGATAAAAGATAGATCGTTTCAAATGTGTGTTGATTATCAAGGACTCAATAAGATCACCATCAAGAATAGGTACCCTCTACTTTTGATATCCAGACTTTTCAATCAACTGAATCAACCTAAGATCTCACAAAAATAGACCTACAGAGAGTATACAATCTAGTATGTATTAAAAAAAGAGATGAATAGAAGACTACATTTCAAACTAGGTATAGATATTTTGAATACAACGTCATGCCTTTTAGACTTACAAATATATTGGCAGTTTTTTAATATCTAATAAATGATGTTTTTTGAGAGTTTTTAGATGATTTTGTTGTCTGCTATCTGGACGACATCTTGATCTATTCTAAGAACACAAATGAATATGAACTTCATGTTTGTCATGTGTTACAAAAATTAAAAGATGCAAGACTCTATGCCAAGATAAAAAAAGTGTGTATTCCACACTATTTAAGTCAATTTCTTACGATACATCATTTTAAGTGATGGACTTGTGATGGATTCTAAGAAAATTCAAACTATTATGGATTAGAAGATTCCAAAAATGGTAAGAGATGTCAAATGCTTTTTGGGCTTTGCCAACTATTATCAAATCTTCATCAAATGTTTTTCTGGAATTCCAATCCTACTTATACATTTGACTTACAAAGACAAACTTGAGTGGAGTAGAGAAGCTGAAGCATCTTTTCAAGCTTTAAAGTTAGTTTTTATTTTTGCATCAATCTTGTATTGCATTGAATTTTCTAAGTCATTTTTTATGGAAACAGATACATTAAACTTTGATTTGAATATTATATTATTACGAATAGAAAAAAATTATAAATTTCACATAGTAGCTTTTCATTCCAGAAAATTTTTAGTAGCCAAGTTTAACTATAAAATCCACGACAAAGAGCTTCTTGCAATCATAGATTCATTTTAAGACTAGCATCATCATCTAGAAGGCACTTCCAATTCAGTCACGATATATATGGACCATAAGAATCTTGAATATTATATGTCAACACATGTTTTGAATCATCACTAAGATCGTTGGAGCATGTCTTTATCAAGATTTGATTTCAAGATCACATATTGACCCAAAAAACAACAAGATTTATTAGACGTCCTTTCTAAAAATTCTTATCTTACACCAAAAGATAAAGATGCATCTTTTGATTAACAAAGAATGACTCTCTTGAAACTAGAGTATTTTCATCTTCGAGTAATGAAATTAACATTGACTGTTGATTCAACTCTTGTAAAATAAATCCAATCAAGTATGTCTTCTGATCCTCTTATTCACAATATCAAGAATTCTTCTTCTAAGTCTGAAGATACTTCTAAGTTTGAGTTTAAAAACAACCTACTTTATTTCAAAGGTCAATTATATGTTCCAAAAAGAGAAGCATGATTATGTATTCTTCAAGCACATAACAACTTTTTAGTAGTAGGACATTTTGGATACAAGACTTTAGAGCTTTATATCTAGAGATTTTTCATGGCCACAAATGTAGAAGGATGTGAAAGACTTTGTTCAGTCATGTAACATTTGTTCAAGATCAAAAACTCCCTGTCATCAACCTTATGGACTTCTTCAACCATTATCCATTTTAAAACAACTATAGTCTTCTATTTCTATAGATTTCATCACAGATCTTCCAATCTCAACTTTTAATGACTCTATATTTGTGATAGTAGATTGTTTTACCAAGATGGCACATTTTGTACTATATACAAAATCTATTGTAAGTGAAGAAACAGCTAAACTCTTTCTTAACAATATCTATCGCTATCATGGATTATCCAAGGATATTATATCGAATAGGAGAACTCAATTTGTATCAAGATTTTGGTTGACTCTTTTTAAGATTCTAAAAGTGGATATAAAACTATCTTTGATATTCTATTCTCAAATTAATGGACAAATAAAGCATATTAATTAAGTTTTGGAGCAGTATTTAAGATGTACCATCAATTACCAATAAGATGATCAGACAACTCTTTTGTCATTGGTAGAATTTGTTTATAATAACACACTACATTCTTCTACAAAACAAACACCTTTCTTTACCAATTATGGTTAGCATCCATGACTTTATACTTTTGACTTTTTAAAAGTTGATAATCCTGTAACATAAGATTTGGCAAATTGTTTGTTAGAGCTATATGTAACAATGGAGGCATAGTTAAAAGAAGCTCAAGAACAACAAAAGTTCAATGCGGATGTCTATTGAAAAGAGCAACCACCATTTCAAGTGGATGACAAGGTATGGTTACTTTGTCGCAATATCAAGATCACTCGTCCTTGTAATAAGTTGGACTATTGTAGGCTTGGACCATTTCCTATTTCTGCACAAATCAATCTAATTGTATATTATTTATACTTATTGGAGTCAATGAAAATCCATTCAATATTCCATGAATCTCTTCTTAAATCATATAAAACTATGGACATACCAAAAAGAAGACAATGGCTACATCTTCCTATAGAAGTGGACAATAATGAAAAATTTGAAGTTAAAGAAGTCCTAGACTCAAGGCGGCACTAAAATAAATTAAAATATCTTGCTCATTGATACGAATATAATATTAGTGAATGCAAATGGGAACCAGCAAAGAATCTTGTAAATGCAACAAAGAAGGTAGAGGCTTTTTATTGCCAACATTCATCAAAATCAAGATGAAGATCTTTCCTTTAAAAGAAACAAGATCTAAGCAAGATAACATTCTACTTTCAATCCTTGTTTGTAACTTCTTTGTATTTGTGATGTTGAGAAGATGAAAAACCAACAATTAGCAGATTTGACTAAAAAAACCTTTATTTATTGACTTGTTAGACAAGACATTACAATTATCACAACCTTTAAGATGACACAATCGAGATGAAGATCTTCAAGAACGACATATTTTTTCTTGAATAGATGGCAAGATATAACGTGTTTGGTATCACGACCTTAGAAGAAACTCTCAATGTTTGATAATTTTATTAAAAGTAGGAACAACTTCTAACGGTGTTCCAAATATTTTATTTGAAAGAAGTTATGAAGGCCTCAACAATGACTAAATAATAAGGTGGTCTTTTTGCCTTGGTATGGGACAACTATTGATGATTGAGAGGCCATATTAACTATCTTCAAAGAAAACAAAGATCTAAGTATGTGGCAAATACAATTCATTGCATCATAGATTTTTTCAACATATAATGAATGCTCCTTGTAGAACTCGTCCTTAGAGAGGGGAGTAATGTCACAAACATATATATATAAGCTAGTAATTATATGTATAAATAAGTAGAAGTAGATAGAAGTAGATAAAAGTAAGTTAATTCTATAATATCTTCTAAAAAAGCTTCTTAGAAGCTTCATAGACATTGCTTTGACTTTATAGGTATCTATTATTAACTTTTAGATTAGAAACTTGGTCAACAGATTAATCATGTGTCACATATATTGGTAGCTTGAAGAACAAGTTAATTATGTAGCAAACATATAGAAAAACTTGCCTTATAAGTCAAGGCATGTGTCTTATAAAGTCAACACATATTGGAGGTCCTATAGAATATTGCCATGTAGTCCTTAGTTACATAGTATATATAGAGACAAAAGTGAAGCCCTCTTCACTCTTATCAACTCCTTTTTTTCTTCTACTCCAATTTTAAGAGTCTTAAGTTTTCTTGTCTTTTAGCAATAAGCCATTCCAATTTCTTTTTTACATACTTCCTTATTTTTATTTTGTCACTTTTTCTTTAAAATGGATTTCATTGATTTATGCATCATCTTCTAGTTCATGTCCTTGACACACACATGTCTATTGCAAGGAGCAACCACCATTCAATGTAGGTGACAAGGTATGATTATTTCATTGCAATATCAAGATTATTCATCCTTGTGATAGGTTGGATTATCATAGGCTAGGACCCTTTCTTATTTGTGAATAAATCAATCATGTTGCTTATTGATTACATCTATTAGAGTCTATAAAGATCCACCTTGTATTTCATGTGTCTCTTCTTGAGTTGTATAAAATTGTGAATATCTTGGGAAGAAGAAAAATACCACCTCCTCCTATAGAAGTAGATAATAATCAAGAGTTTGATTTAGAAGAAGTCTTAGATTTAAGGTGGCACCAAAATAGGTTAAAATATCTTATTCATTGGCATAGATATGATATTAGTGAATGCACATGGAAGCTAGTAAAAAATCCTGTAAATGCAACAAAAAAGGCTAAGGCCTTTCATCAAGGATATCCATCAAAATGAAGATGAAGAATTACAAAGATCTATGAAAGATGATGACTACTATCATATTACGTATTGTCTTATTTAGGAATGCACCAGGCATCTAGCTATGGAAGGGTGAGGTTGTGTTTCACAAATATCCAAGAAATCCTAATAGGTTTTATCCATATAAGAAGAATATAATTTGAATTTCAATTCAAAAGTACTAAAAACACTCTTCTTAGTAGCCTTAACTATACATAAATCCCAATTATCTTGTTACTTTCATATTTAAGTAATTTAGATTTTTCTTATAAGTCCTAATCCTAATTAGTGAGGTTTAACAAGCTGTAACATCCAATCCAACCATCCACTTGATGTAAAATTTTTCATGTGATTGTCAATGTAAGTCTTCTATATGCTCAAGAATTTTTAGCCCAATCCAACTTACAAATTGTGAGAAAACCTCTAAAAAGTGCATTGATGTCACTCGGCCGCTAACTTGAAAAGTGAAGCAAAAATTCCAGCAGTAATTTCTTCCTTTTCAACTTTTAACATTGACTCAGACTTGGTGTGCAGCTTGATCTTCAAGTCCTTCAATACCATGCCAAATTTCACCTTGATCCAATTGATAGATCTCCAAATATCACAAAAACCCTATCTAACCTCAAACTGCTAACTTCCAAAATCCTCTTGTGTTAAAAACTAGATATCTCTAAACCACACTGTTAGATTATGACAAAATTTTGTAAATACTTAGCACACCCAATAATCCAAATAATTTCAATTTTTCAATGGTAGATGCTACACCAATTGTACGAACTAGCCAAAATTGCAAGCCCTAATTATATCATATAAAATCCAAATCACCAATACAAATTCTATCTTTGAACAACAATTTCTAAGACCTCAAAAACTCTCCAAAAACAATCCTTATGCCCTTAGAAAGAACTTCAAGCTAGCTCTCAAATCTTGTCCTTCAATCTTCAAATGAATCTCTATTTTCCCTAGGCCATTGTTTTTGTAGCTAAAGGTCTGATTTCGACCCTGTCTCACAAATGGCCAACCCTCGGATATCAATTTAACCTATCCTAAGGATTTTTTAGCCCAATCCTACTCTCAACTTAACCTTAGTACCAACTATATTAATTATTTACCTCTTTTAACCTGATTTTATCAATTTATGGTCTTTCTAAGGTAATAGAAAAGTCTCTACAACCTAGAAGGTAAAATTACTAACTAACTTTCAACTTACTAACTATTAAGATAAGGAAATAACCTAAGAGGCTTTTATAAAAGCCATGTCTAGACACCTCAAATTATAATTGAACTAAGATAATTAGATATTAATTAGAAATTCAATTTTGATTATAATTTCACTATATAGTTGTATTACATCACGACACCGTTCCTTATGAAACTCATTCCTAAAAGAGAGGATAATGTCACAAACATATACATTTACTCCAATAGTTACTTATATCATTAGATAGAAGTAGGTAAATATAGATTAATTTCATAAAGTCTTATAGAATAGCTTTTTAGAAGCTTCATAGATGCAATTTTGACTTTAGATGCATTTATAGGATAGAAACTTGGCCAAAAAATTAATCACGTGTTGGTAGCTTGTGGAACAAGTTAATTCCGTTTAGTAGCTTGTGTAACAAGGTAACTATGTGGCGCATACATAGATAACTTGTCTTGTAAGTTAAGACATGTAGTTAGTAAAGTCAACACGTTTTGAAGGTCCTAAAGGACATTGTCATATAACTCCTAGTTAAGAGTATATATGGAGGCAAGAGCAAAGCCTTCTTCACTCTTGTCAATGCCTTTTAAGTCCTTAGTCTTGTTTCAAGACTTTCTAATCTTTTTATTTTTATCAATAGCCATTCTAATTCAATGTTATATCATCTTTGAGTTGCTTTTGTAGTTCCTTTCAATGACACAACAAAGTATTGAGGATTTTCTTTCTTTGAGATTCATGTCCT
Organism: Physcomitrium patens; assembly: GCF_059467195.1. NCBI lineage: Eukaryota > Viridiplantae > Streptophyta > Bryopsida > Funariales > Funariaceae > Physcomitrium > Physcomitrium patens. The sequence goes on from NC_143411.1 coordinate 9,908,498, forward strand.
TGACATAACTATTCTTAATGGTATTTAAAATATTTGATTTGAAGTTATAAAGGCCTCAACAATGTTCAAATAATAAATTTGCCTTCTTGTCTTAGTATATGACACTATTGATGGTTGATAGAATATATAAAGTATCTTCAAAAAGAAAAAAAATTAAATTATATGGCAAATAGAATTTGCTACATCTTGGACTACTTCAATATGTAATTATTTCTCCTCAAGGAACTTCTTTCTAAAAAAGAAGATAATATCATGGATATATATATATATATATATATATATATTGATACTAATAAAAAAAATTAAATAGAAGTAAGTAGAAGTAGATAAATTTAATAATATCATATGAAGATGCTTCTTTTAAGCTTTATAGATACAAATTTGACTTTCCAAATATTTATAGATAATTGGTAGGTTGAAAAATTGGCCACATGTTGCATACATTGACTATTTTCTTTACAAGTTGGTCACATGCCATACATGTTGGTTACTTGTCATAGAAGTTTTTCATGTAGAGTATATATTAGAAACTTGTCTTATAAGTTAGATATGTGTCAAATGACCTATAAAATATGGCCATGTAGCTCTTTAACTAAAAAGTATATATAGACATAAGAATAAGGCCTCTCTTAGTCTTATTTATGTCTTTTTTATTTGTAGCCTTATTTCAAGAATCTCTACTTTTCTTATATTTGATAACATCTATTTTAGTTTCTATTTTATATCTATCTTTGATTTTTTTTACTTTCTTTCTTTGAGTATTACAAGAGAGTATTGTTTTTTTAGATTTTTTTTTATGATTCATATCCTTTACAATATTCTTTCAAAACAATTAACATTCTATATTCAAAAAAATATAATATTTTTATCAATAGTAAGGTCATGAAAGTTTGGCATTAATCTTTTGTTAAATATCATTCAAATTGTTACAAATTAATCTACTTCTTAGTCTTTATAAAACTTGATTCTAAATACAAATTCTTATTTGTCCTTTTAGAAAAGAATCCACAATTTTCAAACTTAAAGAATGTCTTGCACAAACTTCAAGCACATATATGGACACTTTAACCAAATATTATATGATGTAACATCTATCTTAGAAGGCATGTATAGCAAACACTTTCATGGCTTTCTATTCATTGAGTGAAAATAATTCTATTTTATTTTTTTTATTTATAAGATTTTTAAAAATATTATAATTATGACTAATTTCTATTAATTTTCTTTCTTTTATATTGAACATAGAGATATCTACCAATTAATGCAAATCTTCATTATTAAAAATATTATCAATAACTAAAAGATAATTTTTCTATTGAAGTTGTTGTACCAATAATTATATTCTTTCTACAAGATCATTCATTGGATTTATTATCTTTATCTAATGATTTCAAAATATTATTTGATTCAACTAAATTGTCATTTTTTTATTACATATTATTATATTATATAGATATGATGTACTATCAAATAAAGTTACATTTATAATATCATTTTTTTTGTATCCAATTTTTTATAAATGTATATGTAGTCTTATCTATACATGGTATTCCAACTTCAACAGCAATAATACTTTTTACGAATTTTTTTTTTTAAAAAAAAAAAAAAATCATTATTATTATTAATTTTAAACTAGCTTGGATTTTTTCAAATTGTTGGCAAACTATATGTCAATACAACACCAATTACACATAGATTTTTTATTATGATTATAATTTTAAATACTAATAATATTAAATTGTACATATAAACATAAATATGCATATGAAGACAATACAAGATCAGCTACATCTTAAATTCAGACATAAAAGTACCAACATTAAAGGACAAAAAAATAAAACTTACATTTAATTTAATTGCAAGAGAAGAAATTTTTAAGATTTCCACCTAAAATAAATAAATCATTAATTTTTTTTAATTGGTGAATAATCATTGTAAAGACTTTGTTGCTTTTTAAGTTGTAATTTCATGTTGTAAATGATTTCCGTTGTCCAACCAAAACATAAGATTTAATTGATAAAAAATAATAATAATAATAATAATAATAACAAAAAATAAGTACTACTATATGTAAAGTTCATTTTTTCAAAGTGTTGGCTATCCATCATTGCCTCCAAGTGACAAATTGTCATCATTGACATCAAACAATCTTGCAAGATTGTTCATTATAACTCTTTGGTGCACAAAACTAACATAAAAAAATCAAGAAAAAACAATAGAAAAAATAAATATATTTAGAGTTAATCAAAGATAAATACCACAATGTCAATTCAACTTCTACAAATAAGATGATGGAATGTTCTTTGGGAGTTTACTAAGTATAATTATTTTTATCAAACTACCAACTTTGGCCCTCTAAGCTAGTATTGGCACAAGCCATGGTCATGCAAGACATCATTCACACCAACCATGGCCACACATGAGGGCCATGAGAGCCATGAATGAATGTTTGAATTTGTGTTTAAATTCTTGTTCTATTTTGTGTTAAAAAAAAATTAGATCTACACAATACATATTAAAAAAATACCTTTCTAGTAAAGTTGTAATATTCCTACTCCTCCTCACCTCCATTTACCCACCTTCTCTTGCAATGGTATGGACACCTTCTCTTTAACCTACAATTGCAACAACAAAGTTTTGACTAGGGGTGGGTCTTTGACAAATACTTAAAAGTGGATGGAACACCATATCAATATCATAAAACTAGCATTAAAAAACTACAATTACCATCAAAGTGGAACTCTCATATCTCATTGTCACATGGTAGCCAAGCATCAATAGGAATACCAGCACAAACATGAAGCCATGACAACCTTTTTTTGACAATTTCTTAACAAAAGAGGCGAAAAAAAAATTAAATAAATAAATAAATAGAGAAGAAGAGGAAACTCTCTCTACACATCCTAAAATTAATTAAGCATGTCTTTCCTTTCTTTCTTTCTTCTCCCCTTAGCTTCACACATTTTTGTGGGGAAGTACACAATTTTTTTTTTACTTTTTTTCTTTTTTCTGTCTATTGAGTTGTTTTTTTCCTGTCGAAGTTGCTCTCCAACGTGTGCCATCATGCTCCCTGCCTTTAAGTTGTACTAGTACTGCAGTGATCGGTTCGTCATATTTTTCATGGGTTTCTTTTGGAAGTTGCAGAAAGTTTCAGCGGGGAGAGGAATTCGGCAGGGTTTGGTGGACTCAGCAATTTCAGTGCTTCATTGCGCTTGCGAAGCGGTACTGATAGTTTCGAATTGAAGGGAGCCTTGGGGTGAGAGATTGCTGGCCGTGCAGAATGATTGAATCATTTCGATGCCATATTTTAGGGTTTAGGAGGTTGTCAAGAGTGCCCGTTGAGCTCCATTGTGATAAGTTTCTGAATGGTTAGGGTTCATGTCACTCAGGAAGCGGAATTGTGCTCCATAGCGACTGTAGGAGATATTGGCTCCACCCAAAAAGTTATGAAGAAAGAGAAAGTGAGTATACTGAATTCACAAGGATTGAAATTGGTGGGCGAGCTCGAAGACACAGGATCGAAGGACCTCTGTGTCCTCTGCCATGGTTTCCAATCGTCCAAGGAACTCCCGACCTTTGTCTCGGTCTCGAAGGCTCTGACAGAATCAGGGTTCAGCACCTACAGGTTCGATTTCACCGGCAACGGTGAGAGCAACGGCGAGTTTGCATATGGCAATTATTGGCGTGAGGCGGAGGACATACGGTCAGTCGTGAATTACTGGCGATATCGCGGCTGGCGGGTGATTTCCTTAATTGGACACAGCAAAGGAGGCAACGCAGTCTTGCTGTATGCGTCCAAGTATAAGGATGTCGCAAGCATTGTGAACATCAGCGGACGATTCGACTTGAGGAGAGGTACGACGTGATCCTTGTAACCCCGAGATTGTTTCAATGTCGTTCGGGAGAAACGAAACTCGCGATGGTCGAGTGACACCCTTATTGCTTACGGCTAACATATTCTCATGTTTTACCAGGCATCAAGGGACGACTGGGTGGTAGCAAGGGAGTGCAGAAGCTTAAAGAAGACGGGGTGCTGGATGTTTACGACAGAAACGGGAACTTTGAGTTTCGTGTTTTAAAGAGCGACCTAGATGAGAGGTTAGCAACTGATATGCACAAAGCCTGTCTTGCGATTCCCGAGCATTGCAGTGTGCTGAACGTTCACGGATCTGCTGACGAGATTGTACCGGCAGAAGATGTGCACGAGTTTGGCAAAAGGATACGAAACAACGTCGTGCACGTCATTGATGGAGCAGATCACAACTACAAGTTGCAACAGCAAGAAATTGCTAGATTGGTTGCGGATTTCGTCCGGTCGATTCCTAGGCCACCACTTCGGGCTTCACTCTGAATATGGTAAGAATTCCACAACTCCGAACACAGTCTAGAATACTAGAAAACGTATTTGCTTGTACAGATTTGTAGTGAAAGTTACTACCACTGAACAAAAGATCTTTCAGTCGAGGGCTGAGAAAGACCACATATTATGCTATATCGTCAGGTTGGGATTTACTGAATAGGTTATGTCGAACTAGACAGTGCACAAAAACCATGTTTTGGTGATTATATGCTTTAGCCTATCTCCCCAAAATCTAAAGGAATTCGTGTTCTTCATCTTGCATTTTGAAGGATACGAGTTTTTAGCTGTATATAGATTGTGGTTTATTTTAGTTCACAACTTTGATTGAATGTAGTTTGTTCAATAGAACAGTATACAATTTGAATTAAAAAAGATCAATAAGGTGATTAGCTGAAAAGTATGAGGGACATCAGCCTATAAGCTGTCTGAAATGTGTGGTAAATGATATATTTTCAACTTTTATATATTTCATCGGTGGAAATATAAAAAACCGTACATTAGAGTCATAATTAATAGCCTAATAGACAACCTAGTATTGAATTACAAAAACATATTTCTTTTATAGCGGGATGAGACAATTATTCTTTTATAGTGGGATAAGACAATTATTTATTGTTAATGTTGGCACCTCACAAGCACAAAATGTTCAATAGTGATTTTTTTAACAATTTTAACTTTTCAAAAAAAAAATAAGCAAATTTATTTGCACATTGAGCATAAAACAAAAATATACATATACTTGTATCTAAGAAATTAGTTTGTATGTTTAAAATGTATATTGTATCAATAATAATATTACTATAAAAATAGATTGTTGTTTAAAAGTAAAAGAAATTAATATTTCAAAAAATATAAAAATGATGAATGTAATCAAACCAAAATAAAATCAGATTTATTAAAATAATAATAAAAACTATAAATATGAATATATAGATATATATATATGGCTCAAGCTATAAGCACACCTTAAGTTGCTATATGCACATCCATTATGTTTATATATACATCCAAGGCTTTTGATTGGCTCATCTAGATCCCTTTTCCTTTGTCTTGGCTTAGGTCCATATTCCCTTTCTTTTCTCTCTTGTCCTAGTACAAGTCTTGCTGCCTCTTTTCTTCTATCTTGGATCCCAATCCCTCTTCCTTTCTTCTTTGTCCTTACAAAATTTTATACAAAATGTTCATCACAATCTTATATTCATATGCTCTCTACTAGTCTTTTGATGACAAGCTTTTCTATGAAAATAATGCCTTAGCTTTGTTGCTAGACATGAGTGCTTGCAACACTACTCTCATCTTCATGATCCTACACTAAGTATAAATAATTGGCTCACAAAAACCAATGACTTGGAATTTTTCAAAAACCCTTGCTAAAATCATCACTAGTGCTATGTGGGTATGGTAATGATGTGAGCTCTCTTGATCCCAAATAATCTATTCAATTCTTACAAGGCTGTCACATTCAAGTTCTACAGTATACTTCTAAATTTTATGTGAGAATTTTTTTTGGATATGCACCAACTTTACTACCTCAAATAGGTAATTGTTTGAGTATCATTGGATTGTTTGTTGTGGTTGCTAAATTTCACGTTTCCTTTCTTTGATCTATTGAATTCCATCATTTGATTTCTTTTCATGAGCTTCTTGGTGTTCATCATCTCTTATATCATCTACAACATTATATTTTAGAATCTTATCACATCCAAGGTTCATTCTCTTCTTTAGACTTTGTAGACACATAATCACATGTTATTCCAACTTAGTAGACATACAACCAAACCAACATCTTTTGCTAATGAATAATGAGTTTTAGCCCACATTTACAAAATGTAGCTATGTAATTGAAGAAGATCCAAAGAATATTTAATTGGTGGGACATGACAACTTTGTATTATGTAGTGATCATTGTCATTGCAATTTTGGAAGCTAGATTTGATATTTGGACAAGTTTAGAAAATAATATGGATCTAATAGAAAGCTTTGGCATCTTCCAACTCTACTATCAGTGCAAAAGAACATGAATTTCATGCATGAAACAATGATCTAGCACCAACACTCTTCTCACAAACTAATGTCTACTAAAGTGACAACAATAACAAAGAAATAAAATTAGTTATAATATTTTGTGTAAACATACATAGGAGCAAGAAAGAAAGGGAGAAGAGTTGAAACTAGCATTAAAGCAAGAGAGGCAACAAGACATGTGCTAGAAAAACAAAGAAAAAGAAGGAGACATGGATCCATACCAAGACAAAAGAAAAGGAATTTGGATGAGCCAATCAAAAGCCTTAGATGTGTGTATAGACATCATGGATATATATATATATATATATATATATATATATATCAACTTAGAATATGCTTGTATTCTAAGATTATATATATATATATATATATATATATATAGAGAGAGAGAGAGAGAGAGAGACTTATGAAAGCCATACCCTCTTTTTCACTAAATGATTTATTTTATACCATGTTCTTAACCATGAACTTATTTCTTATTCCTTGTTCTTGTACCTTGTTCTCGTTCTACATTTTTTATTTCTACACCTCGTTCATAATCCTGAGTGTCTTGATCCCACCACCCTATTTTCAACCTCTTGTCCCAAATCCACCTCTCCTCTCTCCTTTCATATCTCAATTCCACCATCTCATTTTTGACCTCCCATATTTCAACCCCATGTCCATTGTATATTTACTTTCTGTGTTCTTATTCTATCCCCCCCTCCCTCTCCCTTCCTATCTCAATTCTACCACCTTATTTTTTACCTTCCATGTTCCAACCCCATTCTCACTACATATCTACTCTCTTTATCTCTATTCTACTCTCCCTCCCCCTCCCTTCTCCTTTTCTTCCTCCTTTCTTTCTCCTATCTCCATTTAATTTTATATTTTAAATTTCAATGAGAAAATATATTTTCAAACATAATGAATAATTTTGAATTAAAAATAGATCTATCTTTAATAGTAATTAGTCATGTTATTCTTTCTATAACTTCTTTTTTGTTTATTGATAGGATATCATTAAAAATTACTATTTGTCTCAAATCTTAAATGATATATTTTTATTAAACCATTTATATTAAATTAAGATATATAAAACTAAATTTTTTTTAACATTTTTATTTTTATTATTATTTTAATTATTAAATAAAAATTCAATAAAATTCAATAAACAATATCTATCTTACTTACAATTGCTTGTGATTCTAAATATTGTTAATGCTATAATTTGATATTTCTAAGTGTACTTAATTTGAATTATATTTATTTATATGATTGATTATTATATAGAAAAAATCATGAAACAAAATTATCAAATAATGTGATGTTTGAATATTTAGAAATAAATATCTTGTACTACTTAAAAACTAGATTAAAATTGATATATGATATTTATTTTATTTTACTTGGTAATAATAATAAATTTCCAAAGTTTAAAATTTTATACAAAAATAGATATTGATAACAGCCTTCTTTTGCCAAAAAAAATCTCATTTTTTCCTTAAATTCCTCAATTATTTAATTTTCTATATTTTTTATTTTTTAAAGATATATTCTAAAATGTATGCATCCCAAGATAACACAATTCCTGTAAAATTCGTGTTTGTAAACCTCATATGAATAAATTCATCAAAAAAAAACTTAAGAGATGCACATAAAAAAATTCTTGATTTTCTTTAAAATTATTTTTGTAAAAACCTATCATTTTTTCTATCAATTTTATGTAGATATTTAAAATAATAGTTATTTATAACTAATTTGTGGTCATTCAATAATATATACAAATATGTATTGGTAAAAAAATATCATTTCATTTTATTTCTAAAAAAAAAATATCAATTGTCTTTTTAAAAATTATACATTATTTTAATCATAATAGATGATTTTTTATATATATATATATATATATATATATATATTAATATTTTGTAGGGATGAGGTGGAAACAAGGGAGGGGACTAAGGTGGGATTGAGGGTGGGATTTTGTTGAAGGAAAGAAATCTTTAAGTAGTTGCTAATGGTCAATAGAGTACAAGTGTTGTTAGGGATATCCCATAAGATTAGGTGTTGGTCTATAGTGCATTAGAGTACAAGGGGAGGGTTGGTCCTAGGAGATATCTCATATGGGTTGTAGCACTTGGTACCTTGGTACTAGTATATAAGGAAAGGGTTGGCATGGGAAGAATCATCTCATACCACACTCTATTTGTTAAAGTGCAACCTTGCTGGTCCTAACTTACTTGTGTGGAGTATGCTTTCTATGTTTCAATAGGTTATGGGCCCACATTCTCTTACCAAGTAAGTTGTTCTTGCATTATTTCTTTGTTGCTTATTTTTGGTGGTTGAGATCTTATGGTAGAGTGTTGCTAGTGAATTGTTGAAGTCATTGCTCCTGGATTTGTGAGTGTATGAGCTTAGTGCAAGACCTTGATAGTGTCTTTGCTAAAGGAGCACTAGTATTTGAGAGTTTTATGAGAAAGTGAGTCATTTTGAGTGAAGTGACGTTAGAGAGACGTTTGAAAGTCATAAAATCACATTACAAACCATTCTCCACCATTTAGACGTAATTTGGACTCAAAATATGCAAAAAGTTGCAAAACAGCGAATTCTGGGTTTGTAGTTCAGCAATCTTTAAGTAGTCATATCTTTTGCATTATAACTCCAAATCAAGAGTTTTTTGGACTTACTTGTAGCTTGAGATGGCGTCTTTTGAGGGTGATAGCTTAAGAGTTGTTGAAAAGTTTAGAGGTGACAACTTTCACCACTGGAAGGCCAAAATGGAGCTACTTTTGGCGTCATTGGATCTTTGGGAGATAGTAGATGAGGAGGAACTTGCACCTGGGATAGAGGCAAGCATCAAGGAGCAAAAGGACTTCAAAAGACGAGAGAAGAAGGCTTTTGGCATAATTGTCACCAATTTAGATGAAAGCAACTTTGCTCATGTCATTTCTTGCAAAGGGGCAGCAGATGCATGGAAGACTCTTTGCAATGTCTATGAAAGTAGGAATCTCTCCAATGTGCTATGGTCAAGGCAAAAATTCTTCACCGTGAAGATGGAAGAAGGTGAAGATCTCATGGCTCATGTGAATAAGGTAAAAGCACTTGCAAACCAACTTGCTGTTGTTGACAAGCCTTTACTTGAAGAAGATGTTGTGATGACATTGCTCTCAAGCCTTCCAGACTCCTATTCCTCCCTCATTATGGCATTGGAGTCCATTTCAAGGAAAGACCTCACTTTGGACTATGTCACGGCAATACTAGCCCATGAAGTGACCAAAAAAAAGCAAAAGGAGTCTATTGGGGAGCAATCAGCACTATTTACAAGACCAAGTAAGATAAGTGCCCCTTTTCAATATTATCCTCCTAAAACTTCTTACATTTGTGGAAAACCAGGCCATTTTGCTAGAAATTGTTTCAAGGCAAAGAAAGGAGAAAGAGAGAATGCCAACAATGCTTTTCATGACCATGGAGGTGAAGACTTTGCATTCATGGCAAAACAAACTCCTTCCATGCTTGATATGAGTAAATGGATTGTGGATTCCGGATGTACCAAATACATGACTCCATACAAGTGTTCATTTAACACTTATCAACCAATTCCAGCAACCAAGGTTTGGTTAGGTGATAATGGTATGGTACAAGCCATTGGAATGGGCACCATTGTAGTGGAGGTGGTGGTGAAGGGCATAAGCAAGAGAATCACTCTCAAGGATGTGTTGCATGTGCCACAGATGAAGAAGAACCTCCTTTCGGTGAGTAAACTTGTAACTCATGGGTGCAAAATGCAATTCAACATGAATGGATGTTTTGTGAGAACCATGGAAGGCAAAGAAGTAGCAAAAGGGACTAGGGATGGAAATCTCTATATTATCAATTGTAAGAGGATCAATGGAGTGGAGGTTGCTGCCTTTGCTGAATTTCCATCAAATAAAGACAAGGTGGACATTTGGCATCAAAGACTTGGGCATTTGAATGCCAAAAGCATGAAGGAGCTTCAATCCATGGTAAGTGGCTTAGACCTTGGCCATTCTACCATGAATCTTGCTTGTGATGGATGCATTCAAGGCAAACAACATAGGACACCATTTCCTAGTGGAGTTGCAACAAGAGCAAGTCAATTGTTGGAGCTTGTGCATTCGGATGTTTGTGGATCCATGAGGACACCATCTATGAGTGGAGCAAGGTACTTTGTCACATTTATTGATGACTTCTCAAGGAAGGTATGGATTTACATCATCAAGGCCAAAAGTGAGTGTTTTGTCAAGTTTAAGGAGTGAAAAGCACTTGTGAAGAAGCAATGTGAGCACAAGATTAAGGTGTTGCGATCGGACAATGGAGGTGAGTATTTGTCCAAACACTTTGATGAGTTATTGAAGCATGAAGGCATTGCAAGACAAACCTCTACTCCCTACATTCCACAACAAAATGGAGTTGCTGAAAGAGCAAATCGTACCATTGTGGAGATGGCAAGGAGTATGATTCATGCTCAAAAACTTGGGTATGAGTATTGGGCGGAAGCTGTGATAAATACCGTGTATATAAGAAATAGGTATCCCACAAGTGCACTTGAAGGAATGACTCCTCAAGAAGCTTGGACTGGTAAGAAACCTTGCATATCCCACATGAGGATTTTTGGGTGCATTGCATATGTCAAGGTTCCAGATAGTATGAGAGACAAACTTGATGCAAAGGGCACAAGATGTGTATTCCTTGATTATTGTAAAGGCACCAAGGCATATAGGCTCATGTGTTTAGATACCAAAAAGTTCATCAAAAGTCGTGATGTAGAGTTCTTAGAGCATAAGAGTGGTAGTGAAAAGTGGGAGATGTGTCCAAGTGGGAGTAGTGGTGTGTTTGTGGACACATCTTCAATTCCAGCAAACAAACAAGAAGATGAAGAAGAGCATTCTCAAAGTGAAGAAGGAGAGGAAGATGCCATGATAGAAGAGCCCAATACTATGAAGACTTCAATTCCAACAAGATACAACAAGGACAATGAAGAGAATGAAGATGAGGAATACCAACCAATGAGTAAGACAAAGAACTCCATGAGCCATACAAGGCAGCAAGAGGTGCATGAAGGCTCATCTTCCTTGCATGAAAGAAGATATCCAACACATGAGAGAAGACCACAAGGTGAATGGTGGAAGAACCACATCTTTCCACAAGTAAGTGAAGATCATGCCAATGTTGCTCTTCTTGATGATCCATTGACTTTGTGTGATGCAATGAGGTGTGGTGATGCAATAAAGTGGGAGATTGCCATGCAAAAAGAATATAAATCTCTTATGAACAATGAGACATGGAAGTTGACTCCACTTCCACCAAATCGATCAACAATTGGATGTAAGTGGGTGTTTAGAACCAAGAGAGATGCTATGGGCAATGTTGTGAGGTACAAGGCAAGATTGGTTGCCAAAGGCTACTCACAAGTTACTAGAGTGGACTTTAATGAGACATTTGCACCCGTGGCCAAGTTCACCACCATTCGAACCATAGTAGCAATTGGAGCATCAATGGATCTTGAGATGCATCAAATGGACGTCAAGACAGCATTCTTAAATGGAGAATTGGAAGAAGACATCTACATGGAGCAACCTCAAGGATTTATTGAACAAGACAAACACCACTTTGTTTGCAAGTTGAAGAAGTCATTGTATGGACTCAAGCAATCACCAAGAGCATGGTACCAACGCATTGACTCATTCTTTGTGAAGGAAGGTTTTGTAAGGAGTGAAGCTGACCATTCTTTGTATGTATTGCAAGCCAAGGACTTCTTACTGGTTGTGATCCTCTATGTAGATGATTTAATCATCTTAACCAACACTATGATAAGATTGGATTGGTTGAAGAAGAAATTGGAGGGAGAGTTTGAGATGAGTGATTTGGGAGAGCTCCATTATTGTTTGGGTGTGGAATTCACAAGAAGTAGAGAATCAAAGACCATCACATTGAGCCAAAGCAAGTACATTGAAGAAGTGTTGAAACGATTCAACATGGGAGATTGCAAGCCCATTCGAACTCCTTTGGAGGCCAACTTGAAGTTGATGAAGTTCACGGATGAGGAGTATGCTGAAGTTGAGCATCAAATGCAAGGCATACCATACAAGGCAGTAGTAGGCTCACTCATGTATGCAATGGTAGGTACAAGGATGGATCTTGCATTTGCGGTAAGTGTTGTAAGCCAACACATGGCAAAACCAGGTCCTATGCATTGGGCAACCATCAAGAGAATCATGAGGTACTTGAAAGGCTCTTTGAACCTCAAACTATGTCTTGGAGGAGATAATATTGCATTACATGGATATTGTGATGCGGATTGGGCTGGAGATGCAAACGATAGAAGGTCAACAACGGGCTATGTATTCTTTGTTGGAGTGGGAGCCATATCTTGGAATTGCAAGAGACAACCAACCATTGCAAGGTCCACAATGGAGGCGGAATACATGGCAACAAGTCATGGAGCAATGGAGGCAATTTGGTTGAGGTTGTTATTGGAAGATATTGGACTTGTGCAATTGGAGGCCACTCTATTGAGGTGTGACAATCAAGGATGTCTTGTTTTTGCAAAGAATCCAAAGCATCATGCAAGAACCAAGCACATTGATATTCAGAATCATGCAAGAACCAAGCACATTGATATTCAGCATCATTTCATAAGAGAGAAGATAGAAATGGGGGTTATTGATATGATGTATTGTGAAACCAAAGACATGTTGGCTGATTTATTGACAAAAGCCTTAGTTAGAGAAAGACACAACAAGTTGAGTAAGGCATTAGGATTAATAGGTAATTGACCAATAGCAAAGTGGGAGTGTTGAAGGAAAGAACTCTTTAAGTAGTTGCTAATGGTCAATAGAGTACAAGTGTTGTTAGGGATATCCCATAAGGTTAGGTGCTAGTCTATAGTGCATTAGAGTACAAGGAGAGGGCTGGTCCTAGGAGATATCCCATATGGGTTGTAGCACTTGGTACCTTCGTACTAGTATATAAGGAAAGGGTTGGCATGGGAAGAATCATCTCATACCACACTCTATTTGTTAAAGTGCAACCTTGCTGGTCCTAACTTACTTGTGTGGAGTATGCTTTCTATGTTTCAATAGATTTGGATGGAAGAGGGGATTGGGGTGGAGTCTAAGGTGGAATTGGGATGGGAGAAGGAACTGGGGTGAGGTGGGGATGGAGAGGATGGGTATTGGGTAGGGGCAGGGAGGGTTGGAAATGAGGTTGGAGACATTGGACATCGTACAAAATGAGTCATTTAGTGGGAAGGAGTGTGTGGCTTTAACAAGTCTTTCTATTTTTTTAATTATATTAAGCTATCTTATTTTAAATAGAATGTAATATTATTAGAGATAAATTTTATTTTATTATAAAAATTTATGTTTTTCATGCACAAATTAAATGCTTCAAATATTATCAAAATTAAATTATTAATTTTTTTGATTTAACCTTCTTTACTTTTTATAATCTATCTTCTTTCTTAGATAATAATTATTTTACAAACAAAATATATAGTTATTAAATTCCAATGCATATTTTTATATCAAATTTTATTTTTTATTTTCAATTTTTATATATAATATAGTTATAAGAATTGTAAGCACAAATATATGTATATTTATGTATATATAAAACTTTATTTTATACTTTAAAATTTTAATTTTCTTAAATTAATATAAAATATATCTAAATTAGTAAAAACCATTCAAAATTAAAAATAAAAATAAAAATTTTATATTTTTAATGAAGAATTTACTTCAATTAGTTAATATACTTAATTAAAATTATAATATTAATTTTTTATATTTTAGTAAATAGAGTAAAAGATATAAATGCTTTGTTTAATATATCTATTTATTCTTTTAAATTGCTTAAACTCTCTCAAGAAACTCTAAGCAGTAAGAAAACCTATACTTTATGTTTAAATATCTAAAATAAATTGGAACGTCTATCCATCTCAATCTTGTTTCTTAAAATTTTTTTATTTTGTTATTCCTTGGCTTATAAAAAGCCTTTGGAAGGTTGAGTTTTGAAAGAATATTTAACCATTATAATTTGACTACCATCATGGCCACTTATTCTAACTCTCTATAATTTTTTATCTTAATTTTTTGACCTAAATATATAAAATCAATTAAATTATAAATTATCATATAATTTTTAAATTTTAAGTAATTAATTAATTAAAAAAATTAACATAAATATAAATAAAAAAATTAATAAAATAAAAAATTAACATCATATTACATTTGATGAGCCGAAGAAAGTATATGTAAATATTTAGGCTTCAAGTATTCATCTACATTGAAATATTCGATGAAAGAATGTAAATGTAAACTATCACTTATTTACTTTAAAAAATGAATTTAGTTGAAAAATACTTTAATTAAGTAATTTATTATAAGAACGTTAAAAAATAAAATTTTAAATTTTAATACCAAATTTAGGTAGAAGAAATAAATAATTAATCTATTAATTTTATTTATGTTTAATTTAATTTAATTATAATTTAAATAGAATAATAAAAAATACATAAAAATAGAGTGTAGAATTAATAAATCACAATTCATTTTAAATTTATTCAACTTAGTCTTTTCTAAAGCTTAAGCTTTCTAAGAGCAGTAAAGAATAGAAATTTATAAGAGTAGCCTCCAAGACCCCTTCTTCTATGTTTACCTACACATTAAGTGCATCAACCCATATGGAACAATAACATCTATTTTTCTATGTTCTATATAATATGTTAATTTCTATTGGAAGTTTATGTATTTTTTTAATTTATAATTTTTTATTATATCTAAAAATACTTATTTAAAACAAAATATTTTAAAATATTAATAAATAGATATTATTCTTATAAGAATTTCAATTTTTTCCTATTTTTTAATATTGCATCAAAAAATAATGGCATTTTTTAAAAATATATATATATATATATATATATATATATATATATATATATAATAAACTATAGAAATTACAAAAGAAATTTGAAAATTTTTTCATTAGCCTTATAGTATTTTTTAAGTATTATTTCCATATAAAGATATTTATATATGTTTTTAAAAAAAATTTAATCATCTACTATATCTAAAATCAGATTATTTTTTTCTAAAATTTTATAATATCTAATTTAGGAATAAAATAAAATAACATAAAACTAACATAAATATTTAGTACAGATAATTTTTATATTTTAAATCCTATAAAAATTTTAATTTTAAAAAATATTTTTAAAAATAAATCTTTAAAATCTAAAATATCCATATAAAATTAAATATAATAAAATAAATAAATAAATAAATAAACTTAAAAAATTATAGCTATCTTCTAAAAATAATAAGAATTTAAAATTAAAACCTAGTATTTTATGTAAAACTTATGATCTCTAAAACACTTTTAAATCTTCAAAAATATTTAAGATTTTTTATCATCTAAATATCTATGTTTTGTTTTATTTTATTTATTTAAAATACTTATATACCAAAGTATTAGTAATCTATCCTTTTAGTTACATTGATGAAATTTAGAACAAGATGTTGATAGGATGCTAGGATTTTTATAAGACTATGGTACAAAACTCTTACAAAGGTTTTCTATTTAGTAAAGAAGAATTTTCTTTTAGAAGCCTTGATTTCAAGAAAGAATGTAAGTTTAGAAGAAACTATAAATTAACTAAATTATTCTTTTATTTTAAGTTTAGTTATAAGAGTTGATATTATAATTCTAAAACTTCTAAAAATAAATAGATAATAGATAATATTTTAATATTTAATTTTAATAATTTTTGATATAGCTTTTCAAAAATATTTTTGTGAGATTTATCTGAAGAAAAATTCATAAAATATTTTAGGAGTCAATATTATTTATGCTACATAGAAGCAATAATAATTTTAAATTGTTTTTTCTTCTTAGGGCCTTTAAAATGATTTCTCCGAGTATAAAATTAATTAAAATAGACTAATAAAATTGAAACCAATTGAAAGATTCAAATATTACAGTGGCTAACCTTATATCCTAAGTATAAAACCTTAATAGTTGTAAATTACTAATAAGGTAGTAGCCACAGCTAAAAGACATTTAAAATAGTAAATTATTTAAGAAACAAGGTAAAAGAATGTAATTTTGTTTCTTACAAAATGCAAACAATATTGTTTCTAAGAATTTTTTTTAGGTTTCATTTCAAGAGACAATTCTTTTTAAAAATTAAGAAGTTGTATTTTGAATTACCAAAATTAATCTTTAAAATAATATATATATATATATATATATATATATATTATAATTAAGATATAAGCTAAAAAAAATTAGACTTATAATAAAAGAATGATTTGGAATACTCCATAGATTCCTCTTACTTCATATTATATTCAAAGGATAAAGCTTTAATAAGAGAGTTTTTATTTACAAAGCAAAAAAACATGTGTAAGGTTTTTGCAATATGATCTTTTCAAATAGACTTTTAGTTACAAAGATCCTCTAAACTTGAGTATTTTTTACTAAAAGATGTAAGAATAGAAGTAAGAATAATTTTTTGTGTGTATGCATGGGTAGGTGGCAAAAGAGGTTTCTTCACAATAAAAAGGGGCGTCTACTTAGCAGTTTTTCAAAACAAGTACCATATAAAGTTAATTAAAAATTAAAATTGGAACTTAAGGCAAAAAAAAAAAAAAAAAAAAAAAAAAACACTAACTAACTAACTAACTAACTAACAAACTAACTAACTAACTAACTAACTAGTTTGTCAAAAATTAAGAATTGTAGAGAAATAAAATAAATGATTAAATAAATCTTGATTAGGCAAATTAAGATTAATTAGACTGAATAGAAGTAAAATGAAAGATGCCAAATAAAAAGAAGAAAATATATATATATATATATATATATATATATATATTTATATATATGCCCAAAAAATATGATAAGACATGCATATGCAAGTTCAAAAATGCTTTTCCAATTGTTCCAAGCAATTGCTCTCCAAGAATTAAAAATGATTGTTAAAAATAAAAAAACATACACACTTGTAAAATTAAACATGCAAAAAAAATAAGGATTTAAAACAGTAAATGTAAAACATCAAGAGACTTTTAAACATTCAAAAACTCCACATTTATTTTTCCATGTGGCTGCTTCTACCATCACTTGTTGTCAACCTCTGAGATGACTTTGTTTTGATCCTCTGGTCCAGAGAGATAGTGTCTTGCTTGGGAGCCTCTTACAAGAGCTGTGTTTAATAATAATAATAATAATAGTAATGTAAAATAAAAGACACACAATTCTCAACTTCACAAGCTACAGGGTCATGACGATGGGGTGCTCTCCAGATGCACATTGTGAAACTAAAGCCATGTGCATGTTTGTTGGTTTAGAATATCACCAGTGCTAGTGCTGCTTCTGTGAACTTCAGTGCTGATGATGCCACACGATTCTTCACTTCTGTTAACATTTGTGTTGTGGCAATAAAAATGTGGGTGGGTTTACTGGGATCATCCCAAAACAGCTCCGAAAAATGTTTCCAAACATTGCAATGGCCACGCTAGCTTGCTTGCAGAGGATGCCAAAATTAGCTGAAACTGGCTGAGGAAGGCATCGATCGACACACAAGTTTACTTGGGGGGGGAGGGGGGGGGTCACATCGGTTATCCCCAGTCCATCGCACGCAATCAGCATCGCCCATCCGCCTCGGGAACCACGCCGTCGGCAGTAAATAAATAAATAAGTAAGACCTTTTGAAAAGAATCCTTTGGAACCAACCCTGTGTAAGCCCAAAGATGTGCATGTGAACGATGAGTTTCAGGGATTTTACTTCGAAGGTGGGTTAAAACGTAAATTGATGTTTGGGTACCGGAAGGAGTTTATAAATATTAAACATGGTGCGGAAAGACAGCATCGGTGAAGTAAAAGAAATAATTTTCGTGTTGTTTACTACAGGAATGAATGTGGGATTGTGCATTGCCCAGTCGGTTATTTTGCAAGGGATAGAGTTCATCAAATACACACTTTCGGTGAGAAAAATGGACGAGACATGGTGTAGCACGCAAAAAATCATTCGTCATTCCTGAGGTCCGCTGCATAGGGGTGGGTTGGGGAGCAAAAGCAACGATTCAACCATGATTGCTCGGTCAGTAACGGATGCATTAACGGATGCCGTGTTGCATAATTCTATTGCAAATCCGGAGATTTTAACCCTTTTGGATATTTCCTCCTCGGTGGCTTGGACTGTAGCCTCCTGATGGATATCTTGTTGTGGGGCGATTAGATTCAGCTCCAGCACACGCAATTTGGCAGGAGCTTGGGATGATGCGAAGGGTAGACCAAGGGGGAGAGAGACGGAGAGAGTGAAAAAGCTGGCATTTGTTGTTCAATGATCGGGCTGCTGGCAGAGGGTTGTAGAGCAATTGAGGTTTGGGGTTGTTGGGGTGAGGAGGGCTCCCTGAATCCATAGCCGGGTGGAGCATGACAGGGAGTGGTACAAACATGGCGTGCAGGGAGGCTTTTCATGCGGGCACTTGGTATACTGACGATGGTAATCCTCCCACCCTTGCTCGCGTTTCCCATGCACTTAAGGTGAGCAGTTGGTTTGCCGATGGCGTCCATGTTTGGATCTACTATCATTAGTGAGAAGAAGACGCCTCTGTGGGAGATCAGAACTATGTGGAGTTGAGGTTAACTTGCGAGACAATTCGGATGTTTGTGCATGGTGCTCTGATCTGATGGAGCAAAATTCTCTTCGTTAAGCAGAGCCTCTTTCGTATTGTACGCTAGGTTGGGCAGTCACAGGGTATGCTATCAAAGTTTTCAATGTTTGTTGTTCTATTTCTTCTTAAGCTAAAGGTAAAAGGCAGTTGTGTAGGCTGCGAAGTGCTCGCCCGAGGACCAAGCGATCCTGTTGCAATTTCAGTGTCTTAATTGTGATCCATATTAAATACAGGAACGCTGCACTTCAAAATTTCTTTGCTAAGTCGTGAGATGTTTCCTTCGATCGCAATGTGTCTACTTTGCGTCTAATGTTGGTTGTTCATCGCTATGCTTGAATTGTGTTCATCATCAGATAGATTTCCAGAGAAGTATATATCCAACCCTTAGGCTTGTAAGGTGACGAATCTGTTACCTTTTTGGTGGGCGATTCCGCCACTGGTTTTAATAGTTAGTCTTTGGTTAACCATCCTGTCTGGTTAGGGTTCTCGCATGACTTGTAATGTTTAAAGCAGAGATCGGCATCCTATCTCAAATATCATGAGCTGATTCTCGCACGCTGTATTATTTTCCCCATAGCTGAGGAGTTGACCCAGGAACTGGATCAGTGGCTTCGTTCATCAGGGCTACCCAAGCTCGCTAATGCTCGTGCCGTCATAGCTCCGCACGCTGGCTATCGATACTCGGGACATTGCGCAGCTTACGCTTTTGCTAATATTGATCCGCAACGTGTGTGAGTTTCTTCATCCCTCGTTGCAACTTTCATAGATTTACATCCCCGAGCATGATAGGTCTCTCCAAGCAATTGACAGTAATGCTGCAACTCATTGTTTGCCAGAGTCATGGTCTTTAACTCATATGGGTGTGTATCGTGGAAGGACTTCTCAGACAGCGGGTATTTCTTCTAGGGCCTTCTCATCATCACTTCACAAGGAAGTGCTGCTTGTCAAAAGTTTCCGTTTACAAGACCCCACTCGGAGACCTTCCAATCGACAATGAAGGTAGTTCACTTTGAACAATCTTTCACATTCTGCGCCGCCATGACACTCTAGGTTGGATTTATCATAGAAAACTAGGCAGTGATAGGCTGATTCGGGTGCATATTTAGTGCGGCGTCTTTATCTTTGAAAAGTCTCAATTCATGTTGCGTTTGGAAGTTTTATGTTTGAATGTACTGCTATAACTGTACTTACACAAATAATTTTTACAGTTTACGAAGAACTTCGAGCAAGCGGCAGGTTCGAGGATATGGACGTTAGTGTTGATGAAGCGGAGCACAGCATGGAGATGCATTTGCCTTACATCGCCAAGGTCTTCCAGGGGTATTTGCACCAACGATTCGCTTACGCTACGTTTTCTATTCCATGATGATGTTGTCAGTTATTCTATGCAAGTAAATGTGAGTAGAGGCTATTAACACAATGATGATATTTCCTTGTGGGCATAATTTTCAGGACTTCTGTGAAAATCGTGCCGATCATGGTAGGTGCCACCACACCTGCTACTGAAGCTACTTATGGACGGCTATTGGCCAAGTACATTGACGATCCGGCCAACTTCTTTTCGATATCTTCAGATTTCTGCCATTGGGGATCACGGTGAGTCTTTGTTACCTCACTTGATTCCTCTGAAATAGAAATCAGATGCAGACCTCATTTTTTTGGTTATTTGGTTGGGTGTTATTTTGATGCCAAACCATGTTGCGTGTGTATGATTGTTGGAATCTAGGGTTCAACTTAACGAGTTTGAGTCTTGCTTGTTGAAGAGGCTTCAGTGCCATGAGGTAAAGTTTCTCACAAGGACTCTAAGGTTGTGATATAGGTTTGGGTACCAGTATTATGAGAAGAAACGGGGTCCCATTTACAAGTCCATTGAAGCCCTGGACAAGTGTGGCATGGATATTATTGAAACTGGCGATCCAGATGCCTTTCAGGAGTATCTGAGCGAGTTCGAGAACACAATTTGTGGGCGGCATCCCATCGGAGTTTTTCTCCATGTCAGCATTTCCCTTCACAAAAACGATTCCCTTGATTTGCTTTATTCTTTTTCAGTTATATATACTCCATATAGACAGTTAAGCTGTTTGTATGTTTATCCTAATCATAGGATAACCGTTCAACAAACTCATTTCCTGCCGGTGTAGATCTCTTTCCAGTAGCATTTTCTTTATTTGAATTTTGATCTTTTCCGTCTCCTTACAGATGCTGAAGCATTGTTCAACTCGGACGCGTATCAAGTTTTTGCAATACGAGCAATCAAGTCAGTGTAAAAGCATGCGTGACAGCAGTGTCAGCTACGCATCTGCCGTAGTTACAGCATTGACATAAATGCCTCACATGTTTAGGAAGGGCCTTGGCTTTCATAATGCCCCTTCCAGCAACTTGATCGCCATTGCAACTCCCTGTAGCACGCAGAGAACTGCTGGGCTCCCATTTGGTGCACGCATCAACAAAACTCGTTAACAATGTGAGGTTGTCCATCTGAAATCTGACAGGTACGTCCATCACGGATGGTGGGGCTGTCTGTTTTCGTCGTCCATGTCCATTGTTTAGAGTGCTCATTTATAGTTGCTGTCAAGTTACTCGGCAAGTGGTGCACTCTTTTGTCCCATAGAAGTTTCTTAACCTTACCTTGCACTCCAACTCTTGTCACCATAACCTGCTCTAACTAGCTATTTAGAGCAAGAGTGCTATTACACAATATGCAAGAGTTTATTCAGAGAAGTTTTAAGACGTGCAAATAAATTTCTTGTGCGATGCCTTACAAATGTGAATCTCGGAAATCAAGCATATCCCTATTGTCATATGGGTTTGAATTTTCACTTTTGTATATTAATTCTTTTTCCCACTGAGACACACATCTGGGACGCTGCCTTTACATAATACATTTATACATTTGATTATGGAACCAACATCTATGTCCTCTGATTGCAGCATCCGCATCAAGTTGTCACACTCTGACGTATATCAAGAAATCATATCAACCTTTTTCACAATCTTTCATGTAACTGAATGCTTTACTACGTTTTATAAAAACTTCTCGTCTTTTCCAGCATCAGATTTTTCCAGGTAGCCGAAGTACTGTATTTGTAATAATAAATAAAATCTACTAATTTCAGCTTTTAAAAGTTTTGCAAAGGAGAATTTTTTGCACGAAGTTATCGTTTTCCATAAGAAAACTTCATTTAATTGACATGTAATCAAAACGATATGATATTTTGAACATTATTATATCATTTAATTTTATCCAAGCAGACATAACTATTAATGTGAATCTTATTGATTAGAATCTTCTATGACTACTCAAAATTCATAATATGTTGACATTGAAGGTAATAGATTTCACGACCAAACCAAATTTCAAGAACAATCCATTTCAAACCTTCATTACTCAAAACTGTCAATTGCACTAACAATTCACACGAGAAGCAACCAAACCCTGTGAATGTTCATGGGTGTAGCACGCATCTATTCAGCCAAGGCTTACTTTGTTACGTTACTTATTTCATTGATATTGGTACAAAGTCATGGGTCCTAAAATATAATAACTGGCAGATTATTGCCATTGAATGATATAAACAATTCCTACGATTCCTACACTGAATATGGTACACCAAGGTTCCGCCTCAATAGTTTGTCGATTCCACCAACACCTAGCCTTTAGACTTGAGCAGATGGAGAGAGAAATGACAGAAAAAAGGGTACCAAGATTTTAGCCGATTCATTCACAAACAATTTAGATCTAAAGTTAGTTGATTACAGCAACCACGCGTTCTCAAGCTGTTCAATGAGTGAAGGCCCAAAACACTTGGCCTTCGTCAGACAGTATCGGGTGCAGATCCCAGCAGACGATGGCACACTTGTGGTCTTCAAGAGATAGCAAGCATTTTCTCGCGCGCCTCTGGCTTGTACAAGTACTCCCCACACGATGGTCTCTGCACCGTCGGCGAGTAGGGGGCATGCCGTCTCCTCATTGAAGACCCGTGCAAGACAATAAGGGGCCGATAGTCCCGAATCCAGCTTTTGCACAAGGATGACACCATCTGGGTTATGCGTGGACAAAGACTTTCGAACAGACTGCCAGTGGTTTGGATTCTGCAAAAGGTCTTGGGAGACCTTCTGTCGCTGTGATCTCCCAAACCGGCCCTTGGAATTGTAGACATACTGCAAGAAGGGCGCCTCCTGGATGTTTTTAACAATCTGCACATAAGACAACTCCACATGAGTCCAATTCCATTTTTGATGAAGATGATAACTGTGTCATAGAACATATAAGCACACCACGATATTTAGGATCATACTACAGCACATCGGTTACATAAAAGCAGCAGTTCAGAAACCAGAGCAGAGAGAGAAGCACGCACCTCATCTACAGAGTCTTCAACCCAGCGTTCCACGTTTATGTCTCGGTCTACAGGGCAACTGAGGGCATAGGGCAGGTCAAACCACTGATGGGAGTGGCTTCCTCGAGAATCAGTGGCAGCCTCCAAGGAACTCCTTACTGCTCTACTGACCACATACGGCCTTCTTGTTGGTACAGCCTTACTGAGGCTACGATCGCGCTTCCCTGACATGAAGTCCTGCCTAGATGCATCGCTCGTCCTGAAGAAAAATCACACGCCCCAACAATCAGCCGACCTCACAAGTATGCCTGCATTTTGTGCTCTCTCAACCTTACGCTCAATCGGTGATCACAGTAACGAATTCAAACTATCCCAATCTTCGAAAACTCTCCCCTCTACAACACCTCCTTTAAATCAAAAGCCTGATCCTAAAATCCACTGTTCCAACAACAATGCCAATCCCACACCAATACAGCAAAAAAAAAAACAAAAAAAACTTCCACTTTCGATTTACAACCCAGACAACACCACACACCAACAAAAGCATGAACACGTAATAAAACAATAATACTAACAATAAAACACGTGATTCCCGAACAGCAATCCACAACTACGACCCACAATAAGAACCACCACAAACTCTACCAACATCACCACCTTTCACCCCAAAATACCAACCCACCACAACACAATCAACAAGGAGAGAAGCCGAGACAGGGAATAGCGCAGTTACCATGGGTGGTGACAGCAGGCAGCACAGGCGTTGTGCACAAGCGTAGACATCATAGCCACTACCGATCGAATCGCGGTCGCGAGCAGGCGCGCAAATGGAAGAGCAGAGACCCGGCAGGAACCCAATAGGAAAGGAGAATGTATTAATGCCGCGGGGAGGTGAGAGTAGTGCTTGGCTAGGCTTGCAGCAGCAGCAGCAGCAGCAACAGGTCCGCGCCCTGGCTGTCAGAGCTCGGTCCCTCTCCGTCGCGTGGAGTGCAATTGGCGCCTCCGCTGTCGCGTTTCCGCCTCGCTTGAAAGCGTGTTCTTAGTGTGGCGGGCGCAGACAGGACTGGTCGCGCATTGGCGCTACTCTTGTCACATCCGACGTGGCAGACACGTCGGATTAATGGCGCTCCGTGACCGCACTCCCACGAGGATCTCCGGTGTGAATCCCGAGGACCCAAGCTGAGTAATCGGATTCAAACCTCAAAAACCCCCCCCCCTCCCCCCTCAATCTGCATTATATATTTATTTATTTATTGGGTGTTGTGTGTTCACTAGATAGAAGTTGTCACCCTTCGACACGAATTTCACTCGTCAATCTTTGTGTGTCAATTTTTTCATCTTTTACGATGGTGGGTCCAGGGCAACACCTTGTCGCAATTATGGTGAATGTGGTGATTCGATTTGATGAAAGGAGTCCCTACAGCACACTGAGATACATGTCACTATTTTCTTGTGGTGTTTTATTTTTAAAAGAATAAGAAAAAAGGAAACACACCCTTATTAAGCTAACCAATGTTCGTTCATTTGGCACCTATGCTTGCTTGATGCCATTGCAAAGCTTTTACGCTTTGCTTCAAAACATGCCACAATTTTTGTATTGTTAACATGTTATGGATTTTAATCTTGCTGTAATATTAATGCTTGTACAAAATGTATGATTATCAAATAATAATCATATTTGAGTGTTGAAGTAAAGAAGTGTTTACATAGCTCATTGTGAATTGCAAAACATTTGTTTGCATATTCAAGGTAGTAGCATGTTAATTAGTTTGCATAAAAATATGTAAAACATATTACTGTGTCAACTATTTAGAGTTAAGATTGTGGTTGTTTTTTTTCTTTTTTTACAAACCTGATGTCAATATAATCAAAAAATGAACTTACAAAACTTATTTGAGATTTATGAAATGATCAACTTATATAAACTTTTAAATGGAGTTAGTTCAACATGATTTCTTTATTATTTTATCACAACTAACAATTTTGGAACTATACAACTCATGTTCTTTATTGGGACAATAAATAATATAAGAAATTGGATGAGGATCCTTTAACAAACATTATACAACCAATCTTCACATTTGAAGGCTTTCAATTCACTGTCAAAGTAATACATTTAGGAAAAAGAAAAAACCATAAAAATATCAAAATTATAAAACTAATTTACACACAAGTGCAAAAAACTTGTTTTGACCTTCTAGTCTTTAGATGGCATTTATTGATTATAAAACAAAATAAAGTAAATACATGATCCAAACTTCAATATTAGGAAAAAAATATTCAATTCCAATAAAAATAATAATAGAATAATATTCTAAATAAAAAAAATGATTCACTCACTCAATATAGAGATTAATTTTGGACAAAGAAGAAGGCCAAATCAATATAGATGATATGACATAAATTCATTATAGCAAATACAAGAGGATCCAAATTCATCTAAGGATCTGTTGTGTATGCCAATTGTATTTTCCACAATTATTAAAAATCACACTACAAATATTCTAAAAATGCAAACAAACAGGAAGAATATGGAACTAGGCAACCTTGCTTGCACTTAAATTAATTTTAGGATACCAGATTTGGAGGCTATAAAATAAATAAATAAATAACAAACAAACAAACAAACAAACAAACAAAAACAAGTAAAAAGGCTAATTTATGACACAATTAGCTTATAAATAAAAAAAACGATTTAATATTATTTGGCCTTTGCAAAACAACCAATATATATATATATATATATATATATACATACACAAGAAGAAACTTATTTAGCAACCTAAATGATTGAATAACAGTTGAAATAACCTAAAATCACTGATATTTGTATATAATAGAGATGTTTTGTGATAAAAATCTGCTATAAGTAAGTTACCAATTAGTATTGCAATCTTTAAAAGTTGTACAATACTTTTTTTTTTGTTAAGAATGAAGTTTATTTTTTTTAATAATTCAAACCTTCTCAACAATTTAAATTGATGAATGAACACACATATATAAATAAAGATTATTGAATCAAATTATTGTTGATTTTACATTAATTTATCTTTTAGAAAATGTTGTTGGAAAAATCCAAATTCATATACAATATACATGGAAGATGTTTTAAATAAAAAGAACATAATAAATAAAATTATGCGAGTTTTTGCTTTGTATATATATATATATATATATATATCCATAGGGATTTATTATTATTATTATTATTATTATTATTTGTTACCCTTGTCCAAAGAAAATAAATATACAAAGAAGGTAATTTCATAACTTCAAAAACTTAGTTTGGTATTTCATAATTCTTAATTGTAGCATGTGTACCATCATACCCTAACCAACTTAGATAGCAATGGATCTTAAGTAATCTATACATTTATAATAGAATACATTTTACCAAGCAGGTGATCATTTTTACTCCAATAGATTAAATCAAGCACAAAAGCGCTCTAGACGGGGATTGGGAATAAGGATGGGGGACATGGGGGACATGGGGAAGTATAATAAGATAGAGCTCCGAGATTCTGCAAAATAGAATTATGATGCATAATTTCCCAACGTCTTTGTTTACACAATCCTTCTGAAAGTGCAATTTTTCGACCTTAAATGGAAATTTACAGATTACTTGAATTAACCTACACAAATGATGAAGCACATAACCTTTACAGTACACAAGACCTAAATATTCATTTCAATTTTACACATTAACCCCTCAGTTCTAGGTTGCTCTAGCATGATATTCCCCGGATAAAAGTAGATATTTCCTCTACTTCTTGGGGCTATCAGTTAAGGGTATTTGGGTATTACTGCCATGTATCATTGAACAGTTACACGAAGCTCTCATTTCAGGACAGGATCGTCCAACTGATGCAGTTGAAAAGAAGTAATTCATGAAAAATTCGAAGAAAACAAAGATCATGCGTGTTCATGGGACCTCACGATTCAAATTTGGAAAAGTCAGATCCTACAAAACTCTAAAAATCTTTCAGGAGTGGACATGAAACTGAGACATAAATTACAAAAAGCGATCACAGTGAAAGAAAGTGCCATGCTGATTCAATAAACCTCGACTATCCAAATACTTCGTAACTTTCAACACCGAATATATCAAAAACCTTCAAAATCGTAAGCTCATGAGAAATTACTAGCCATTCGTCGAAGATTGTTGAGATCCAGCAAACAAGTTCTCACGTTCATTACAATGTGCATAGTCAATATACATGATTCTCAAGCTTCAAGAAACTGTGGCACAGTCCGAAGACAAAATTTGCACCTGAGCCACAGTGCCAAGGTTTAGCTACTCAGTACTACTTTCAAAAGTGCAGAACGAACGACGACAGCCAGGTTCTGCTACAGGATTTCCGAGACAATGCGCAACAGCAAAACCCTATCCGACCTTCCGCATGAGCAAATAGACGCGCTGGTCGAGCACCAAACTATTCAAATTGTTAGGGTCTCCCTTAAGGCACATCAACAGCCCACCGAATGAGACGTAAGTTTCGACCTTGGGAGGGCCCTTGGATTCCGTGTCCGCGTACTTGTAAACCTTGCCATACATCACGTATTCGTATTTGTCAGCCAGTGACTTGCGGTTGCTCTGATCGAACGTGCCATCATCCATGGTACCGTCCAAGCTGAGCGTAGACGCGAGGGCCAGTGTAAATTTTTCGCCCTTGTGCAGAGGGTAGATGTCGATATTCACGTCCAACAGCACATCCATGTCGAACTGCTCACTGTGCGCCACTATCCGCGACACTTTGTCGAACTTCTTCCCATCGGGGTCCAGCTGCGAGATGGTAAAAATGTCCTCGAACAGCAATGTGTCCCCCATCGCAAAAACAAAACACCGGCTGCTATTCACCTGAAAAAAATCAACACAGAGAAAACAACCCAAGCTTGCGATGCTACTTTGCCCCCGGGTCGCAACCCTTGGGGAGAGCCCTAAACCCTAATAGCTCAGCTTAGCAAAGTTAGGAGCAAGGTTAGGACTAGGGAGTCGAATCCTTGCAGAATTGTGTCCCAGAAACCTCCTTGTTCAATCGACTGGCTACGCCATCGTGGGCCGTCGGATCGCAGCTGCGGCTCAGATGCAATCTCGACCGCTGATCGGATTTCTGGGAACGTAGGGGAACCAGGAGGCGGGCAGGTTGGAGGTTTGGAGATGGATCCACATTCCGCATTGGGTGCTGAAGTTTGTTCATGGGCTGCCTCTCAATCCCACCTCTCAACCATCGCTCTTGTTTCAAACTCAGTGAAACCCGATTTACCAGTTATTTAATCTTTACAAATTTCATTTAATGTTATCATGACTATTTTTTTATTTTTTTATAATTATAATATTTAATTAAAATAGCATTACAAATAGTTGCAATTGAATTACTGCTGAAAAATGTAAGATCAAATTTGTATTAAACATTAAAATTTGGAAAATGATCTAAGTTACAAACTTGTTTTGTAGAATTATAGGAAAATTTTATAACATTAAAGATAATAAAATTAAAATAATATGATTATATATATACATATATATTACTTAAATAATCTCAAAAGAAATAAATAAATAGTACAATTGAAGAAAAAATAAGATTTTATGTTTGCATATACGTATAATATAAATAAAAGAAGTTTCTAAATTGCATTTGATAGAATTGTTTTCACGGTCTCTTTTATGTTATTATTTTTATGATTACTAGGGTTTCACTGAGTTTGAAACAAGAGCGACATGTAGTGACGAGGGAGCAGCAGGGAAGCTTCTAGACGGTCCCGGGAACGGCTTCAAGTCTGGTCTTGAAGCATTGTACTTGAGAGACTAAGTGGTCTTCGCTTGAGCCCATGACGAATGAATTCGGATGATTAACATCCTTCGCTCTTTTTTCCGTGTGTGTTTTCATTTAGACCCACCATTAAGGCTAATTTTGGGACTTACGAACACAAATGTGGTATTATTTATTAGCATGCGTTATGTATATGTATGTATGTATGTATGTATGTATGTATGTATGTATACATATACATATACATATATGAATGTGTTTCAACATTAACTTGTAACATTTTTAACATGCGGATAGACATTTTCAAAAGATGTTTATCAAAAAATGTTGTAAGTTTTTCATGTACAAATAGTTAAGTATAACAAAGTGACAATCATAATGAGCCCCATGTATTTATGAAAGAATTGGAATATAATTCTAACGGATGTTTATCCATTAAAATGTAATTTTCTTAATAAAAACTGAATTTATACAAATTTGGGGTATGGTCAAAACATGGAATTTTTTGTGCTGGTTTTAAACCTTCAAAATATTGCCTTCGGAGAAATCAATTGCTTACTTTCTGACGGGTTAATTTTAAAATGAATAATAGCAATGCACAGCAATTTGTTGTGAATAACCTGTTCATTCAGAAACAACATTGCTACTGATAATGAGAATTCGCCCAAAATGACGTACACGGAGCACTGTGAGTTGAACGATGCGAAATGAGCAATCCATGCTTTATAGGAGCCTAATTACAACTGATGAAACTACGAGACTAGTTGCTTCCTTCTTGGTGCACAAGCCGGTGCATATTACACGAGAAGCACTATGGTTCTAACACTTGAACGTCAGTGGGGCAATTTGAGTCGGAAATCTGTTCCTCCGCTGCCTCATCAACTGCAGATTTGTGAGCAACCACGCCGTCCTCCAATACTGTACCTACATGCCCATTGTCAATGTGATTGTCATTGCCGTTCGCATTCGCGTGTTGAATTCCTCCATTGGCAGCTTCCCCAGACGACCCTGAAGATGGTAGGTTTTGCCGCAAAGAATCTAGGTCGAAGGAACCCATTTGATTCTCATTTCTAATGTCCTTCGAGTATGAATACGTAGACACTAGCTTTCGAACTCCTTCCAGCACTATATTTGTCTGAATCAGTACAGAGCCCCCTGAGTAGCACTTGCCAAAGCAGAGAGTGCAATATGGGCAAACCACCTGAACAAGAAATGACATGTTAGTACTTCTGTAACTACGAAAAAAATACACATTGTAGCTGATGGTTATTGAGAGAATTTAAAAACGATGCTTATTCAGGGAAGTACATGAGATAGGAAGGAAATTGCCAGAACCCCCGAGGACATGCCTAAATAGAAGCACATTGACACCCCTTACGCACTTATTGGATTACTGATGGTAGGGCTGAATACAGTACCTCTATAAAGGCTCGGCACATAGTCAGAAACAATGTTTTCTCACTGGCCTTCACGATGCGGGTTGCATTGTAACGTAAGAGAGAGTTAGACACGCTCTGCAGAGCACATTGGAGCTCCAAAGCCAAAGTGGCTTTCAAATTGATTGGAGCGCAATGCCTCAATTCATTCAGTGCAGCTAAAACACCTGTATGACCCAAACAGAAGACATTAGTGCCAACCACGTACCAAGTACCTGATACCGGAGATTCAGAGTCAGGTGGAGTCGGTTTTCAGTATATCACAATGATCAAAGGTGACGTGAAACTTAGAGCTCCAAAAAAAACTTCAAAGTGCTAGATGAAATGTCAGGACATCAAATAGAGCATCAATCTTGACTAAAATCAGATGCCAACCCATGCAATAGTAATGGGCAAACGTACCATTGACAAAAGCAGCTAGTGGAGGATGCTCCATTATTGAATAGGGAGGAGCCACATCATCGGGAGAATGATCCAGACTACTCGCTCTTCCGAGCGTCACACGAGGAAGGGGAACCCAACGATGCGAATCTAGAACATGCTGTTGAAGAGGTCAATTCCAAGTGAGAGAACACAACTTAAAATCGATAGCTACGCATCTAAGTGCATTTCAAAAGCTTTCGAGATCCTGGTAAATTAAAATAGCATCACTACGCAGCATACTCTTTGCTCTAAGAAGCTCCTTAGTACAACAAAGAAATGCAAGAAACTTGTTAATCTAAAAGAAAAAAATAAACAGTGAAAAACAGTATCCTCCGAGAACTAACTATTCCTAATCTGTGAACCCAAGCAAGAAGTTTATGTACAGTGATAAATTCTTGGAACCATGCAGATATAGTAAGGGACGATAATTTAACACAGAAGCTGTTACTAGATAACCATAACTTCGTCGTGTAAATGAGAAGAGAAGGCCTAATGCACCTGAAAATTATCCACTGTGACAGACATGTTCCGCACGAATAAGTTGTGAACAGAGCTGCACACCAAAAGCCGGCAGCTACAGATTAGTCTTGCACAATGCAGAACCTGACAAGGGGACTGACCAAAAATTAGAAAGCCCATGTGGTGCAGTTCCAGAACACTCTATATGGTGTTAGAAAATCCATAAACTTGGAAACTACGTGAAATGTCGGACACAACGGTAGTATGTACAAAAGGGCTTGGTTTATTTACCTCTCAAACAGTGGAGGAAGCAGGCCTCTGAAGTCGAGCCCTACGCGCCCGAGGCTCATCCCACAGTACTAAAACGACCAGAATACACACAGTAAGCTTGAATACCCTGCTTGGTTAATTTCTTGACTGTGCTGAAAGAGATGACGGAGAGGCTGATCTAATCAATAACAAAAACTTGCTTTCTCCTATGGATTTTCAGATTAATTTGACAAATATATGGAAGTCATCAGAAAAATAGCAAATCTCACCATACACTGATCTAAGATAATAGCCAAATTTGGGCCCTCATTGATTTGAGGAAGGACATCACGAAGCACATTGAGGTGTGACGATATACGATGCATTGCCCAACTGTACAGAAGGCCTCCATCAGTGTTTTCTTCATGACCAGAAGTGTCGTCAGAAAAAATAGCGCGATACTGCATGACTACATCAAACAAGTGCACGCGATGACAATCCGCCATTCTCTTCAAATACTCATACGGGTTGCTTTGGTCTAGATCATCGATTATACCCACCAGCCAAGCTTCTCTGCACCTCAGAAACTGTTGCATGAAAGTAATCATGTCTTAACCAAAGAGCAGTCATTTGAACACAAATGTTCGCATCCTTAAACACGACATGTTCATGAACATGAAATGCTATGACGCTCTGGCATTTGATTCACACATTAACAGACTTAAATTAGAAAATATGTAAGCAGGGTAGAAGGTATACCTGGAGTCGAATTTCATGCTCATTAAACACAGCCAATCGCCGCAAATAACCAATCACTCTCAGGCATTCTGGCAACTGCACACAGTGGTGAGAAAACATACCCAAACGTTAGGTATGTCAATAAATTGGGATGCCCCTGGATGACAAACCATTGCCAGCTAGCTCAATTTACAGTGCTCGTCCACGTATCGTGTTCCCATCACGTGTATGCTGAATGGTAGGTGACCTCACCGGAATGTTCGATCGCAGTCGTTGTAGAATCTGGGCAAGTAATGTTTGAGTTGTCTGCCTCACGTCTGCATCTAACGATTGGATCACAGGAAGTCTATGTCCAACCCAAAAGAGTAATGAATTTAGTTATCACGAAATATAAGTATGTTTTTGAAAACAAGCGTAGGTGAAAAGAAGAGTTACCTTGAATGCATCGTAGCCAATTTCGTGACAAAAGCTTCGAGATCTAGAGCTTCGTCATAATTGCCGTTTCGCACACATCTGCATAAAAAACATCCGAATTGATCAAAACTCTAAGCCAACGCAAGCAATCAAACAATTGACTTTTAACATACTGTGAAAACTAGCGAAACTAATCAAAACCTAATGAAGTGCGATGGTCACCAGAAAGAAAACTTCCACTATTTTTTATATCTGCAGTTGCTCTGTTGCACACAAATAGGCTCACGTGTCCATAAGTTGTGGTATCTCCAGCAAATCCAGAAGCGAACTATGGTTAGCCAGCAGAGTTCGATTCAGCTGTCGCTTCTCTAAAATCTTCTGTGCATCGTCCATGAAGTCATTGCAGCCGATGATGAGATTCGGAATTTCTGCAATCTTGGTACACACAAATATGAAACTTCAGCTATTGAATGGAATGCAATTGTGAATTTTAAGAAACAGAGCGCAAGCAATTTTGCAAAACCGGTAGGAACATGTGCAATGAAATTTTAAACCTCCATTGCTCCATTGTAAACACCTGTGCGTAGGGTAGAGTGTTTTTGAAAACGTTTGAGTCAGTAAGTATGAGATACAACTCTGACTGTGACATAAGTTTGCATTATTGGAGCCATAAGTTTGCATTACTGAACATAGACAATTCACTGTGGGTCAAGATTTACAAAAGCCCAAGGGTTAAGTGCCAAACATACCCGACAACTCCAAAGTGAAGAATTTAAATGCATTTTCAAGGAAAAGATAGAACATCAAAATACCAATTATAAATGCAGAGTAAGATACTGAACACCGTACTTCAACGACATTTCAAACTTACCAAAGTCTTCAAATGCCCATCCACCGATGTAATCTCATGCGTTATATTCTGAACAGCATCTGCCGCAGTAATAAATGCTCTGTAGTGGCCAACTGCAACTTCTTGCATCTGCCGTCGGATTCGATCTCCATCTACTCTTAAAAGCTCAGGTTCCTGCGTATTTGCACCATTTAAAGACCTTGAAATTTCACAGCAACGATTCACTCCTTGAAAGCACAGCAATAATCTGATTCTGTGAAGAAACTTAGCAGCAACTAAATCTACTCAACTTCGTACAGAAATAATTATAGCCTAAAAAGAATAGGACAATAAAATTTAAGCTCTACAAATTGCAAAGATGGTGTTCAAGTCAGCGCTAAAGAATCGTAAGTTGAGGTAAACTTCAAATCACTACTTGCTGTCGAATAGAACAGAAGGTGATTGTTATCCCACACAGTGATTAGTTTCATTTCAATGATGACACTTTCCAGAAATTATCAAGAGTTCCTTACACAACAAAAACATCGATCTCAGGGTTATAGTTGCCACATCATCAGTTTGATTCAAGGATCGCTTTGCTAGCAGAGAGGTATGAGATCTATCACCAGCAATTTTATTCCGCTACTTTATAGAACAGCCTTAGGGCGACGGACTTGATCAACAATTCAGACTGCTGGGTTGATCGGGTACACGATCGAATGCTGAACGTTGCCACGGTGACACACCTTGTGCAGTCGTTCCAAGTTAAACGAAAGAAGCTCGGAAATGTAGGCTTGCTGCGTTGCATTGGATATTTGCAATGGCAGCGGACCAGCCACATTAGCATCGTGAAGGCCGACATCGAAGGGTTGCATAACATCTGCCATGGTTTTCGCCGCTCCTCCGCACCCTCGCGGACAGGAATAAGCAAAATTAATGCGAAACTCTGACCGTCTCCAACTCGTCCTCTTTCCCCTGCTACTACTCACACACTGCTCAAGTTGGAAACCTACAACTACCTGCACTTGCCCAAGCCCTAAGAAAACACGCAACAAAAACTTCGGGAAGCGAGAAAGATGAATCAGATCCCCGTCTCCAAATGCACTATCGGGACATGCCCTTGAAGCTGATGACAAAGCACGATCTGCCCCCTCACAGCTACAATTTCCTCGTCCCCCATGTGTCCGAAAACACCACTTCGACCTCCGTGCGCACCGAACTCCACATGTGGTACCCTATTCCGTGAGTTCCATCACCGTGGGGGTCGTTGTCCCTAACGGTAATCACATTGTTAATCATTCAAAATGTTTACGTCGTAGATTTATTTCTGTGAGGAATGTTATCAAATTACAATAAGCTTATTGTATAATACTGAAGAAAAAAAATGTACTGAGTGGACCATTTGCTGGGTTTATTGATTTATTCATTTTTACTATATATAAATATAAACAGATAAAATCAATAAGTATGTTATGAAATGATTTTAAGGTTTGAAGATATGATTGTTGTTGGGGATTACCTCTATATACTAATTCATAGTCAAAATGATGATTTGGAGATTTTTGTAATTTTAATTTTACATGCTTGTAAGAGAGTAATTATTTAGAAAATCAATGGTGAGTTAAATATTTTCTTAGTACTTGATAACTTCTTAAAGCTGAAAAAAAAAAAAAAAAAAAATAGTGGTTGAAATGCATATGTATAAATGATTTTTCAATTCAATGAATACAAAAAAAAACAAAAAAAACAAAAAAAACAAAGAAACAAAAATCCAATTTACAAAAAAAACTACCATGTATTATGTACCTTTGAATAATGAAAACCATTGTATTTTAAGACCTTTGTTAGAAATACATACCATAAATGAATGTTTTAAAGATTAGAATAAATTTTTAAATAGTTTTTTCTTGATTTCTAATTGAGTTTTAATACATGATTCATTTTGAAAATATGATAAAAATTTGTATTTCAAAAACTTTAAAATAATAAGTATTTGATATAATTTAAATTATTTATAAATATGCATATTTTTTATTTTACATTTATATGTATATATATATATATATATATATCCATTTTATTAAAACTATTGACTGCCTCTTTTTTATCCAATTTATGATGTCTACTTTATTTATGATATTTGTTTGCATCTATGTTTGTTATTCAATTGATGATATTTGTTGATGTCTTGATTACTTATTATGTTCATATTCTTCTTATTTCTCTCATTCACTCTTACAAACAAATCTAAGCCATGAAAAAATTGAAGGAAATAAATAAATAAATAAATTGTTGATGTATTGCAATGCCCTAGTTTTATCAAAGTAATGAAGCAGAAGAGAACAAATATCTACATAATTATAAAGCTCAGCGGTTGGTGCATGCATATAGACCTTACAAAGAACTTAAGTAATTGCAAAATAATGAAGCTCATTAAAGACTTTGGCAAAGATTCATTCTTGAAATAAAGAAAAGAGGTCAATAACATTACATGCTTTGTAAGATAAGTAGAATCAGAGTTGAATTTTTTTCTATTCTAGATGTTTGTCACTTTTTAGGTACAATAAACAAACATTAAGCCTTTTTTAAAGTAAATATGTTGTACTTTGAATGCAAACCCAAGAAATAACTATATAAGAAGTGTAATGTATATTGTTAAAAAAAAAATGAAATTGGCCATGTTATCATCTCTATTTTTATTTTTTTAGAATTTTTTTTTATCAACAATGAACCACATATTAATAACATCCTCTTCTACAATAGTATTTTTATTTGTACATTGTTGAAAGCAAAATGGTATCTAAATCTAACTAACATGCATCAATGAAATAAGACTAGAGTATCTCAAAAACCTAAGTTCTTTTTATTCTATAGCAACATAAAATCTCATCATAAAATAAGACAAAACAGACCAAAACAAAACTGAATGGAATGACACAAGATAGGACATGAAAGACAATTGTGCAAATGGAAATAGAACAGAACAAAATTGAACAAAAATATGCAAAACCAAACTTTACTAAGAAAAAGGGTTTGAAGCCATACTTCACCATATGTCCTAAAAGGCCTTAGCCAATCCTACTTATACCTTATCCTACCACCCTGGACTTTCTAAAATATTCTTAGGTCATAGGCCCTACCTAGATAATTATCTTAAACTCCTTTTTAGAAGGTTCTATAGTAGGCCCTATCTAAATAACCACCCTATATTCTTCTAGAATGTTCCATGGTGGATCCTATCTTGTCCACTAACCTAACCCCAATTCTAGAAACTTCCATGGTTCTAACTATCTATATAATTATCTTTTCTATATCTTATTATAGTAAAGGTGTTTATACATTTTATATTCAAGGTACAATTTATTCATTTCATGAGAGGTTTATAACTTACTTAAAATCAATATTTTAAATTAAATCAAATATAGTTTTATGACATTACTTTTAAAGCTCAATTTAATTATTATCAAATAATATCTAGATCAAATTTTCTTAAATGATATTTATAATAAATTCTTTTTGTATCAATCTGTTTATGTAATATTTTATGCATGAAATTGTTGAATCCCATAGTAACTATTCTTTTGCCATTTGTATTAAGAGAAATCATAAAAAAAACATGTAGTATTATAACACCCTTTGCATTGATGAAATTGCTGTGATAATTGTTAATAAAGATGTTATTTTTTTAAAAAAAGACTTATCATTTTTTATACTATCATAGGCCCTTTAGTAAGGATCAATGAAATATATGGTGCATGTGATTTATTCATGTATCCCATTATATTTTCTTATAAAAAATATAGTAGGAATTTAAATATATTATATAAAAGAGTGGAAATAATAGAGTCCAAAAATAATAGAGATAAAGTAGAGCATGAAGAATATGAACATAATTGATCCAAAAAAAGAATTTAGTTGAGCACAATAGATTATGCTTTATATTACTTGCACTTTTGTGAGCTTGAGGGTGGTTTTGTTTAGTATTATATAAGACTTTTGTAATAATATGTTGCTCATCAATATTCAAAAATTGATCAAATGCGTCTTTGTTGGCTCCAATTTAATCAACATATAATTTTAACTTAATTTTTACTAAATATTATTTGATCACCTATAAATTAATGGTGATTTAGCAAATATCAAAAGATATATTAATTTATCTTTTTCTTTTAGAAGAAGTAATAGGAGTATATACCAATGCTACTAAGATGCAATGAAAATAATTTAAGTCCATAGCTAGCCAAATCTTTATATTATCTTTACTTATAACTCAAGTTGGTCAATATTTGGAGAAAAATTACTAAAAGAAAAAATATCATCAAACTGTCTTAGCTTGGTTACTTGAGCATTTAAATAGTAATTGATAACTTTAAAAACTTTTTTGATAAAAGATAGAATTCTTAAAAAAAATATTATATATATCTATCTCATTGAATTTAAAAAAGGTGGTATATAACATGCTCATTTTTTCATTGTTCTTCATCATGATGACAACTTGTTAGATTTATTTGATTAAGATATTATTTTTTCAGTTAAAATTTTAAATGTTGAAAGCCAATTCCAACTATATGCTACTATCTTAAAATATATGGTTTATTAGGCATGTCGACATCTCAAATAAGATGTTTCATATGTAATAGATGGTGTTTTATAAAAATATTATTAAAAAAAATGATAAGATTTGCAAAAATGATAATAATTATCCTTCTTATTATAAAAAAAAATAATGACAAAATTATAATTGTAAGAGGCAAAGTTCTAAATAACCAATGAATAATATAATTCTTTACTAGATTTTTGACTATTACATTAATGTTACAATATGCTCTTATCAAAGATATGAGTTTTAAAGAAAAAAAATCTCAATACATTCTTGTATTATTCAAAAAGACTATAAAATCTCTCAAAGTTAGTAATATATTGAATTAGAATGGATATTATCAAAGATAAGAAGACTAAAGAATCTTGAAACAAAGACTAAAGACTATGAAGGTATTGACAAGAATGAAGAAGGCTTCACTCTTGACTCTATATATACTCTTTAACTAGGAGTTATATAATGATATGCTATAGGACTTCCAACACATGTTGACTTTATTAGACACATGATTTAACTTGAAAGGCAAGTTATTCATATGTGGGCCTCATAATTAGCTTGTTCTACAAGTTATTAATACGTGTGATATGTGGCTAACTTATTGTTGAAGTTTTTAGCTTATCAATTAACTAGAAAAATATGTAAAGTCAAAGAAACATCTATGAAGCTTCTAAAAAGCTTTTCTAGAAGATATTATGAAATTAATCTATTATTACTTACTTCTACTTAATCATATAGGTAATTATTAAAATAAATATGTATGTCTGTGACATTCTCTCTTTTTCTAGGGATGAATTCTACAAAGACTAGTCATCATACAATAAAGAAGTTCAAGATGCATCAAATTATGTTTGTTACATATACTAATCTTTATTTTCTGAGGCAAAAGAACCTTTCAACTATTGATAGTATCCTAAGGCTAATAAACAAGATATTTCAATCTATTTTGGTACCACTTTGAACCTAAGACTTTTTCTACCTTGAATTCTTTATCATTATTTATTTCTATAGGATGGGATAGTATTTGTCTTCTTTCCTAAGATATTGTCTTATATGGCTCAAGAAGAGACATGTGGAATAGGAAATGAATCTTTATAGATTCTAACAGATATAATCAATAAGCAACATGATTGATTTATTCACAAATAGGAAAAGGTCTAAATCTACAATAGTCCAACTTGTCACAAAGATGAGTAGTCTTGATATTGCAACAAAGTAATCATACCTTGTCACCTACATTGAATTGTAGTTATTCCTTACAATAGGC
Source organism: Physcomitrium patens (assembly GCF_059467195.1). NCBI lineage: Eukaryota > Viridiplantae > Streptophyta > Bryopsida > Funariales > Funariaceae > Physcomitrium > Physcomitrium patens. The sequence continues at coordinate 9,948,092 of NC_143411.1, forward strand.
ATTCACATTAATCTTTGAGTTTTTTTTTTAGCTTTCTTTAACTATGCCTTTATTGTTGCATGTAGCTTTGACAAAATATTTGTCAAATCTTTTGCCACATGATCATCAATTTTTGAAAAATTAAAAGTATCTAGTTGTGGATAATAACCATAATTGGCAAAAAAAAATATTTTTTGAATAGAAAAATATACCAAATTATTATATGCAAATTTTGCCAATGACAAAAAAAATTTCCAATCATCCTCATAATAATTAATAATATACTTGAAATACTACTCTGAAACTTGATTCATCCATTCCATTTATCCATTAGTTTGAAGTTGAAAAGCTAAAGAGAACTTTATATCCACCTTTAAAACCTTGAAAAGGATTCTTCAAAATCTTGATAAAAATTGAGTCCTCCTAATCAATATAATATCTTTGGATAATCAATAATAGTAATAGATGTTAAAAAAAAATTAGACATTTCTTCATCTATGATAGATTTTTTATATAGTACAAAATATACTATCTTGGTAAAATAATCTATTATTATAAATATAAAATCATACAAATTTAAGACTGAAGGATCCATAATAAAATCCATAGAAATAAAAGACCATAGTTGTTTTGAAATAAGTAATGGCTAATCCATAAGATTGATAATGAAGAATTTTTGATATTGAATAAATATCACATGATTCTATACAATCTTTAACTACCTTATATATTTGAAACTACCAAAAATCTCTTAATATTAGTTCCAAAGTCTTATTATATCCAAAATGTCTAATTGCAAGAAAGTCATAACAAGCTTGAAGAACTTGTAATCATATTTTTTCTTCTAAAATATATAATTATTCCTTAAAATAAAATATATTATTTTAAAACTCAAACTTAAAAGTATTATAAGACTTAAAAGAATTATTCTTGATATCATGAATAAGAAGATCAAAGGACATATTTGATTGAATTTTCTTAACAAAGATTGAATCAATAGTCTTGTTGATTTTATTACTTAAAGATAAAAATATTCTAGCTTTAAAAAAATCATTCTTAACAATGATTCAAAATATGTGCCAATATGAAGTACTTAATATTTTTATAATTTATATATAGTAATTGGAGTCAAGGTTTTTTTTTAGATAATGATGTCATTCTTGAAATGAATCTAGAATTGCAAGAAGCTCTTTGTCAGGGATCTTATAGATAATCTTGGTTGCTAAAAATTTCTTAGAATAAAAAACTATTGGGTAGAGCTTATCACCTGCTCTTATTTGTAACAAAATTATAGTTATAGCAAAGTTTGATGCATTTTTTTTTCTTGAAGAATGCATCGGAAAAATTGACACAATACAAAATTGATGCAAAAATAAATGATGTCTTCAAAGCTTCAAAAGATGCTTCAACTTCTTTTGTCTACTCAAGTTTATTTTTACATGTCAAACGTATAAGAAGAGCTGCAACTTGAATTTTTTTTTTAATGGAGATCTAATAATAATTAATAAATTCTAAAAAAATATTTTAAATCTTTTATTATTCTAAAAATATTTTAATCTATAATAGTTTGGATCTTCTTTAGATCCACTATTAGAACTTTGTTGGAAATCACATATCTTTAAGAAATCAAGTTAAGTAGTATGAAATAAATACTTTTTCATCTTAGCATATAATCCTACATCTCTTAATTTTTATAATATACAAAAAATATGAAGGTCATATTCTTTTATGTTCTTAGAGTAGATTAGAATATTGTCTAAATATGAGATAATAAAATTATTAAGAAACTCAAAAAAAAATAACATTCATAAGATATTGAAAAGTACTTGGTGCATTTGTGAATCCAAAAGGCATGACATTATATTCAAAATATCCATTCTTAGTTTAAAAAATAGTCTTCTATTCATTTCATTCTTTGATACAAACTAGATTGTATATTCTTTGTAGATCTATTATTGTATAGATCTTTGTTTAATTGAATTGATCAAAAAGTCTTGAAATGAGAGCTAAGAAAAATCTATTCTTCATAGTGATCTTGTTAAGTCCTCAATAATCCACGTATATCTATAAAGATCCATCGTTTAACTTTATAAATACGATAGGAGCTCTTATTAAAAAATTTAAATGACATATGAAGTTTTTAGTCAATTTCTCATTATTATATTATTTTAATGTAGCCAATTCATTCTACAATAAGCTATAGATCAGTCCAAATGATAGTTGAGCTCCTTCTTGAAAATCAATTGAACAATCATAAGATTGATGTTTTGAAAAAATAACTCTATTTTTTTTAAAAACATCTTGGAAATCTTGATACTAGTTAGGAATATCACTTGAAGTCTTTTTACTATCAAAAATGGACATGGATATATAGTAAAAGATGATCTTTTTTTTATGACATATATGAAAGCTCTTGCATTTATTAATAAGGATTTAGATATACTAGACTTATATATTCTACTTGATTAATAGGATTTTGAATTAAACTACTAAAAATATTAAGGTTACAAAAAATCTCATCTATTTTAAATTTATATTTTTTTAACCATGATAATCTTAAAATAATCAAATTGAAAAAAAAATCTTATAACATTAGATATTAGTATACTATTATGATCTTTAATTACTACATCTAAAAAAATAGTCTCTTAAATAAAATCTTCAAAAGATAAAAAATGACAATCTATGATTCTACATGTATGGATTTAATTTTCTTGATTAAAGATATTTCTTATTTTTTGAAAAAGTCTTCATATGTAAAATATATTAAGGCTCTTAAATCTAATAATGCAAAGACTTTATGATTTTTAGGTCCTAAACATACATCTATAATAAAACATGGTGAGATATCTGAAGACAAAATAAGGCCTTTATTAGATATTATGTATGATTCCAATTACATGATCTTTATTGTAGCTGAAAAAACTTATTTTTTGATACATTGTCTTTTTTAGCAATTGTGCTTTTTATTTTGTGATTGAATTATTTTTTTGAACAATGTTGAGCAATGTACTTAGCTTCTTCATAATATAAGCACAAATCCTCTTGATGATGTTGAGTCTTTTCTTGCTCTGTGATGAAATTAAAATGTACTATATCAATTTGTATTAGTTTTGGCTTTGATGAATAAGTTTATGAAAAATTGGAAGTTGCCATTATGACTTGACTTATTTCTCTCCAACTAAGCCTTTGTTCTTAATGCCTTTCCAATAATTTATCGTCACAAGCAATGGCTTAAGCAATAAATTATTTCAAAGATTTTGCTTTTGGCATTGCCAATAACAAATCTTTGAAATTATTCTTCAATCCATATCAAAATTAATTGATAAGGGCTTTGTCATTCCAATCCACATTACAAGTGATGTTTTAGAATTTAGCAGCATATATGGTGGCTGACTATGATCTTTATTGTAAAAATAAGAGCTTAATTTTTTCTACTTTTTTTTTATTGCTTTCTTCAAATATAGGTATAAATACTTCTAATAATTAATTCAAATCATAAAGGAGTTGTAAATCTTTTTCCATCAAAGGTACAAACCACAAAAGAATACTTTCAGATAGAAATGTGCCTTTAAATCTAACTTGAGTAAATCCATTAGGATATTGGAAGAGATGCAAGCTTAGATAAAACTTGACTTATTATAGAATTCTTTAAAACTTTGATCTTCTCCCATCAAACTTTTTAGGCATACTAATACTTGTCTCCATCGTACTTGCAAATATAAAACTTTTTGGATTTGGTTGTGAGGTTGATCTACTTGCTTCTTTTAATTGTACAACTTCTTGATATAGATTCTAAACTTCTTTTATAGACATAGGATTAATGTTTCCATGGTTGGTACTAGTGATACATAAAATTTCTATCTTAAGAGTCTTGACAAGTTTGTGGAAATATAAAATAGTTGTAAATCGATTCTCACTTTTGCCAAGTATAGCATCTATGATTTTTTTCCTTTGATTTCAAACTACTTAATAAATCTATAAGTCAAATTAGAGGAAAGTAATCTGCAACCTCTAATATCAAATGATAAGTTCTACAAAGAAGGCTAATCCACTCACTTTAAAAAAAAAAAAAAAAAAAAAATCAATGTTAGAAAATAAAATAGTTTGTTTAAAGGTGGATAATCTATAACCTTAAAAATACAACAATAGAAGTAGAATAATCCACTTACTTTTAAAACAAGTCAAAAATAATGAATTAGTACTCTTGTCAAATTATCAAAAGATATGAATTTTAAAGAAATAAAATCTCAATACACTCTTGTGTTACTCAAAAAGACTAAAAAATCACTCAAAGATGATAATATATCAGATTGATAAAGTCAAGAAGACTAGAAAGTCTTGAAATAAGACTAAGGATTAGAAAGACATTGACAAGAGTGAAGAAGGCTTCACTCTTGCTTCCATATATATTCTTTAACTAAGAGCTACATGGTGATATGCTATAAGATCTCTAACACGTGTTGATTTTACTAGTTACATGTCTTAACTTATAAAGAAAGTTATCTATATGTCGGTCATATAATTAGCTTGTTTCACAAGCTATTAACACATATGATATGTGACTAACTTGTTGACTAAGTTTTTAGCCTTCAAATTAATTATAAATACATATAAAGTCAAAGTAGCATCTATAAAGCTTCTAAGAAGATTCTCTAGAAGATATTATGAAATTAATCTTCTTTTACATACTTCTACTTAATCATATAGATAATTTTTGGAATAAACATGTATATCTATGACACCTCTACAATAATTTTTATAAAATACATTTAGAAATAAGATTACAATGAACCTAGCTCTATAGTTGTTTCATTATTAATTCCTTTACATAAAGATGGAAATGTAGAAGCCTCAAATAAGATTTAGCAATATTTAGATGTTTTCTATGTTTTATCACTAAAAATATATTAGAATTTTTTTAAATTTTAAGCTTCAATATAAAAGCCACAATATTCAATGGTTAAAAGTCTTTCTGTCAAATCTATATATTGTATATTATAAACTTGATGGAAAGTTAGATGATATGCTTGCTAGACAAACATAGATAATATTAACAAAAAAATTATAATATGTGCAAAAAATGATGTAACCAAAAAATATTTTATACAAAAAATTTCAAAATACTATACATAGAAAGAAAAACACTAGTACAAAATAATCTATAGTTGAGCCAAAGTTGTTGGATAAGTATATAGTTGCAATTTGTTTCAAGACAAACGATACTACATGTACTTATTCTTGCTCTATATTTAAGATCTTCATTCTTTTATACATCTCCAAAAATTTCATCATTTATTTTATCTTTCATTTTGAGATGTAGCTAGTGCCTTTAGATATTTGATAGATAATACTAAGTGGCTTTATGCAATGAATGATGTTAAAAAATACAAATGCCAATTACATTCAAATTATTGTTCATCTAAATTTTTCTTTTTAAAAAACCTTCAAATATTAAAAATTTATGAAATACAAATATCTTCCCTATGACCAAAGATTTTTTGTGATTTATATTTACAATGAGGTGTTGTTGCTGCTAATCATTCTATTTCTATTATAAAAAATATGTTGGATATTTAATCATATCTTTTTAAAAATTAAAAATATTTAATTGAGTTTTTAGGTCCATTTAATTTAAATGAGAAGATTGCCAAATAATTCACACTTGCTTAAGGTGGCCAATTGTTTGCCATATGTCATATGACCTTATTGAGATGAACATTATTCTAAATAGAATTTTATTACTAAATAATGAGCAATAAGTTTTGTATAATGTAGTTATTGCTACTAAGAGCAATGAAGTTTGTAATGAAAGATTTTTTTTTTTTTTTAATTTATAGCCTTGGCTATACAAGAAAAACTTTTATCTAGAAGCTTTTGTTGGCCTATTATAAAAAAAAAAATAATAAATTGCTATAGTTGTTGTTTCTTCTAGCATTATAGCATTGCTACTTCGACATGGAAAAATAACTCGTTTAATCTTAATAACTATGCAAATTATAACATTACAAAAAAATCAAAATTAAAAAGATTGATTAAGATTGCTAAAATATTCATATAGAATGAAGCTCCAATAACCAATAAGATGGCCTTTGAAGTTGTAGAAAAGTTGCAATAAGATATAATTATTGTTGATCAATTATTTGGTGAAAATCTTTTTGTATTGGACAAGGAATTTTGACAAATTTTGCTTGTTTTTTTTTTTATTATGGAACAAGAACACAAATTATTAATACAAGCTTAAAGTTTTCTTACTTATGGTTATATGTACAAAAAATATAACTTATAACTAATATATGATTGTGCCAAGCTAATGGACAAAAATAATAATTAAAAATATCTTTTATAGAGTATTTACTTTACATTAGTAATATATATATATATATATATATATATTATTTATCATAATAAAGAAGAAATTATAATCTATATTTCTAAAAAAAATATTATTTGTAAAATTATTGATGAATTTATTCAAAAGGTCTATAACAATATTTTTGACAATGCCAATAATCACATAAAAAATTGCACAATTTTATCTACTATAAACTCATTTATCAATGCGCTTAATCTTCAAATCTTACAAAAAAAATTCAATAAAGAAATAGAATTTTTTCTATATATTCAAAATTCCTTGATAATATTGGCAATCATACAATTTATATTGTTGAGTTTTTCAATAGTCTTTCTATAAATGAATTGTTATTTCATTCACCAAAGTTGAAGGTTGGAATTCCACGTAATTGTGTTATGAAACATGACAAGAAGAATTTGCAATAGAATACAACTTATTGTGGATATCTTTATTCCATGTATCATCATTGCTAAAGTTGTAATTGGTATTAAAGCAAGTAAAAAAGTCTTTATTCTCCAAATAAACTTTGAAACAAGTAATTTCAAACTTCTTTATATATTAAGGCAAAGAGAGTCTATAATTTTTTTTTTTTTTTTTTTTTTTTTTTTTTTCCTGATAATCAACAAATCCCAAGGTCAAACAATCTATTTCTTGGAATTTTATTTGCCAAAACTTATATTCTTTCATGGGCAATTATATATTGCATTTGTTGTGCATTGAATCCAAACATAGCATTACACTACTTTCTAATAACATTAATTCTTTAAATATATTAAAAATATTATTTATAATGAAATATTAAAATATTGATATTTTTATAATTGTATGACAATAAAAATTTTATATTTTTCTTTATTCAATGCAAAGTAAGAGCTCCAATGCTTATATATATATATACAAAACATATAATTTTAAAACCAAAAAATAAGATTAAAAATTTAATTAATATATATATAATTTAAAATATACATGATTCATTACATTATATAGTAATACTTTTATATATTTAAAATAACCACTATAAACAACTAAATTAAAATGGATGTAAATCTTTTGTATTTTAATTTTTTGGAAACAAACATTCATGAATATTAGCATTGAAAATATCCCAAAATTTAAAGTATGCACAAATAAAAATTTATTAAAATTTTTAAAAAATTGATCAAGAATTAATCTTAATCAAAGATGATCTTGGAAACATTTGTCTCAAAATCATATTTGATTCAAAATTTCCACAAAGTACCATATAGCATAAAACCATGAAGATTTTCCCCTATAACCATAGTATTATTAATATTATCATCATCATTTGTAGAAGTTTGAATAATTATCACAAGGAAAAGTTCTCTCCGGCATGACTCCAAGACGGGGAAGGACACCAACTCCATCTTTCTATCTTTATCTGGTTTCTCTCTCTATCTCTTTAGCGTTCGTTCTCCGTTCTCTCTTTCTACCTCCACGTCTCAATCTGGTTCGGGTGCGTGGGGAGTGATGCAGGGAAGAGAAATGCTCCAGCAATGAGAGGTGTTCGTGCTTCATCCCGAGGTCCCGTGTGGCCACGCTCTCAGGGAGGGAGGGTCCGCGGAGAAGGAGGAGGAGCCCACGCCACTCGCCCGCCGTGAGTGACCATCCCTCCTCCTCACCCCCATGGCCGTGGAACAAACACTCCCCTTCGCCATCCCCCACCTCGCATTGCAGCCATCTCGCACTGCACCCCCTCGTCTCTGCTCATGAGGAGGTCAGTTCCCCCCCTCCTCCTTGTTGTTGTTGTTGCTCCTCTCTCTCTCTCTCTCTCTCTCTCTCCCCCTGTTTGTTTGTTTGTTTGTTTTGCTCTTCGTGAGGTTTCGTAGCGTGATGGCCGTGCTGGAGGATCTTCAGCTGAAGTCTGGTCCGTTGATTGCGTGGCACGAGACGGGAGAGATGGACTTTTCGTCCAAGAGGGAGTGAGTGTTGTGAGTTGGTTCTCTTCTCGTGTGAAAGAGTCCGGAGTGACCCTCCGCATCGTTTCTCATTCCGCAATTGGCCATGGTTAGATGTGAATGCATGGATTTTGTATCCTAGGATTTTAGGTTTAGGACCTACGAGGTCTAGAATTGTAAGCTGTTGGCTGCTGCTCGATTAGAATGTGGTTGATTTTTGAAATTGAGTCGCGGAATCCTCCCTGGCTGGAGAAGTTGTGGCTAATCAGAGTTTTTAGATAAGAAAGGTGGACGATCGGTATCGGTGTTTTACAATGGATGTATGAATTGAGCTTTCGTGACAGCAGTGAATTGGATTTATCTCACTAGGGATCACTGCATGACGATTACCTTCTAGCACTGTTGTTAAGTTGGCGCACAGTCATACTCAGGGACAGAATTCTTGACATTCGGTTTAAGTGTAATCGATCTACCGAGGAGTGAGGTGCTCCGAAAGGCTAAGTACTGAGTCTGTCTAGTTGTCCATTTCCTTGTCTGCGTTGAACTGCCGTGTTGGGATGGATTTCTGGATTGGAAGCAGTGCGGTAAATCTCATTTTCTTTACTTGTTTGGCAGTTAATCCATTTGCTCCACGGGGTGATAGAACAGATGGCAACTTCCTTGTCTGTGTCTTGCAAACTCTTTATCACTTCCTACAGGTCTGAAGTTTTTGGACATTGCGGCGATGTGAACCAGGGAAGATCTGCATTGAAAAATGTATCATTATCTAATGCTTGGTTAGGATCAAAGAGATCGCTTCGACAACTCCATGCGCGAAGTTGGCAAAATCAGGAAGGGAAGACAGGACCCCTTCCATGCCAGGCTCTATTCGGAAGGAAAGCTCCCAAGGACGAGAATGAAGCCGATGACGCTGGTGACGCCGATGATGGTTCAAGTGATAACGACTCGGCTAAAGTATCTCTTTCTTTCTAAGATTGATTACCCAACTTTACGTTAACTTTGCAGATGTCCTTGCTGGTACTTGGATTGTCGCACTGTTGTTTGTATTAGATACTACTTTTTGGCGATGATCGTGATTAGCGAGCTTGTTCTTTAAAGTTTACTCAATATCATATGGGTTGTGTCTTTGCTTTACACTGCATACAGCATATTATGCAACAGCCAAAAATCATGGTCAGTTTTAAGTCAAGACATGTCTTTCGTCTTTCTTCATCCATTGGCTTCTACTACAGGCGTGCTGCAATCGTTCATTAATAGATAGCGAAGAATAGAAGTTGTGTTTCACGTGATGTTTTCGTTTCATTTAGGTGAGTTCAGAGGCTTTTCGGCAACAGATGCAACGCATGGTAAACAGTGCCAATGACGACGCTTCTTTTCGAGGAATTGATTTGGCGACACTAATAAGAAAGAAGTACGGGAAATCTTATGATGTGCAATTTGTGAAGAAAGTAAGTTCATTACCTACGTTTTGACAAGTAAAGATTAACTGTTTCATACAGGAAGGCACAATTCTGTTGAGATGTTCTGCCTCTGATTGCAGCAATTCATAACATCTGAGCTCCACTCTGGCTATAATGCAGGAATTTATGGGTCGCCAGCTCTTGGCCATGAATGTGATGTGGAAGTATCGTGAGCAGGTGAAGCGCATTGGATCATCCGCCCCAAATAGCTTTCAATCTAGCATAAGTTTTAAATGTTAAGTTTCATGTTGTTTATCAACTTTCACGAGGAAGGTGTAATTTGAAATCACCGCAGGGTCGTTCCATTGTTGTACTTACTTCTGTTTTTCTCCTCAGCGTTCCTTTCCTTTAACAGAGGAGGAATACCTGCTGCGTTTAGATGATGTTGCCAACAATTTGAGATGCTGGGGAGCTGTCGGTCTCGTCCGCAGTAGTCTTGAGAAGACCAAAGAACGACCCCGTATAGGCAAGGTACTGTATTACTACCTCACCCGAATGAACTTCAGGATTTTATCTTGTAATGGTGAGATTTGATGTACATGAATCTTCTACGCAAATAGTTGCAACGAAGGACGCTCAATACTTAATGCTGGGTAAGAGTTTAAACTGTTGGTAACTCATGTCAAACAAGCAAATAACGTTGTCAAGCTTCATTATGAATGTCGCACGCGGCTTGCAGGCGGTGAGCATTTTCATTGACCTTGACGAATCTGGAGGGAGGGCGAACGAATGGATAAACAGATGAAGTCAAACAAGGCCGTTGCAAATTGCACATGCATTTGTAGATACTTATTCATCACAAATTGTACTTTACATTGATGGACCAAGTTTTGACCGTTGTCCTCGAGGATGCCTATGTTTACTATCTCTATCCAGCTTGTGCACTGGAAGGTGTTGTGGGCAAACTGGACTGTAGAGATAGATTAAAATATTAGCGCCTACTTATTTGGACACGTACTTAAGTGAAAAAAGACGCTCCACTACTCAAATTGGAGGGTGCTTATCTGTATCAGTAAAATTGAACACGTTGATATTATTCAATTTATTATTCTCTGGGCTATTTTTTTAACTTGAAGATGAATAAGCTAGTGAAGATTACGTTTAGTGCATTTGCACAACATAGTTATTTAGTTGTTCAAATTTTTCGGTGTGAATTGACAAAAAATGTGTTTGTGCACTTACGAAGTGAAGAAGTAATTAGATTGTAACAGTAATTTAAAGATGTGGAGAATAATTTATTATCATGTGCTCAATTTCCATTTCTGGTTCATGAAATTTTATAGATAAAGGGATTGTGGACACAGTTATGGTACTAAATTAAGTAAGTCAAATAATAATTTCTTAGCATAATAGCTGCCAAAGATTAACGAGTACTACCCAGACGACAAACTTTCATCACGTTGAAAACATCCTGTATATCATTAGTTTTACAATATGAAATATGGAGCTTTACAATTTTCATTAGTGCTGCCAATCTCTGCCTTTTCTATCGATTGATACTCCATGCGGTCTCGTCTATAAATTTATCATACATTCGTGGATTTCAAATATCTCAATACACCTGAATCAGCCACAGCAAAAACTTGGGTTAATGGTGTACTTTATTTCCAACCAACTTTCTCACAAAGAAGAACATGCATGGCACTTTAACAAACTATCATCGAATTGGAAAAAGCCAACATCCCTCTAGCATATCACTAAAGGCGCATGAGCAGAAAAAAATTGATAACAATATCAAGCTAGAGACTCCAACGACAGATTAACTAATTACTCCTACGCAAACTAAATGAGTATTGCTTGCAAAGTGCATAAGGAAAAGAATCCAACGATAGAGAAAAAGCTTTTTCGAAAAAAACACACACGCGCACACACGTACATACATATATATAATGAATTTGACAATAAATAGATTTATTTTCTCACCTCCAAGGGGAACATGCAAGAAACCTAGGTGAAATTCAGCTCCTTGAAAGAAAAGAAAAGAAAAGAAAAAAAACTGTGATGGCAATAGCCGAAACAGTTCTTTAAAGTTCCTTTCCGTACACCAAGTTGGCTTGGTGCTCAGCGTCTTGAATCGACTCCTCTTTTCATGTTCAACTTTGGTGAGACCTGGAGAAATGCTGTTGCTTGTGAAGTAGTAATTTCACTCCAGGCACTTTGTGGGCAACAGCTCTCCATACCATATTGACAGCATCATAAGGTTTCGTAGGATGCTGATATTCAAAATGCAGAGACACTTCTTTCAACCTCTTCCAAAGCCTCATCCATTCCTTTCTACTAACACTCCTTATCAGATTGATCACAAATTTCTCTTGAACAGCATCTGTTGAGTTGATGAAGATAGAGAATCCAGAATAATCCAATTCATCTTCAAATGGTAGTTCGATTTCGTCACTGATGATGACAGGAACACAATGGCTTGCGATTGCATCAAATAAGCGATTAGAGGAAGGAGTATCACCGGCAATATTGAGACAACACTTGGATCTCCGCATGCCTGTAGTGGCACTATGGATTCCAGCACTACCAGCAGAGCCTTCTTCGAAATGTACTCCTTTTTCATTTTTAAGCATCTCGTAGAGCTGCTGTCGTATGACGCCACCCTAAACAATTGGATGGAATACATTGGGTCAGCAAGAGATCAAAATCGAAAGCACATACAACATCAGTCCTCGTGCACTTTACTACCCTGAAGTATCAAAAGAAGGAAGTGGAGACCATCCATCTGAACGGACGATATTGAGCAGCATAATTGTTAATCCTATTTACCCATGTACTCGCTGCATCAACACCTACCACTCAATACTGCATTAGTCGTCAAGAAATCGGACAGTTGGTGCCAGACTCGCTCTAAAAATTTGCATGCATACGCCTCCAGGGATATAAAACAAACCATACGGTTCTAGAAATAAAATTTAGTCCAAGGGTGTATATATATATAAGCCAGGGAAAGGTGTCAAGCATGATATAAATGTATGTAGGATTGAGAAACCAACCTGCTTTCTGACGATTGTACCCTGGAAAAAAAGAAGAATCTCGCGTTCTTCGAATGGAGTCGAATCGTCAACAAACGAAGGGATTACGTGTTTGTATGGAGCCACGACATCCTTCCTCAAATTGGCTACTTCGGAGGGGTAGCGACCAAAATCTGCTACTATAAATATGGCTTTACTGAAAAAGTTTCTCATCGCATGAAAGCTGTTTGGATGATGAATAACAACGATGTGGTCAGATCCCCCAGAAGCTTGCCATGCTGGCTGCTGCTCCAGAAACTTCAACAGTTTTTCTTGAAGTTTCTGATTCTTATCACCAACTAAGTCAAGCTCTCCGCCCACTTTGTGTTCAGACTTGGTGTACCTGTTGTAGGCCAACGATGCAAAAAAAGGAACAAACATAAGATCTGCCGCTCTCCAATCATTTACTCGGAATGCTGTACAAGCAGACTGCCGTCCAGCCATATTTGACGTGAGTAAGTCGTTCGTAAGCCAGTACTCGGGGCTGTGCTGCTGGTACAGACCCCCGGGATAAGGTGGAATATCTGAAATATTTTTCGGCCAAATTTGTCCGCCAGTGTAAGCCTGCTCTACGAGCATGCTATAATGGAACTCTGGAGGAAGATCGTACATAAAAAGCTTTAGCTTTGCGCTTCTCTCGGTGCATCCGGGAGGTGCCGTTCCACCTCCACCACCAGCATACCCCTCTCGACCAGCACCAACCCCAGCATTGGTATTTTGCTCATTGTCCAAGCCAGACCTCGAGGAACCTAAGTTAGCCTTACCAGAACCTTCATCTTCGTCGTCCACTAATCCAGATCTTTCCCATGCACTTTTGAATGGCCACGAATTCTGGTCGGACAGACTGAGTTGCGGGCGATAATCAATATAGCTTCCTCCGAACAACTTGGTTGAGTATCTCACTGAATTTGTGAACATGAAAGAACCTGAAAGCGCAAATATGGAGAGAAGACAAACGATAGAAATAATAAAATGTCTTGTTGTCAATTCTTCAAATCCGCGCCACAACCGCAAACGAGGAGGGCAGGTCAATTTCACCTCGTTTGAACTCGAAGGAGGAGAGTCATGAACAGGTACAGCGACTTGTTCTACTGCAAATGCCTTACTCAATAAGTTTTCCCTGCTTCCGCTTCCTACCCCTCGCTTCATGATCTTGTCAATCCGGTACGACTGCTCGTCAACTGTGTTCATATTGATAAATATAGGGCTTGTACTACTTCAAACTTTCGAAACAAATGTGTAGGGCAGTTGCAGACCATAAAAGTTTCTTGAAAATACCTCTGCTTCTCAGGGAAGTTTCTCTCCCGCAATCCGCACAAAATACGCAATTTCACTAGAGACTCCACTGCAGAGCAGCTGGTAACCTATTACAGTCTAATTTTATCAACATTTCAGTCTGGTCCGTCGAATAGCTAGAGCGTCACTGTGCGCTCACGCAGTCAGAAGCCGTATTTGTGCAAGAAATCACTACGGCTTAATGATTATAATCACGGGAGATTATCCATTCTGCGAACATGCTACGCAGCTGGACATGATCTTGCGAAGCATTGTACACCTCATAGCTTCGTAAACTTTAAGTCCCACGCTAGGTTTGGCCACGCTACTCCAGAAGATCAATGAACCCTAACCACATTCTCACGCAATCTCAGATCTTTATGATACCGCTGCAGAGTCTTCCAATTGCTCACTCTCCATCCGCATATTACAATGGCACTTTGGATCTGTGTAATACATTCGAACCGAACCAAGACCTGCAAACCACAGAGCCAGGTGAATGCAGTGCTCGAACTCAAACATGTGCACCGAACACCATACTTTCAAATGAAAGCATCCTTGAGCTAGAAGAGGAATTTACTTCTTACGTGAGATCATTGGTTTTCATTCCCGCCGGAGTTAGACAAGAAGCCTATCTAACAACCACCACCACTACCTACACCTGCTCGCTCTTACAATATACACACACATCTCCTCCACAGCCAATGCCACTCACCACATTCTCATCACCAGACGAAGAGAAATCCACCACTGTAACCCTCCCTAAGCAATCCAGAAGCATCAAATCAGAACCTAATCTCCACAACTCGCCTCCTCGGAAAACAACCGCAGCAGTAACCGGATTAACAAAAGTGCTCACAGGCAAAGGATTACGCAAGCAGGCCCACGGAACGGAATAGAAAAAGCAACTCCCAAACAGGTTATAAAATGGCTCTCATTCGTGGGAATGAGCTGCGGAATGGCCGAAAGGGGGCGATGGGAACAGTGTCCCCCCGCGCCCGCCTTCTCAACGACGACCACGACCACAAGTCAGCCTCGGTCGAAAAGTTGCCCCGCGGCTTCCCACCCCTAACTAACTGGCTCCGCCATCGTGGACCGTCGAATCGCGATAGTCATCTGATTCAATCCTAGCCGCTGATCCAAAGTCTGGGAACGGAGGGAGGAAGCGTAAGATAACCAGCCTCGTGCCCAATTGCCTGAAACCCCACCGCCACGGCCCTCTTTCCCCATCGCGGGATTGGGTGCAATCCCAGCGTCCATGCAGTGGCCGCGGCCCGTTTCCCCAGGCGGACCCTTTTTCCGTCCCCTGGCGCCCCGTGAGGGTGATGATTGGGCCTTTTCACACAGAGCCCCGTCAAGGGCCCCTCCGTGTGAAAAGGGTCTCGTGTCAGGGCCCCCATGTTCATGCTCTTTGTGTCGCGTAGATCCACGTCCCGATCCGCTCGCTCACTTGCTTTTGGGCCGCGAAATCCCTTTCGACACCTCGTTTTCCAACAAACCTCACCTCTCATGTCGTTTGTACACCTAAGCCTAACCTTTTGACACCTCGTATCAAGGGAAGGGTACTTGGGGATGAATGTGACTGGTTTGGTGCTTTGAAAATAACTTCATCCGCTCTTAGTGTTTCCGTATGTAATACGTGAACATGTATTGTGTGGAGTATGTCTTGAGTCCTTCATAATTTATTTTTTAAAATAAAATATTACAACTGAATGATAATATTATTCATAAGCATTTTCACCATTGAAATTATTTACAATGGTTGTTTGTAGAATTATTATGTATTGCATGAATATATGCATTTTCATATAGGTGGATATTATTGAAGAATAAGCACTATGAAATTACAATACTTAGTATTAGCAAGGTTGCTCATAAAGAGAGTATGAAGTAAAATATCTCTCACTTCCAACACTCGTTACTTATAGGTAGTGGCTCCTACCTTAATGGATAACTTCCATCCTTTGATAGATACATCCATCCAATATTCTATCAAAACTATCTATTGTTATTTTATCTACTATAAAAATATATCTTTAGCATATTCTTTATATTCTTAAGATCTTTAGCTTGTTCATATATTTAATTTTTGGCCTTCTTATATACAAAGGATCAATCTTTTAATGAATAGAAACTTACTTAAAATAATATTTTCTATAATGTCTATATTTTACGTCTATATTTACTTATATACTTTAACACTCCTACTTTGCTATTGGTCAAAGGTTTTCAATCCTAATGCCTTTGTCAATATGTGATATTCATCCTAGATTAGTACCTTTGTCAATAAATTAGCAAGTATGTCTTTCGTCCCATAATACTTCATATCAATCACTTTTAATTCAATCTTCTCTCTTATGAAGTGATATTGAATGTCAATATGTTTGGTCCTTGAATGATGCTTTTAATTCTTTACAAATACAAGACATCCTTGATTATCACACTCTATTGGAGTTGCTTTCATTTGCAATACTCCAATGTCATCCAAAAGTTGTTTTAACCATATTGCCTTCATTGTACTATGGCTTGCTGCCATATATTCGACCTCCATTATTGATTGTCTCTTAGAATTTCACAAAATAGCTCCTACTCTAATAAAGAATACATATCCTATTATTGATCTTCTATCATTTGTATCTCCAGCCCAATATGCATCAAAACAACCATGCAAATTAATGTTATCACCTATAAGGCACAATGAAATACAAAGTGTCTTTTAAGTACTTCATAATGCTTTTCATGGTTTTCCAATTGATTGGTCCAATGTTTGACATGTATTGGCTCACAACACTCACCTCATATATAAGATCCACTTTTTTATCAACCATTGCATATATAAGTGAATTCACTATTGTCTTATATAGAATACCTTACATTTAACCTTCAACTTCAGCAACTCTTCATCTGTGACCTTCATCAACTTCAAATTGGCCTCCAAAGATATTCTAATAGGCTTATATTCTTCCATGTTGAATTATTTCAACACTTCTTTAATGTATTTACTTTGGCTCATTGTAATGGTCTTCTTAGCATAATCTCTCACAAACTCCACTTCTAAATAATAGTGAAGCTCTTTCAAATCACTTATTTCATACTTCTTTTCTAAATTTGCCTTCAAGAAATTCATTATCTTCATAATATTAGTTAAGATGATCAAATCATCAATATAGAGGATGGCAATGAATATGAACTCACTTGATTGCATTATATACAAGGAATGATTAGATGTATTCTTTCCAAATCCTTCATTCACAAAGAATGTATGAATGCATTAGAACCATATCTTTAAAGATTGCTTGAGCCAAATAAGGCTTTCTTCAACCTACAAATAAGATGTTGTTTATCTTTTTTTACAAATCCTTGAGGTTATTCCATATAGATGTCTTTTTTTAGATTTTTAATTAAAAAAGCTTTTTTTATATCTATTTGATGTACCTCCAAGTCCATTGTTCCTCTAATTGCAACAATGGTTCTAATATTGGTGAATTTGGCCATGAGAGCAAATATCTCATTGTAATCTATACTAAAAACTTGTGAATAGCCTTTAGCAATTAATCTAGACTTATATCTCATAACATTACCCATTATATCTCTTTTGGTTCTAAACACCCACTTACAACCAATTGAAGATCAATTTGATAGAAGTTGAATCAATTTCCATATTCTATTCTCCATGAATGATTTGTATTCTTCTTCCATGGCATTCTCCTACTTTGTAGCATTTGTGGACTTTATTGCAACACACAAACTTAATGACTCAATAAAGAATGTAACATTAATATATTCTTTATTTATTTGAATAAAGATGTGATTCTTCCACCATGTACCAAGTTGTTTTCTATTTCTTAAAAGTAATCTCCTTTCATTTCATGAAACTTCATCTTTTTTCACTCCAAGGTTTTTTATAAGCTTCTTTTTTCTTAAAAACTTATTTCTTCATATTCAAAAATTAGTACTCTTCATCATCATCATCATCTTCAACATCCTCATTGTTTTCATTACTAGTTTTGATAATTATAGGTAGACTATGTTTTATCTTCTTTAGCTCATTATCTTGATTTGAATTTCTATCATCATTAATATCATCTTTTTCTTTTTCTTTCTTTGGTAAAATTGAAGATGTATCTACAAATATACCATTATTCTTACTTGGATACATCTCCAAGTGCTTATAAGTACTCTTATGCTCCAAAAAGTCTACATTAAAGCTCTTGATGATCTTCTTTGTTTCTAAATACATAAGCCTATATGCCTTAGTACCTTCTCAATATTTAACAAACACACATTTTGTATCTTTTGTATAAAGTTTGAACTTCATATAATCTGATACCTTTGCATATGCAATGCATCCAAAAATCTTCATGTATGAAAAATAAAGTTTCTTGCTATTCCAAATTTCTTGTAGAGTCATTGATGTGAGTGCACTTGTTAGACACCTATTACTTGTATATATTGTATTTATCACTATTTCCACCAAATATTCATGCCCAAGATTTTATGCATGAAGTATACTCCTTGCTATCTCCACAATGGTGTGATTTAATCTTTCAACAATTCTATTTTGTTGTGGATTGTAAGAAATAGAGGATTGTCTTGCAACACCTTGAATCTTTAAGAATTCATCAAAATATTTTAACATGTACTCACTTCCATTATATGTGTATAATACTTTGAGCTTACACTCACATTGTTTTTCTACAAGAGCCTTAAACTCCTTAAAACTTAAGAAACATTCACTCTTTGCTTTAATAATGTAAATCCATATTTTTTAAAAAAATCATTAATAAATATCACAAAATATCTTGTTCCTCTAATTGATGGTATCTTCATTGGTCCACAAATATCAAAATATATAATCTCTAATAATTTACTTGCATGTGTTGCAACTCTTCTTGGAAATGAAACCTTTTGTTGTTTTTCTTGTATATATTCTTAAAAAGCAAGTGTCAAGGCATTGTGGCTGAATTAACCAAGATCCGAGCCACTTATGATGGATTGGAGCTCTTCCATGCTTTTGGCATTTAAATAATAAAGTCATTGATGCCAAATTCCAAATTTATCTTTATCTTGTGGAAAATCAACAAATGCTACCACTTCTACTTCATTCATCTTCTTTTAATTGATAAAGTAGAGGTTGCCATTGCTAAGGCCTTTGGCAATATATTGTCCATCCAATATCTTCACAAAACATATATTCTTATCAAATTAAACCTTACAACTATATGATATAAGTTTGTTCATTGAAACGAGGTTCTTTTTCATCTTTGGTACATGCAAGACCTCATTCAACCTGATTCTCTTGATTTGATTCTTCACAACAATTTCTACAACAATGGATCCAATTTCAATGCTTTATTCTATGCCATTATTTCCCAACCAAACTTTTGTTGCTGGAATTTCTTCATAAGTATCAAATGAATATTTATATAGTATCATATGCTTAGTAGTACCCAAATCTATATTCCACTTAGACATAGCAACTATAGAATTTCTTTTACTTAACATGAAAGAATAGTTATCTCCATTAAAGTTATCACAAGCATTGTTTGCATTCTCTTTGTTTTTCTACTAGCTTTGTAGTAATTTTTAGTAAAGTGGCTTGATTTTTTATAAACATAGTAATTTTTAATATTTCTTTTTCAATCATTATAATGATAAAAATAGCTATTTTTATCTTGTCATGAAAAAAAAGCCAAATTATCACTTTAATTTTTTTTTTAATTACTTCATATATAAGCTTTGATGTGACATAATTCATAGTAAGTTTTTTCATGTTGATAGACTCCAATGCTACAATGAGGTAGTTATAGGATTCAAGAAGGCTCATGATCAATGTCAATACAATATTCTTATCATCAACTAATTTATCAACAATTGTTAGTTGATTTGCAAGTACTTTTATCTTGTTGACATGAGCCATGAGATCATCTCTTTCTTCTATTTTTATTGTTAAGAACTTCTTCCTTGTCTATAGAATGTTGATAAGGTTTCTACTCTCATAGATGTTGCAAAAAGTCTTTCATGCTTCCACTAGTCTATTGCAAGCAATTACATGTGAAAACTTAGAATCAACTAAATTTGATGCAATCATGCCAAAAGCCTTCTTTTCACAATGTTTGTACTTCTTCTTCTCCTTGACATCAGTATCATCACTTGGAGGCTCTTTACTTTCATCCTCAATATTCCAAAGATCTAATGAAATCAACAAAAGCTCTATTTTCTTCTTCTAATGGTAGAAGTTGTCACCCTTAAATTTCTCAATCACTCTCAAAGCCTCATCTTTACTTGAAGCCATGTCTAAGAAAGAAGTATATCAAAGAAAATCAAAAAAAGAGAAAAAAGAGCTCTCAAAATCAAGAAGAAGGTGTTATTGTCTTAGAAATCTAAAATACCTTTTTTGTAAGTAAATTAGTAATATTACTCTTTAATCATTCTCAACTTCATTTATAAGTTTTCTTATAAGTCTTATACTCTATCTAAACCTCTTCTATGCTTTGCCACTCTTCAATCACCTCTCTTCTCTCATGAAATACTTTTAACCTCATTAAATACTTTTTACCACTATAAGAAGTTCTCAAGGAAAGTTTATCACATCAAACTACAATTTTGGATCACAAATGATGTAAATCAACAAAGAAACATAATATTAGTTTTTTAAAACATCATTCTAAGATATCTAACAACTTCAAAGATTATCAATGCATATAATAATAAATAAGAGCAAAACTACATCAACAACTAGATACAACAATAGAATAAGATGATACTAAATCCTAATATCAACAACAATCAAAAGATCTACTCCTCACAACAAGTAAGACTTCAAAGAAATTCAAAACTCACAACTTAAGGTAAGTGGGCTCGTAAGCTATTGAAGAACAAACACTATGAAGTCACAACACTTAGCATCAAGAAGATTATACATAAAGAGAGTATGAAGTAAGATACCTCTTACTTCCAATACTCGTTACTTTTAGGTGGTGGTTGGTATCCTAATGAACAACTTCCATCCTTTGATGAATACATCCATCCAATATTCTATTAAAACTATCTATTGTTATTTTATCTAATATAAAAATAAACTTTTAGCATATTCTTTATACTCTTAAGATCCTCAATCCATTCATTTACTTTATCTCTTAACCTTCTTACATACCAAGAGCCAACCCTTCAATTAATAGGAACTTATCTAAAGTGATATCTTCTACAATGTTATTTATTTTACTTCCACATTTACTTATATACTTTAACATGTATAAGAAATACATATATATTAGGAAAAAGTGATATTAAGCTTTAGTTAATATCTAAAGCAGTACAAAACCTTAGACATTATTTCACCTTAAAATTTTCATTGTGTACATTGTACCTTCTTAAAAGATAAGATTTGGAATGCAAAAATATTTATATATTAATTTATCTAAAAAAATCTACAAAATATTTTTTAAAAAATTTGGTTTCCTTGAAATCAGGAAAGAAATTTATATTTAAATCAATATTATTTCAAAAAAAAAAAAACCTAATAACTTATTAAACAATCATTGTGATGAAAATATAAGAGAATAATACATTATTATAAGTTGACAAAAAGTGTAAATTCAAATAAAATTAATAAATACAAAATTTTGATCATTATTTTAAAGTACTCAAAACTATATATGTTTTTGTTAAGATCACTTACATATGTTTTTATGAAAAATCATAATCCCTCGTTGTAAAAGCTTTGCTATAAAAAAAAGATGCAAAATTTTAGCATGTAAATAATAATAATATTAATTTATTTTCATTTTAAATATTTTTTAAAAAATAACTTGTATATTTTTATTGTTAACAAATAATATTTTTTGAAACACAAAAATGAAATTTTTCAGATTTTAAAACATCTAATGAAATTAAGTTATTTGTGTATGCAAAAATATACATCCATATATATATATATATATATATATATATATATAGATATAATTATATCATTTAGAATTTTAATTAATTAAAAGCCACAAAGATATCATCCAGATATTGTTTTAATTTAATTACACTCTTTTCAACAGACCAATGCACTACCACATCTTGTGGCCGAACTATACATAAAAGCATCACCTCATCATTCTCTATTCATGGTAATCTTCCAATTTCATACAATGATTTAAATTGGTAAAGGTATGTAAAGCAATGAAAAAAAAAACTTCATTCTTTTCGTTCCTTTTTGTTATTTTTACTTTAAAAAAATACTTTTCAACATGTCACATGTGTAGTAATATGAAACTAAAGGTATCAAATTGTCATGATATATAAAAATTAAAAATACTTGCAGTAGCAAGTTTGCATCATGTATGATTTGACAGGTTCTGAGTTACTTTATTTTCAAGAGGTCGTAAATTAAAATAATTTGTATTTTTTTCTCTAATTCTTAAAATTTTAGTTGAATATTCTATATTTAAATTATTTTATTCATCTTTAATTATTTTTATTAATTAGTCTAATAAGATATAGATAAATTTTAACATATATTTACTTTAAAATCATACATATATAATAATAATAATAATATTATGAATCTTATATTATTTCAACTTAATTTGGATTTTTCAAAATTTTCATATAATTATTTTTTTGATTTTATTATTAAATTTATTCAAATTATCAATCTATTTTTACTTATTTATTCTTACTGCTGAATTTTTTTCATTAAATAACATAGGTTGTGCCCATGTTTCAACACATTTGAAATGAAAATAAAAATAAATCTACTTATGTATTATTACATTTATTTATTTTTAAGAAAAATATTTGTTGTTTTTTTTCGATTTTTAAAATTTTGTTGAATATCCTAAATTTTATTGTTATATAAATTTGATTAGCACATGAAATATATCATTTATAAAATAAAGTAATTAATAAATTTTAAATACATAAGGTTACGTATTTAAGAATGAAAATTTTAATTTTTTTTAAAATTTTATTTTAATTTTTTGGATGTTTTTTAAAAAAATTCTCCATAAGTTTTCTTATAAATAAAAGTATTATTCATTTTTATTATAATTTAGATACATTTATTTTATTTTATATTATATTAAATTTAATTAAATTCACCTTCCAAACACATATTTTTGGTCAACTTGTACACTTTAATATAAAACTAAATCTTTAATTGTTTTAAAGAAGCATCAACAATCTCTTTTCTTGAGCTTTTAATGTATTTTTTGCAATACAAGAAGAATCTACAAAAAATCTCTAGCAAAAAATATAATAATTATGCCTAATAAATTGTTAATTCTATATATGTCTTAAAGAGTTCTATTAACTATCTTAGTGCAATAGTGATGCTACATTAGTACCTCATCCTAAATGATAAGAATTGTCTTTTTTAGCACATCTACATATAATGTATTTTTTGCAATATTGCAAAAAAATCTTAATTAAGATAGAGTAGAATTTTAAACATAAATTGTGCAATGCATCTGCTACTTAAAAGTTGTGCTATAATTTTAGAAGAAGTAACTTACAAAACAATATTTCTATCACTTTCAAATTTTATTGCTACTATATTATAAAAAATTATTTTCTCACTTCTTGTTTGGTTCTTCCATTTTTTCTTTTTTTTTTAAAGATTGTTATTGATTGAAAGAAGGATATCTAAATATATGATGCAATGTTCATCATTCAACTTTGATACACATTTTTCTAAAATTTTTTTACCTTTTCATAATTCCATAATGTATGCTTTGTTAATATTTAATTTGTAGCATTTTTATTCCAATTCTTTTTCTACTATAGCATTGATAGAAAATCAACAAGTATTTTGCTTAATTCTTGTAGATTCCCATTGAGAAGTAATAGTCCATAATCTAATATCTCTCTTTCTATTAATCTCTCAATTTAATAATCTTAAATTAATTGATAATCGACATCATTATAAAAAAAATCTTTAAACTTTTTCTATATCTTCTTCTAATATGCAGGTCAACATTAAAATAATAATAATAATAATAATAATAATAATAATATTCTTAATTACTTTTTTATTTTCATTACAGAGACTTCTTCCAAGGATTGATTAAATTCTTTGTTATCTTCTAAAAATTCTATTTTTAAGCATGCATTCTTATAATTTAATTGAAGAACTTTATTAATAGTCTATAGATCTTCAAATGAGCATAGTCTATATACCACTATGACATTAGAAGAAGCCAAAAGATAAAATCTCTTTATTGCAATAGGATCAACAAAATATAATCTTTCACTTACAAATTCATATTGTCTTATTATCCACTTTTTTAAGGTCGTTTTTTACAAGAAAGTTTGTAAAAACTTTTAATACTTGTATTACCAAATAATATCTATATATTTATATATTTCAAAAAATGCTATCAAAGTTCTTTTTTTTTATTGCTCTCAATGGATTAAGACTTTAGTTGCATCATCAAATGCTATAGTGTCTCTAAAACTCTAATATACCATGTATCAATATGTTTCTTGATTTCACCTTTTCATTTCTAATTTTTATTATTATAAGATCATGCTTTTTTATAGATATTCTTATGAATATGTCTTACATTACAAATTAAAGTACAAACCTTAATATTAATATAGTAATTATACTTTTAGATAAGAATAAGATTGTATAAAATAACACCTTAATTGTCTACAATATTATTACTAATGTTAAAATTTTTCCCATTATTTTTTTGTAATATTAAAAACAACTATCATCATCCATTAATATACTTTATAATTTTTTTTTGATATTTTTTTGGCATATTTTATCCATAATACATAGAACTTATATATTTTGAGGTCTACATGGATAATAAACCATACAAATACTAATCATTCTAAAAAACAATAGATCTTCTTTTAATAAGAAACTATGCATTAATATTGGTTGAATCTTTTATTTTGTTGATTTGTTAAAAAAAAAATTATATATAAAAGATCTTACTTCTAAAACTTAATAGTATATATTCTTCCAAGCATATGTCTTGGATATGGTATTTATAAATATTATTAATTAATACACAATACTTGAGTTCAAATACTCTTGCTACCTAGTCAAGAAGATACTTCCACCTTTGCTTTGATAGAAGCGCATTTAAGATCTTTAGCTACATAGGATTCTTAGTCATTGTTTTAATTATATGTTGATGTTGAAATTATTGATTAATAGTCACAAAATCTTAAAAGATCATAAATGTATTTCTTGTACTTCTAATATAAAACAATGGAAGAATTATCTTATGTCCTAGATTTTGTATTTCAACTTCTTGGTTTTGTATATTTCAAAAAATATTTGCTATTCTTTGATATGCATTTATATGTGATCTATTTTAATTTATACTCAAGTATCTCAATAATTTTTTTTTGTTGTTGCATAAACATCTACAATAAATTTTCATAGCAACTTCCTTCTTCATAAGATGGTTGAGTATTTTTTATATTGTAAAAAAAATTGATATAAATAAAATCTCATTTGATAATACAAACATTCACTATATTATTACTTCTATCTTTATTAACATTCATATTTTTATGTCTTATTTTGTCATGCCATCCATATTTTCTATACTAAAAAAATAAAACAACATCGTGAAATAAAAAGTTTATATAATGATATTCATGAATTTGTTTCAATACAGCTCTTTTTCACCAAAAAAATATATTTTTTATTTCTTTTTCCATTTTTCTATCGTCAAACATAACAACAACAATTTCATTAGAAGTTAGATGTTTATAATATCTTCTATTGGTATCTTTACTAAAATAAAGACATTCATATACATCATGACCACTCTCCCCTCTTTTTCTTGCTTTAGATAATATTTCATGCATTTTTTAACAAAATAAAAAAAAACATATGATGCTATTTTAGATATTCTTGAAGCTCTCACATTGTCCAGGCTAAAAAATTGGCATTATGTGCCATCTTTACTTCATGTGCAATGTCGATATCACAAATGTGAAGTTACAAAAAACTTGCTCCTATATCTTATTTAGATAAAAGAATATCTATTTGATGCAAAAGTCCTTTAAGTATATAAAAGATATATAGTCCTTGTCCTTGTACAAAATTATTATTGACTTTTGTGCCAAGAGATGTAAATAAATGTACTATATTATGTTGTTAAATAGTCTTTCAAAATTCCTTACTTTATTCACCTTATCCATTAAATAGTTGTCTAGTTAATAACAATGGATCTTGAAGAAGTAGAAGCTCAATCTTTTTATAAAGACAACATGTACCAAATCATAGATTTAATTTTATTGATGGCATGGTTGATTCATTTATCTAATAGAATATTTTGTAATATGGGAATTAAATGTCCATGCATTTAACATTATGCCAATATTCTTAAATATATATAATACTATAATATTTATCAAGAAGTTGATCCACTTGTTTATCAATTTTTCTTATTTTATTATATTCTCTTGCTTCTTCTTTTTGTTACATATATAGAGTTGCTTCTTCCCAATATCGTATTATGTACTATCTTGCTTGAAAATGCACCGGGCATCTGGCTGTGGAAGATAAAACAATGTTTTGCAAGTATCCAAGTAGTCTAGTAGATTTCAACCATCTACATACAAACTTTTTCGGATTTCAATGTAAAAGCTTAATCCCAATACAAAATGCTTAGAAACACTATTTTTAATAACTTCAAGATGTTATAAGCAAAAATTCTTTTTTTATTTATTAGTTTTATTTTATTTTATTTTATTAGTATTATTATTATTATTTTAATTTTTAATTTTTAATTTTTTAATTTTTAAATCCTAATCTTAGACAACAAGCTTTGGCAAGCTGTAATTCTCAATCTAACTGTTTGATTGTTATAAAACTTCTACCACTAGTGTCTTTGCAAGTCTTCTAAATGCTCAAGAAGTTTCAATCCAATCCAACTTAGAGATTGCAAGAAAACGCTGTAAATCCACATTGATATCCCTTGACCACCGCCTAGAAAGTTGATGATGAACTTTGAATTGTAATTTCTCCTTCTATAACCGTTAATTCTCATTCAAACTTTGTATGCAGCTCTGCTTTTAAGTCCTCAACTTACTACACCAAAATTCACCTTATTCCAGTTAGTAGATCTCTAGATATCGTAGAAATCCTAAACAACCTCAATCTACCAACTTTTAATACCTCTTTATACTAATGATCAAATATCCTCTATTCATACTATTAGATTAACACAAAATTTTGCATACACTTGGCATACTCAACCACCTAGACACTTTTAAAATTTCAACTACACATGTTTCTCCAATTTCACAAAACAGTCAAGAGTACTAGCCCTAACTTTATTACAAAATATCTAAATCACCAATACAAACACTGACTTTGAACAATGATTGCAAAGTCCTCCCAAACCCTATGAAATTAAGTCTTATATTTTTGAAAGGAGCTTGAAGCTAGCTCTCCAATTCCAAATCCCGATCTCTGAATGCCTCCATACTTTGCCCTAAGCGGCCATTTTAGTGACTAGAGGTCTGGTTTCGACCCCGACCCACAAACGGTCGTCTCCCAAATATCAATCCTACTTATCCTAGAGGTTTTTCAGCACTTTCCTATCCTCAACTTCACCTTATTATCTACCATATTATTTTTTTACTTCATCTTCCTTGTTTTTACTAATTTATGGCCTTTCTAAAGTTGTAAACTAGTTTCTACAATCTAGAAAGAAAATTTAATGACAAGCTTTTATCTACTAGCTATCAAGACAATAAAATAATCTAAAAGCTTTTATAAAGCCTTCCTAAATTGTCTTGAGCTCTTATCAACCAAGATGACTAAATATTAATAAAATCTTTTTTCATTTATATTTTCACCATATAATCTTGTTACAACACGACACCGAATCTTTTACTTATATTGTTTATTTTTTTGAAGATTCATAATTAGAACAATATCTATACTAATACCGTCATTTCTATTAATTATAATACTATTCCCTTCTATATCTTTTTCATTCTATTGTCTATATTCTTCAACATATTCAAGTATCTTTTGTCTTAGCTGTCAAATTACAAAAAAATTGCATATAGATGCAACATTGTTCAAAT
Source organism: Physcomitrium patens (assembly GCF_059467195.1). Lineage (NCBI taxonomy): Eukaryota > Viridiplantae > Streptophyta > Bryopsida > Funariales > Funariaceae > Physcomitrium > Physcomitrium patens. The sequence goes on from NC_143411.1 coordinate 9,976,158, forward strand.
CATTTCTTTGTCTATCTATGAAATCTAAATTTCTTCTTTTATATTCTTCATTTTCATGACATGACACTTAATATGTTAACATTTTGTCAAGCTATTATTGAGAATTCATATTTTGGCTATTGAGAGAGAAAAAAAATCATCTTTTAATAATTTCTTTCAATAAAATTAATACCTTTCAATAATATTAATATTTTTTTATAATAATAATAATTTTTTAATAATAATAATTTTTGATGATAATAATAAATTTTGATAATAATATATTTTAATAATAATATTAATAATTAATATTTATAATTTACTTGATGTCTAGATTTTTTATAATACTACCATAGTTGCAATTATTTTTTGAAAGTCATGTAATAAAAAACATATTAATTCTATTGTTAAATCTCTTATATTTCCATTTATTAATAAAAACTTTTTCATGATTTCTTCAATTTGAATCATAATAATAAAACAAAACTTTATTATAAAAATATATATTTTTTTAAGATTCTTATATTATAGATGAAAAGAAAAGATGTAAGAGGATATGTTTCAACACTATTTATGAAGAAAATCACCAATTTAAGAATAATGTCTCAAATGTTAAATACATTTGTTCATAATGGATATATTCGTGTAAATTTTTTTGATTACATAGCATGAGTTTTTTTAATTAAGCACCATATGATTTTATTATAAATGGTCTGATTAACCAATATAGTTTCTAAAATAATATAGAACTCTTAATAGTAAAATAAATCACTTATATCCTATATCTTGACTATATACTATATTTATACTCATCTGCTTATTTATATCATATATTCCAATTACATGCTATATATACGTTGATTTTTTTATATTTATATCCTATTTCTCAACTACATGCTATACAAGCACATATTTGCTTACTTACAATTCTTTATCTTTGTACATCCTTCAATTCTTGATGCACTACATAACACTACAATAATAACAAAAAAAATAAAAAAATAAAAAAATCTTACAATTGGTTGTAATAAAGTGTAACTAATGAGTGTTTTGATAAAAAAATATAGTACAAAAAACTTCTTTGGTTCAACTCAAATTCAAAAGTCAAATTAGAATCAAATAGTTATATGGATATATATATATATATATATATATATATATATATATATATAAAATTGATCTAAATATGTTTCTTTCAAACATCATCAATAGAAATAGTTTAGATTTGAACAATAGTTGTGCAATAATTTGCAATATACAAAAAGATTAAAAAAATAAAAATGACTTAATTCATCTATTTGGAGTTATAATAAAGAGCAATTCTAAGATATTGACCAATGTTTAGCTGATTATGTCCTTCAATAATCTATTAATAAAGAAGGCACATTACCTTGAAATTTATTGTATTTTTATTAATATAGTTTTTATGTTGTAAATGATATTACTAAAGACAAATCAAAGTCAAATAATAATATTTAGTTGAATAATAAATTGAAAAAAAATCATTAATATGTAGAATTAATCAAAACCTGTTTCTTTCTAGCATCATTATAAGAAATAATGTGAAGTAGCTACAAGGCTTGATGTTAACCTAAAATTACTTTCTTAAAATTTTTAATTTTTAATTTAAAATCATTAATTTTAATCTTTAAAAAATAATTTATATATTTTATATTTCTTGTGAAGAATAATTATGATAAATTTTAATATAAATATAAATTAAAAGAAAAAAAAATTAGATATAAAATAAATTAAAACAAGAATAAAAGACATAGTATAAAAAAATTTAAAAAAGATGAAATAGTCTTGGTGTAAAACGATTTAGTATAAAAAAGAGAAGAAAAAAATTAGAAATAATTAGTATGAATAAATAAAGTGGTAGTTGTCAAGGATAATAATCCAATAAAAGTATATAACTAAGTGCGACTTTTTTCAAAGAAGTATAACAAAATAGAAGTAAGGAAACATATATGTTAAAAAGAAATTAGAATGACTATTGCCAAAAGATTAAAAAAAAAAAAAAAAAAAAAAAAAAAAAAAAAAAAAAAAAAAAAAAAAAAAAAAAAAACTAAAGATCCTTGAATATAAACTAGAGTAAGAAAAGAATTGACAAGAGTGAAGAAAGCTTCACTCTTCCTTCTATATATGTTATCTACCTAGCAGTTATGTGGTGATGCTCTATAGAACCTCTAACATGTCCTGACTTTGCAAGCCATATGTCTTAACTTGCAAGACACGTATTCTATGTATGTGCCATATAGTTAGCTTGCTTCACAAGCTATCCACACAGATGACTTGTGGATGACTTATTGACCAAGTTTTTAATCTAAAAATTAACTTTAAATACATATAAAATCAAAATTATACCTATGAAGCTTTTAGAAAGCTTTTCTAGAAGATATTATGAAATTAATTTATTTTTATCTATTATTATCTATTTCTATCTAATCATATAGATAATTACTAGAATAATTATCTATGTCCATGACATTATCCCTTCTTGTAGGAACAAGTTCCACAAGGCTTAGTCATCATATGTTGAAAAAAATCTAAGATGCAAAGAATTATATTTGTTACATACTCTAATTGTTATTCTCTTTGAAGATGGTTGATAGATCCTCTCTAACTATTAGTAATGTCTCATATCAAGGCAAAAAGACTACCATGTTATTTGATTGTTGTTGAGGCCTTCATAACTTCTTTCAATTTAAATATTTGAAATACCATCAAGAGTTGTTTCTACTTCTAACAAAATCACCTTACATCAGAAGTCTCTTGTAAGATTGTGATATCAAATACATTATATTTCACCATCTATTTAAAGATGAATATGTTATTCTTAAAGGTCTTCATCTTGATTATATTGTCTTAAAAATTAAGACAATTGCAATGTCTCATCTAGCAAGTCAGCAAATGATAGTTTTTGAGTTGAATCTGTTGGTTGTTGGTTCTCTATCTCCTTAGTACTATAATATATACAAAAGCTACAAATAATGATAGAATGTAAAAAATTATCTTTTATTGATTTCATTTCTTTTATAGCAAAGATTTATTATTCTTTATTTATGTTTTGATGGATGTTATTGATGAAAAGTTTCTACCTTCTTTTCTGCATTTGCAAGATTTTTTTTTGGCTTCTATGTGCATTCACTATTATCATACTTTTATAAATGAACAAGATATTTTAACTTATTTTGATGCCACTTTGAGTCTAAGACTCATTTTATTTCAAATTTTTCATTATTGTCTACTTTTACAAGAAGAAATGGTACTTATTTTTTTTTTGGTGTATTCATTATCTTATATGATTTAAGAAGAGATATATAGAATATAGGATGAATCTTTATTGACTTTGGTAGGTATAATTAATAAAAAAATGGATTTATTTCTTTACAAATAAAAAAAGGTCTAAGCTTATGATAGTTTAACTTGTCACAAAGGCAAATAGTCAATATATTTTAACACAATAATCATACCTTGACATCCACACTGAATTATGGTTTTTCTTTGCAATAGGCATCTATGTTTATTTTTTGTAATTCTTGAGCTTCTTTTAATTATGCCTTTGCTGTTACTTATAGTTCTAATAAATAATTTGTTAAATCTTCTATTACATGATTATTAACTCTTGAAAAGTCAAAAGCATCAAGTCAAGGATGATAATTATAATTAGTAAAGAAAGTTGTTTGGTAAATAGAAGAGTGTACTATGTTATTATAGGCAAACTTTGTCAATGGCAAAAAGTTATCAAATCAACTTATTTGTAATTAATGATATATCTCAAATACTAATATAAAACTTAATTAATATGCTATATTTGTCCATTAATTTGAAGATAAAAGACCAAATATAACTTTATATCTAACTTTAAAATCTTGAAAAAAAATTTAAAATCTAAATACTAATTGGATCCCTCTATCTAATATAATATCCTTGAGTACTCTATGATAATAATATATGTTTCAAGAAAAAACTTTTTTATTTTTTTACTTATGATAGATTTTGTACATAGTACAAAATATACTATCTTGGTAAAATAATCTATTATTGTGAATATAAAATCATACAAACTTAAGAATAGAAGATTCTTGATAAAATTTATAGAAATAGAAGACTATGCTTGTTTGAATATAGATAATAGTTGAAGAAGTCCATAGGATCGATGACAAGGATTTTTTGACCTTGAAAAAATATTACATGATTAGACAAAGTCTTTTACTACATATTTGAAAAATAGATAAACATGCTTCTTCTTTTAGAATAAATAGGTGTCCACCAAAATAAAATAAGATGTTCTTGAATTTAAACTTGAAAGCATAATGAAAGTTTAAAAAAAGATTTTTGATATCATGAATAAGAGAATCACAAGACATATTTGATTGAATTTATTTGACAAAGGTTGAATCAACAGTCAATGTTTATTTTATTGCTTGAAGATAAAAATGCTCCAATTTCAAGAAAATTATTTTTTTTTTATTAAAAGATATATTTCTTTCTTTTGATATAAGATAAGAATATCTAAAAAAAGAATCTAAAAAAACTTGTTATTTTTTGAATTGATAAGTGATCTTAAAATTAAATCTTAACAAAGACATGCTTCAATAGGCTTCACAGCAATTCAAAACATGTATTGACATAAAATATTAAAGATTCTTGTGATTCATTGTTGTGTTGTGGTTTGGCTACTTTGTGAAAATAATGCACATATATATCTAATATATAATTTATTATACAATGTAGTGAAAAAATATTATCAGATTTTTTATTATGAAAAAATATGATTAGATTCTTATTTTAAAGTGGTTAATTTGAAAGGACTATTATTGAGGTTGATTTTATATTAATTTTAGTGTTATATATTTAGAACCATGTTTATTAAGTATTGATGAGTCTTGAAATTATATTTTTTTTCTTTTATTTAATATTTAAGATAAATATTATGTAAATCTTATAAGAAAAAATATTGAAGAGGGATTTTGATAGTAAAAGGAGTAGTTAGGAAATCTACATAGATGAATAGAGATGGATGATGAAAATCTCCATTGCTATTGGCCAAAAAGCATGTTCAATGGACTTCAAAGAGATTGTTTGAGGCCTAATGAGGAATTAAGATTATTCTTTTGTAGCCATTTGAACTTGAGAGGCTAGGATCAAAGAGTTTAGGTATTTTACCATGGTTTTGGAGCAAATTTGTATGATTTGGAGATTTTTATGAAAGAAATATAGGTGCTTAAAGTTAAGGTGTTTATTTTGTACCTACTATCACTCTTTTGGATATAACACGCACGTACTAAATATAATGAAGGATCAATGATTAAAGATGGAAAGAATATTTTTTTGACTATATTATTTATGTACTACTTCATGAATTCAAAGCTAGAATAAAGGAGTTATAGGAAGTTGAAGTCAAAACTTATAATCTAAAGATAGTAAGTAATTCGATTTACTAATGGATGTATTTTGTGCTATATGTCACAAACATACGTAGATATTTTAATAAATAGTTATATGATTAGATAGGAATAGGTAAAAGTTGATAAAAGTATGTTAATTTCATAAGACCTTTTAGAGGAGCTTCTTAAAAGCTTTGTAGATGTTGCTTGACTTTACATGTCTATGTAATGGATTGATAGGTTAGAAACTTGATCAACAAGTTAATCACGTGTTAAAAGCTTGCTGAATAAGCTAATTATGTAGCAGACATATAAAAAACTTGCCTTACAAGTTAAGATACATATCTTGCAAAGTCAATAGGTTTTGGAGGTCCAATAGGACATTGCCACATAGCTCCTAGTTAAGAATATATATGGAGGCAATAGTGAAGCCTTCTTCACTCTTGTCAACACCTTTCTAGTCTTTAGTCTTATTTTAAGATTTTCTAGTTTTCTTATTTTTGGCAATAACCATTCTACTTAAATATTATATCATCTTTGAGTGACATTCTAGTTCCTTTCAATTACACAAGAGTGTATTGAAGATTTTTTTTTTTGAAATTCATGTCATTGGCAGTTTGACAAAAGTCCTAATATATTATTTCTATCTTTTTTAAGAAATGAGTAGATTATCTCACTTTTATTATTGTATTTTGAAGGTTGCAGTCTACTCATCTTTAAACAAAAAATCTTATTTTTTAACATTGATCTTTTCCTTAAAGATAGTAGATTATCCCTCTTTGTAAAAAATTTTATTAGAAGTTGCGAATTACCATCTTTTAATTTAACTTTTTTAATTTGATTGATATGTCTATAAAAAAAAAGATTAAAGATATTATTTTTATTAGAAGTAAGAATAGATTGGCAACTATTGTAGATCTTCATGACCTTGTCAATATTCTAAGTATGAAAATTTCATGACATTTCTAATGTGAATTATAGAGGTACTATGCCTATGCCTATAGAAGAAGTTCAGAGTCTGCAGCAAGAAGTTGAACAGTTGAGGGAAACAAGTAGATTGACCTCACAACCAAATCTAGCAAGTTTTAATTCTACAAATATGATAGGCACAAGAATTAATATTCCTAAGTAGTTTGATGGAATAAGATCAAAATTTTGATAATTTTTATAACAATTAAAGCTGTATCTAAGATTGCATCCTTTCCAACATTTCAATGGATTTACTAAAGTCTGATTTATAAATGTATTTCTATCAAGAAGTGCTCTCTCTTGGTTTGTACCTTCAATGAAAAAAGATTTACGATTCTTTTATGATTTGAATTCATTTCTAAAAGTATGTATGGCCACATTTGGAAAAAATGATCAACAAAGAGTAGCAAAGACCAAGTTCTTATTTCAATGGAAAGGATCACTAACAACCAACATATATACTGCTCCATTCGAAAACTTGGCTTGCGATGAGGATTGGAATGATAAAGCCCTTATCAAATTTAATATGGAATGAAGGATAATCTCAAAGACTTTTGACAAAAAATCCATAGATAAAATCTTTGGAACAATTTATTACTCGAGCTATTGTATCTAATAATCGATTGTTTAAAAGATATCAAGCATAAAGATATGATTTGAACAGAACAAATCAAATAATAATGGAAACTCCTAAGTTTGTATAAACTTATATATCAAAGCCAAAACCAATGCAAATTGATATGATATATTTTGCATGCCTCACAAAGTAAGAAAACAGTTAATGACCTTTCCATCAAATTTCTCAATCATATTAATTCTTACAAAGGTCCTATTCTCTCCTCAAATCCCTCACCTTATTTTACAATAGAAGTCTATTTAGGACCAAAAAATCACAAACTCTTAGCCTTGTTGGATTCAAAAGCCTCCTCTTATTTTATAGATGAAGACTTTGCCAAAAAACAAGATATATCTTTAGTTAAGAAAATCAAACCTATACATGTAGAAATAATAGATGAATGTTCATTATCTTCAAAGGATGTTACATATGAAACTATTCTAGTAGAAGTAGCAACTAGTGGTCACAATACTTTAGTAATATTTAATGTGATTAAATCTCCTTCTAACTCAATCATTTTAAGATTATTGTGGTTAGAAAAATATAACCCTCACATAGACTGTATTTCTTACAATCTTAATTTCTCTCATAGTTTAGCCTAAGGTCCTATTAGGTAAATAGAAATCCATAAATCTAGTATATTCAAACTCTTATTGATAGGTACAAAAGCTTTCATGCATGCCACAAATGAAGGGCCATCTTTTGCTATATATGCCACACCCATTGTTAATGTTGAGAAGATATCAAGTAGTATTCTTAGCCAATATCAGAATTTCCAAAACGTTTTTGAAAAGAAGAATGCAAATATTCTTCCAAAGTATCATCCTTATGATTGTACCATTGATCTTTAAGAAGGAACTCAACCACTATTTAGACCAATCTATAGCCTATCACAAAATGAATTAGCTACACTCAAAGAATACATTGATGAAAACTTGGTTAAGAATTTTATATACCATTCTAAATCTCCAACCGGCACTCCTATCTTATTTGTGAAGAAAAAAGATAGATCTTTGTGGATATGTATGGATTATTGAGGACGTAATAAGATCACCATCAAGAATAGATATCCTTTATCTTTGATTTCAAGATTTTTTGATCAACTAAATTAAGCAAAGATCTATATAAAAATAGATCTACAAGGAGCATATAACTTGGTCTGCATCAAAGTAGGAGATGAATAGAAGATTGTTTTTTGAACTAAGTATGGATATTTTGAATATAACGTCATATCTTTTGGACTCATGAACATATTAGTTGTTTTTCAACATCTAATGAATGATGTCTTTTGTAAGTTTCTTGATAATTTTATCATCTATTATTTGGATAATATTTTAATCTATTCTAAAAATATAAAAGAGTATGAAGTTTATATTTGTCATGTTTTATAAAAACTAAGAGATGCAAGATTGTATGCAAAGATAGAAAAGTATATATTCCACACTACTCAAGTTGTCTTTTTGAGATATATCATTTCCAATGAAGGCCTTATGATGGATCCAAAAAAAATCCAAACTATTATAGATTGAGAGATCCCAAGAACAATAAGAGATGTGCAATGTTTTTTGGGCTTTACCAATTATTATCAAATCTTTATCAAGAACTTTTTTCAAGTTGGAACTCCACTTATACATTTGACTTATAAAGACAAACTTGAGTGGAATAAAGAAGCCAAAATATTGTTTGTTACTTTGAAGAAAGAATTTACTCTTGCACCAACTTTGTATCATATCGACTTTTTTAAGTCATTCTTTATAAAAGTAGATGCATCAGACTTTGCCTTAAATGTAGTATTGTCACAAATGGAAAGAAATGACAAATTCCATCTCATAGCTTTCTATTCCAAAAAAAATTTAAAAACCTAGATTAACTATAAGATCTATGACAAAGAACTTCTTATAATTCTGGTTTCAATTCAACAATAGCATCATTATCTAGATGGCACTATAAGTCTAATCACAATATATATGGATCATAAGAACCTCAAGTATTTCATATTGGCACATGTTTTGAATCGTCGCCAAGCCCGTTGGAGCATGTCATTATGAAGATTTGATTTCAAGATTATATATTTATCCAAAAAAATAACAAGATTTTTCATATGCTCTTTTTAGACGCTCTTATCTTATATCAAAAAAAGAAGACGTATCTTTTGATGAACAAAGAACAATCCTCTTGAAGTCAAAGTACTTTCATCTTTAAGCAATGAAATCAACATTAATTGTAGATTTGACCTTTGTCAAATAAATTCAATTAAGTATGTCTTATGATCTTCTTATTCATGATATCAAGAATCTTTCTTGTAAGTCTCATGATGTTTCAAAGTTCAAGTTCAAGAACAACTTACTCTATTTTAAAGGATACCTATATATTCCAAAAGGAAAAGCATGTTTACGTATTTTTCAAGCATGTCATGATTTTTTAGCAGCAAAATATTTTGGATACAATAAGACTTTAGAGCTTATATCTAAAGATTTTTGGTGGCTGTAAATATAGAAGGTGGTAAAAGACTTTTTCTATTCATGTAACATTTGTTCAAGATCAAAAATTCTTTGTCATCGACCTTATGGTCTTTTCCAAATATTATCTATATCTGAACAACCATGGTCTTCTATTTCTATGAATTTTATTACAAATCTTTCAAGTTCAAGTTCATATGATTCCATATTCGTAATCATAGATCGCTTCACCAAAATGGTACATTTTATACTATGTACAAAATCTATTTCAAGTGAAAAAACATCTAAGCTTTTTATTGCCAATATCTATTACTATCATAGATTGCCAAAGGATATTATATCAAATAAGGAGACTTAATTTGTATCAACATTCTAAAAAATCCTATTCAAGTTTCTAAAGGTGGATATAAAGCTCTCTTTGGCTTTTCATCCTCAAATTGATGGGCAAAGAAAACAGATGAATCAAGTTTTAGAGCAGTATTTGAAGTGTACCATCAACTATTATCAAAATGATTGGACAACTCTTTTGCTATTGATACAATTTACATACAATAATTTGGTACATTCTTCTACTCAATAAATACCTTTCTTTTTCAATTATGGTTATCATCCATGACTTGATACTTTTGACTTTTCAAAAGTTGGTAATCCTATGGCAAAAGATTTAGTAAATTGTTTGTTAGAGCTACATGCAACAATGAAGACATAATTAAAGGAAACTCAAGAACGACAAAAGGCCAATGCAGATGCCTATTACAAGGATCAACCACAATTCAACATAGTTGACTAGGTATGATTACTTTATCACAATATCAAGACTACTTGTTCTTGTGATAAGTTGGACTATCATAAGCTGTGACCTTTTCCTATTAGTGAACAAGTCATTCTTGTTGATTATTGATTATATCTACCAGAGTCTATGAAAATTCTCCAAAATTTCACATGTTTCTTCTTGAGTCACATAAGATAGTGAATATCTCGAGAAGAAGACAAATGCCACCTCCTCTTATAGAAGTGGATAATAATCAAGAATTCAAGGTAGAAGAAGTCTTAGATTCAAGGCGGTGCGAAAATAGGTTGGAATATCTTGTTTATTGGTGTGGATATGATATTATTTTTTATACATGGGAGCCATCAAAAAATCTTGCAAATAGAGTAAACAATGTTGGAGCCTTTCATTAATGACATTAATCAAAATCAAGATGAAGATTAGCAAATCTTTTCTTTAAAGGAAATAAGATCAAAGAAAGATAATACTCTATTTTTTTTTTTTTATCTTTTTTGTTGCTTGTATGTAGTTAAAGAGATGGAGAACCAATAAGCAACAGAATCAGCTGAAGAGCTTTCATTTACTCCTAAATCAGAGAAGACATTGTAATTATTACAATCTTTACGATGACAAAATCAAAATGAAGATCCTCGAGAATGACATGTTCTTCCTCGAATAGATGGAAAGATAGAATGTATTTGATATGACGACCTTGGAAGAGACTTCCGATGTTTGGTGATCTTATTAGAGGTAGAAACAATTGCTACTAGTATTTCAAATATTCTATTTCAAGGAAGTTATGAAGGCCTCAACAACAACCAAATAACAAGGTGGTCTTTTTACCCTAGTATGAGACACAATTGATGGCTAAGAGGGCCCATCATCCATCTTCAAAGACAACAAAGATCAGAGTATGTGGCAAGTATAATTTACCGTATCTTGGATTCCCTCAACATATGAAGACCGATCCTTATAGAATTCTTCTTTAGAAGAGGGGATAATGTTACAAACATATATTGATATTCTAATAAATAGTTATATGATTAGGTAAAAATAAGTAAAAATTAATAAAAGTGGATTAATTTCTTAAGATCTTTTAGAAGAGCTTCCTAGAAGCTTCATAGATGCTACTTGATTTTACATGTCTTTGTAGTTGATTGATAGATTAGAAACTTAATCAACTAGTTAACCACATATTAATAACTTACAAAATAAGTTAACTATGTGGTGCACATATAAAAAACTTGTCCTACAAGTTAATATACATGTCTTACAAAGTCAATACATTTTGGAGGTCCTATAGGATATCGCCACATAGCTCTTAGTTAAGAGTATATATGGAGGCAAGAGTGAAGTCTTCTTCATTCTTGTCAATACTTTTCTAGTCCTTAGTCTTATTTCAATACTTTATAGTTTTTTTTATTTTTGGCAATAACCATTCTAGTTTAATATTATATCATCTTTGAGTGATAATCTAGTTCTTTTCAGTGATACATAAGTGTATTGAGGATTTTCTTTCTTCAAGATTCATATCCTTAACACTATATCTTGAACAATTTGATAAGATTTTGACTAAACAAATTCAAAAATGTATGTTATCATGTTAATAAATCTTATACAAAAATTTTGTGGCATTTGGATCTTATATTTTTGAGATATAGAGAAAATAGTACTTAAGTGCTTATAAATTAGGATTTAGAGCCCTTATTTGAATTTCTAAGGTGCCAAAAAATCTATAATAGATTTATGGTTTATTTTTTTTGCAATAGAGATCAAGATCAAAGTCTATATTATTAAAAAAATTAAAAAAAATAGAAGAATTGAATCAAGAAATATGAATTTTTAAAGTTTGAAGAGAAAAAATCTTTAGTGAGAGAAATTTATTTTGAAAAGATTTTGCTACAATTTGAACATTTTATATAAAGTAAAGGAATTTTTGGATGATCAAGATTATATATATATATATATATATATAGAATAAAGATAGAAATATAGAGCTATAAAAAAATTATGATGTAAAGATGGATATTTTTAAGAGGATTATAGCTTTTTTTTTCAACTAAAGAAAAATCAAACTTATTGGCAAATAATTAATTATAATTTGATATGACAAAGGATGTTAGGGAATTTTTAGATGTATTAGAAAGCTTTATATGTATAGATTCTTAAATTTAAAAGGATTTTATTTATAGGATATCTTTTGATACTATTATATTTTTTTGGCCTCTATAATAAGAGTATATTATTTATTGAAACTTGTCTAATAAATTAAACCTAAATTTTCAACAACTAAGTATCAAGTGTATTTTTAAATAAAAAATCATGCCATATAACATTGTTTAATCAATAATTGGATTAAAAGTATTTTTTAGATAATAACATCATTCTTGAAACAAATCTACAATTATAAAAAATTCTTTGTTATAAATCTCATAGTTGATCTTAGCTACTGAAAATTTTATTTAATGAAAAGCTATTAGGTGAAAATTATCATCTATTTCTATTTGTAAAAATATGGCATTCAAATTAAAGTCCAATGCATTTGTTTCCATAAAGAATGACTTAACAAAGTTCATGCAATACAATATTGGTATAAAAATAAAGGTTATCTTTAAAGCTTCACATCCTGCTCATACTTCTTGATTGCATTTAAGTTTGTCTTTATAAGTCAAATGTGTAAATGAAGCTACAACTTGAGAAAAGTCCTTGATAAAGATTCAATAGTAATTGGCAAATTTAAAAAAGTATTAGACATCTCTTACTATTTTTAAGATCTTTTAGTCCATAATAGTATGAATTTTCTTAAGATCTATCATAAGTCCATTATTTGAAATGATGTATTCTAACAAATCAACTTGAGTAGTAAAAAATACATATTTTTCTATCTTAGCATAGAGTCCCATATTTTTAAATTTTTATAACATGTGACAAACATGAAATTCATATTCTTTTATGTTCTTAAAATAGATTAAAATATCATCTAAATAATAGGCAACAAATTCATCTAAAACTTCTTGAAAGATATCATTCATTAAATATTGGAAAGCTATTAGTATATTTGTAGGTCTAAAATGCATGACATTGTATTTGAAATGTCCATACTTAGTTTGAAATGAAATCTTCCATTTATCTCTTTTTTTGATCCATACCAAATTATACATTCTTTGTAGATCTATTTTTTTATAGATCTTATCTTGATTCAACTGATCAAGAAGTCCAAATATCAAAGGTAGTAAGTACCTATTCTTGATGGTGATTTTGTTGAGTCTTCAATAATTAATATACATCTGCAATGATCCATCTTTTTTCTTCACAAGTAAAATTGGAGTTCTTCCTAAAAATTTGGAATGGCATATAAAGTTCTTGGCTAGCTTTTCTTCAATATATTCTTTGAATTTAGCCAACTCATTTTGTGATAAACTATAGATTGGTCCAAACGATGGTTGAGTTCCTTTTTAAAGGTCAATTGAGTAGTCATAGAGACAATGTTTTGAAAGAGTATTTATATGTTTCTTCTCGAATACATCTTTAAAATCTTAATATTAACTTGAGATGGAATTTAAAGTCTTTCTATCATTAGAAATAGGTGACGCATAAATTACACAAGGTATTTTTTTATTTTTTTATTTTTTGTAATATACAACAAAGTTGTTGCATCTATAAATACAAATTTAGTTATAACTTTCTAAGACTTTTGAATCTAACAAAGCAAAGGCTTTGTTAGATTTAGATTTTAAAATAATATTTATTATAAAACAATGAAAGAGTTTTGAAGAAAAAATAAGATTTTTACTAGGTGTCGTATAAAATTCTAGCTACACGGTCTTTATTATAGCTGAACAAACTTGTTCTTTGATATATTTTCTTTTTTGATAACCATACTTCTTATTTTGTAGTAGCAATGCTTCTTTGGACAATATTAAATAATATGCCTAGATTCTCCACAATACAAGTAAAATCCTTCTTTATAACAATGAGTGTTTTTTTGCTCAGTAAGAGATTTGAAGCATATTGCACTAATTTATATATCTTTTACTTTTGAATGTATATATTGAAGAGACATTGGTATTGCCATTGAATTATAATAATATCAAGGTATACTTATATAACTCTTAGATTAAAATTCAAAAAGTTGATTGTCACACTTCATAGTAAAGTCAATTGCTTGACTCAATATTTGAGGATCAAGTAAGTTGAGCATCAATTTTTTTACTTCATATTGTAATCCATAGAGAAATTGGCTAATAAGTACAATATCATTATATTTAATATTATTTATAAGTTGCAAAAACTATGAAGCATATAATGTTACTAATCAATTGCCTTATCGTAAAATATAGATTCTGTTGGTTATAACACAAATTACATCATGTTTTTCATACATGGATTAAAACTCCTCCAAAAAAGCCTCTAGATTATTTAATATTGGATCTTGTTGTTCAAAAAAAGATCAAAACCATGATAATACTTAACTTAAAAGAAATGTATCAATGAATCTAACTTGTGATCTTAGAGTTGGATAGCTTTAGGATTGAAGTTTAATCACAAGTTGTACTTGATTGATAAATCCTTGAAATTTGGATCTTGTATCTTTAAACTTCTTAAGCAACGTAATCCTTGGTTCTCTAATATTGGAAGGATGTTCTACCATTGGAGAAAAGACATGATTTGGTACAAATATTGAAGGAGCTCCAATCATCTTTATATCTTTATTCCCTGCTATTTTTGTTAATGCTTGTGGTGGTAAATTGAGTTAATTCCTTAAATTGCTCTTACATTTGTGCCATTGTATTCTTCATTTCAAAGAACTTTGTCATAATAACTTTTAGAGAAGAGAAGATGTTTAATATTGCTTAAGACAAATAGAAGAAAAGACTTAATAGCAAAGAAGATATTAATGATAATATCAATTTAGAAGAAGATAATTCATAATTTCTAATACGCTTATGTCTTATCAAAACAAAAGAATAATCCACTCTAAGTCAAGAAAAGACACTGCTTTGATATTGTAAGTATATTCTTGTCAATTTATTAAAGATAAGAACTTGATGAAAGCAAATAACCAAGATTTTTTCACAAAAGAATGATAAGATAGAAGTAAGGAAACATATATATTAAAAAAAAACTAGAATGGCTATTGTCAAAAGACAAAAAAAACTAAAGACTCTTGAATTTAGACTAGAGCAAGAAAGGAGTTAATAAGAGTGAAGAAGGCTTCACTCTTATCTTTATATACTATCTTTTAATAAAACAAGGTGATTAAGGTGCCTTAATTAGTTTAGATACTTAAGAAAGAATTTTTTTAATACTAAGACCAAATAATAATAAAAAAAATATATATATATATATATATATATATATATATTATAAAATAGCTATAAATATCTATATTCTTATTTTATAATTATCATAATAAAAACTACAAAAATAAGTCTATCATGTTCTTTTTTTCTACTTTGTTTGTATATATAGAAAAAAAATAAGTCTTAAGTCATAGAATGATTCAAGGAAGGATTCATGAAAACCTTTAGGTTCTCAACTCAAGATTGAAGAAGCTTTAGAAATAAGTCTATGGAATTAAGAAGAAAATAGAAAATTACAAGTTGAGATTCATCAAGTGTAAGTGAAAGACCTATTTTTAATAAATTACATCAATGGACTACTTTGACTTTGATAAAGATTTATTTGGCAATAGTAAGATGTCACAAGACATGTAAAGACATGAAGAAGGAAGAGATTAAAAAATTAAGGCAACTAAAATAGGTTTAAAGTTTAATTGCCAAAGGATAATTTTTGATTGCTACAATTGACCTTAACTGAGTGATGAACTTTGACTGAGTGATTTATCTCAACATAGTGAATATGTAAAAAATTCAAGAAAAAACACAATATTAATAGATCTCAATCCTACTTCAATATGTATCAATCAAACTAATAGTTATTACTGTATTTTATTTAAAATCTCCAAGCTCGAAAATTTGAACGGAAAATTTGAACAGAGATGACGAACGCAGGCCGTGGATGGAGAAGATGGACGGAGATGGTGGGGGCCATGCGAAACCGAGGCTCGTCCCTTCCTTGCGCATCTTCCGAATGTCCCCGGAATAGAATACAATTGATCCTTTCCTAGATGCTGTTGTGGAAAATTGCGTGTGATTTGCCTGCGTTTTGGTCTTCACGGGTGTTAGCTTGTGGAAAGATGTTGGTCCTCGCTTGCTTTTGGCCCTGGAAGTGGATTTACGATGCGATCTGTTTTTGTCCGTGACTTTTAGTACGGTGATCTCATGATACACCTTCTTCCTCTTCCATACCTCATTCACCACTCAAAGAGACTCGGCTCGCGATGTGATTTGTACCTTTGATTTTGTCATGTCGCTCTTTATTGTTTCGCCGAGTGGTCTCCACCAGCATTTCAAGTGCCTGCTAGTGCGATGGCCCTTTCAAGTGCTAATCTAATCTGTACAAGTCACATTCCGGGGTTCTATGACGATCTGACTCCGTTATGTCGCTGTTATCCTGGTCATGCACGGCTTGTAGAGAAAATTCGAAGCCAATCATCGGAATGTAAACTCCAGAGGTGCTAGCAAATAGGAGTGTTGAGCTGAGCTGTGTTGTTCAGCAGAAGAATATGTTGCCATCAGATTGTGATACACGACTTGACGTCGGATGAGAAGGCCAGTTCACACGCCAAGACAAAGGTCATCTTGGCTAACTAAAATTTGAATGACAAGTCACAAAGAGAAAAAAATTGCCAGGTCTAAACAGCATTCTCTAGTGGTATCCGCGGCTGTGAGCAACATGTATGAAACCTAATTACAACCACCCTTGGATTCCACAGGTGCTGGAGTTTCGCGATGTTGTCGTCTATTCGTCACTCTACTTCACCATGACCTCTACTTGACCTGATAACTTAGCATTATAACTCAAACACTTGCATCTGATGGCGTTCGCACGCATTTGAGCTATTGGCTAGGACATAAAGAATATATCATGGCGTTGAAAAGTCCACACTTGAACATGAACCTAGAGTGCAAGACTTATGATGCAATCACTTCCACCTCGGGATGCATTTGTCGGCTTAAATCGAAATCTCTCGACTTAAGCAGATGCGGACAGCTTTCGAAGATCTTTCTGAGATATCGCTTTGCTCTTTCGATCCTTCACCACAGCAAGTGCTGGATTGGGGATGTCCTTTACAGCATAGAAAAATCTCCACGCTTGCCTCTCCACCCGGCTAAAAGGCAAATTTAAACCATGGGTTAAAGCGTCCATGGTTATGGAACCAGATGATTATTGCGAGCATTCGTTACACTTTTCGTCCAAAATGGGTGAATGAGGATGTTGATTCTCTTCTGCATCAATGCATTCAGTTCGTGGTTCGCAGGAAAGATGGCGGCTATGGTGGGGGAGGGCGTGTTCGCTCACACTTAAGTCTTGCAATGCTGCAGCAGTTTCAATAAGTAGTTGTGAAATCTAGCGCCTGCGTTTTTCTAACAGGTATTCGTATCTCGGGTTTGTGGGTTGCAGCATACTATTGAGGGATTTGAGAAATGGTCGGTTTCTTACATTTTATGCAAATTGCGGTTATTGTGGATTGTGTTCAAGCCATTACGGAAATTCGCACCAGCTTTATCGATAGAGACTGACCAGAATCTGCTTGTGATCTATTATATACTCTTAACTGCATCAAAGCCACCAAAAGAGCAACAGACCTGCTTGTGGGGATTCTCACAGGATGCTCACAGCTTTATCTAGATTTGTCTCTGGGGCGAGATTTTGGATCGTGGATCAAGCCGCCGGGATTGGAGCTGGTTTTCAGAAAGTTTTCGGCTCCAATTGTCGTTAGCAGTACTTGTGTTAGGGTATGAATGGTTGGTTGCATTTCTGAAGTGATCCACCCTCTAAAATGGAATCCTTGTTGGCTGTAGTGAAGCTTTCGTGACGTGAATCTCAGATTCCGACGGGATTTCTCAAGCTAATTCGATTCCGTTAATCTGAGGTATCAAAACCTTTCAGTTTAGGCCTTATTGGTCTGGTGTTGATAAACCCGTTTATCTGGTAATATTTGTTCATCTTTGTCTTCCAATGTTACCCATCTCATGACTGCAATTCAACTTTGTTGCAAACATCGTGCATCGGATAATCACTGTCTTGAATGGCGTGCTGTTTATTGAACGCATTACGTTGGGATGTGTTATTGATGAGGGGGATAGTGTACAATTGTGCAGGATTTTTCAAATCTATGCATTCTACTTAATTGATCGCACGAAATCGAATTTCACAGCTGCCTCGAAACGAGTACCAAGGGTGCTGCTTCCATCCTTGCATGGACTCGGGGTCTCCGCCACAGGTTAGCTTAGTTCTCACTATGCTCTCGTTTTAGCAAGTACTTGTCATCGCAATCACCACTCTCTGCAATTAGTAGGATGTTATTTGATGACCGTGATTGTTGTCAGCGCTTTACAAATACAAAAGCAACCACTGTTAGGAGCAGCCTACAGAAAAGATTCATGATTCGTTTCCAGTCTTCTGATTGTAATGCTCCTTTGTGTTTGTAGACATGATGGCCAATGCGCTGTGTCAGAGATCGGCTTCAAATTCTCTCCTGCCCATTTTCACCATAACCAAGCCCTTAACCTCCCCGTCATATTTCCCTCAGCTCGCATGTCGCGCAACTTTAGAGTCCTTTTCAAGCGCTTACACTCAAAGAGCTCTCGAGAATGACTTGACAAACTCTTTCTGTTCTTTGAAGTTGCAAAGAAGGAGTCCCCATTTGTATGGGCGAGATTCGGTAACAACAATTCATGCGCAGTCGGTATCCGCGGAAGCAATTGATGAAGCATCCGAAGATTCGATTAAAATTATCGTAGACACTTCAACAGATCAAAAAGCGACAACTATTGAGATTGTTGCTCCAAATTGGCCTGGTCTCTTAGCGTCGATCACAGATAAGTTCAAGGCGCTCGAGCTGCAAGTAGCCAAAGCTTCTGTTGACCTGAAGGATGGCAATGTCTTCTACAAGTTCTCTATTCAAGATCAAGATGGTAATGCAATTGTGGATGCTGAGTACCTTGGGAACGTTGAGAAAGTCTTAAGGAGAGTTCTGAATCCGGCCTTGTGGTCCGACCTTGGCAAGAATGTCAACCTCAGCCCCAATGTTGGCGATCCGGAAACTCAACGGCGTAGGCGGCTTCTTTGGCTCATGGATCAGTATCTGAAGAATGACGTTCCAAGCATTCAGAAGAGTATCGTGGACCATGTCGAATACACTATTGCGCGTTCTCGTTTCAAATTTGATGATTTTGAAGCTTACAAGGTGCATTGCTTTACTAATTGATGCTATCTCTTACTCGAGGTATATGAGTCCTGTTCGTGCATGTGCGAATCACGGACAGCACACAGCGCAATAGCCAGAATCGTATTCAACTTTTAAGTACTGTTTTCAGCCATTGAAGGGTAGTGCTCGAAGAACGCCGTCGTCTTTCTTTTCTGAAGATATTCTGCGGCTGCTTGGATCTCTTTTAGATATGCATGCTAGACATGTCTCCACTCTCTGGGAAATTTTATTGCAATACTGAAAATCCGAATATCTGTCAAGTACCTTAGCATCATCTCTGTAGTAGTATGAGCAACGGTTCCGTGCACTTATCACCAGGTATAAGTGGTGCCAACTCCTGTTATTTCCTCTGTCCAAACTGGCTCTACTTGCAACTCCATGCAAAGCGTGTACATGCCTGAGTGCAAGAGTCTCGCTCTTGCATTGAGGCTGACAGCTCTACTAATATTCTTAATTGTGTTCAGGCTACTGCTAACAGCGTGAGGGATAGGCTCCTTGAAAGCTGGAATGATAACCAACAATATTATCGTGACAATGATTCCAAGCGAGTTTATTATCTTTCTATGGAGTTCCTTATGGGTAAGGCTTTGTCCTCTTCAAACTTGTATGCGCTTCCATTTTCAAGCAGTCTCCCCTGCGTTAGGATTGCTTTCACTTGAACGTTTTAGTTAGGCGTTGCAAGTCAAGTTGATTAAACCATTCAAATGCTAGCAATTCTATTGCACGAGATAGAGATTGATAGAGGTAATCAATGGAGCGTGGCATTGCGCGAAATTATCGAAGTTTGAAATTGAAAATATCAAGATATTGACTGGAAAGCATACTTCTGTCCACAGAGCAAAAGGTCAGTTTTTGCTGGAATAAAGTTAAGGACAATGTGGTTCTTACACTGGAGCTATATCGTGTTTACAGGGCGTTCGTTGCTGAATAGTATATTTAATCTGGGCATTAAGGGCGAATATGCTCAAGCCCTGTCGGAACTGGGATATGATCTGGAAGTTATTGTTGAGCAGGTTCGTACCTCGTTCGCCTTGTTAAGGGCCTAATCCTGTTAGAAGCTATATTCCCGCTTGCATGGTCTAATCTATGCTTGGCATCGTTTCTTTTACACTGGAGTTAGTACAAGTTTCATTGATGAGGACTGTCAGGACAGAGCTACTAACGTTGGAATGCGTTTACATTTTTGAGAAACTGGTAGGAGAGAGATGCTGCATTGGGGAACGGGGGTCTTGGCCGTCTTGCAGCCTGTTTTATGGACTCATTGGCCACCATGAACTACTCTGCCTGGGGGTACTTGGTCTTCCCCATTTCACGCTATTACTCGCTGCATTTTTTCATTCTCATTCTCCCTCAAATTTTTTCTGGCTTCAGAGTACGAAAGCCACATGCTTAAGTTACCAAATGGTTCAACTTCGCTAAGCAGAAGATTTTGGCTGGTTGCGCAGGTATGGTTTACGTTACCAGTATGGTTTGTTCAGGCAGCAATTGCAGGATGGTTATCAGCACGAGCAACCAGACTATTGGCTCAATTTCGGTAACCCGTGGGAGATTGAACGAGTTCATGTCACCTATCCCGTGAAGGTATATGACCTCTTTCAGTTCTTGCCGTCAAAATAATTTGTTTCATTTATCCTAGGTATTGGAATTCACTCTGGTTTAGTCATTAACATGAAGCCTTTCTGCCAATGAATGCTCGGCTTATTTAAGTTCTAATCGGTTACATTGTTGTCACAGTTTTTTGGAAAAGTTGAGGAGGATTGGGTGGATGGTCGGAAGCTTATCAAGTGGGTACCTGATGAACTGGTAATTTATGACCTAAAGCTGACTTATGATTCTGTATCTATGATTATATCTACTAGTCATCCACATTGGCAATTACAGTGGGGTTGTTGGAAGACCTACACATGCCACACTTCCTCCTCTTGTCTTGTTTGTTTCATACTGTGAACTCGTGTTCTCAGAGCGCAGTGTGACAGCTCTTTTATGCTTATATCTTTAACGCGCATTAATTCGATTACCATCTCCTGTATCAAATTTGAGGTATTTAGATAATCGAATGTACAACTGGTCCTCATACGTGGAAGTGCATATGAGAAATAGGTGGAAGCTGTGGCCTACGACAACCCAATTCCTGGTTACAAGACGAGCAACACCATCAACCTGCGGCTCTGGGCCGCTAAACCCAGTGGAGAATTCGATTTGGTATACTCGTGCGACCTAGTTATATACTCATACATACTAGTTCTCTAATCTGTTATTTTGAGTTGTTTATCACATCATTAAATGCTATAGTTGATTTTTTCCAGCATGAGTATCTATGTCGTTTTCTAGAAGTATAGCTGACAGACTTACGTGTATTGATATCTTATCGTTGGTTCAGCAATCGTTTAATACGGGGGATTACGTGAATGCAATTTTGAGCAAGCAACGTGCAGAGACGATCAGCAGCGTTCTTTATCCAGATGATCGAACATACCAGGTCTCTTTTGCTACCTTTCGAACTTCTCTTGGAAGTGTTCTCGACAGTTTATTGAATAGTTAGTACATTTTTTTACTGAGAGTATTGAGCTGAACAAGTTTCATTTAATGTGAATACTTGCAAATGACTTCGTTGTGAATGTTTTTTTTACAGTTCCGTAGTTCCCCGGCAGGCTGTGGGGTTTAAAAGTAGTTAACTTAAAATTTTTATGAAAATTTCATGCTTCATTTTCATGCATTTAATTAAATTAACTGATGAGTATCCACGCAGGGCAAGGAACTGCGATTGAAGCAGCAATATTTTTTTGTTTCAGCAACTCTGCAAGATATTATTCGTCGCTTCAAAGATAATCATTCCTCTTTTGACGATTTTCCAGAAAAGGTACCCATTTCTTCATACTCAACAATTTATTGGCGGACGTTGCCTGTTGATACATGGTCTCTTGCGAGTTGTTTACCGTAAGAAACTCTACTTATTAACCTCTGGCATATCTTTGGTGATCTCACCATGCAGGTAGCTATACAGTTGAACGATACCCATCCAACAATCGGGGTTCCAGAAATGATGCGTTTGCTCGTAGATGTTGAGTCACTAGAGTGGGGAAAGGCCTGGGACATCACTACGAGAGTTTTCTCTGTTACTATTCATTCAGTACTCCCGGAAATGTTGGAGAAATGGCCGATTGAACTCATACAAGCTCTACTTCCACGGCATATTCAGGTAATTGTTTATCATAACTAGTTGCGTTCATCAAGAGCCTAGCCTGCACTATTTCCTTAAACTAAAACGGTTGCCTTGTTTTGCTTAGTTGATTGTTGTAAAAGATAAATGACAAGACGAGGTTTTGAAGCGACATCCTGAAATAGACAATAATTAGGCTTAACTTTTTCTTCCAGTTTGGCCTCTGTTTGGAATATGGCTTGGAGATTCGCCAGAAGCAATATCTTAAACATGCAACATGTGATGATTTGTGCTTTGCAAACAAGCTGACTTTTACTCGTACTTCCGTGCTTTTTCCAGATAATCTACAAAATAAATACGATTTTCCTGGAGGAGGTGAAGAGTAAGTTTGGTAACGACTACGACCGTTTGGCTCGCATGTCGATTGTTGACGATGGAGAGAAGAAGGCATGTTTCAATCCTTTACCACCTCATTGAGCAGCTCAAATCAACTCTTTCCAACCTGTCCTTGGTTCGACTTAAGAGTGGTTGGATACGTTGAGGCATACGATTCTTTGAGAGAGTGTGAAGGTGGCTTTTGAAGTCCTTGATTTATGATATCGAACTGTCAATAATGCAGGTTATTAAAATGGCTTCTCTTGCGTTAGTAGCTTCCCACACCGTCAATGGTGTGGCCTGGTCCCACACCGAGCTTTTGAAGGGATCGGTGTTCAAGGTCAGTTCTTCCCCTTTAGAAAGGTATACTTTAGGGAATGCTTGACTTCAATGTAACAAAAATATGCTGTTAGTTCTACCCCCTTGGTACGAATGATGGAGTGGAAGTATGTTACTCTTACCTTCACACTGTAAGTTGATTTGGTTGTTGTGGATAACTGGCGGGGATTAATCTCAGGATTTCTATGACTTGTGGCCTCACAAGTTTCGAAACAAGACAAATGGAGTCACTCAGGTGCAATTTTCAATTCGATTTTGTCTTTCGAATGAGACAGCTTTACACTTTGGTTTGATTCGTCGGTCGCACTTACGCCACTTCCAGTTTTAGATAACAGTGAAGGGTCTGACGGAAGGTGAGGTGTGAAAAGTGTGATGTAGAGTCATGTCCCTCTGCATTCTTGGATGCTCTTGTGCGTAGCTATTATCATTTTCATAAAAGTGTAGGAGGATGAAGTTGATCGAAGTTTACAACAGAAGCTGATGTTTCGATGTGGACGTTATTTTCGTGTAGCGACGCTGGTTGGCATTCTCCAATCCTGGATTACGTGAAGTTCTCACGAAATGGTTGGGGACCGAGTCTTGGATAACGAATCTTGAATTGCTCACTGGTCTTCGACAATATGCCAGTGATACCACTTTGCATAAAGAGTGGAATCTGGTTAGCTGCGAATCCCACATATTATAGGGACTTTCATGATAATCTATCAATTTATTTGAGAAAGCGAGAGTTCTCTCAGTTGCAGTTTATGCTGGTTACCAGTAGAGAAATTATCTTGAGTCTCTTGTTTTTCAAGGGTTAGATCGATGTAGCTCGTGCAATGGATTTTGCTTAATTTCTGTGGTCTGAGCGATTTCATCTTTTTACAGTTTTTAGCTACTTGTATGTCACTACAATCTCAAATCACCTCCTGTGCTAGGTGCGGCGCCATAACAAGGCACGCTTAGCCTTGTACATTGAAGCAATCAGTGGTGTCAAGGTACCCCCAGTTCTTGTTTTCATTTGCTACTCGATTCTACCTTAGTATCAACTTTGTGTTTTATATTTCATTTATTTTTCAGATTAGGTCCAACTTATGTTGGTTATGAAGTTGTTCATGAGAGATATCTTGTTATTTAATATAGGCTTGTCATTGATCTGATACGGACTTGTTGCAAAACAGCGAACTATTGCCTATTCACTAAGTATTCCGGGTTATGTAAGAAGTAGATAATCAAAGCTGGTTGTATGAATGTAGGCTGGGAACTCTGGTCAAAATTATGACTTTTTTGCATAGTTTCATAATTCTTTTGAAATGTATACAGGTTAGCATCGATGCCATGTTCGATGTCCAAGTCAAGCGAATTCATGAATACAAGCGCCAACTTCTGAATGTACTCAGCATCATCCACCGATACGATTGCATTAAGGTTACAAACCCGCTGCTTCTCCTGTCATCCTTGTTATTGAACCTTTGCAAATGTGGCGGTCTTGTGGACTGGTATCGGTGAATTTACAGAACTGATGAACCTTATTCGATCGATATGATCCTTTAGTGTTAAACACTAGACCACCTCAGTGCCTGTGATATTGAAAAGATGTGTAACCTGCAGAATATGACTCCCGAGGAAAAGAAGAAGGTAGTTCCTCGTGTCTGTATCATTGGTGGGAAGGCGGCACCTGGTTATGAGATTGCGAAGAAGATCATCAAGCTTGTGACCACTATAGGTGAACGAATCAATGACGACAGTGATATTGGCAATCTTCTGAAAGTGGTGAGTAAACTTGTAGTTCGAACTCCTACATGCTAAATAATCGAGTTGTATACTCCAGCAGTTACTGATCCTGATAGTTTGATTGATATGCAGATATTTATTCCAGATTATAATGTTTCTCTCGCGGAACTTGTCATACCAGCAAGTGATTTGTCACAGCATATCAGGTCAGTTTTCGGCTTTGTTTAACAGGTGAACCTCGGTCGGATTTTTTATTTAGTTATGAAGCTTACTACTAACTATTGAGTGTCATGCTGGATTGCAGCACGGTAGGAAATGAGGCATCTGGTACCAGTAACATGAAATTTGCAATGAATGGTTGCCTTTTATTGGCTGCAAGAGGAGGTTCTAATGATGAGATTCAACAGGAAATTGGTGACGAGAATATTGTTAAGTTTCTCTCAACTTTGGTTCATGTTTAACGCATATATTGTCATGTAGTCGTGATAAATCTAGCTTGACTAGTAATCGAGGGATGTAGGATGTTCTGCAGCATCTTTTCAGATAGTTTGATTAGCAGGTGTGATTGTCCTTCACCTGCTCTTACAATTTTATTATATGTGGCTGGAGTGATTACAGACTTACATTGTAATGGTGTCGTGTAAATGTTCACTTTAAAGACATGTTTTGTTTTCGAACTGAAGTTGTTATCCCTCTAGTGTTTATTTCAATGCTGAGCTCTATATATATTTGAGGTGATTAACACAAATGTTGTGATGATTTATGCAGTTTATGTTTGGTGCTAAAGCCGATGAATTAGGTCGATTACGTGCAGAACGACGCAATTTCATTCCACCACGGGATTTTCACCGTGTTACTGGGTACTTGGCATTATCGCTGCTACAATTGAAATAATCCGTCTGTTAGCTCTGTGATGGGCATTTATAGGTGTAATGCGACATTCAGGTTGTGGTTTTATTAGTAAAGTTCTTATTTCATATCATTTAGCTACTATCTCTTGACGATTCACATGCTCATGATCTGTTTTCTGTTTTCTGTTTTTCTCCATGACAGAATGATCCGTAGTGGTGAATTTGGCCACAAAGAGTACTTTCAGGAGCTTTGTGATACAGTCGATGGTGGCGATGATTTTTACCTTGTTGGTAATGATTTTGCCAGCTACTTAGAGGCCCAGGTAAATC
The DNA here is from genome assembly GCF_059467195.1 of Physcomitrium patens. Taxonomy (NCBI): domain Eukaryota; kingdom Viridiplantae; phylum Streptophyta; class Bryopsida; order Funariales; family Funariaceae; genus Physcomitrium; species Physcomitrium patens. The sequence continues at coordinate 10,002,448 of NC_143411.1, forward strand.
CCTGAAGTGTTTGCTGTCATTCTATGAGGCCTTCATCAATTGGTTTCTGTTTTCCTATCGATGACTCATATTTTGTTTTACACCATCCAATAGTCGATTAGTGCTGCATTCTGAAACATTTTCCATGCACTTGTGATTTATTTTCCAGGCCAGAGTTGACAAGACATTTGTAGATCGCGCACGATGGACACAGATGAGTATCATGAGTACTGCCGGATCGGGCAAGTTTAGTAGTGATCGCACTATTCAAGAATATGCTCAGGATATATGGGGCATTCAACCTGTTGAACGCTTCTGATGGTTCTCGATTTTATTCATCCTTCAATCCATGTAGCTTAAAGCACTTGATTCTCGAGTGTGTCTGAGCAAAGAAAATGATTCAAGTAGTAAGCTTTTCTAGCAATCCCAACCATCTGTTCTGGAGCCTGCTTAAATGTGAAGGTCTCTGTTCAAGACTTCAAGTGTTGGCATCGAAGTGGAATAATTCTAATCAATGTCATAAATTCCTCCTCGAGTTGACTGCGTTTGAAAGGCACATGTCGTCATTCTTATGAATATGATCCATATACATATACATTTAGGCGGTATAATGTGTGTTAGAATTCTCAACTTTGGACTCTTAGTGGGGTTCATGAGTATACGCTAGGTCCTTAGAGCTTCGGCATCAAGTATCGATTATGGATTACTTGAAAATATCTTGAATATGTTGTACTTGGAAGTGCTAGGTCTTGGCTTCAATCCTTTGGTTAATCTAGATACTAGGAATAAAGCAGGTTTTGGAACTCTGAAAATAAGTGCAATTTGCGTGTATGAATCGGTTTCAATCAAACACAATACATAATCAAGTTACTTGGCAGAGCAAAAGGACGTGTATTTCTATTTAGAAACCAGGATTAATCACATCATGCTGTAGCAAAAAAACCTAAACAAATCTTGTTGCTTAGGGTACAATCCTTAACTGATTCAGATTATCAGATGGAAGTGCAAGTTGCCGACACTCTTACAGACTAACAAGTTTGCAAATATGCAAATTTCACAGTATTCCAATCCATTACAGTGGAAATTATACCCAACAATTGCCACTCTTCCCTTCAGGAATCGCTGCTATTCACTGAATGTAGTAAGAACTCTGACTGGAACCACCCTTTATACTTTCTTCACATAAGGATTTGTAGCTACATTTAATATTAATGATCTTATTATTAAGAAAAAAAGGCTAAATTAATTTATAAAATAAATACGACATCTTTGGAATCTATTTGAAATAATTTAATTTTTATGATAGTTAGTGAAGCATCTTAAAATTAATGAACTTTTCTATCTTTATTATAAAACACATCAAGGGTATAAATTTTAGGGATAAACCAAAGAAGCAAATTGGCCTTTTAATTGATTGCATTACTCAATCATCATTGTTTTTATAAAAACTTTACAATGAAGCAAAAGTTTTGATGAAAACAATGCAACCAATCAAAGGTCAAATATGAATTTAAACTAAGGTTAAATAGAGATCATCAATTGTGTTGACTACAAGTGTTAAATTGGCTACCTTAGGAATAAGAATTTTCCACTTCCAATAGTACGCAATTATGCATGTTTTTTCAATAAACAATATTGTAAAACAAATTAAGTCAACATAGAGGATTTTTAGAAGTTGTCTTAATAATTGATAAGTTGAAGTTATAGCCACACCTTATCAAGGACATGAATCTCAAAGAAAGAAAATCTCAACATACTCTTATGTCACTTGAAAAGATTAGAAAATCACTTAAAGATAGTAATTTATTGAATCAAAATGACTATTACAAAAGATAAGAAGACTAGAAAGTCTTGAAACAAGACTAAGGACTAAAAAAGCATTGATAATAGTAAAAAAAGGCTTCACTCTTACCTCCATATATACTATTCAACTAGGAGCTATGTAGATGCATCCTACAAAACTTCCAACATGTGTCCAATTTACAAGACATGTGTCTTAACTTATAAGGCAAGTTTCTTATATGTGCACCATATTGTTAGCTTATATCACAAGCTATCCATATATGCGACACATTGCTAACTTATTGGCTAAGTTTCTAACATTTGTAAGACCATTATATATTGAAGAAGTCCAAGATGTGGCAAATTTTGTTTGCCACATACTTTGATCTTTGTTCCCTTTGAAGGTAGTCGATAGGTCTTCTTAGCCATCAATAATTTCTCATTCTAAGATAAAGACAATCTTGTTATTTGGTTGTTGTTGAAGCCTCCATAACTTCTTTCAAATGAAACATTTGTAAAACCATTAGGAATTGTTTCTACCTGTAATAAAATCACCAAATATGAAGAATTGCTTCTATAGTTGTGATACCAAATATGTTGTATCTTGCCATGTATTTAAAGAAGATTTTGTCATTCTTAAAGGTCTTCATCTTAATTACGTCATCTTAAAGCCTATAAAAATTACAATATTTCCTCCAAAAAGGTATTTGTTGTATAGAAGAATGTACCATTTTATTATAATGAAACTTTATCAATGATAAAAGAATTGTTCAATCATCTTATTGGTATTTGATGATATACATCAAATACTACTCCAAAACTTAGTTTATGCACTCCAATTGTTTATTGATTTGAGGATGAAAGTAAGAAAATAGTTTTATATCCACCTTTAGAATCTTAAAAAAGATTCTTTAAAATCTTGATATTAATCGATTCTTTCTATCTAATGTAATATCCTTGGATAATCCATGATAGTAATAGATGTTATAAAAAAAAAGGTTAATTGCTTCTTTACAAGTGATAGATTTTGTATATTGTACAAAATATGCCATCTTGATAAAATAATGTATTATCACAAATATAGAATCATATAAATCTGAGACTAAAAGATTTGTGGCAAAATCCATAGAAATAAAAGACTATTCTTGTTTCTAAATAAGTAATAGTTGAAAAAGTCCATAAGGTCAATGATGAAGAGTTTTTAATCTTAAACAAATATTACATGATTGTAGAAAGTCTTTTAGCTGCCTTTTATATTTAAGGCTACAAAAATTCTCTTAATATTAATTCTAAAATCTTGTTATATCCAAAATATCGAGTTGTTGGAAAGTTGTAACAAGCTTGAAGAATATATAATCATGCTTTGCCTTTTAGAATATATAATAGCCAATCAAAATAGAGTAGATTATTCTTAAACTCAAATCTAAAAGTCTTATGAAACTTACAAGAATTATTCTTAATATCATGAATAAGAAGATCAAAGGACATATTTGATTGAACTTACTTAAGAAAGGTTGAATCAAAAATTAACGTTGATTTCATTGCTTAAAGATGAAAATGCTTTGGCTTCAAGAGAATTGGTTTTTGTTGATCAAAAGTTGCATGTTCTTTGGATGTAACATAAGAATATTTAGAAAGGATGTATGACAAACCTTATTATTTTTTGGATCAATAAATAAACTTGAAATTAAATCATGATAAGCACATGCTTCAACGAGCTTAGCAATGATTCAAAAGATGTATTGACATGAAATACTCAAGGTTTATATAATTCATATATACAAAGACTAAATTTGAAGCACCTTCTAAATAATGACACCACTCTTGAAATAAATCCATGATTATAAGAAGTTCTTTGTTGTAGATCTCATAATTAATTTTTTTGTTAATAATTCTCTAGAATAGAAAGCTATGAGATAGAAGTCATTATTTACTTCCATTTATAATAATATGGTATCCATAGCAAAGTCCAATATGTTATTTCTATAAAAAATATCTTAAAAAAGTCAACATGATATAAAATTGGTGCAAAAATAAATATTATCTTGAAAACTTCAAAAGATGTTTCATCTTCTTTTTTTCCCTCAAATTTTTCTTTATATATTAGAGGTGTAAAAAGAGTTGCAACTTGAGAAAAGTTTTTGATGAAGATCTAGTAATAATTGGCAAATCTTAAAAACCATTGCACATCTCTAATTATTTTTAAAATCTTTCAATTTACAATGTTCTAAATCTACTTAAGATCTATCAAAAGACAATCATCTGAAATGATATATCCTAAAAAGTCAACTTGAATAGTGTGAAATATACACTTTTCTATCTTAGCATATAATCTTATATCTGTAAGTTTTTATAACATGTGCCAAATATGAAGTTCATATTCTTCTATATTGTTAGAGTACATTAAAATATCATTTAGATAATAGATAATAAGACCACCAAAAAATTCATAAAAGACGTCATTTATAAAATATTAAAATACAACTGGTGCATTTACAAGTCTAAATGGCATGATATTATATTTAAAATGATCATACTTGGTTTAAAACATAGTCTTCCATTTACCTCCTTCTTTGATGCATACCAGGCTATATACTCATCGTGCATCAATTTTTGTATAGATCTTTACTTAATTCTATTGATTAAGAAATCTTGAAGTCTTTAAATTAAATATAAAAGATATCTTTTTTTAATGGTGATCTTATTGAGTCCTCAATAGTCTATACACATTTGCAAAGATTTATCTTTTTTCTTCACAAATAAGATGAGAGCTCCTATTAAAGATTTAGAATGGTGTATGAAGTTTTTAGCCAAGTTTTCATTAATATATTCCTTGACTACAATTACTTGTTTTGCAATAAACTATAGATTGATTTGAATTGTAGTTGAACTGAGTCTTGAAGATCAATAGAAAAATCATAAGAATAATGTTTTATATATATATATATATATTAAAAAATATCTTTATAATCTTAGTATTGGCTTAAAATGCCATTTGAATTCTTTTTTTGATCAAAAATAGGTGTGGCATATATAGCAAAAGTTGACCCTTCTTTTATTTCATACATGAAAGCTCTTACAACTACCAGCAAAGATTTGATTCTATTAGACTTATGGATTTTTACTCAACTAGCAATATCCTAGACTAAACTACAAGAAAAATTGAAGTTACAAAAATTTCAATTTATTTGAGGATTATACTTCTCTAGCCACAATAATCCTAAAATAACTAGATTAGATGGAGATCTAATGACATTGAATATTACTAAGCTATTATCATCTTTGTCACTACATCTAAAAGAACTATTTTATGGATAATATCTTCAAATGATAGTAAATGACTTTCTATGATTTCTACATGCACGGATTTATTTTTCTTGATTAAAAATATTTCTTATTTTTTAACAAAGGCTTCATTTATAAAACAAACAAAGGCTCTTGAATCTAATAAAGTTAAGACTTTGTGATTTTTTGCTCTTAAACAAACTTCTATTATAAAATATGATGAAGGATCTAAAGAAAAAATAAGACCTTTACTAGGTATTATGCAAGTTTTTAGCCATAAAATTCTTATTGTAGCTAGGGAAATTTGTTTTCCAATACAACATTCTCTTTGGCAACCATGCTGTTCATTTTGTAGTTGAATTACTTCTTTGGATAATATTGAATAATGTGCTTAGGTTTCCATAATATAAGCATAAATCTTATTGACCAAGTTGAGTTTATTTTATTCAATAAGAGGCTTGAAATGTACTATATCAATTTACATAGGTTTTGATCTTAATAAATAAGCTTTTTTAAACTTAGATGTTGCCATGGCTTGATTTGTACCTATTTAATCAAATATTTATTCTTGATATCTTTTAAAGAGTTGATTGTCACATCCAATGGCTTGAACAATAAATTATTCTAATGAACTTGCTCTTGATATTATCAATTGTAAATCTTTGACATTATCTTTTAATCCATATTAAAATTGATTAATAATAGCTTTATTATTTCAATCTATGTTGTAAGCAAGATTTTGAAATTCCACAGCATATATAATAACTAAAAGTAATCTTTGTTGTAAAAATATAAGTTTGGTCTCTAATACTCTTTCCTGATCACTTTTTTCTAAAGTAGCCATAAATACTTTTAAGAATGAATTCAAAACATAGAAAAGACATGAATCTTTTTCTACCAAAGATATCAATTAAAAGAAAGCACTCCTTCAAAAAAACATACATATGAATCCAATTTGAATAAATCCGTTAAAATATTAGAAAAGATGAAACTTTATATAGAGCTTTATTTGTTATAAAAATCTTCAAAATTTTGATTTTATTTTATCAAACTTCTTAAGGATATTTATCTTTGCTTCTCTCATACTTCGAATAGCAAGACTTTTTGGATTTAGTTGTGAGCTTGATTTATTTGCTTCTCTTATTTGCACAACTTTTTAGCATAAGCTTTGAACGTTGTTGTTGATATCTTCTATAGATACCAAAATACTACTTTCATAGTTGATATTAGAGATACATGAGATTTCTATCCTTTAAGTGTTAATAAGTTCATGAAGATCTACAATAGTTGAAAATTTATTCTTTCTTTTTTCAAGAATAGCATCTATAATTTTTCCTTCTATAAATAATTCAAGTACATCTAAAAGTCAAATTAGAAGAAAGTAATCTACAACTTCTTATATCAAATAGAAGTTTTCACAAAGATAAATAGTCCACTATCTTTAAAGAAAATAATCAGCATTAAAAAACTAAATTTTTTTTTTAAAAGTACATAGTCTTCAACTTTCAAAACACAACAATAGAAGTAGAATAATCTATTAACTTTTAACATAAAACTAGAATAACAAATTAGCATTCTTATCAAATTTTTAAGGACATGAATCTCAAAGAAAGAAAATCTCAATGCATTCTTATGTCATTCAAAAATATTAGAAAATCACTCAAAGATGGTAATATATTGAATTAGAATGCTATTATAAAAGACAAGAAGACTAAAAAGTCTTAAAATAAGACTAAAGACTAGAAAGGCATTGACAAGAATAAAAAAGACTTAACTCTTACTTCCATATATATTATTCAACTAAGAGCTACATGGCAACAATCTATAGGATCTCTAATACGTGTCTAATATGCAAGACACTTGTCTTAACTTACAATGCAAGTTTCCTACATATGTGCCATATTATTAGCTTGTATTACAAGCTATTCATATATACAACACATGGCTAACTTGTTGGCTAAGTTTCTAACCTATCAATCAATTATAAATATATATAAAATAAAATATGTATCTATAAAACTCTTAAAAAGCTCTACTAGAAGATAATAACAAATCTACTTATATTTATTTTCTACCTAGCACTTCTAATCTATATAAATATGTATATCTATGACACCCTTAGCCATGGCATGTGTGTTTTAGAAAAGGTTATATGATAAAAGAAGAGATGAAGAAATTTTATAGAAATTAAGTTATATCTATCATGTAGCTTACATGTGTATTAATCAAATGTTTTGTTATCTATGATAGAATCTGAGATTGTGACATGATATGAATGTATTGGAGTGGTGGTAAAATAGGAAATCAGGCCTTTAAGTTCCACGTGGACAATAAGAGATATGACTTTTCAATCCCATATTGCATATTCCAAGTAATAAATTATTCTAGTATCCTTCATAGCTTGGAAGGAAAAAAATTCTTATACTAAAGTCCAAAAACTTGAGCTTTGAAGAGGCTACAAGTCTATCACTTATCATCCTCATTGCTACTAAAGAACTTCAAAAAGTTGACTGTAGAGAAGGTAACACAATACTTGATTGCTTTAGCACAATTTTTGTTTTTTTATAGTTAAATTTTAGGATAAGTTTCTTAAACAACTTTAACTAATTTTTTGCATATTTTTCATCATCGTGGCATGGATTCAATTATTAATGATAATAATAGATAATATTGAATCGACTTAAGGATTATTTTTTCCAAATTTATTATCAAAGAATCAAAATAATTTTTTTATGAGTTATATATCTATAAAAGCTTAAATTATGTTATATGATTTATAAAAGTATAAATTAATTCTCTTGTATGTTAAATAATTTGAATTCTATGTAAAAATCTAATTTTATTTTATATAATTTTAGATTTTTTATATTTTATTATTTCTATTTATCATATATTATTATGGATGTAAATATTTATCTCAATAGTTACTTATATAATTAGGTAGAAGTAGATAAATATAGATTAATTTTATAAAGTCTTTTAGTAAAGCTTCTTAGAAGCTTCATAGATATGTTTGTAGATTAGAAACTTAGCCAATAAGTTAACTACATGTTGGTAGCTTATGAAATAAGTTAACTCCCTATAATAGCTTGTAAAATAAGCTAACTATGTGGCACATACATAGATAATTTGTCTTACAAGTTAAAATATGTAGCTAACAAAATCAACACATGTTGCAAGTCCTATAGAATATTACCACATAGCTCCTAGTTAAGAGTATACATGGAGGCAAGAGTGAAGCCTTCTTCACTCTTGTCAATGCCTTTCTAGGCTTTAGTCTTCTTTCAAGACTTTTTAGTCTTCTTATTTTTAGTAATACCTATTCTAATTCAATATTATATCATCTTTGAGTAACTTTTTAGTTCCTTTCAATGATACAAGAGTGTGTTGAGGATTTCCTTTCTTCAAAATTCATATCCTTGATAATTTGATAAGAGTGCTAACATATTATTTTTATCTTATTTAAGAAGTAAGTAGATTATCCCACTTCTATTGTTGTGTTTGAAGGTTGTAGATTATCCACCTTTAAACAAAAAAATCTTATTTTTTAACACTAATCTTTTTCTTAAAGAGAATAGATTATCCCTCTTTGTAAAAATTTGACTTTTTAAATTTGTTTGAAATATCTATAGAAGGAAATATTATGGATGCTACTCTCAATGGAAGTGAGAAGAGATTTGCAACTATTGTAAATCTTCATGATTTTTTCAATACTCTAAGAGTAGAAATCTTACATGTTTTTAATGTGAATCATAGAAGTACTATGCCTATGCCTACAGAAAAAGTTCATAGTCTGCAATAAGAAGTTGTCGAATTGAAAGAAGCAAGTAGATTGATCTTACAACCAAATCCAATAAGTTTTACTTCTATAAGTATGACAAGGATAAGGATTAGTATGCCTGAGAAGTTTGATGGAATAAGATCAAAATTTCAAAGGTTTTGACAACAAATCAAGCTCTATTTAAGTATACATCCTTTCCAACATTCTAATGGACTTACTCAAGTCGGATTCATAGGTGCACTTCTATTAGGAAGTACTCTCTCTTGATTTGTACTCTTAATGAAAAAAGATTTATAAATATTTTATGATTTGAATTCATTCCTAGAAGTATTTACAACCACATTCAAAGAAAATGATCAATAAAAAGTAGCAAAGACCAAGCTCTTATCTTAACGGCAAGGATCATGGACACCAATCATATATGCTACTAAATTCCAAAACCTTGCTCACAATGTGGACTGAAATGACAAAACCTTTATCAATAAATTTTGATATGGGTTGAAGGATAATGTCAAAGACTTCATACTGACAATGCCAAAGACAAAATCTTTGGAACAATTTATTGTTCAAGCCATAGCATGTAACAATAAATTGTTTGAAAGATGTCAAGAATAAAGATATAGCTAAAGAAGAACAAATCAAATAATGACGGCAACTCTTAAGTATTTTGAAACTTATTTATCAAAGCCAAAACCAATGCAAATTGATATGGTACATTTTAAACTCCTCAAAAAGAAAGAAAAGAGTAAACGATGTCAAAAGGACTTGTGCTTATATTTTAGAGAAGCTAAACATACTACTCAATATTTTTCAAAGAAACAATACAATTACAAAATAAAAAGCACAATTACCAAAGAAGATAATGTGTTAGAAAACAAATTGCTCCAACTACAATAGAAACCATACAATTAGAATCATGTGCAATATCTAATGAAGGTCCTATCTTCTCCTCAAATCCCTCACCTTATTTTACAATAGAAGTCTATTTAGGACCAAAAAATCACAAACTCTTAGCCTTGTTGGATTCAAGAGCCTCCTCTTGTTTTATAGATGAAGACTTTGCCAAAAAACAAGATATATCTTTAGTTAAGAAAATCAAACCTATACATGTAGAAGTAATAGATGAATGTTCATTATCTTCAAAGGATGTTACATATGAAACTATTCTAGTAGAAGTAGCAACTAGTGGTCACAATACTTTAGTAATATTTAATGTGATTAAATCTCCTTCTAACTCAATCATTTTAAGATTATTGTGGTTAGAAAAATATAACCCTCACATAGACTGTATTTCTTACAATCTTAATTTCTCTCATAGTTTAGCCTAAGGTCCTATTAGGTAAATAGAAATCCATAAATCTAGTATATTCAAACTCTTATTGATAGGTACAAAAGCTTTCATGCATGCCACAAATGAAGGGCCATCTTTTGCTATATATGCCACACCCATTGTTAATGTTGAGAAGATATCAAGTAGTATTCTTAGCCAATATCAGAATTTCCAAAACGTTTTTGAAAAGAAGAATGCAAATATTCTTCCAAAGTATCATCCTTATGATTGTACCATTGATCTTTAAGAAGGAACTCAACCACTATTTAGACCAATCTATAGCCTATCACAAAATGAATTAGCTACACTCAAAGAATACATTGATGAAAACTTGGTTAAGAATTTTATATACCATTCTAAATCTCCAACCGGCACTCCTATCTTATTTGTGAAGAAAAAAGATAGATCTTTGTGGATATGTATGGATTATTGAGGACGTAATAAGATCACCATCAAGAATAGATATCCTTTATCTTTGATTTCAAGATTTTTTGATCAACTAAATTAAGCAAAGATCTATATAAAAATAGATCTACAAGGAGCATATAACTTGGTCTGCATCAAAGTAGGAGATGAATAGAAGATTGTTTTTTGAACTAAGTATGGATATTTTGAATATAACGTCATATCTTTTGGACTCATGAACATATTAGTTGTTTTTCAACATCTAATGAATGATGTCTTTTGTAAGTTTCTTGATAATTTTATCATCTATTATTTGGATAATATTTTAATCTATTCTAAAAATATAAAAGAGTATGAAGTTTATATTTGTCATGTTTTATAAAAACTAAGAGATGCAAGATTGTATGCAAAGATAGAAAAGTATATATTCCACACTACTCAAGTTGTCTTTTTGAGATATATCATTTCCAATGAAGGCCTTATGATGGATCCAAAAAAAATCCAAACTATTATAGATTGAGAGATCCCAAGAACAATAAGAGATGTGCAATGTTTTTTGGGCTTTACCAATTATTATCAAATCTTTATCAAGAACTTTTTTCAAGTTGGAACTCCACTTATACATTTGACTTATAAAGACAAACTTGAGTGGAATAAAGAAGCCAAAATATTGTTTGTTACTTTGAAGAAAGAATTTACTCTTGCACCAACTTTGTATCATATCGACTTTTTTAAGTCATTCTTTATAAAAGTAGATGCATCAGACTTTGCCTTAAATGTAGTATTGTCACAAATGGAAAGAAATGACAAATTCCATCTCATAGCTTTCTATTCCAAAAAAAATTTAAAAACCTAGATTAACTATAAGATCTATGACAAAGAACTTCTTATAATTCTGGTTTCAATTCAACAATAGCATCATTATCTAGATGGCACTATAAGTCTAATCACAATATATATGGATCATAAGAACCTCAAGTATTTCATATTGGCACATGTTTTGAATCGTCGCCAAGCCCGTTGGAGCATGTCATTATGAAGATTTGATTTCAAGATTATATATTTATCCAAAAAAATAACAAGATTTTTCATATGCTCTTTTTAGACGCTCTTATCTTATATCAAAAAAAGAAGACGTATCTTTTGATGAACAAAGAACAATCCTCTTGAAGTCAAAGTACTTTCATCTTTAAGCAATGAAATCAACATTAATTGTAGATTTGACCTTTGTCAAATAAATTCAATTAAGTATGTCTTATGATCTTCTTATTCATGATATCAAGAATCTTTCTTGTAAGTCTCATGATGTTTCAAAGTTCAAGTTCAAGAACAACTTACTCTATTTTAAAGGATACCTATATATTCCAAAAGGAAAAGCATGTTTACGTATTTTTCAAGCATGTCATGATTTTTTAGCAGCAAAATATTTTGGATACAATAAGACTTTAGAGCTTATATCTAAAGATTTTTGGTGGCTGTAAATATAGAAGGTGGTAAAAGACTTTTTCTATTCATGTAACATTTGTTCAAGATCAAAAATTCTTTGTCATCGACCTTATGGTCTTTTCCAAATATTATCTATATCTGAACAACCATGGTCTTCTATTTCTATGAATTTTATTACAAATCTTTCAAGTTCAAGTTCATATGATTCCATATTCGTAATCATAGATCGCTTCACCAAAATGGTACATTTTATACTATGTACAAAATCTATTTCAAGTGAAAAAACATCTAAGCTTTTTATTGCCAATATCTATTACTATCATAGATTGCCAAAGGATATTATATCAAATAAGGAGACTTAATTTGTATCAACATTCTAAAAAATCCTATTCAAGTTTCTAAAGGTGGATATAAAGCTCTCTTTGGCTTTTCATCCTCAAATTGATGGGCAAAGAAAACAGATGAATCAAGTTTTAGAGCAGTATTTGAAGTGTACCATCAACTATTATCAAAATGATTGGACAACTCTTTTGCTATTGATACAATTTACATACAATAATTTGGTACATTCTTCTACTCAATAAATACCTTTCTTTTTCAATTATGGTTATCATCCATGACTTGATACTTTTGACTTTTCAAAAGTTGGTAATCCTATGGCAAAAGATTTAGTAAATTGTTTGTTAGAGCTACATGCAACAATGAAGACATAATTAAAGGAAACTCAAGAACGACAAAAGGCCAATGCAGATGCCTATTACAAGGATCAACCACAATTCAACATAGTTGACTAGGTATGATTACTTTATCACAATATCAAGACTACTTGTTCTTGTGATAAGTTGGACTATCATAAGCTGTGACCTTTTCCTATTAGTGAACAAGTCAATCTTGTTGATTATCGATTATATCTACCAGAGTCTATGAAAATTCTCCAACATTTCACATGTTTCTTCTTGAGTCACATAAGATAGTGAATATCTCGAGAAGAAGACAAATGCCACCTCCTCTTATAGAAGTGGATAATAATCAAGAATTCAAGGTAGAAGAAGTCTTAGATTCAAGGCGGTGCGAAAATAGGTTGGAATATCTTGTTCATTGGCATGGATATGTATTAGTGAACATACATGAGAGTAAGCAAAGAATCTTGTAAATGCAACAAAGAAGGTTGAGGTCTTTCATCAATGACATCTATCAAAAACAAGATGAAAAATTGTAAAGATCTATAAAAGATGATGACCGCTCCTTGTAGAACTTGTCCCTAGAAAGGGGTGTAATGTTATGGACATAAATATTTATTCCAATAGTTTCTTATATGATTGGGTAGATGTAAATATAAATTAATTTTATAAAGTCTTTTAAAGAAGCTTCCTAGAAGCTTCATAGATGTAGTTTTGAATTTAGATTTGTTTGTAGATTAGAAACTTAACCAACAAGTTAACCACGTGTTGATAGCTTGTAGAACAAGTTAGTTCCATATAATAGCTTGTGAAAGAAGCTAATTATGTGGCACATACATAGATAACTTGCCTTGTAAGTTAAGGTATGTGGCTAGCAAAGTCAACACATGTTGGAGGTCCTATTGAATATCGCCACATAGCTCCTAGTTAGAGAGTATATATAGACGCAAGAGTGAAGCCTTCTTTCAATGATATAAGAGGGTGTTGAAGATTTTCTTTCTTTGAGATTGATGTCCTTGACATATATTTATTTACTTATTTATTTTATATAGTTGATGGATAATTTATTTATTTTATAAAATATATTTTTTTATTCAATCTAATTATAATAATCTTATCTATATTTAAGATCAATTGTCAAATTTGACTTTAAATATTGACGATTAAAAAAAGAAAAAAAATCTTTTTAAAAATAATGTTAAATTTTTTTATTAAAAATACTAGTAATAATTATTATTCTAAATTCATTCAAAATCATTTTTTGATAAAAAAAAAATTTCATCCAATTAAAAAAAATAAAGAAGATAGAATCATATCATATTGTATAGGATCCAACAAAAAAGTACAAAAAGTTTAAATTCAATTTATACTGAGATATAATATAAATACTATAATCAAATAAAAAAAAGTCATGATATATATTTTTTTAATTATTCGAATTTTAATAGATAAATAAGATTATAAGTATAAATATAAATATAATTTATATAAATATAAAATCTAAAATTAATGTTCAAATATTTTTTATTAAATTAAGTAATTTTTTATTTTCATAAATGATTTTTATACAAGTGTTATGTTATTCTATTCCAAAATCAAAATTTTTGAATTTTAAATTTTTGAACTCATTGTTTAATCAAAAGTGATAGATTCACTGCTTTTGATATTGAAATGTTATTTTATATTGCATTATCAAAATTTTATATTAATCTGATTTTTTTTCAAAATTATGTGTTACAATTTTTAATTTAAAATAATACATCTTATAAAATCATTTGTACATACCTACCAAAATTATTATTAACCTGGTCAAATATTTCACATTGGTTTATTTTCATATGTGTTATATTGTTACTTTAAATATTTAGCATATCTATAGAAAACATCAACCACAATAAAAACGGAATTTTCATTTTCAAATATTTTCCTGTTTAATTTTTAAAAAGCCATTAACAATAAAGGTAAAGAATGAATATCAACAATCACCCAAGAAGTGTTCCAGCTTACAGAAAGAACATTCAGCCTCTGAAATTTTTAAGTTGTTTTTCTTTTTTCGAACAAACAAATTTCTCATATGTTTGTATCACTTCTTGATTAATAAATTTTTACTTCATTGAGATAAAAAATAATAATAATAATAATAATAATATTTTTAAAAAATAAATAGCATGCTATATTTTGTATTTTCTGTTGATCAACGAGAATTTTAATAAAATCTGGGTCAACACTTAAGAACACAAGGACAAAAAATTGCAACAATGTCAATAAAAAAATCATCTATTGTGCCAAAGGAAGTATTTGGGGTGCAAGGTTCATTGGGAAATGGAGTACAATTTTTGAATGAAGTGGATTTTATGTATGTAGCAAGTCATTGTTTGGTTAAAAAAAATCTGGTTGATATGAAAGCACCTGGACACATAATTAGTGGTAGCTCATCTATGTGCGGCATTTCTGCCATTACTCTTAGTTTAGACAAAAAAATCCTCGCAATAGCTGAGTTTGCAAAAATTCAACAATTCCAGATTGATGAAGTAGTCGCCACAATAAATCCAACAATAAGTATATACAGCACTTCGAAACTTTCAAAAATGCTAACTTTGATAAGCACATTGCTTGGATCACACAAATATGTTTCATTATCTTTCACTTGTGATGGAAAACAAATTGCTGCATTGGTTGGCTCACTTGAATGGGAATTAGAACTCTGGCATGTTGTAGGAACCAAAGTGGTGAATCCTATCAAAATTGTTACAACAAACCACACAATTCCGTATCAGGTTCGTTTGTTTCAAAACCAATTTATAAGCCTAATTTATTTTAAAAGTATAAACCATTTACTGAGTTGAAATCTTTAAAACCCTATATTTTATAATTTTATTTTCAGCAACGTTAGGTTTTAAATTAGGGTTTATATACTTCACATCATAATTTCTCCTACCATGAAAAAATACATTTGTTTTGCTCATTAGATATATGAAAACATATATACGCTTTCATAAATGCCATTAGAATGAAGATTTAAACACAAAAAAAAAATAAATAAATAAATAAAATTGAATTATAGGTACAATGTTGTCCAAGCAACAAGCTTTGGCTCTCCGTGTGTGGCGATGGATTTGCAAAAACGTACAAGATAGTTAACAATGTCATGCAACAAGTTTCAACAGAGTACTCAAACCTGCAGGGTTGCAAGGTGCTTTGCCAGGCTTGGGTTCCATCGTTTGATGTGGCCGAGGACACAAGCAACGACTCACAGAAGAACAATAACAACAACAACAACATCAGCAATGGCAAAACAAAAGACACCCAAAAAGCCGAAACAATGAAGAGTTTGGATCAGATTGGGAAGAGCACCAAGGACAATGCTTCAGTGAAATGTGCTTGCGTTTACGGTCTTGACTCAGGGGAGCTTTTGCATGTTGACAATGGAAAGGTGGGTGTTCTCTTCATCTCTAGTCCATTGAACTCTTCATGTTGTATTTCATAGCTGATGTGTTTAGTTGATCGATTCATGCTTTGGTTTTTCAGCGTTGTTGTGTAATCGAAAGTATGCGTCAAGTTATGAGAGTTTTTGTTGCATGTGGGTGGATGTTGCTGCTGTTGTTGTGCAGATTGTTGCAAGAATACCGATGCAAAACTGTGGAGATCAAGCACGTGTAGCCCATTCGATTCTACAATATTCGAAGGGGCTGATTTGTGGTGAAAGTGGGGCCATTTCCATGTATGACTACGACAAAGCTCTGAAAACCTACAGGAAGGTCAGGTCGGTGAAAGTGGAGGAGTCCAACGGTCGAGTTTGCGGGTTGGCGTTGTCACCCACCGAGGATGTGTTGTTGTGCTCACTGTCAAGCAACCACATTATCCACCTCTTTCTCCGAGATGTGGACACCATGTCCTCTGATTCCGTTTCGCATTTAGTCCACACTCAGGTTCCTCCGAAGCATTTCTCCATAAGGTTGTATTGTGGCTGAGAATTTGGTGGTTTGCATGGCTCTTTCAATTGGGTTGTGCCCCCTATGTGATCCCTAACTCAAGAAGGTCATGATCAGCAGGCTTGCATTGGGTGTTTGTGGGCACAAAGGATTTTTGTCAGGAAGCTGTCTACTTGTATTTAGCGGAATTAAGAGCCACATTATGAACTAACCCACAGAAGTAGAGAGCTGAGAATTGCAGAAGCTATTGACTTGATTCGCATCTCGGTGTCGATGATGTGGCGATTGTGAGTATTTAGCATCTTTTTGTTTCTCATGTGGGGTGGGAGCAGTCGTACCATCAAGCATTCATAACAGGCATGGACACATGTCTGCTCAAACCATTTGTGGTCACATGTAGCAAGGATAACAGTGTGCGCGTGTGGAACTATGAAGAACATTCGTGCGAGATCATGAAGTTTTTCCCATCTGAAGCATTGTCCATTGCCGTCCATCCAACTGGTGCCTTTCTAACTGTCGTGAACCCTATCACGGCCAGTAATTACATCAAACAGTTTTCACGTAATCGTGGTTGGGAGTTGTTACGTGGTGGTGTGAGTTTGATCTCTTCCAACAATTTAACCGCCTGGGTACTGGATCACAGGGTTGCATCTGCTGCTTGGATTTCCCGACTGCTTGTACCTGTTTGATATGCTCGTGAATGATTTGAGAGTATGGAGAGAGTTTTTGTCGGTGAAGGGGTGCACTAACTGCGCCTTCAGTCGCGGAGGACAATACTTCGCAGCTGCGACTGGCACCACTGTTCACATTATCTCAACTTACACCGGTCATGTTATTGGTCATTTGCGAGCCCATATAAATAAGGTAAGTCTTTTACTATCATCTATATGAGATGAATCTGCACTTGATAACTGCACGTAGGATTCGATTTTTGCACCAACAGAGCTGTATTCTATTGTAGCGACCCGGTTTAAGCAGCATACCCATAATTTAACCAAATCATGAAGTAATCTTCTAGGATTGAACCATCTAGGATGTGAATTTGACAGGTGAGAAGCATCTGGTGGGCATATGATGACTTCAGTATAGTGACTGCGGGTTTGGATGGGGCTATATATGAATGGGACCTAAAGACATGCAAGCGAAGTCGTGAGATCGTCATTAAAGGTTGCCCGCAAACTTGTGTGATATGTGACAAGAATTCCAATGTGTTTCTCAGCACTGCTTCAGATTGTAAACTTCGGGAGCTGGATGATGGGGAATTACTTCGGGTATAGTCCTCTATCCTTCCTTGCCTTCTTACCTAAGAACCACTCCGTCGTATTCCTTTGTGCATAAGTAACTTCCTTGTCGGTCACGGAATGGCTCTATTCAGTGCTTGGCCGTGCCACAAACCACGAAGGTCTTCGGTTGCACACCTTAATCAATCAACGACACGTTGTGAAAATTGTCACCTGCACTTAGCTTCTAGTGATGTGAGAAGGAATCCTCTCATTAGTTCGGGGTGCATTGTCGGGGCGCAGATAATTGAAAGCAATGTGAACCTCACACAGATTAAACAATTCGTAGGAGGTAGCCTGATAATTGCAGGCACGGAGCATGGAGCTCTTCGTGCTTATCTGTATCCTCTCACAGGCATGATCTTGCATCTGGAAGACTTTCCCCCTGACAGCTTCTCACTGTGCACGTAAAATTGGTATTAAAATTTCGTGCTTGTAAAGTGAGTATTGGATATTGAAGCACTTTTCTGTGTACGAAGATTCATCGACCAAAAGCAAGACATATGTAAATTGATACACAGGTAGCCTTTGTGTTACATGTACTGCTTGTTATGATAATATGGAGCGTTGGACGTCAGGCCACAGGAGAATTTCAAGAAGTGAAGGTATTTGCGACGTCAACAGTCGAAGTCTGCATGAGCATCGACAACCGCTTATTCTGCGCATCTGAGGACGGGACGATGATAATGTTTGAAATGCACATCCCTGGCCCTCAGCGAACTGCTCGGGCCAATACCAATACATTACCATGGTGCAGTCAGGTGTTGATCTCCAGGGTTGATTTACAAGATTGCATAAACAGGGCCCAGGAGCTTGAAACAAAGGTGTCGCCTGCAACTTGGATTTTATTCAGTACTACACAAGAAACTTGCTTCAGAATGATTGTGTTTCAAAAATAGCTCCTATGCAACCACCACTGAACCTGGCGTAACAACTTCATGCTGCTGGAAAGCCATGCTATGTGTATGGAGGGCTTCTGGAGCCTTAATTACGTAGGTCGAAATCCATGCACTAAGTCACTAGACACAGGATGAGCAAGTGAGCCTACCCTAAAATTGTCGAGCATGACGAACACCACCGGGAGTCTTACTCGTAAGCTGTTCAACCGGGGATTAGTCATGAGTGATGTAATTCCATCTTTAAACTGGCTTTTCTATGTACATGAATGCAGATTTCGGATACAGAGCGGTATAATGTGTACGAAATCAAGTACAGCAATGAAAGACATACTAGAGAGATCAGAGATCTGGAAAACCTCCACCATGAAGTCTTGGAAGAAGTCCGCTCTAAGCACCAAAAGCTAGTCACGGATAAAACCAAAGTGGTACAATTTCCTCGTCCTTGATACTCCACGAAGATATGAAGAGATGTGTGTAAATGACTTTGTTTCTATTTACAGAAATCATTATTAGAATAACTTTGCCACTAGAAGACCCCACGCGACGTCATTCATTAGCTTCACTCATGTTACTTCTAATATTCCCCTTGAACAAATGTCACCTCAAAACAAAACTCTTTGCGACAGACTCCACCCCACTTTGCACATGGGGAAAGAAAAACAAACCTGTCTAACTGTGCCTTAGACTAAGCGTTGACGGAGCAGGGGTTGGAGGCAGAAAGAAAACTGGACGTGCTTCTGGCTATTCGTGCCAAGGACCTTAAGGACATGGAAGAAGAATACTGTAAAAAAATCATACGGGAAGTTAAAAGGTTCGCTTTCATCTTCAGGACCATGTCACGAAATGGCAGGATTTTTTTATCAGAACTTTGCAGAATAGGTATGACGGGAGAGGTTTCTGTACATAACTGTGAGAGGTGTAAAATGGTCCGATCACTGTTGGCTGTTGACAACATACGTCTTTTTGGGAGTTTTTTTTTGTAAAAGTACTGTATTTTTAGTAATGTATATGCATAGGTTCGAAGATGAAGTCCGTAGCAAGGAAGAAGAAAATGCACGCTGGATCCAGCACCTGGAGACAACTAGTAAAACCAATGAATTTGCTGCCCAGGCAAGATAACAGCGAAACATTTTCAATTTAACCTTTCATCATTACCTTGACTGTCAAGTTTGGGCAGGTGCGATCTGTACTTGTCTTCTTCATATTCTGATGAACTTTTCCGGCTAACAGTCATTTGCTCATTGAATTTTCATGTGGTCAGATGCTCTTGGAAGAATACGAAGCGAAAATCCAGGAAACTAAAGTGGAAGTTCATCACCATGAGATGTCGAAAGGTCAAATTACTGACGACCAGGAGCAGGCTCGAAATATGGCGGAGGAAGATGCCGATCATGAAATTGAGCTGCAGAGAGAAAGGTACGTCTCTGATTCTTACGCAGCATTAATACCCTTTTTCTGTGTTTTTTTCTTTTTTTTCTTTTGATCTTTACCATAGCCAGAAGACCTCGTGGTGTCCAGGACACAAATTGTTAAGATATACTCCTTACAAATATACGCCATGCATGGGCCTCGGCATGCAGATACGAGATCAGGTTGAAGAAAGCAGATGAAGTGGTACGACATTTCATGGGTGAAAATGGTATTCTGAAGAGCAAATTTATAGCGTTCCAGAAGGAGGTTGACGAATCATGTTCAGAGCTGCAAAAGCTACTGGGCCAGAAGGAGGAACTTTGTGCAATTGCCAATGACTGCAAAAGTGATATTCAGTGCGTAATCCATTACGTATCCCTAAATGAATCCTCCCTTTTCTCAAAATCGACACCATAAATATTTCGCATGATCACGTGTCACAAGCAAGCGTCTGTGCTCTAGTGCATTCGATACCTCGAAACTTTCAAGTGCGCGAGGATTTTCTCGACTCTTAATGAATTTCCTAGGATTGACTTCTTTTTAAGTTTGTCAGCAAGGATCGTGCAAGATCCATGTGAATGTCAGCTGGATTGGTGACTTCCCTGTCAACAGCCTACACACATGATGCGCTTTCTGATGCTTGATGCCACAATAAAGTAATATAATGATTTGAAGGCATAGAGAGTACAGATTACACTCTTACTTTTTATTACAGGCAGCTTCAAAAGGATTTACAGCAAAGGAGCAATGTATTACGTAAGAAAGACAAGCGCATGTATGATCTTAAACGAGCTAACCAGGTATTGTTGGTTAAAATTCACCTCCAGTCCGTCCCAAAGCGTTTCCAATATGTGTGTGTAGCCAATCTTTGGGGCACTGAGCATTAGAAAACCCTAATTAAATAAATCCCGCGTATCATTGGGTAGCCTTACATAATCCTCAAATTGCTATCAGCTGCTCTTTATAAAAAGTTTCACACAGAATTTGTAGTCTATTTGGCGAAAAGCTCAGCTAGGTGCCGCAGGTTCATATTCTTTTCACTCGTAACAGTACGTAAACAGGAACTTGAGACGTTCAAATGGGTGCTGGACTTTAAAATTACGGATCTGGTACGGAGTATGGGACCTTCTCACGTTGAATCTGCAAAACTTAAAGAAAGAATTCAGCACATGGAGGATGAGCTTTTGAGGTTTTATTCCACGTTTGACACACTCTGAGATGCTTATCACGTTTCCGTTTAGGTGACCTAATGGTGACTTCATTGTGCCTCATTCTGAAACCAAATTGTACAACACAAGGATAATTTGCCTAGCTAAGGCTTTTTCGATCGACATCATCTTTTTGCTGATTATAGACTTTATCGTGTTTGAAGTACAAATAAGGCGTTCAAACTCGGTGTCAGTCAACTCGGTGGTGTAGCTGCATTTCCGTTCAAACTAGATAGCAAAAGTGGTTGATGGAGTTTGTCGTATGTGGACAGTTCGCATGAGAAGGCTAAAATCATGGACGACCGTGTAGCAAGCACGAAGGCGAAGCTGCATGCTGCTGCTGCAGAAAGAAAGCATTTGATGTACACCAACTCCAGACAGACTGAACAGCTGAAGGCTTTTCTAGCTGATTATCACGGACTGTCACAGAAGATCGAGGTCTCACCAACTCACCTAAACGTATTTCAAATTTATTGCATCGTTGTAAGGAAGTTAAGACCCACAAAGATAACTCGTTGCATGACTGAACTACTTTGGAAAAGGGGGTTAAATGCTTTTTAACAACACATGTTTGATGACGAACAGGACCACTTACATCATAGCTTCACTCTCGTTATGCAGAGCATTCAAGGTATAAAATCGGGAATTGCAGAGATATATCAAAAACATGTAGCAGGAAAATTTCAGCTGGAAAGAGTAGAGAAACCTCGGCTGGACGATGCATTTCTTCAAGTAGCAACGTTGGAAGTACGGGTATGCTGTACTGTTATGAACGGGCAAATACTTAGGTAGGGATGCAGGTTCTCATGCATTCTAGTTTGCATTATTACTGCATAAGATTTTGGTTGAAAACCTGTGGCAGGTGAAATCGCTACAAAACGAGCTAAAACAGGTGAGGGAGGAAGGGTTCCGCAACCACACGCGTATGATCAAACAGAACCGAAACCTTGTATGCCAAACAAGAGAATTGCGTGAGGACATCCGGAGCAGGACTCAGACACCAACGTCAAGCGCTCCTAGGTCTAGAGTGAGCTCTAGGCCGACCACATCGGATGGAAATCAATTGTTCTCCTTGCGTAAACATGTTGCAGAGTTGCAACTTCGGTTAACAGCTGAAAGTGCACGTGCTGAGTTTTTGGAAGAGCAAATAGGATCGAAAATAGGGAACACTGCCAGACTGAGGTACTGTATCGGGGTGAAGAAAACGCCAATAGGTCGTCGATAAGGCCATAAATTCAGTAATTAGGTGAGTAAACCAATCCTTCCCCGTTGACTCTTTACGAATTTTAGATGGAACTTATTTTGCAGTAACCAAGTATTCAACCAACCAAGTATTCAAAGTAGTATTCTGCATGTACAACTGGCCAGCAAAAGTAACATCTGGCGTTGATTGTAGTTGTGGAGTGCCAGTCGAGTCTTAGCTTAATATTTAGCTTAATATTTATATTCAAAGACAATCTGGGACCATACAGAAGCCCGTACCCCCACAGTCTGTGTAGTAATCGGCCACCCATCCATTAAATACACCGACGGTCACATTGAGCCAGTATGGGTCATCATAGACACTAATATCCGACACCCTACAATAAACCTCCATTGCTACTCCAATCTCAATCGTAGTAATCACATCGCCATATAAACCATAGCTGGAAAGTAGGGTGGTTCTACTGTTCGTGACAGCTTGTAAGCAGTTGGCGGTGCCGATGCAGAGTAAAACCAATATGAACGCGAAGAAGCAAGACCTCCACCTGCAAATTAAACCCACTTGGTTATACATGGCACTTGTAACGTTGAAATGAGAAACAAGCATGAAATATCAGTATGCGCCAGAACAGTGTAATACGAAGTGAAGTATGATAACTTCTACTGATTCTACGAAGGATAAGTTAACAGCTATGGTACATGTTATCTTCAGATGAGAAGTATAACTATATCCAAAATTGTACCACAATTATCAT
This sequence comes from Physcomitrium patens, assembly GCF_059467195.1. Taxonomy (NCBI): domain Eukaryota; kingdom Viridiplantae; phylum Streptophyta; class Bryopsida; order Funariales; family Funariaceae; genus Physcomitrium; species Physcomitrium patens. The sequence goes on from NC_143411.1 coordinate 10,025,823, forward strand.
TATTTGCGCACAGGGTGACGAGCAACAGGACCCTAGTCAGGCCAAGATCTTTGGTCCTTAAATAAAAGTATGCTGAGGTACGATTTCAAAACCTTGCAGAAAAAAATTCATGTTTCAAAGTAATCTTTCATGCATCCCCCTAAGAGAGATAAGACTTTATGTTTCCTAGTGCTGTGGTAATCGCTAAGTCGATGCATATACGATTCTCTCAAAAGAAAATCCCAAAAGAACATAGTGTAACAAGGCACAAGAAAGCCTCGGCTAACCTCACTTCAAATAGCTCAGCTATTCTCGCTTCCACCAAATAGAATAACTTCCATTAACCAAATGAGAATGAACACATATATTAATCGCGAACAATTGTGCCAGTATTCATGACTTCATCGGATTTTCGAACCATATAAAACCAGAGCCTAAAGAGACACACACCCTCCGACATTATGACCGGCTAAACTTAAAACCAACGTCTCCTACCACGTTTTAAGTCACTCGTAACCAAGAGAACACAACATGGAAAGCGACGAGTACCTGCTTGCAGCCTCTCTTCTCACCATTTGCGAAACCAACAATCTGAATCACCCACTCACAACTCCAAAAATCTGCCACACCCTCGCTCCGACCACCGTCGAATTGAGTCCTTCGCGCTTCCGATCACTCACGTCCTCTCACGCCCACTCACGCACCGCAACTCTCTTCCCACAGCCAGGGCTTAACGGCTGCTGCAATCAACTCCAATGCAAAAAATCGTCCTAATTACTTCACTTCCAATCCTCGCTCGCCAACGGTGAACACCCCTCCCCTCTACTCCAAAAATCCGCCACGACCACGCGACTCTGCCACCGCGTGACACCACACGATACAAAAAACAACGAAAACAAACATGTATATAAAATGAAAACACGTTATATATATATATATATATATATATATATATATTCACACACACACATACAAAAAGAAGTAAAGAGTGCGAGGGGAAGGGAGGGCGGGCTTTGTGTCTCTGCTGCAGCGGGGGCGGGGCAGATCGAAATAGACTCTTTGATCCTCCCCTCGCACAATTACGCCCCCTTTGACTTTACTTTTTTTCATCCAAAAGGGACGATTGACTTTTGCTTTTATTATTCAAAAAGTAGAGTTCGTGGTGGCGGTCAATTGTGTTGGGTCGAACTCACTTTCACTCTTTCGTGTTTGGATTCACACTTGGGGAGTGTTTTTTTACTTTTTTACTTTTTTATTTTTTTTTAATGTTCTACCAGGAGTTTTTCTGGTTTGTGAGGATGATCGGTTTTGAGTTCTTACTCATCGTGGGATGCTGTCTGTTATTTAAATTTTAATTTTTTTTTGTGGTTTCCAAGTTAAACTTTATTAATGGGGAAGGGAGAAGATTATCAACCACGATAGATCTTGAAAGTCATTTTGTTGGATCTAATTTTGAATTTACGCGAGAAGAATAAATAACCGTTTTGAGAAAGTTGCCCTCCACATCATGAAGTCAAACACATATGCTTTTACTCATTCCAACGGAGGTGACCACTCTTGCAATCATACGTGCATGAAAATCAACGTTGTTTGTTTTTCTTTCATTTCTTGCTCAACCAAAATTAGGTAACAAAGGGAATAAAATAAAATAATGGATACTTGAACAGAGAAAACATGTAAATCATGCACATAAAAACCAGAGTTTTCAAGAGGGAGACGATGATATTTCTTAATGCGATGTTAACGAGGAGGAGAGTGGGCTCCGGCCCCCATGATTCCATCCGAATGTACAGATATATTCATCCATCGTTGAGGCTGATTTCAGTCATCCTAGACGACTCCAGCGATTTTCGAATTCGCAGTCAGCATTGTCCTCGGAAGAGGGGAACGCAAATTCCAAGGCGAGTTCCCGAGGGTTCTGGGAAGTGTGGTTTGTCCACATCTCCAATCACCCCTGCCCGGCTGTCATCTGACGTGGCATGGGTAGTTGAACGCTCACTAAACATTATGATAAATAGAAAGAGCCACGAAGGAAAAAGAAAAAGTAGGAAGAGAAAGAAAAAAATGGACTAGGGAAACAAGGAATTTCCTGGAAAGAGGTGCACTTCATTAAAGTACTTTGATGAGAGATTGAGAGTGTGAATATATATATATATATATATATATATATACATTCTTTTACATAAATATATGATAACATAAATGAAAAAAAGAAATATATACATGCTACTGTAAAGATTAAATAAATGAATTTTTCTAGGAATAAAATGTTCACAAATTATTGTAGAATGTACAAAAAAAATAAGTAAATGAATAAAATATCTGGTGATATTTGTCTTCAAATAAAACTGCAACATTAAGATTTTTCAGTGTGTGAATTTCGCTATTTATGTCATTCAATAAAAATGCATTTGAAGATGTAAGGTTAATTGTAGTTGTATACAGTAGAACAAACGTTTCATCCATTTTTGTCATTGGTAATAAATTTAGACATACATGCATTCAATCGATGTGAAATATCAATAATAAAATTTCATTTATTTTACAAATTATGATAGAAGTGAATTATTTACTATAAAATTTTTTATGCATAAGGAAAAAGACAAAGAATAGGAATGCTAAGTTAGTTTACAATATAAAGTTATTGAATGGTATATTAACATCTGTTCATGCACATGTAAAATTTTAAACTTTTAAAATGATGAAAGCATTGATTGAATTGAGTTACAAATTTGATTGGCATTGTTGAGCTTGAATAGTTTTCATTTCTCATTCTTTTTTTTCTTATTATTATGATCATTTTATAAGGAAATGATTTTAACAATTTCATCTGTTGCTATTTGCTGCCTTTTCATTAGAACTGTTGCTTTTGAACTTCTTCGTCACAATTTTATCCATTGTTGTCTTTATGATAGACAAACATGTAGGATTACTGATCCTTAAATATTTATCCAACTTTTATAAAACCAGAAAAAATCAATAAAACCACCATCCATTGTATTAAACATGTATGTGGAATTCTTTGCCATTGATAAAAATCAAAGAGATTGTCTTTGTGTAAATCCAACGAGTCATAAAAACTTGAACAAATTGAACGAATGAAGTTTCTAATTTAGCTATTCATCCACATATTCATTCATTTCTCTCCTCTATCCACCACAAGTTGACTTTTTATGGGCTTAATGTAGTTAGTTAACTAATCACCTATATAGTTAGTTAGATCTTTCGATAAATACTGGAAACACAGATGGAACATTTCATAACGATCATCTTCTTTTTTATAAACAAATCACTACCCCACAAAAAAATATGATATTACAGTGTAAAGTATATAAGATTGGTGTAAGTACAATGTCATGATTTTATTATTATTATTGTTATTATTCTTACTATCTTTATTATTGCACTTAATATTTCTAACCCTGTCGACAATAGGTTTAACCAACATTGAATCAATGCCAACCAATCTATTGCACAACAATGACATTGAATAGTAGATGGAGAACTTTAACACTATTCATGCATGTCATTACAATTATTTGCAAGTATCATGAACAATTAATATAGTAAAAATAGGGAATTGTTAAATTGACCCAAATATTTGCTAAATTAACCCATTCCATCCATCATCACAAAATTCTCCACTTGCAAATTCACATTAGTCAAAACCAATGAAAAAATGATTGGATCCACAACCAATGATGATAGGTGGGTTGATTTAGAAACTGCATGGATCAATTTAATAATTATCCAAAAATAAATAAAAATAAATCAATGTATAAGATAAGAGTTTATTCTTGACCATAAGCTGCCACATACACACATCATATTTGAAGTTTATTTTTATTTTTTATGATATATATATATATAGTAAATTAATCTCCAAAATTATTAGATTTTAAAATTAAGATACCATGATATTTTTAAAAAATGTTTTAAGACAATGCCTAAAAATTGCAATGGATGGTTTCATGCATGTTAGAGCTTACAATCATATGAAGTTAATATCCTAAAAAATAAAAATTCATTCATTTATTTAAAATTTGGAAATTTAAAACTGAAATTGCATTTATTTTTATTTATAGAAATTTTTTATTAATTTACGGCTTATTTAATTAAGATATTAAAAAAATCCAATTAAAAGGTCTCCTAAGATAAAAGAAAACTCTTTCTAAATAATCTCTAAGTTTGGTCCCAGAATTTCAAGTTTGATTTTCTTCAAAAATCATCTAGATTTTTTTTACAATTCAAATTGTTCCTACTTTTAAATTGAAGGAATAGAACTCTACCAATCCTATACTCACTACTCGGTTTATTGAAATTTTTGCAACTTGATTAGGCATAGTTAATCCAAAAACATGTTGGGACACTCTTACCATGTCCCTATTCCATCAAATGACAACATAACTTTGATTGAAATAACTAATCCCATGCACTTTGTGTAATTTGTCTGCTTTTTATTTTGTTTTCTCAAACAGACCACCCACAATTATTGCCTTAAAAATCCCTCTTAAACCTTTTTAAAACCATATTTCATAAAAATAATTCCTTTCTTAATGATCAAGCAAAAAATTGGTATTTAGAATTTGTGAAAATATAAATAAACTCTTATTTTTATTTACTTTGAGCACCCAACACTTTTAGAAGAATTTAAGAACCAAGCTATGATTGGTTTTATTTTATTTACACCAATAAATAAATAAATAAATCATATATATATATATATATATATATATATATAGAACATTTGGAATGACACATTTATTTCTATTCTCAAATTTTTTTCACATGTATATTCTTTATTAAATATCTATTTTAAAGAAGCCAAATAATTTAAGTTCTCAAAAACTAGTTATGAAGTTTTTTGATTAGATTACACAAAAAGAAATTAGGTGTTGCATGAGACCTACTCCAATAAATTCTAAAAATTCCCAAAAGCTAGAGTAAAATAAAATAAAATAAAATAAAAAACAGCAATGCAATTTGTAGCACAGCATTCAAAAATTCTGACATGACAGACGACCATACATGTTATCATAACTAGAAATTTTCAATAAGGATGTCAAGCACTAAATTGTATATTTATTAAATAATTTTTATATATACACATCGCCAAAATTATACAATATGTTGCACAAGAGATTTAAATCAAATCATAATATTATTTTTGCAAATGCATTTCAAAGTTTTTTGCTTTAAAATTTGGAATCAAATTGACAATCAGCTTAAAATCGCATCATCAAACACATCAGTTAAAATATATTTTGATTTTCGAATGAAAGATAATATAATATTTGTTAAAAAATATCATATACTATATGACTTTTTTAAAAAAAATTATGAAAACAAAACATTGATTGCAAGTATAGCTATCCATAAATTTTATGCAAGGATTGTCATTTCAATTGACATATTAAGTGTAGCCATTTTCTGCTTGTTGAATTGGTTTAAATATATAATTAAATGTTTACTTTAATTATTACGTTTAAGATATAAGTTTCCTTATTTTAAATTTTAAATTACAAATTAATAATATTATTTTTTAAAAAAAATCTTATAAGTTGAAAATATTGTTAGATGATTTAATTTATTTTAATTTTTTTCTTATGAATAGAAATTACCAGAGATTACACAAGTCAAAAAAAAATTAATACTATAATAGCCAATAAGTGAGTATTTCAAAAATTAAAATAGATCATTATTTGAATAGACTAACATTTGAGTCTTTGAAACATGTTTTCTTGTATTTTAGAATTCACAGAGGATAAGCACATTGCATTATGTAAGGCAATTTTTATTAATAAATCATCCAATTTAAAAAAAAACTTACAAAAAGTTATTATTTTATCATATCAATAGTCAAGTAATATGTAATTTCTATCATACTCTTTGTTTGTAGATAAATTATTCTTTTAATTTAGTGAACAAATATTTTAATATCTTTACTTAGATATTTTGGTATCCCCATCATCAAAATGTGTCACCTCACTTACCATTGCATTGCCTCACTACCCATGCATTGTCCTTGAGAAATTTGTCCCTCCAAGGGTGTTTATAAAGCTTCCTAATCACTTCCTAATCACTGCTTCTATCCTACTTTCGCAACCATGCTATTGTTAGTTACCAACATGGTTTCTATTGTCGCGACTTTCTTCTAAAAATTTGCTGATGACATTCATGGCACTAACAAGCTCCCACCTTCATGGCTACGAAGAGCCCCAAAAGTTATTGCTTGTAATTCCCTTTAAGACAAATCAATAATTAATACATAATAGAGGTTGCAAGAGATGTGGTATCAGTGTTGGTGTGGAGAGCTTAATAGGAACTCCAATGTGGTAATTGATTTGATCATGAGGTACCAAAATATGTGAGTGAGAGTACCTAAATATCCATGCCCTTGTTTTAAAACTCTTAGATTACATGCTCATTTGATTTTAATGAATTTTGGCCCAACGGAAGGAATAAATATGGCAATTTTTGTTTTTGTTTTTCTTAATTTGAAATTGTAAGTCTTGCTTGAAAAATTTTCCACTGCCTTTGTTTTTACAAAAGAAGCTTGTTGCCTAAATATATTATTTGGTGTATTCAGTTTGATGGAATCCACATCTATACATATGTGTATATACATATCTGTATATACACACACCTTTGCTTATTGTTGCCACACTGTTCTATCAATGGTTCAAATTCTCAAATGTGTTTTGATTTTATTTTTATTTTTTTATCTATGTCTCCAAGTTGATACTTCAAAATCTATGTAAAATTCTACCATGATAACCCAAATTTAATTAAACTTACTTGGTTAAAATGTTAAGAGCATCAAGTTTTGCCAAGTGTGAATAATGTTTTTAAGTTTATCTTCAAGTTTATTTTACAGTGCCAAATGTCAAAAAAAAACATGCAGACTATTAATAAAAATCATATATGTTTATTTATTTTTGGTAAATGTGTTTTCAAATCCAAAATGGAATATAGAACTAAAAATCTTAAAAACATTTTTTCTTCACTCGGCTCAAAATCAAATTTTAAAAATACTACATATACATGTAAGAATTAGCATGTTGGATAATACTTTAATTAGAGGATCAAGTAACAACTAATCTTTTTCACAAAACTTTAGAATACTTTGAATGGCAGATGTACTCGGAATCTTTTAAAAGTTCAATTGTCGTAGAGAAAAACAGAGATATATTGTGTGCAAATTACCGATTACTGATATTGTTTAATAACTCTGAGATCATAAAAATTCCAACAAGGAATGAAGGACAACTCATTAAGTAGTATGAAGGTATTGATATTATGATGCTCCACTTGGTTTGGGTGTTATCTTAAATATTCTTCAACTGGTGTGGTAAAGTCCTTGATGCAATGGGATAGAAATGCTTCGATGTTGATGTAAATTGTTGTTACAAATCTTCATGCACAAAAGTGACAAATTAGGGCGCGTTTTACAGGGCCATTCTACATCTCTTCAAGGCCAGATCCTGGAATGAATAAAAAAACAATTGTACAATTGAATGGAGAGAGATACAAAGGGGGAGGTGGAATGGAAGAGAGGCTGCGGAGAATCGACCTTATGCTGTTTTTCAAGGAGAATGTGGCCTGATCCTGTGAGGATTGGAGCTAGGTTTAGGGTTACGATTAGGGCTTAGTGGAACATAAGCTGTTCCTGTGGGGTAACATTGAGAATGGCGTCCACGATCACTTGCACAGAATGGTCGTCGTGCAAGATTTGCATATGTTGTTTGCCATGCAGCGCAATCACTTCCAACTCCTGACCTGCGACTCGCTCCCATTCCTCAACCACCGCGGTCAAGCTGCACACATTCACCGTCCCGTCGCCATCACCTTCTGTGATTTCGGGATGGTTGTCGAATCCCTTCTTCTCGTAGCTTAGTGTCTCCGCCGTCGGCACGCCATAGCCGTGAATTAGGGTGACGGGGACTTGAGGAGGTTGTAGAATGTCCGTTAGGTGCGGTATCCGGGATTTGTATGGCGCGACCCCTTCAGGGAAACCGATGTCGCACAGAAACTGTTCCATGTCCCCAGCTGTGTAGTTGCGCGACGAGGTAATTACCAATGGTCGGTCTCTGAAGCAGCGCCGCACTGGCAGCAGCCACAAGTTAGACTCTGAGCGCCGCTGCTCTTCGCGCACGACCAGGGAGTTCACAAAGGGAACTCCCTCCGGATTGCCGGATGCGAAGGTCATCATCTGTTCGACCGCCCCTCCCCACGGGGTAGCTACAGACACAAAGCGGGAAACGTATTTGTTCCTCCACTCCATGGATTGCTGGTTCAGGAAGAAGAGAGTCCACAACCCGCCCATGCTGTGAGCGAGGATGACCACCGGCTCGTTGGCATTTACTGAGTACGCGGTTTCTATGAGATCTTTCAGGTCTTTCAGGTACTCTAGAGCTACGTTGGATGCATGTGGCCCCGGTGCGAACCGAAAGTCGTATGGAGCTCCGTATAATGACTTTCCGCTCTCGTAACCATGAGCTTTTAATGCGTTCACCAAGTGTATCATGTAGCCTGTCAAGAATCTGCACACAAAGAGTGAACGTGTCCACAATATTCATGGTCCATTTCACAGCTGCTTGTATCCACTCTCAATCCAGAAGTAGGCACACTGTGCTGAAGACGTCGAGGGTCTTGAAAAACTTGCTTGGACAAAGAAATTTATACATCGCAATTCGATCGAAAGAGTAGTATATACTGCTCAGCAATCGCAAGGCAACACAGGCACCTACTGGGTAAGTTTTATTTAAACCTGCATTGAACTGAATCACCAATTCAGATCATAATTCTGAATCAAATTTTATTTTTAAAAAATGATCTACATCTACTCAAGAGCTTAGTGATATTTAAATTCAATTATTATGCTTCTTAACCACATCCAAATCTTTGTATCAACACAGGTGGCAATGGTGTCCACAATGCAGATTGCCGACAGGTTCCAAAGTTTGAATATCTTACTTGAGTGAGGGATCCAGGTACTCCATTCCTTCGGTAGTACCAAAAAACGGTACCCGCGTCTTCACGCCCTTGATGTTGCTATAGGCATCGGACTGCGGGTTGTAGTCCAAGCTCAGGCGGTCGGCGAAACACGTCGTGAAAGGTGGAAACAGTGTTTTCACATCCAGCCACAACCTGAAGTAATCTTTTCTGAAGCTGTAGCACCATGGCTTGTTAGCCTCGTAATCAGCTGTCAACCTGGCCTCTAGTTGATTCCCGCCGGTGCCTGGAACTATGACCACCGGCGCCAAATGGTGTTTGTTCCTTGCTTGTGCCCGTCCCACACTGAAGAGAGACGCTCTTGATCTTTGGCTCAATGTTGCGAATGATCTGTCTTGTGCCGCAGTATGCACAGTTCCACACGTGGTGAACAGGAAGAGCGCCAGAGTGAGAACTACGATGAAGAATTGAGACGATGATCGAATCAAATCCAACGGCAACAGCACCTTGCATTGTTGGCCATACCTCCACCACCGAATAGCTGCGCGACTAGGATTCATTGCTAGGTCGTTCAAGTGCACATCAATCACGCAACACACAACCTCTAAAGGTACTCTTCCAACAAGAGTTACTCTTCATACCACCGCTTCTCCCTTGAATTCAAACCTCACAAGTCCAGACTATCTCCAGACTGGAAATTCTCGAAGAGCAGAATCATCAAATTATGCAAACTTGCACGAAATAACTCCTCTGTTCTCACATTCCCAACGCCTCCGACCCAGCAACTACAGACAAAATCTCCAACCACCGAATCTCCACATTTCCAGAAACCTACCTATCCATCCCTCCGCCCATTAGCTACACACCTTCACCTAAAATTTCCATCCCAATAACACCTCTATTCACTCCAAGCACATCATTCAGAATTCCTCGCGGACGCGATCAACCCACAATCTCAAACCGTACGAAATACGCACATAATGGTGGAGCCATAGAATTGGGCAGCATTTCATACCTCTTTCTTGTAATCAGCTCCCCGCTCTTCCTGTAATGACAGAGTTGCTGCGGAGTGAATCCACAAGAAATTGAACACATGGTGGAGACCGAAGCTTGACAGGTTGAAGCTCGAAGATTCTCACAAGTACTAAAGGAGGCAATGACGCGGTGGCTTTGTAGAAGGCCACTAATGACCGCCTGCTACGTAACACGCACCCACGGTGTGGATGGCTGGGGCCATACTTGTCGTACACGAAGCGGTCGAAAGTTTGTGTTTGGGAAGAAAAATACCTTTTTCACGCTGTAAAAGGGGAGGGGTTCCGAGTGATGGCACGTCAAAAACGAGAAAACATATAGAATACAAGGGCATTGCAGGGCACTCCTGGAAAGTTATGAAGGTTGGAAAGATTGAGCGGAAGGAGCCGGTGATCACATCTAACTGTGTTTCTTCAAACTAGATGAAATTATGTACACAATAGCTTGCGTTTAACCCATTGAGGTTAAGGTAATTAATAATTTAACATAAAACCATCCGTGATGTGCTTAAATGTGATGGATGTGCATCGGCAAGGGTATCCTAAGCGAAGAAGTCTCAATGCAATAGCCGCCTGAAGATGATACATCCACTGCAGAACTTGCCACCCAGTTCATATTCTCCCCACCCAAATCATACTCAGTGCATTCAACTGAATTCTAATTACTGAGTGTATGGAGGAGCTGTGTGACAGCATTTAGAACGACTCACCACCCACTTTAAGCAAGACACACCTTTCGACCCGTAGGCTTTGGATTTTAGGATGAATTCGGAATGTGCCATGAGTAGGTCACAGGACGTACAGGATGTCAACCACTGACCCAAACCCAACTCAACTACCAGCATTGCGAGGGATACCTGGTGTTTGTTGAAGTACATTGATGCGTGAGTTCGCTGGGAAGAACCAGAGGTGGCATGTCTGGTGGTGAAGTGAATTTTGAGCGCTGTGAAGAGGATGCACGAAGAGCTCGGTGAATTGGACTTAGGATTTGCCATCGCTTTGACCCAAAACTCCAGAATCTGGACTGCATTTAAGTACTTGGTTTGGAGTGCAACCAATTTTCGCAAAATAATAAATTGGCATGGAGTAAATTAACACACAACTAATGGTAGAAAGAAGCTACGACAAATATGGCAAAGGTGAGGCGTAGGGCGACTAACATAATCATTATTCAGAAATAATATGGTGGATTGATTTAAGATTTAGGTAGATCAATTTAATATTCCCATATATATATATATATATTTATATATAATTGTTCATTTCCATAAATATTTGTAAGTATGCCCCTGACACACATCAAGATGGGACATGTATTTAAGCTGTGGTTACAATAATGCAATTTGAGATGCTTTAGGCCTCTGCTCTTTGATTTGACTGTAACTTGTGCATAATAATCCGGTTTACATTATTCACCTGTTTAGTAAGTAGAGGTCACCCTTGCAATGCTGCATCTGCATCTGACTGTAGATGGGGGCTGCATAATACAATGGTAAAGTGGGAATATGGTCCATAATACATGCAGCATCTCCGCAGTTTTTTCAAGCAGTTATTATTATTATTATCATTATTTTGTCTTTTCTTTTCTGAAACAAACAGGGTAAAACCCATTGCATCGATTATTGAGGATGAGAACAACCCTCTTAGGTCCTAATACCCAAGCTACCAAGCAAGTCTATGAGGCAAAATTGAGAGAATGGTATTACAACTTACGTATGTAGACAAACAAAATAGCAATTTTTCATGCTCAACATAGCAGGAGAACATGGACTGTATTTATAACAATTTGATTAAAGTCAATAGTGATCAGGTTTGTACACCATGGTCTTGAATATTTGAACAGTTTGCTTTAACTGTCACATAACTATGACAGCCATTCACTTTATATTTAAGATAAATAATCAAGAAAAAAGAAATATATTTGTGATGCTGGACAATTCATTCTCATTGCCAGGAAATGAAATCAAAACATGATAAGTTTTTGAGGACCAGCTTCATCAGCATATGGAAATTCATGTCAAATTAATTGTGCATGTGGAAGGGATCTTGAGCACGTCCTGGTTCGAAGTACAAAACAACACTGTGTGTTCATTGTGTCATAGTTCTACATTACGTCAACTGCCAAAAATTGTGAAGCATGACTATTCCTATTACAAATTTGTTGCACTAAATGCAAATGCCTGTCTACCTTAACCTCGGGTGAAATAAACATCCTTACCCCCAATATAATGATTGACCACGGAGACTCCCCTCTTCAAAAGTGCTTCAATCGTGAGACCCCACTAATTAAACAAAACTCATAGAACTGTCTTTCCTAGTTAACCAGACGTAAATACCAACAAAAGCATCTGAAAGGTTGTGTATGGAATGGCGTTAGTATACGTCGAAAAAGGCTGAAGTAACCTCTAAACGAATAAACTCCAAATAATCGTTCATTCTGATTCATGAGGTGTATGCCTACGTCCAAAGCTTCAGACACTGGTTCAGTTGTTCAATCACTTCCACCACAGTCTACAATTTCCCATTCTGCGAAAGGAAATGAAAAGATTCCATATATATATATATATATATATACTGCTATTCTTTGTAAATGTTTCCACCACACCTCAAAGCCAGGTCATGTTGTTATTGTGAAAAGGATACAACATTACTCCAAATACATGTCTTGTTCATTGATGTTTCGCAAACCCTGTTCCACAAAATTGGAAATCGGTGGCTTCTCTAAGCAGCTTGGAACAGGAGATAGCATGTTCAGAGCTGACATAAGGCCTGCAACCTAGACATAAAACCGTGAAGGAACTGCATGAAGGTGGTTCTACACCTCATAGACATCGTGTACAAACAACGCTTCATCATCGTTCTCTTCTAGTTTTCCAGCATCGACATAGAACTCATCTGCATCGACACTGGCTTTACCATTGCTTCCAGCATTGAAGCTCCGCTCCTGCGAATAGATCCTGCCGACGCCCTCACCTTGCAAAGAAGTCACGTTTAGCTCTTTGTCCACAGATTCAACTTCCGCGAAAAGTCTTCGCTGCACTGTTTCCTCTCTTTCACCTCCGCCTGCACTCTCTGTCTTCACTGAAACAGATCTTTCGAATTGAACAGAACTCCTGGACCTAGAATCGTCCTCTCTCCCATCAACACTTCTTGCCCTAGAAAGCTGGGCAGTGGGTCTCCCTGCTTTCTGTTGAAGTTGCTCTTCCAAATTCCTCACATACTCTAACACCGATAACCTCTTTTCTTCTATACGTCTATCTTCCTTCGCTTTCGGTAGAGACTCAGCTACTGATGTTTCCTGAAAATCGCAGGAGCTCCACCTTCTCTTCAGACTGGCAAACAGAGGCTCACAAGCAGCTTCACTGTCATCCTTCACCAATGAATTCTCATTCTGCTTCTTAACATCTGCAGGATGATCTAGCAGACGAGTCTCACGACTGGTAACTGTAGGCTCATCAGCTTTACCAGGTATCTTACCCACACATGGCTGCTTCTTTGCAATTATAGCAGGAAGAGCCGGCAAGCTGTTCCTCTGAGAAATTAAGACAGGCTCTCTAGAAACCTTTGGTGCATTGTTTGTCTTCTCGATGGGCTTCTTAGGAATAGGGGGAGGAGTTGGCTCACGGCTGACTAGAACGTGCTCGTCAAGAGTTTTCCCAGCATCTTTCGTCACGGCCCTTTCCATCTGTTTCGTAGCGATTGTAGGAGGATTTGGCTTGCGACTGACAAAGAGATGTTCATCAACAGCTTGCTTTGCGTCCTTCGTTAATCCCTTCTCAGTCTGTTTCTTATCAAATGCAGGAGGAACGGGTAGACCTATTTCACGACCTATCTTGATCGTAGCCAGCCCTAACGAAGGCTTGTAACATTCGTGTTCCAAAATTGGAAGACTTTCAGCTCTCACAGGAACTTTGGCCATCGCTTTGTGGATCTCATTAGCGAAGGCCGCTGAATCGTCCAAAGTGCTCGCACTGTCAGGAATCCTCTCCTGTAACAGAGCAGTCAGAAGCTGACTCTTAGTCTTATTGAGCCTATCAAGAAATTCAGCTTCTTCCTCCTTCGCAAGCCTTCCATTTGGTGTAATCCTCTCATCCTTCCCCGTTTTCACATTAGGAGTGGTTCGCTCATCCTTGCCCGTCTTTCCATTCGGAGTGGTTCTATCGCGAGCTCCAGTAGGAGTAATCTTCTCATCCTTTGGAATCCTTCCATTGGGAGTGATCCTTCGGGACACCGGGAGCTCTGCTCGTTCAGATTTCGGAGAAATGTACTTTTCCTCCGCGGGAGTTCTCTCTAGCAACAGCAAAGGAGCATAGTCCCTTCCAACTATTTCAGCATAATCCCTCTCTTCCGCCAGCACAGATTCTAACTTCTCCTTGTAAAGCTCGAGCTCCTCCTCTAGTGCAAGTCTCTCATCCTCGCGTTTTCCAAGGATTTCTGTTAAGACTTCAATTGCCTCCTGATCATACATGGCCTTCTCCATCACCATCCGCTGAAACTGCCGGGCTTCCATCTGAACGGCTGCTTTCTCTTCTTGTAGCCGGGAGATCATGGCAAGGGCTTCACTTGCAGCTGTTGCGGAAGAATTTCTCTCCTCTTCCAACTCACTGTAGAGAGCAGCCATGACTTCACGTTCCGACTGCAGAGCACGCAGAATCTCTTGAGCTTTCACATACTGCTCCCTGTCTACATGCTCGTGACTTCGGTCGTTGAAATCATCCAATGATGACCGCGCAGGACTGCTCTCTTCATATTCACAGCTGGGGGTCAGGTCTGCGGGTTTCTTCAGCTCTAGATCCCTGAAAAGGTCATCACTACGATGGAACTCGTACAAGCCAACTTCACTTACAACAGGGGTAGCGATTGATTTGAACTTTGGAGATGCAAAAGAGTATTTAGTAGCTTCGACTGTGCTCCTCAACTCACTTCTCGGTACATGCGAGCAGCAAGAACAAGGAATGTGGAATCCAGTCACTCGTATACTGAAAGACGTGATTAAGTTGAGAATCGTGCAAATAAGCACTAAAAACGAGATCAGCACTTCGACAGAAGCATCCACGAGGTCGTTAGGACTCCAATATAAGGCTTTGTCGTACCGTGGGCTTTCCCATGCCATTTCTACGCCACTATGGACCATCTACATGCGACATAAACCCCCTGTTGAGGCTTTTGTACTGAGCAACTACCCACCCAAGCCAACCCGCCCGCACCATGACTCTTTAGACTTTCATTCTGTTGCTCCTCTTCTTGAGGGGACCAATCGACCCGCATTCGTAGATCAGAGATCGAAGATTATCAGGAAACAGTGAATCGGACTCGATCGGGAAGAATAGCACAGTGTATACAATAACCGATCTACGGTGGAGTCACAATCTCTTAAAGTTCGGGGCTACAAAGAAGCACAAACGATCAA
The DNA here is from genome assembly GCF_059467195.1 of Physcomitrium patens. NCBI lineage: Eukaryota > Viridiplantae > Streptophyta > Bryopsida > Funariales > Funariaceae > Physcomitrium > Physcomitrium patens. Next base: position 10,041,198 of record NC_143411.1, read on the forward strand.
GGATGTCATTGCAGTGAGAAAAAAAATAAAAAAATAAAAAAATAAAACTCCTATGCGCAGCTAGAAGAATTGCACTGTCTGCAGTCGTGGCTAAGAAATGAACTCCAATCTTAGCTCCGTACAGTTACCACTTCCATCAGTACACCACAAAAACAGAGCTAGTCCCTTCACCGCTTCACACAATGTCACCTCGAATGCTGCCACAGCTCTTGCTGGATCGTAAACCCCACACATAGTCGTCAGGGTATGATAAACACAGCAGACACAAAACCATCTTAGAAGAATAACGTTGAAATGAAAACTTCCCAGCTACGATCCAATTATTTATCACTACAACCTCGCAGCACTTCTCAGATTTAAGGCTTCCTCAAGAAAAAGATTCCAACTCTTGCCACTGTAGATCACCATCACCTGAAGCCAAAAACGCGAACCAAAAACCTTAGAACATTTGACGTCCATTGACCACACAAACTCAATTCGTCTCACATGATTTCACAAACTCATATCGGCCGACAGTCGCACTTCGACACTGAGTCCAGAAGATGCGGTCCGCCGCAATCAACATTCGCAACAAAACAAGGCATCCAACAGCAGCAGAAACAACGACGACGACGACGACGGTGGCATCGCACGCGGAATCGCACGCGGAATCGCAAGGCAGGCCCACGTAGTCTCAGCTAGACGCATGGATAGCTAAAAAAAAAAAAAGTCGTCTCATCAGAAGCCAGATCCAAACTGAGCAACGAAAGAAAAACGAGGCAGCATTCGCGTTATACTAGAAATCGGAAACACACGGGCGGCTCCTAGATCGGGTGGAGGACTCCTAAGAGTCAGCATGTTGGAAAAAGGAAAGGCGGCCGGTGTTAGCGAGAGGCACAATTGTAGGCAGCGGTCGTGGTATCATCGAGGCCGCCGGCGCAAACCACGTCCCCCCAACCTCGCAAATCGCTCTGCCAAGCGCAACACGCCCTCGGGCCTCGGGTCCAGAGCCTCCCAGGAATCTCTCATCCTAGCGCTCCCGCATCTCATTCCTTCTGTTCCACCTCTTCGCTGTCGGTAACCTTCGAACTACGCCGCGGCTCTGATCCACGTCCAAAACTCTCTGTTTTCTCGTCCAAATAACCAACGAATCGTCGAAAATTACGACGACTGTTCACCTCTAACCTGACGTCTTTAACTTGAAGCCTATGTGCCCAACTCCAGTAACAATTGTCTCTCTGTTCATGGCACCCACTTCCTGACCTTCTGTTCACACTTCGACACTACCACAGCCTCCTCATGTTCGCACTTTACTATCTTATTCTTCCTTTAGCCAGCTTTCTGCACATCTAAGCGTATCTACCATCATATAATCCACTTGGATCCGCCACACATTCTATGTTTATGTATGAATTAATGAAGACGTTCGCTCGTGTTTGTAATTCATCGTCCCCATCCAGTCACATTAAGTTGCACGATTCTCTTACACTATCCACTATCAGGCGTGGGCCGTCCCCACTGTGGCTTAGTTTATGAAGCCCAGATTAGCATTATGGTGGGGATCTATTGGAACTCTTTGCTTTTTTCATCGTGAATGCATGTTCTTTGCTTCTTCGCATTTAATTTTTATTTATTTTTCTCTTTTGGGGAAATTAAAGGAGATCAAAGGTCTCTTGCGAACGCAGATGCAACCCTTATTTTTTGTTCACTCTAGCAGTCAAAGAAGAATTCGATTTTGGATAATTTTCGAATAAATTATTCACTAGAATTGTGTCATAATTGCTGCATTTAAGGGAAAACACTTCATCCAAGTGTATCGAATGGAAAGTTGCAGATATAAACACCAATCACCTAATAAAATGAAACACTCACCCGAAGTAAAATTTCCCAATGTAAACGCATATACCCAGCTGAACTATGGAACTTTTACCTCAACCTACCTTATTTTTCATGTATAGAATAAAATAAAATAAAGGAATGAAATAATTTGTTTAAAAATAATACCTTCATGTACCCCACAGACAGTGTAGTGCATTTCATTAGCCCTTGCTCGGTGGAATGCCCTTTACTAATGTCGGCCCATGCTATCTTCTGAATGGAACCACGTTCCCACCCATCCTATGAGCTTGTTGAAATTAGGGTTCTGACGCAGCTAATCGTCGGCAAACGGAAAGTACCTGAATGTTAGTTACCATGTCTCGTCCATTTCACTCAGTGGAACACTCCCAGTTTCTAACAAATGAAAGTGGGAAGGAAGACACAAAAAGGGAAAAAAAGGAAATGCAATTAAACAGACAGAAAAACTAAAAATAAAACTAAAAAAAAGAAAAAGAAAAACCAAAAACCGAAAGGAACCCAAGTGTGCACCATCTTTGTTTGGTATTCTGCATGCCAATCACAAGTAAAGAAACCCTAATTCTGTGCACAATTGGAGTTGATTTTGTTCAAAGTGTGGCAATAAATTGCCTTTGCATGCTTGAGTATCTACAAAATCCACTAAAACTCTTTGTGTACTAATGTGGGTTTGGTGTGTTTTTATGCCATGCTCTCAATAACTCTTGGACATTGAGAGTCATGACTTAGATCCTCATGAGAGTGCTTGCCATTATGAAAGACCCCCAATTTTGTGAAATAGAGGGCTGGCAATTATATCACTGTCTCTAGTCAATGAAGGGAGCCTAACCACATTATGGATGGATCCAGTGGTTGAGAACAAAATTGGGTGCATATATATATATATATATATAGACATACCAGTAGAAACCTTTGCCCTTGGCCACAAAAAAGGTGTAAAATTTTAATTTGTGGTTGTGAGTCAAAAATTGATCACTATTTAAGAAATGTTGATGAAAAAAAATAAAAATGATTTAAGTTGTTTCATCTTTTGTATTGAAATTTTTCTTTGGTGAAAATTGAGCTTTTAGATGTGTATCAGTAAACATACTTACATACAAAATTTAATGAATGTGGTTGTTAATTAATTACAACACATACTTGTGTTATTTAAGAATCACCATGAAATTGTTTGACTCAAGTGTTAAACAATTTACTGGCTAATCCAATCCACCATAACTCATATCTCCTCAGGTTACATTTTGCAACTTCAACTTTTTTATACCATTGGCTAGGATAACAACACATGCTTATAATTACACATGGCTAGCCACCAAATGTATGCTTAACATGTAATCAATATTTATTACATCGATATTTGATACATTAAAAATTCATAACACAAAACCGAAAAACTTTCAATTTATCATTCAAAACAAAACTCCAACATAAAACTTAAGTTTGCTTTGGATTAAAATAAAATAAAAAATTAATATTAATCCGTGGATTCCCATGCACAAATTGTTTGATTAGTGCATACCCGTTGGCCTCGAGCACGGCCAAATCCTGTTCTTGCTAATGATCTGAACGCCCCGTATTTTCTTTCTATTAATGCATCGGTTGTTTGCAACTTCCAGGGGTTGTTCACCTCATAACAAATCATATTGCTTACAGCCGCTCCTCCATGACATTCTACATTGATTTGGGTAGCGTTGCCAGAGACCCTCTTTGACTACCCAAATCAATGTAGAATATCCTCAAAGGTAATCGCAGCTTGATCAAACCAAAGGCATCTGTTCATGCATAAACCGATGCAGCGATCCAGCAAGTCGCTGGGTGAAACAGATTTGGCATTGTCAACAATACAGCCTCTTGGATTGCTCACTGTCATGTACACAGACAAAGTGCTATTGCTACCACAGTAAAACATTTTGGACATTGATTTGAAGCGCCTCACAGTCACTGTTAATCAATGTTATAGAAGCTGAGCATGACATGTTGTCCTTTAGACCTGCCTCAGGTACTTGGATAGAGAATGAAAACCCCTACATGCAATAGCAACAACCTTAATCCTGATTAAATAGCTCACGAACACAATTTTAAGGTCGTGCAGCGCAAATGCCATCACGACTGGACAACCCACCTTGAAATCGTGTTTATCTGCAAATAAGTCCATCGCAGACTAGTACATTACAACTGAAAAGCCTCTTAACATTCTGTGGGAGCTCTTACTCATTCTCGTTTTGGATGTCACCAAACTCAACAGGTAATAACTTAGTCTAAGCTTGCAATTTACAAATGATTAGGGCAAGGAGCTCCACGCACAAACGCCACCATGACAGATCCAGCTATCAAATCACCCAAGTACCCATGTTGAATATTTTAATTGTGTCCTCCGTTGATTCTCACTCTAGAATAAAGGAATGCTGAGATGCAAAAACAACAGTCAAGTTGAAATCATTAGGATTTGAGGGGCTTGCAGCTATCGGCAGTGGTTTTCATGTTGATCCCCGTTCAACAAAGAGAGGAACGGCGCTTTGCTGCGAGTGGGCTTGCACATGGAATTCTCTGAGATAGATAGATCAAACCTCGTGAGATATGACTCCAGCTGCAAACTTGAAGGCGAGTTACAAATTCTGGGACTAAATGTGTTTAATATAGATTTTACGACTCAAGTTCTATAGCATTCTGAATTGTCGATTCCACGTGCCCACTTCGATTCTATCACCGAAACTGTACAAAAATATAATATAATGGAGAAACGCATACATGACAGTGGAAATGGGTGCATTAAAGGATGTTGTCCATCTGTTAAATGTCCCATATTCTATGTACTGAAAGTTGTGACTTATGTAGCTCTTAACTGACACTAGAATTACTCTTATTTTGTCTACCAACACATTCTTGTTTTTAATAGAATGTCATTCATCTAGTTTTCATAATATGGTATCAAAGTTGGATGAAAAGTGTTATAAATGAATATCATTGGATAAAGTTTGGATGAAAATAGATCTTTTGTAGATGAAAAATTGGATGATTTGCCTATTGTTAAAATTGGAGAATTGTTGGAGCCTTACTAGAGCTATGTTGAAGCCTTGCTAGAGCTGCTATAGTTGGAGTTTAATTCTATTGATGGTGATTTTTATTTAATTAAATTCTATTTATTACTAGTGGTAAAAATAAGTTTTTTTTTTTTTTTTTTTTTTTTTTTTGTTTTGTTTCAATATAACTTGGTAATACTACTACTTCCCAAATATTGCATTTTATAGATCATTTGTTAATTGTTTCTGTATAGCTATTTGTTGCTATTGCATTAATTGTATTTGGAAATGACATCTTTAATGGATCATTGCATTGATCAATAAGATGAGAAAAACTATGGCATATGAACATTCATTATGAAACACTTAATTTGCATTTGCAAACTCTACATGCATGTAGACAAGACATTAAAATATCCTATGGATATTAATGAAAAATTAAAATAAGAATCAAGTAAAACAGAAGCATAAGCATTGATTGTACTAAATATTAAGTCTTCATAATTAACTCATATACACAAATTTAATACTACAAAGGACATGTAGGTCTTATTGGCTATGATTCATAAGCCTTCAATAGTTATTATTGAGATATTTTTAATGAAGGAATTGTATAATCTTCAATACGTGGATAACAAATCTATAAAGATTTTTTTTTGAGAGATTTTTGATCTTAAGAATCAATATATTGAAACAGATAGAAAAATGGACAAATAAAGCATGACATTTTTTATACTTATCATATTATTAAAATCTTAGGATCCACTTATTCAGTCAATCGTATTGAAAAAAAGAGAAGAAATCATGGAAGAAGTAGTGCAATCTATTCTCTTTAAAGATGAGATGTAAAAGAAAGAGAAGATTAATTCTCCATTTTTTGCTTTAATAGTGCATGCAAGAAGAAAGCAAGTTTTAAAAAAGAGCCATCTACAACAAAAATAGAAGCCTAAGATTGATAAGTCTAAAAGTATTTATAGGGCTTGTAAATAAAAAGAACATTGACAAGATGATGTAGAATGTTCTAAAAAAAATAAAAATGGTGTAGTAAATGCTGGAGTTGTTAATGTTCTTTTAATTTAAGAGGTATCATTTAATTAAAAAATAATAATTATATTTTTGTTTCAATTATAATATTATATTTGTATTAATAATGTAATATATATACATATATCTAAGAAGATATGAGTAAGATTTTTTAATTTTAATAAAAATGTGATTATTCAATTTCAAAACTATGATGGTGGCATAAACAAATTACAAGGCTCAAGTAAGATGCATCTCACAATTTTAGATTCTATAAGAAAATGCATTCATGTGGTTGTGAAGGATGTTCATTGAGATCCTAAAGCACATGATACTTTAGTATCAACTACAACTTTATGCAAGAAAGGTCACAAATTTAAATTGGATGTTAATGGAGTTAATTGGATTCTACCTTTAGGTAACTTACTCATACAAGATACACTAGCAAGTAAAGCTTATCTTATGCCTTGTGAAATTGAAGAAGTTGCCATAATTTCTAGTTCATCTATTTTGAATCATACACTTATTGAATGGCATCATGCATTAGCACATCCTTCAATGCATATAATAAATGAAGCAAAATAAATGAATTATATTGAAGAATTAAAGATCAAAGAAGGAAAAAAAAAAATGACTTATGTGTAAGTCATGTATTGTTAACAAGGCCCATACACATTTTTTTTCACATAAGCATAAGTATATTAATAATATTTTGGATGTAGTATTATTTAATCTAGGTTATTTTGATATAACTAACTTTGGTGATGCCAAATGATTAGCTATGTAGATTAATGAATATTTTAGCTATTATAGCTTTATATTTCTTCAAACTAAGGACCAAATACATATTGTTTATAAGACTTGAAAAGCAAAGGTATAAAAAAAAATTAGAAAGAAGATAAAAGCTTATTTTATTGATCAAGGTATTAAATTATTAAAATATTAAGCTTGGTTTTTACTTCAAAACTAAAGATATTTGGCACATGATTACTTTTGCATATACACATGAAATTATTGGCATGATAAAGCATATGATGCGGACTATTTTTGAATGAATATAAATACTTCTAGATGATGGAAAGTTGGATTGTTAATATTGGGCATTAGTAATAAATTTTTTCACTTAGACTTGCAATCACCTTCTACTTGCAAGATTTGAAATTTTTTTCTATAAAAAATATTCTCTTTAAAATACTTATTGCTTTGATTTTCCTATTTGGTATCACATGCCAAAGAAAAAATGACAAAAACTTGATGCAAAGATAAGAAAGGATATTTTTGTTGGATGTTTAGAAGCGGCAAAAGAATATGAAATTTTTCTACATAAAGAGAAGAAGATGATGCATAGTCAAGATATGATTTTTTTGATAATAAGGATGAATTACTTAGTGAGCTACTAATCTCTTAAGAAAAAATTAAAAAAGATAGGAATAATAGAAATAATCTTGATATACTAGATTTTTAATATTCAAATGAATTAGAAATATTCTAACTTCAAGCCTCAAGATGATATACGCATAATAGATTAGATAGAAAACTAGTTGAAGTGGAAGAAAATCCTATACCAACAAAAATAGTAGAATTCTATTCAATTCTACTATTAAGATGTTATTATGTAAGTGGCATTGATTCGGCAAATATTATAAGTAATACTAGGATGTCCTGCACACTTTGAAAAAAAGACAACAATTTTATTTGAGGGAATTATGACTTGCCAATTGAAACAATAGATGTGGTTCATGTTGATAAATATGCAAAATTATAGATTGTTGAGCAAGCCATAAATTCACCTTTTTTTCAAAGAGTGGACTCTTGCCATGAAGGAAGAATTAAATTCTTTAAAAAATCATGATACAAAGAAATTTTTATTTTTACCTAATGATAGAAAGACAATGAATTCAAAATAGATTTTAATTTTTTTTTTGCTAGTAATGGCTTTATTGAATATTATTGTATGGTATAATTTTTATTTGAAAATACATAAAATATCTAAATTTAGAAAGTTTAGTTTTAATTTATTAGATAAGTTCTAATAAATGATGTATTTTTATTATAGAAGCCAAATAAATACAATAGTATCAAAAAGATATTTTATTAATAAAATCTTTTTATATCTAAGAAGCCTTATACATAAGGTTTTCTAAAGCATCTAAAAATACAATAACATCCTTTGTTATATCAAATCATAACTAATTAATTGCCAGTGAATTTGATTTTCTATAAGCTCAAAGAAAATTCATAATCTTTTTACAAAAATTCATCATTACATCATGAAGTTTGTTATAATTTTATATCTCCATATTTTACATATATATAAAGTCTTGGCTTCCAAAAACTCCTTTACTTTGCATAAAATGCCCAAATTGTAGCAAAATCTTTTCAAAATATTTTTCTCTTCTAAAAGATTTTTTTCTCTTAATTTTAGAAATTTATATCTCTTGATCCAATAATCTAATTTTTTAAAATTTCTTGATAATTTAGACTTTATCTTAAAGCTTTATCACAAAAAAATAACCATAAATCTACTACATATTATTTGACATCTTAGAAACTCTAGTAAGTACTTTAAATCCTAATTTATAAGTACTTGAGTACTATTTTCTCTATATCTCAAAAATCCAAAATCTATATACCACAAAATTTATGTATAAAATTTATGAACATGATAACACATATTTTTTTAAAGACATTAGCCAAAATCTTATCAAATTGCTCAAGATATAGCTCAAAATCCAACCATTAGTAAATTTGATTATTTACTATCTTTAGATAGAAATCATTGACTTCAAATTTCTATAATTCTTTCATCTTACCTTACAATTTATTAAACAATATATAAAAAATATAGCCAAAAAGTGCTCTCTTCAATCTCATTCACTAATCCTTTATTGCTTTCTGTATACATATGTTATGTCTAAAAGAATAATAGTATGTACAAAACCAATACCTTAACTTTGAGGATATATATCTCTTTCATAAAAACTCCAAATTGTACAAAATTTGCATCAAAATCTATCATGGACATACACATGTAAGCCAATAATTACCTATATAAATAGGTAGAAGTAAGTAGAAGCAGGTAAAAATTAATTAATTCTATAATATCTTCTATAGAATCTTTTTAGAAGCTTCATAGATTTTGCTTTGACTTTATAGGTATCTATAATTTACTTTTTGGATTATAATAGTAGTCAACAAGTTGATCATGTGCCACACATGCTATTAGCTTGAAGACCAAGCTAACAATGTAGCTCACACATAGAAAAACTTGTCTTGTAAGTCAAGGCATGTGTCCTACAAAGTCAACACATATTGGAGGTCCTATAGAACATTGTCATATAGCCCCTAGTTAGATAGTATATATAGAGACAAGAGTGAAGCCCTCTTCACTCTTGTCAACTCTTTTTTTGCTTCTAGTCTAGTTTCAAGAGTCTCAAGTTTTCTTGTCTTTTGGCAATAAGCCATTCCAATTTTTTTTTAATATATGTACTTCTTTATTTTTATTTTGTTACTCTTTCTTTGACACGGATTTCATTGGTTTATGCATCATCTTTTAGTTCATGTCGTTGAAAAATTGACATAAATACACTTACAATATCAAAGCTTTGTCTTATCTTGATTAAGAGTAGATTATTCCTTTTTTATGATAAGACATAAGTATTTTAGAAGTTACGGATTACCTTCTTTTAAACTAATATTTTTCTTAATATTTTCTATGTCTTTAAGTCCTTTCTTCTACTTATCTTGAGTGGCATTAGATATTTTTTTGAGTGTTATTATGGCAGAGCTTGTTGAAATGAAGAGTGCAATGGTACAAATCTAAGAGCATTTGAGGGAGTTGATGCTTGAGATGCATCAACTTAGCCTACTACCACAAGGATTAACAAGAATGGTAGGAAGTGAGAATATAGAGATGATTAGATTTATTTCAACATCTGCATCAAATTATGTCCCTCCATCTATGGTGGAATATCCTTAAAGTGTTAGAGAACCAAGAATTGCTATGCTTAAAAATTTTGATGGTACAAGATCTAAATTTCAAAGATTTATCAATCAAGTATAACTTGTGATTGAACTTCAACCTCAAAGCTATCCAATTCTAAGATCATAAGTTAGATTCATTAATATACTTCTTTCAGGTTCACTACCATAGTAGTTTTTATCTTTTTTTGAATGACGAGATCCAATATTGGATAATTTAGAGGCATTTCTGGTGGAATTTTGGTCCTTGTATGAAGAACATGATGCAACTCGTATTGCAACCAACAAGATCTATATTTTGTGACAAAGCAATTGATCTGTAACATTATATGCTTTACAATTTTGACAACTTGCAATTGGTATCAAATGGAATGAGACTGCTCTTATTAGTCAATTTCTCTATGGATTACAATATAAAGTAAAGAAATTGATGCTCAACTTATCTAATCATCAAACATTGAGTCGAGCAATTGACTTTGCTATGAAATGCAGCAATCAATTTTTTGAATTTCAATCTAAGAGTCGCACAAATGGGCCTCAATGTTATTATAATTTGGTAACAATATCAACATCTCTTGAACACATACATTCAAAAATAGAGGATATGCAAATTGATGTAGTATATTTTAAACTTCTTATGGAGCAAGAAATCACTCATCGTCGTCAAGAAGGATTGTGCTTATATTGTGGAGAATCTAAATATACTATTCAACATTATCTAAAGAAGCAATGAAATCACAAAATGATGAATACATCTGTCAAAGAAGATAATGTATCAAAAAATGAATTTGTCTAGGTATAATAAGGACTGTGCGATTAGAATCTTGTACAATTTTTAATAAAGGTCCTATCCTCTCCTTAGAATCCTCTCATGGATTTATAATAGATGTACATTTAGGATCTAATAATTATACAGCCTCCGCCTTCATAGATTGAGGAGCCTCAGCTTATTTCTTAGACGTAGAATTTGTTAAAAGTCATAAAATATGGTTAGTATAAAAAATCAAACCTGTTCATATAGAAGTCATAGATGGTCGTCCATTTTCTTCTAGAGATGTTATTCATGAAACACTTTCTATAGATGTAGCCATAAATGATCATAATAATTACATAATCTTTAATATAATTAGATCTCTTTCTAATCTAATTATTTTAGGTTAATCATGGTTAAAAAAATATAATCCTTGCATAGATTGGATTTTTTGTACTCTTGACTTCTCTAAAAGCATAATTAAGAGTGAAATTAATCTAGTAGAAAGTCATAAGTCTAGTATAATTAAACCTATGTTTGTAGGTGTAAGAGCTTTCTTACATGCTGCAAAAGAAGAATCACCTTATGTTATTTATGCCACACTTGTTTTTAATGATGCAAAGACTTCAAGTGGCATTCCCAGCCAATATTAAGAATTTTAAGATGTATTTGAAAAAAAAAATGTGGATACTCTTTCAGAATATCATCACTATAACTGCTCAATTGACCTTTAAAAAGGAGCACAACTACTATTTAGACCAATCTATAATTTATCACAAAATAAATTGGCTAAAATCAAGGAATATATTGAAAAAAATCTAATCAAGAATTTTATACGCCATTCCAAATCACTAGCAAGAGCTCCAATCTTATTTGTGAAGAAGATAGATGGGTCATTACAGATGTGTATTGATTATTAAGGATCCAAGAAGATCACTATTAACAATAGGTACCCTCTATTTTTGATATCCAAATTTCTCGATTAATTGAATCAAGCTAAGATCTAATCAAAAATAGATCTATAGAGAGCATACAATCTAATACATATTAAAGAAGAAGATAAATGGAAGACTACATTTCAAACTAGGTATAGATATTTTGAATACAATGTCGTGCCTTTTGGACTTACAAATGCACTGGTAACTTTTCAACATCTAATGAATGATGTTTTTCAAGAGTTTTTAGACAATTTTTTTGTCTATTATCTGGACGACATCTTGATCTATTCTAAGAATACAAATGAACATAAACTTCATGTTTGTTGTGTGTTATAAAAATTAAGAGATGCAAAACTCTATACCAAGGTAGAAAAGTGTATATTCTATGCTATTCAAGTCGACTTCTTAGGATACATTATTTCAAATGATGGACTTATGATGGATCCTAAGAAATTTCAAATGATAATGGATTGAAAGATTCTAAAAACGATAAGAGACGTCTAATGCTTTTTGGGATTTGCTAACTATTATTGGATCTTCATCAAAGACTTCTCTCAAGTTGTAGCTCTACTTACATTTTCCAACAACAGGACATTTTAGATACAATAAGACTTTGAAACTTATATCTAGAGATTTTTGATGGCCACAAATGTGGAAGGGTGTAAAAGACTTTGTTCAGTCATGCAACGTTTGTTCAAGATCAAAAACTCTTCGTCATTGTCCTTACGGACTTCTTCAACCATTTCCTATTCTAAAACAACTATGGTCTTATGTTTCTATGGATTTTATCATAGATCTTTCAATCTCAAGTTTTTATGACTATATTTGTAATAGTAGATTGTTTTACCAATATGGCATATTTTATACTATGTACAAAATCTATCATAGGTAAAGAAAGAGCTAAAAACTTTCTTGACAATATCTATTGCTATCATGGATTATCTAAGGATATCATATCTGATAGGGGAACTCAGTTTGTATTAAGATTTTGGCGAATTCTTTTCAAGATTCTAAAAGTCGATATAAAACTATCTTCGGCATTCCATCTTCAAATTGATGGATAAATGGAGTATGTTAATCAAGTTTTGGAACAGTATTTAAGTTGTACCATTAATTATTAACAAGATGATTGGACAATTTTTTTATCATTAGTAGAGTTTGCTTATAATAATATGATATATTCTTTTACAAAACAAACACCTTTCTTTGCCAATTATGATTATCTTCCACAACTTGATACTTTTGACTTTTCAAAAGCTGATAATCCTATGGCAAAAGATTTGGCAAATCATTTATCAAAGTTACATGCAATAATGAAGGCAAAGTTAAAAGAAGCTCAAAAACAACAAAAGATCAATGTCGATGTCTATCAAAAGGAAAAACCACCATTCCACATGGGTGACAAGATATAGTTACTTCATTGCAATATTAAGACCACTTGTCTTTGTGACTAGTTGGACTATTGTAAGCTTGGACCGTTTCCTATTTTTATACAAATCAATCCAGTTGCATATCATTTATATCTATCAGAGTCAATGAAAATCCATCTAGTATTTCATGTATTTTTTCTTAAACCATATAAGATAGTGGACATACCAAGAAGAAAACAAGTTCCACCTCCTCCTATAGTAGTGGACAATAATGAACAGTTTGAAGTAGAAGAAGTCTTACATTCAAGGCAATACCAAAATAAATTAGAATATCTTGTCATTGGCATAAATATGATATTAGTGAATGCACATGAGAGCCAGTAAAGAATCTTGTAAATGCAACAAAGGCAGTGGAGGCTTTTCATTGATGATATCTATCAAAATCAAGATGAAAATCTTCCCTATAAAAGAAACAAGATCTAAGCAAGATAACATTCTACTTTCAATCCTTGTTTGTAGCTTCTTTATAGTAGTGATGCTAAGGAGATGGAGAACCAACAATCAATAGATTTGACTGAAGAACCTTTGTTTGTTGACTTGCTGGATGAAATATTACAATTGTTACAACCTTCAAGACAATGCTATCGAGATGAAGATCCTCAAAAATGTCATATTTTTCCTCGAATAGATGGCAAGTTACAATGCATTTGGTATCATGACCTTGGAAGAGACTCTTGATATTTGGTAATTTTATTAGAGATAGGAAAAACTCTTGATGGTGTTTTAAATATTTTATTTGAAAGAAATTATGAATGCCTCAATAATGATCAAATAAAATGGTGGTCTTCTCGCCCTTGTATGGAACACTATCGATGGTTGAGAGGCCCTATCAACCATCTTCAAAGAGAACAAAGATCTGAATATGTGGCAATTATAATTTGTCACATCATAGATGTCCTCAACATATGATGACTGCATCTCATGGAATTTTTACCTAAAAAGGGGAGTAATGTCATGGACATATACATGTAAGCCAATAATTACTTGTATAAATAGGTAGAAGTAAGTAAAAGTATGTTAATTCTATAATATCTCCTATAAAAGCTTCTTACAAGCTTCTTAGAAGCTTTATAGATGCTGATTTGACTTTATAGATATTTATAATTGACTTTTTGGATTAAAAAAGTAGTCAACAAGTTGGCCATGTACCACACATGTTGTTAGCTTAAAGACCAAGCTAACTATGTGGCCCACATGTAGAAAAACTTGCCTTGTAAGTCAAGGCATGTGTCCTACAAAGTCAACACATATTAGAGGTCTTATAGAATATTGCCACGTAGCCTCTACTTAGATAGTATATATAGAGACAAGAATGAAGCCCTCTTCACTCTTATCAATTCTTTTCTTGCTTCTAGTTTAGTTTTAAAAATCTCAAGTTTTGTTTTCTTTTGACAATAAGCCATTCTAGTTTTTTTTTAATATATGTACTTTTTTATTTTTATTTTATTACTCTTTCTTTGATACGGATTTTATTGGTCTATACATCATCTTTTAGTTCATGTCCTTGATAAAACCATAGCCAAAAATCTAAACTTCTTGATTTTAGCCTCTAAAATTTAAATGATCTCAAAAGAGTAATTCTAATCTCTAACAAGGCCTCGAGTAGCCTCCTTGAGGCCCATTAGATATTTCTTTTGGCCAATAGCAATGAAAATTTTTATCATTCATTTCCATTCATCCATATAGATGCCTTAATTACTCTTTTTGCTACCAAAATTCCTTTCTAATCTTTTTTTTTATATAAGATTTATATAATATATGTCCTAAATATCAAATTAAAAAAAAAGATTTTAAGAATCACCAATGTCTAATAAAGGTGGATTTAAATATATAAAACTATTATTAACATAAAATTAACCTCACTAATAGCTCTTTTAAACTAATTACTTTAAAGTAATAATATAACCATATTTTATGACTAATTAAAATATAATAATATGATGCTCATCATATTGTATAATAATTTTTATATTAAATATATATATATATATATATATATATATATATATATATATATATATTTATTATTTTTTCATAATAGCCAAATCATAAGATGACAACATTTTAAAATACTATTGGTTGCAAAAGATTTTACTCAAGTAAAAGGTCTTAATTACCAAAAATAATTTGTGCCACTTACTTGCCTTACAAAAATTTATATATTTGTTGCAATTATTACTATCTTTATTTGGAATATGTTGTAACTTGATATTATTTTAGCTTATTTAAATAAAAAACTTAAAAAAGAAGATATTTATTCTAAAAGATTTGGAAGTTCCATTAGAATACAAAGGCAAGATATTACAATTGCTAAAAACTTTATATGATTTGAAGCAATCTAGATGTAGATAGAATGAGAGTTTGGATAAATCTTTATTGAATCTTAATAGAGAGTGCTCAAAATCAAACCTTTGTTTGTATATAATATATATCGAGGAACTAATTATTGTATAAATTATCTATGTCAATGAAAAATTTATTGGTAGCAAGAACTTTGAGATCCTTATAAAATACAAAGATAAATTGTAAAAATGCTATAAGATGAAAGATCTTAGTGAACCTTGTGATTTTTTTTGTATTGATTTTTTGTAAGATAAAAAAAAATGATACTATTAATTTGAGCTAAACTAAATATATTTTTTAAAAGTTGGAGGAATTTGAGATGAAAGATGTAAAGGCAATTATTATACCAATGGTACAAAGTCATGTCACTAAATATGAGAATGATAATCTTTTGGATGCAAAAGATGTAAAGTTTTATCAAAAAGCTTTGGATTCATTATTATACCTTATAAATGGTACAAGGTATGATATTGTATTTACTTGTCAATACTTAACTCAAACATGGCACATCTATATGTTTTATGTTGTTAAAGAATCAAACAAATATTTTATTACTTGCAAAGAGTAAAATATTTGGTATTGCAATATGGACGAAATAAAGAAAATTTATAACTTATAGATTATAATGATGCAAATGGAATAGATTATATAAAGTTGCATTTTTTAATAAGAGGTTTTGTATTTATATTAGACAAGGCAATTATCATTTGATTAAGCAATAAGCAATCTTTCATTTTTTTTTCATCAATAGATGGAAAATATACAACTTTGGTTATCATAGCAAAGAAGACTTTGTAGCTTTATAAAGTATTTGGAAATTATGATATTTTTGAACCAAAAAGGATTCTTATTTATGAAGATAATCAAAATTCCATTCCTATTGCTAAGAATCTAATATACCATAGCCATATAAAATATTGGAATATAAAACATCATTTTATTATGCAATATATAAAAAAAAAGATAAATTAATTTGGAATATTGTTATCATAGACATACATATTTATTCTAATAATTACCTATATGATTAGATAGAAGTAAGTAAAATCAAATAAAAATAGATTAATTTCATAATATCTTTTAAAATAGCTTTTTAAAAGCTTCATAGACATGATTTTGACTTTATATATGTTTATAGTTGACTTTTAGGTTAAAAACTTTGTCAACAAGTTGTCATGTATCACATGTATAGATAGCTTATGAAACAAGCTAATTATGTGGCACATACATAAAAAACTTGTCTCACAAGTTAAGACATGTGGCTTGTAAAATCAACACATGTTGGATGTCATATAGAACGTCATTACATAATTCATAGATGGATAGTATATATAGAGGCAAGAGTGAAGCCTTTTTCACTCTTGTCAATTCTTTTCTTGTTGTAATCTAGATTTAAGAGTCTTTAGTTTTTTTTGTCTTTTGACAATAGCCATTCCAGTTTCTTCTTAATATACATATTTTTTTACTTCTATTTTATTATACTTCTTTGAAAAAGTCTCACTTAATTATTTATTTTCTTCAAATTCTTATTCTTTACAGATTAATAAGAATATACTTATAATATCAAAGTTTTTTTTTCTTGATTAAGAGTGGATTTATTTTTTTATTTTTTTATTTTTTTATAAGATATAAGCATATTAGAAGTTGAGAATTACTCTCTTTTAAATTGATATTGTCTTTAGTATTTTCTTTGCTCTCAAGTCCTTTCTTCTATTTATCTTGAGCAATATTAGATAGCTTCTCTTTTCTAAATATTATCATGACAAAGCTTCTTGAATTGAAGAGTATAATGGCACAAATGCAAGAGTAATTGAGTGAATTAATGCTTGCAATGCATCAACATGTTCTACAAGAAGCAACAAGAATGGCACAAAAAAAAGATATAAAGATGATTGAAATTGCTTCAACATCTGCACCAAATCATATCCCTTCTCTTATGGTAAAATATCCTTCTAGTATTAGAAAACTAAGGATTGCACTGCTTGAGAAGTTTGATGGTACAAGATCTAAGTTTTAAAAATTTATCAATCAAGTACAACTTGTGATTGAAATTCTAAAGCTATCCAACTCCAAGATTACAAGTTAGATTCATTGATATATTTCTTTCAAGTTCATTATTATCATGGTTTTCATCTTTTTTTAAACAACAAGATCCAATATTGAATAATTTAGAGGCTTTTATGGTAGAGTTTTGATCAATACAAAAAAATGTGATGTAATTTTTGCTGCAACCAACAAGATCCATATTTTGTGACAAGCTAAGAAATCAATAATATTATATGTTTTATAATTTTGATAACTTACAATTGATATCAAGTAGAATAATGTTGCACTTGTTAGCCAATTTTTCTATGATTTACAATATGAAGTAAAAAAAATAATGCTCAACTTATTTAATCCTGAAACATTAAATCAAACAATTGACTTTGCTATGAAAAGTGATAATAAACTTTTTGAATTTTGATATAAAAGTTACAAAAGTGTGCTTCAATGTTATTATAATTCAATGGCAAAACTAATGTCTCCTCAATACATACATTTGAAAGTAGAAGATATGAAAATTGAAATAATATGTTTCAAATCTCTTATTAAGTAAGAAAAGACTCATCATCGTTACAAAAGATTGTACTTGTATTGTGGAGAATCTAATCACATTACTTAATATTGTCTAAAGAAATGACACAACTACAAAATGAAGAGTACAGCTATCAAAGAAGATAGTATGTTGAAAAACAAGTTTGTCCAACTATAATAGGGACCATGTGGCTAGAACTTTCTACAACACCTATTCAAGGTCTTATTTTCTCCTCAAAACCTTCTCTTTATTTTACAATAAACATTATTTTAGGACCTACACATTACAAAGCCTCTGCTTTCTTAGATTCAAGAGCCTTAGCTTATTTTTTAGATGAAAAATTTACTAAAGGACATATCATATTTTTAGTAAAAAAAATTAAACATGTTCACATAGAAGTCATAGATGGTTGTCTATTGTCTTTAAGAGATGTAAATTATGAAATCCTTCCTATAGAAATAACAACTAATGATCTTTATAGCTTTGTAATATTTAATATTATTAAATCTCTTTCAAATCCAATCATTTTAGATTTATCATAGTTAAAAAAATATAACTCTAAAATAGATTAGATTTCTCAAAGTCTTGACTTTTTTAAAAGTATAATTTAGACTATAGTTAATCAAATAAAAATTTATAAGCCTAATATGAATAAACCTATATTTTTAGATGTAAGAACTTTCTTGCATGCTACAAAAAAAAGATTACCTTGTGTCATTTATGTGACATTTATTTCTAATGGTGGAAAGACTTCAAATGGCATTCTAAGCCAATATCAAGATTTTTAAGATATATTTGAGAAGAAGAATACAAATAATTTTTCAAAATGTTGTTCCTATGATTATTCAATTGACCTTCAAGAAGCAGCTCAACCACCATTTAGATCAATCTACAATTTATCTCAAAATAATTTGGTTGAACTCAAAGAGTATATTGAAAAAATTCTAGCCAAGAACTTCATATGCCATTCCAAATCTCCAATAGAAGCTTCAATTTTATTTGTGAAAAAAAAAGATAGATCATTGCTGATATCTCTTAATTATTAAGAATTCAATAAAATTATTATTAAAAATTAATACCTATTACCTTTGATATTTAGACTTTTTCATCAATTGAATCAAACTAAGATCTATACAAAAAATAGATCTACAAGGAACATATAATTTGATACATATTAAAAAAAAAGATAAATAAAAGACTATATTTTGAACTAGGTATGGACATTTTAAATACAATGTCATATCTTTTGTACTTACAAATGCTTCAGTAGCTTTCTAATATCTAATAAATGATGTTTTTTTGAAATTTTTTAGATAACTTTATTATTTGTTATTTATTTGACATCTTAATCTATTGTAAAAATACAAAAGAACATGAACTTTATATTTTTCATATGTTACAAAAACTAAGAAATGTAGAATTCTATGCTAAGATAGAAAAGTATGCATTTTACACTACTCAAGTTGACTTCTTAAAATATATCATTTCAAATGATGGACTTATAATGAATCTTAAAAAAGATCAAACTATTATGGATTGGAAGATCTCAAAAATGATAAAAGATATTCAATGCTTTTTAGAATTTTTCAATTATTATCGGATCTTGATCAAAGACTTGTCTCAAGTTGGAGCTCTACTTACATATTTGACTTATAAAGACAAACTTTAATGGAATTAAGAAGTAGAAGCAATATTTGAAGCTTTAAAGATAGCCTTTATTTCTACACCAATTTTATATTGCATCAATTTTTTTAAGCTATTTTTTATGGAAACAGATGCATCAAACTTTGCTTTGAATGTAGTATTATCACAAATCAGAACAGATGATAAAGTTCACCTTATAGCTTTTCATTAAAGAAAATTTTTAATAATCAAGATCAACTACAAGATTCATAATAAAGAACTTCTTCCAATTATGGATTTATTTTAAGTGTAGTGCCATTATCTAAAAGGCACTACTAATCTAATCATTTTTTATATAAACCACAAGCATCTTAAATATTTTATATCAATACATATTTTGAATTTTTGTTAAGCTTGTTGAAGTATTTCTTTGTCAAGATTTGATTTTAAGATTACTTATTGATTCAAAAAATAATAATATTTTTTAAATACGATTTTTAGATATTTTTATCTTACATCAAAAGAAACAAATATATATTTTGATTAATAAAGAAGGATTCTCTTGAAATCAAAGAATTTTTATCTTTGAACAATAAACACAACATTGACTATTGATTCAATCCTTGTCAAATAAATTCAATCAAATATATCCTCTAATCTGCTTGTTCATGATATCAAGAATCCTTCTTCTAAGTTTCATGATACTTCCAAGTTTGAGTTCAAGAACAATCTACTCTATTTTGAAAGATGCCTATATATTCTAAAATGAGAAGTTCATTTATGTATTCTTTAAGCACATCATAGCTTTCCAATGGTCGAGCATTTTGGATACAACAAGTCTTTTAAACTTATATCTAGAGACTTTTAGTGGCTGCAAATATGGAAGGTAGTAAAAGACTTTGTCTAATCATGTGTCATTTTTTCAAAGTCAAAAATTCCTTCTCATCGAGCCTATGGACTATCCCAACCATTGTCCATACTCGAATAACCATGATCTTTTATTTCTTTAGATTTTATTACGGATCTTTTAGTCTCATATTTGTATGATTATATATTCATAGTAGTAGATTATTTTACTAAAATGACACATTTTATACCATGTACAAAATATATCATAGGTAAAAAAAAAAAAAAAAAAAAAAAAAAACTAATTTTTTTTTTTGAAAATATCTATTGCTATTATTGATTATCCAAGGATATTATATCAAATAGGGAGATTCAATTTGCATTAAGATTTTAAAGAATCATTTTTAAGTTTTTAAAAGTAGATATAAAGTTAACTTTGATCTTTGATCCTCAAACTGATGGATAGACAAAGCATATTAATCAAATTTTCAAGCAGTATTTGAAATGTATCATCAATTATCAATAAGATAATTGAATGATTCTTTTACCATTGGTAAAATTTTTCTATAATAAAACAATATACTCTTCTACTCACCAAACAACTTTCTTTGCTAATTATGATTATCATCCATAACTTGATGCTTTTGACTTTTCAAGAGTTGATAATCCTATTACATAAGATTTGGAAAATTCTTTATTAAAGCTATATATAACAATGAAGGTGTAATTAAAAGATGCTCAAGAACGAAAAGAGATAAACATAAATACTGATTGCAAGAAATAACTACAATTCAATGTGGATGATAGAATATGGTTATTTCATTGTAATATTAAGACTACTCGCTTTTGTGACAAGTTAGAGTATTGTAAGCTTATACTTTTTTCTATTTATAAATAGATCAATCCAATTGCTTATCAATTATACCTATTGGAGTCAATGAAGATTCATCTTATATTCCACATGTCTCTTTTTGAACCATAGAAGACAATGAATATATTAAGAAAAAAACAAGTATCACCACCTCCTATAAAAACAGATAATAATGAAGAATTTGAAATAGAAGAAGTCTTAGATTTAAAGCAATACCAAAATAGGTTAGAATATCTTGTTCATTGGCATAGATATGATATTAATAAACATACATGGCAGTCAACAAATAATCTTGCAAATACAACAAAGAAAGTAGAGACTTTTCATCAATAACATCTATTAAAATCTAAATAGAGAATAATAAATCTTTGCTATAAAAAAAAATTAAGAGAAGATAATATTCTATTTTTTATCCTTGTTTGTTATTTTTGTGTATAATGTAGTGCTAAGAAAATAGAAAACTAATAACTAGCGGATTCAACTAATGAGCTATTATTTGTTGAATTGGTGAATAAGATATTGCAATTGTTTCAACCTTCAAAACAATATAATCGAGATGAAGATCTTTAAAAACAACATGCTTTTCTTTGAATAGATGACGAGATACAACGAGTTTGGTATTACAACATTAGAAGAGACTCTTAATATTTGGTGATTTTATTAGAGGTAGGAACAACTTTTGATAATGTTTCAAATGTTTATTTGAAGGAAGTTATAAAGGCCTCAATAATGATCAAATAACAAGATGGTCTTTCTGCCTTGATATATGACATTATCAATGGCTAAGAGGACCTATCAACCATCTTTATAGAATATAAAGATCAGAGTATGTGATAGACATAAATTGTTGCATCTTAGATTTCCTAAACATATAATAACTGCACCTCGTAGAACTTGTTATTACAAAGAAAAATATTGTCACAAACATATTTTCATAGATATGTATACTTATGCTAATAATTATCTACATGATTAGATATAAGTAGATAAAAATAGATAAAAATAGATTAATTTTGTAATAACTTTTAAAATAACTTTTTAAAAGCTTCATAGATATAATTTTGACTTAATATTTTTATAGTTGACTTTTAGGTTAGAAACTTTATTAATAAGTTAGCCATGTATCACATGTGTAGATAGTTTATGAAATAAGTAAATTATATAGTACACACATAGAAAATTTATCTTGTAAGTTAAGACATGTGGCTTGCAAAATCAACATATATTGGAGGTCTTATAAAACGTCACTACATAGATCCTAAGTGGATAATATATATAGAGACAAGAGTGAAGCCTTCTTCACTCTTTTCAATTCTTTTCTTGCTATAGTCTAGATTTAAGAGTCTTTAGTTTTTTTGTCTTTTGGCAACAACCATTCAAATTTCCTCTTAATATACATGTTTCTTTAATTCTATTTTGTCATACTTCTTTGAAAAAAGTCTCACTTGGTTATTTGTTTTCATCAGATTTTTATCCATGACAATTATCTCACAAAGCAAATTGCAACAAACATCTTCAAAAAACTTCTTCTTAGAGCTAAGTTTCTAACTTTTAGGAATATATTAAGTCTTGTTTCAATAGAAAATTAAGTCCCACTTTTGGAGGAGGAGTGTTGAATGTCCCATACTCTATGTACCAAAAGTTGTGACTTATCCAACTTCCTAACTGAAAGTGCTCTTGCCATGGCTTTTGACACATCTTCGTTCATAACAGAATGTTATTCATCCAATTTTCATAGCATATTTAAGGTGATGTTATAAGTACATAGTGCATGGTGTGATATCTTTTGGTATCCGTTTGCATGCTATCCACCTGATCGGCCAGAGAAGAGTTTGCTTTTGCCAGTAGGTAAATCTACCGGGTGTGATGATGAAGGTTCTCGGACACGCTGTGCATGTTCTTCTTGTGCTGCTTGTGTATTGTCGCTATCACCTCCCTTAACTTATCAAACTGCTGAGTGTTTTCATCACCTCCAGCGTCTCTTTGCTTCGTCAACTTCCGCGTTTCTCTCGTTGAGGGCTTGTACCTCCATTGCATAACGTGAGACTCGTCATCTTCCTCCTCTGAGCTTTGAAATTGCGATTGTACACACTTGCTCAATACTCTAGCCTAATGTTTGAGTGCTTGCGAGACTGCCAACACGTATCAAGTTGTAGTGAACCATGTTGTTGTCTAAAAAACATGGCGATCAGATCAACATTTGCAATATGTATAGTATCGCAAGGTTCAGGTCATATAGTTGTGAGCCCAGCTTCGCTGAGTCTGCGCGTTTGAGGCCTTGCTGCCATCTCGAACGGATTAGAGTAGCTGATCCGTTTCAATCAATCGCAAGCTTCCTTAGGTAATCTGTCGAATTCATTAGCATACGCTCTTCCAGTAGGCTCAACCACATCTTTGTCAAGAGTTGGAGGCACTTCTTTCTGCCGCACCTTCCCTTTGGACCCACTTGCAGCAGAGGTCTAAGCAGATGAAAGCTTCAGTTTCATCATAATTCGTGTAATATCCCCAACTTTATAGTCCACACTTCGATGCTGGATGTGAAGTTCTTCATAGGTAAAAGCTGTGACTATGGGAGACACGTTCCATCAATAGAAAGATAAAGAGAAAAACCCAGAATAGACCACTCTTTCTCTTGCAAATGCTCGATATATAGCTGCACAAATCATTCCAACCTCATCACAAAATAATGTAGTGATAACAAAACACTGAAACACTTATGTGTGTCGAGACTTATCCTGGTGATGAGTTTTATGTCAAAAAAATGTAAGTAGAGACTGAGAGGTAGTTCCATCAGATGGTGCCTTGATCTGTTATTCAACATATTTATGTTAAATAACCCTATAACCTACATCCCTCGAAATCAAAAATCAAAGTAATGAAGCGTACCACTAGTGAGAAACAGATGTGGCACATGAAGCTCTTCTGCGTACAGTACAGAGCATAACAGAGTACAGTTGCAGGTTTTAAAATTTATGGTTTCATTGTGTTTCGAAATATAGCTCGTCTCCTCCCATTGCTATAGAGCAATCTGCCTCCAACCCACCACTGAATCGTCACCAGGCGACAAACCATGCAGCGCAACTGCTATTCACATGCCCCTCACCCGCCTTAAGAAAACCCGATCGGAGCAAATGCACCAAAATATCAGTGTTGCGAGTGAAGAAGCCGTTGGGATCTTTATAACTGGGTTATTGGAATTACACATTGCCCTAACCATTTTGCATTACCCAAGTCCTCAAAGTTCTCTCTCTGTACAGCCAATTAGATTGCATTTTTGTCTCTTTATCTTATACACAAGCTATTTTATATAATAGTATAAAAGCAGTATTTTATTGGATTTTATTCTCAATCATTGAGGAAAAAAAATAGTTTAGAGTTGGATTTTGCTAAGTTCAAAAGGAAAATTAAGAGGAGTTCCTTCATAATTTTGAGTAGCACATGTATTGCATAGTTCTCAATTAGCACATATCATTTGGGTTGAAATAGTTTTGTTGATTTTAATGTTTGGTTTTAGTTTTTTTGTTGTTTCAAAGAGTATCTTATTCAAATTGAATGTATCAAACAACTTTAGATACATCATGGTACATAAGAAGAAAAGATTAAGGTTTTATATGATGAAAATTGTTTAAAATATTTTTTGGAAGTTGTTAGAATATTATTGACATTACTTATTAATCTTCCATGAAAGCTTATAAACATCTTTATTAAATTGAAATGAGTAAAGTATTCAAGTAAGAATGTACAACTCCAAAGATAAATTAAAGTGTGTTCTAGTCAAAGAAATTTTTGTGGATGTAAAGACACTTTTAGAAGATTATTTGATGTAAAGCAAAACCTTTGTGTAATAAAAAAACACATTTTGATGCAAATTTTATTTATATACTTTACACAAAATTCATTTCAAAACCTTTGATAGTAGTGATATTATTTAATATTATGTATTTACAAGTTACATAAACTTATTTTTTGTCCTATAACAATTGATTAGTTTCCTCCATTAGTATAAAATATTTCCACTACATTGACTTTCAAGAAAAAATGAATAATTTTTTCTAATTAATGTTGTTGTTTGAATTTTGCTATATGTGAGAATTTATATGGAATTCAATAAAACATCCAAGGTTATAGCTTAACTATAATTTTATTTACTATAATCATTAAAAAATTGATTCTTATTTATATAATATTTTGAATTATACAAATTATAGCAACATAAATTACTATTAGATCAAAGAATAAAGAAAATATTAAATTGATCCATTCAAATTTTAAATCAACCTACAACATGATTGTACTTGTCTCATTGCACTTTTGCTATAACTTTCATTGCCTTCTTGTATCTTTTTTCCCTGTTTATAAATGTATTTTGGTCTAATTATTCATATTGTGGAAGTTAGTCATGCCTCACTTCACATTTGTCCTAGCCTTTTTTTCCTTTTCTACCTTAAGCTATTTATTAACTTTTGGTGTTCTTTTAACATTGCAACCAATAATTTTTTTTCTCTACTAATTTAAAATATTATTAGTTCTTTATTATGAATAATGCTACCTCTTCCAAAACAATCCTATGAATCATTAGAAGAAGCTTTCAAGCCAATTAATTATTTTAAATAAGCAAAGGATATGCATTCATGAAGCAATGCTTAGTTGCTACAAAAGTCATGTTTAAGTATAATTGTGTTACATAGTATGAATCCTCAAAACAAATAGGAGGCCAATGGCATAGTATGGTATCAAAACATATGCATTCAAGCAACTTCTTAATTGAGCTCTTTGACAGATAGGTAAAGACAATCTATTGGTGGCATATTTTAGTTTGCAACAATGAATTTAATCACAAATGACCATCATCAACAATAATCCAATTGCTTCTCAAATTTAAGCTATCAAGTGTGTGTTTCTTAAGCAAATGCTTCATTTAGGAGTAGCTTCAAAATAAGTATTGATTGCATTACAAATAGAAAATATCAACTTGTATACAATCAACATAGTTATATATGCTTAACTAATTTGTATGGAATCTATAACAAACAAATGCATTTTTGCAAAGGTGGGTTGTAAGATCAATCTCCACTTCTTTCTCTCATAGATATTCTTCACAAAAGTGGAAATTGTTTTGGATATTAGTACAATACTTCCAATAAGATGATGAATTTATATTATGTCTATCCATGTTGCATTAAGTAGAGAAATATCCATATACACTTGTATTTGATTGTACGTACAAGACAAATAGATTCAAGTTGCCAATGGTCAATTATTAGACATATCACTTGGCTAAAAAAACCCTCTATTGCAAATGAAGTGGGGTTGGTAAAAAAGAGCCTTGGAGCAATTGTGGCCAAACTAATATGTTGCTTAATTTGAAGTATCAATATATTAGGGACTTTCACAGTTTGAAATAACATAAGCCTCATCAATAATCATCTAGAATGCAATCA
Organism: Physcomitrium patens; assembly: GCF_059467195.1. Lineage (NCBI taxonomy): Eukaryota > Viridiplantae > Streptophyta > Bryopsida > Funariales > Funariaceae > Physcomitrium > Physcomitrium patens. The sequence continues at coordinate 10,067,873 of NC_143411.1, forward strand.
ACTTATGCAAAATGATTAAGAGGCTTGAAAAAATTATTGCACAATTGAAGATGGAAAAGAACAAAAACAAACAAAGCAAAAGTAATGTGTGGAGAAACCAACAAAAGTCACGTTGTGGACCAATTTAAGATTTAGGTGGATTGATTTTTATTTCCCAAGAATACTCATGATTATATTGGATGTTGTTTGAATGCAAGAATTTGTTAACATATTGTACAACCAAATTGGACACAAGATTTGAGTTGTGCCAAGTTTTAAACTCACAGTTACATGTTTTTGAGATACACCTCTGATTGTTCTGATTAACTCAGATGACTTAATTCTTTTGCAGGTTTTGTTGCTAGATGACATTTTAATCTCACGAAACACATGGTTGTTTATATCAGTGGAAATAATTCCGTCTTTCTGCACACTAGTAGAAGAAAAAGATATTACATCCTCAATTTAAGAGAGATCTCAAAAGGTCATGTTTTACGATTCATGACACTACCAATTTATCTGACTACATGTCCAGCATTCGACTATGAGATAATGTGTTACTGTGAGAATGTGTTACTCCTTTCTGCATACAAGAAGAGTGAAGTACTTAAGAGAAACTTTGCTAAACTACATGCAGAAGGTATAGTTGGCTGAAAATGCAAAACCAGTTGAGAACTGAGTCAACTATACAGAAATTCATCAGAAGAGGGTTGAAAGCATGCTATAAGCTGTGTGTAGTTGGATGACAATGTATTTTACTTACATCACCACTCATTAAACAAAATCCAGACAATGAAATTATCATCTAAAATAGTTCATTTCCAGCAAAGTGGTAAATATCCTGAACGAATCATGCAATGAAAACAAACCCAAGACATAGCTTGTTCGTTCAAAAAACTGTGGTAACTACAGTTCCCTGTCCAATCTACTAGCTTTCTCCAACTGAAGGCCCGAAACATGAGGTTTTTCCTCATACAGCAAATGAATGCCAGCCTTTAAGCAAAAAAACACCAAGGCATTCCATTATAGAAAAGAACTTCGCTCTGGCGATGGGCAGTAACAATTGCCCATGTAGCCTGAAGCCGTTGGCAGTGGTCGAGGAGCCGTTGGAAAAGTCAAAGGCCTCTTCATGCTGGGTCTTAAGCTTGGGGTTGAGGATGATGTTGAATTGAATCCTGAAAGAAGAATAACAAAAATGAAAAATCCTTGAAACAAGATGCAATATCAATCATTCTACCTCGCTGAATGCATGGATAACCGAATAAGGACCATCATTACAAAATTAGAAAGGTTCATACCGTGTGCGAAATGCCTGTAATGACGCTATAATCACGCTCACCATCCTCCTGAGCTCCAACCGTTCACCTCCTGCTGACAATCCATCAATCATACCAGAAAGACACTCAATCAACAGAGATAACTCAATACACGGAGGGACCTCCACAAAGCAAACATATAAAGCACTCACATGCAAGACAAGTAAAGCAATCTTGATATTTCCATCTATTTACGACTTCATACCTGGGGATATCCTTGCCCGTAACCACCATATGGGGGTTGTTGAGGCACAGGTGCTTGCTGCTGAGGAGGTCCATATGAAGTGTAGCCTCCATATCCCGCATATCCACCCTGCTACGGATATCAAAAATAGATGAATCAAAAAAGCAGCATGATAATAGAATATTATTTCGTAAATAGAATTCCATGAAATTTATAAGATCTGATTCATTCTCAGGAAAACCTTGAGAAAGGGCCCAGCACCCAGTATATCTAGTTCATGAGATAGTGAGATAACCTGGTGAGCAGCATAGCCTTGATTCCACTGCTGTGACTGTACAGGTGGGGTGGGTTGCTGAATAGGAGGTTGTTGCCACCCCTGGGATTGCTGGGCATACCCAGCTTGGGGTGCGAATGTATTCCACTGAGTTTGCCCGCTGTAAGCCGGGGGTCCTGTAACTGGTGCTGTAGCTGTTGCTCCAACGTAAGGCTTGTGAACCTTCGCACGATCGGGCACAGAATTATCTAAAGAAGGTCGCTTCTTGGATTCTACGGTACTTTTAGGAGGAGGAAAATATTCCACATGCCGTGCCTCCGATTTCTTGACATCTTCAACAGAGCCGAAACTATCAACAAACTGCACAGTCAAATCCGGAAATCAGATTTGAAAACTTTCCACAAAGACAATGTTTGTCGTTACCCCACACCAATGTGTGCATTGTCAGATTTGTAGAAGATTATCATCATGACACAGATGAGCAATTCTGCGAGCAAAAACTAAAAGTCTCAGCGAGAGTGCTCCAGGACAAACTCTAATCCAACAAAAACGACAGCAGTTAAGAGAAGATTTGCAGAAGTACTAGACCGTACAACTGAATAACTACCTCAAGGCGAATGATTGACAGTTCTTCTCTGTCGGCTGCCGACAGAACAGAAGATCCTTCTATTTTAGAAGGGGCAATTGCTTTGTCCACCAAAGAATTGACGTACTCAACTTCAGATATTCCAGGATGATGAGAAGCCTCAAAATTGGTCACAGCCTGTGAGAATGTGGAAAGAGATCAAGAGGATAACACGTTAACTCACTGAGAGAAATCACAACCTTCAAAAGCCTCCACTGAATGCGCACCATGGAACCAAAGGGGCATGAAATGACTTCATGCAAAAAGCTAGAAAGCATGCCGGACTGACACGATTATTTCACTAAGAAAAGACGTCATTCTTTACAAGCTCATACCTTCCGATAACGTACACATTCTACATACTCATGACAAGGAAAGAGAATAAAACAACAAGATAAATAAAAACAAGAGGATCAAGCACTATGTATACATTTATGAGTTGATAGGATGATGCTAATACCTCCAACAAAGTCTTGGAAGATGGAAGACTATCCAAAGCTGTACTGTACACTTTTCGGGCTTTCTCTGGACTTTTTAACACCTTCAGAAGCAGACAACCAGTCAATCAAAAGTTGGTAACGTACTTCGAAGAACACCTTGATAATTCATGAATCGCAACAAGTTACAGAGTTATCAACCAAAACTCCGATCGGACATACATAAATTACAACCAACCTGGTCAAGAAACCGAGCGTACTGAATATACAAAACTGCACGAGCCCGAGAATCCTCTTTAATTTTCCCCAGCTCTAGAGCAGACTCGAAAAGAGAGCAAGCAGTATCTCCATTACCCTGCATATACTCCAAGCTTTCAGGAACGGCATCCAAAGATTTGAAGTATAACCATGGCTAAACAGTTGTACGGCAAAATCGACATTACCTCACTAATCAAGTAACCGCAGACATAACTGTAAAAGGTTAAATATTCAAGAGTATGCAGAATAAAAAGAATTTTCTCGGTGATCGAAGATTAAAACCTGACGTTTCTCGAAATTGGCATGCTTCACAATGGCCTCCAGAAGACCCGGTGCAAGACTGTTGCTCAGAACCTCGTATGAGGCACGTGCACCCTTTATATCAGCAAGTTGTTCTTGGTATCTTGCTGCGAAAAGGTGGATTTCTGGGCGTCGCTGCATCCAAACAACACTATCCAAAGTAAGAGCCAGGTCTAGAACATAACGAAGTACAAAACCACAAGAACTCACGTAAATGATATGAGGGAATCTTTCTAAAAGATGCTCCGCAACGTTCAAATAAAATGGTAAAAAAGATCATATAGTTTGAAAATTAAATTAGATAAATAGCGATCTGTGCAAGTAGATAAACAACATGTTGCCAAAAAGATTCTGCTATGTCAAAACCTTCACAAAAGTCGAAGAAGCACGGTGAAGAGCATCAAGAGCACTCTCTATTTTCCCTTCCTCATCCATACGATGGACATAGCGAACCCAGTACTCTGAGTAGTTTGCACACGCAATTAAGCAACGTTCATACAACTTGATAGTCTGGACACCCAAACAAACGTCAATTCGCTTAGATATCTTATGATAACCACCTGAATTTCTTACAAGCGTAAAAGATATACTGGAAAACTATTGAGCAGTACAACCTCAATGAGGAGGCTACAGCAACATCGTTAGTAGAGATACTGCACTAGAGCTCACCTTCTCAATTCCCCCTTCCTTCTCGATAAAATCTAGATATTTGTGCCAATTCCCAAGCTGTGCATCGTCCAGTGGTCTGACGTGAAAGTAAGGCCTGCGGATCGCAATTTCAAAGTCTCTTATCTTGGCATCCCACTCTTTCGAAGTCTTGTAAAATTCTTCTCGCACCGCAACGTATTTCTCGAGATCCTCTGTTCCTGAAGGTTCTAGTGTTACCTCCGCTGGTTTAGCAGGCTCAGTGACACCATCAGTCTCAGGTACGGTGGTGATCTCCTGATCACCCGGAGGAGAATCTTTCGGTGCTGCAGCTGCCTTAGATGCCTCGGACTCCTCATCCGTCATCAATTCGGTCAAAGGATGGCTATACGCGAAGTGCCTAAAACTGTAACAACAAAATGAAGTATCGGCATTGGAGACAGATCTATCAAAAGTTGAAAGAAATAAGATGTGAGAAGGAAAAAGGATAGAGGAAAACGAGGAAATAAAAAGATAAAAAATAAAAACGCACCCTAGCATTTCCCAGCCATCCGGAATGCACTCCTTGACATTTATCTTGTAAACAGTGCACAATTCATCGTAATTTGGTAAAATCATCCAAAGAACATACGCAGAGCAGAAGCTACATGACAGTCATAGTGTAACAACCTTGCATGGTATCGATCTAGTTGCTGAAGAGGAACTTGCAAGATTCGGGTATAGATTTGTGCGACGCGACTCCATTCAGAGCGCATGTGCTCAAACTCCAAGTATTTATCCCAGAGAAGGTGCGAAAGATAGTCTGTACCCACAAACGATATTCCTCGCTCGAACAACCTGAAAAAAAGCACAACAGTCTTATAGCCCTTGAAATGAGAAATCCACCCCCCTCTACCCTTTCAAACTGACTTACTTTGATTAAGATTAGGCCGTCACAGCAGGAAAATGGCCGAGTTGCCAAGTAAGAACTTTCAGTGAAACTTGCTTTTCAGACTTCCAAATAGAAGTACAAATGCTATGCATTTACCTTCCTGCTCAACCACACTACGTCCGGACATGTAGGGGCAATCAGAAGCCCTCTCTTTGCCCTCACATTGGACTCGTACTCTTCCACAGCAGCGTTTTGGACGTAAGATAAGTGCATACGCACATGGCACGGTGCCCTCAACAAATGTCAAGAAGTGAGGGATGATACAATGTCACAACACATAGAAGCACATTCATTTGCTTTATGTCTATGTTTTTTGGAACGCAGTAAGAGCATCATTAAAGCGAACCGAGTGAAAATCACACTGACGTTAACAATCGAGAATATATGTGATTTTCTTCTACACAAAAAGCGTACGGGTTTCAGTTTACGATGTGTCATCCTACGAAGTGGAAACTGAATGCTCCGCCAACATGAAACCATCTCATTGAAGAGATGGCAAAAGAAGTGCAGGATGAAAAGCTGCAGCAAGACCAGGCACGGGTCAGAAGACACAACACACATCATTTCGTTCATTCATTGGAAGTTGTAACAGACAAGACATCCGGAATAAAGGATGGCCTGCGTGAGAGCGTGAATCAAAACACTGTGTGGCTGATTAGAGCCTTCGAACATACCCACGAATGGCTTCCGGGTCTTCAAATTTCTCCATTGCATACGTGCAGTAGTTCATCCACATGTCCACGGAATAGGTCACTGCCTTCACAGCTCGCTCGTAGACGTCCACAACTTTCTCCGAAGAGCCCAACTTCAACTCATGATCAGCATATTTCTTCCAATAACCGTAGCAAAGAGGAAACTCTGCTAAAAATGCATCGTACGTTTTTTCGACTTTAGAGAGAACCTCCTGCAACATCGAGAGCCGGACATATTAGGCGCTCAGCTGACATCATAGCCACAAAGAGTGTTGAAACTATCGAAAATCCCCATGCGGTTCTGTCGCCACGTGCTGATTTAAAATAAGCAAACCTTACCTACATGATGGATTTTCTTTACATCAGCATCGAGTACAGGGAGACGCGTCTTCTCATCAATAAGACACACCATAATGAAAGTACTGAAGTTGTAGTGGGGAGTATATTGCAAGTAAACGAATGTTCTAGTTTTTCCTCGTGTAGGTTAAGGAGCATATGTAATGCGCAATATAGGTCAGTGTGAACTTACCAACTTCTCCGCTTCTTGAATCAGCGAAGTCCATGAATTGAAGTCCGCGGCATCCTCTTTGACAACGTTCCACAAACGCTCTTCCTCAGGAGTAAGTGCTGCAAATGTTGTCCCACTTCGACGTCGGTACTCTTCAAAGCCATTTCAACTCGGGAAAATAAAATCGCATTGGACACTATCCAGGTGGAACTAAACTAGCAGACACATTTAAAGGCATCGACAAATCCAGGGACAAACTATCCAGCTACATCACCCAAGCTAAAGTCTCACAATCACCGCCTGAGTGCTCCGACTAGTGCTTCACCAAAAAAAAAGGAATCAACCATTCAGACACGCACTATCCACCTAGCCATAGAAACCGAATTCAAAAACCATCAACAAAAAAAAAAAAAAAAAAAAAAAAAAAAAAAAAAAAAAAAAAAAAAACTACGCCGAGTCAGTACCTTCGAGATCCACCACAGGCGGCTGCTCCTCCGCGGCCTGCTCCTGCACCTGTCCCTCCATCGCTTCCGAGACATGGCCATTGCCATTGCCATTGCCCTCGACCGCAGCAAACGCATCATTCGAACCACCACCCGCAGCGGCGGCTCCGTGCATCAACTCATCCACAGGGGCGGCTGACACGGCGTCTCCCATCTCCACCTGGTCTCCCATTCTCACCTCCCTTCTGCTGTTCTCTCCTTCTCTACTCCCTCACAGACACTCCCGATTGACAGCACGCACGCACGTCGCTTCCCCTCAAAGCCTGTAGTTAAAAACCGCTCTAGAGCAAAATAAACCGAAAAAACAAATAAAACAAAAGATACACAGGCTCACACTCTCGTCCTCGTCTGTATGCTCAAACCGCGACGCATCACCACCGCAGCAACGCCGCCACGCTCACAAGTCAGTGAGTCAGTCAACAAAGAGGAAGAGGGTGAAGAGGCGAGGGTTTTAAAAATACGGGGGGAGGGGGAGATGGTGTGAGGGAGATGGCACGTAAGTAGGAGTGAGGCCGTCGCGGCAACTTTAGGTTTCGCGATAGGGGAGAAAAAGGCACCACGGAGAATCCAAGGCTTTCGCACCCGGCCCGCTTTTTGAATCTGCCCGGGTCCCGATGTGGGGTTTCCTCTCTCTCACCTGCCCGTTCGAAAATTTCCCTCGCCTTTCGTTTCTTTTGTAAAATGTAGATTCACTTTTTTAGTGACTTTTTCTTCTCTTTTTCTTTTCTTGAACAAATGTAGTTAGTTTCAGCTTTTTATCTCTTGCTTACAAAGGGATCCTTGATTCATGGGTAAAATGTAATAGAAGGGTAGTCATGCTCAATATTGATTTTCATACCAGAAAAATAGATTGTCGATATACAAAATTGAATTTATGTACTGCAACTGTTATTGAGCTTTTATGTTTAATATTTATGCTAATACTAGTATAAATTTTGGATGTTACGAACAGAATAAAACGTGTTTTTTTCTATTTGTAAGCCCTAATTTGATTGTTAAATTTTGTTTTCTTGCATGTACGTATGTATGTGTGTATTTTGAATGATTAAATTATTTTGTGATTTTAATTGGGATATATTTGTGTTTTTGGTTATATTGTGTGCATTGTCATTCATTATCGTGACTCATTATGGTAGTGAGCGGCAAGTAATGACAACAATCCTTGCTACCACTGAAATAAGCGATTGTGGCATCAAAGTCACTGGTATAAGTTCACATCAAGAAATAAATAAATGACATAAAAAAGTCATAAAACAGCATAATGTACTTTAGTAACCTCTAATTTAAATATCCCTAATTACAATGGGGTTTGTGGAGGATTGATAACCATTGGGTGTTAGCTGGTGACTACTCCTTCAAGTTTTCTTATGTTTCATTCCTTTGCTAGACTTTGCATTTGTTGTTATTGGTATTTGGTCAAGATTATTTGTGTCAATGGAAGAAAGAGAAAAGAAGAATGGGTTCCAAGACTTGTCATTTGAAATTGTGTTTTGCAAGATAAAAATGAACCTCATTAAGGCAATCAAAACATGTTTGCACACAGTAAACCCAAGTAATTGTCGTTGTTTCAAAGTATGGCCTGTGAGGTCAGACTATTGTATAAAGAAATTCCAAATTTTACCACTTACACTTGGAACATTGTTGTATATTAAACTCTTAATACTTTAGACAAGTTCTTGGACCTGCCTGTAAAATTTGATGCAGAGATTGAAGCGTAAAAGAAGTAAGCTGGTAGGGTGCTTGGATGCATAATGAAAAACAAAACTACTAAACATACTGAAAAATGAGGGTCTGAAAGGATTGAAACATGTTTAGGTTGTCTGAAGATCACCATGTCCAAATACAGCACTTCAGATTTGAGGGGCTCTATCCAAATCTCACCTCAATCTCCTGTTATTTTTTGGATTATCCACTAAACTACCAATCTACTACTTCCTTCAAAAAGAACTAGGTATCTTGATGTACCCACAAGGAAATTTTGCTCAATTGTGATTTCAGCATGTGCTTGTGATTTGTGTGTGGAGGAGACATTTGTGTAAATTTTGAGTTGTTTTCCTTTTTATATATATATATATTTTTATCATTAAGATATCATTAATTGTTTTAAAGTGAAATAATATGTCAGAATGCCTTGTTCTAGAAACTGGTAATTAGAATTGATGATTAGCTTACAGCACAGACCAATTCTGAACATGCAATTACCAGATGAATAATGACTCCCCACAAAATGGGGCAAATTCTAAACATGCATGATCATGTCATCAACAATAGAGGGTATTAAGATGGCACTTTTGCAAAACCAAATAATTGGGATTCAACAATTGGTATTTCCAGGATCACTCAAAATATCCAATCTAAAATATCACTGTTCAAACTTTTTCCTAAAACTATGACATGGTGTTGGGCAGTGTGGTATGGAGTTAAAAGGAAAGGGAGCTAGGGCAAGCGACGTGACCCACTTTAGATATTTCAAAATCACCCACCTCAACAGGTGGGTGATTTGGTGAAGTATCAAGTGATGTTTCAAAATATCGTGGGATACTTTGAGATCTCATGACGAGTAGATATCACACAAAAAGGCCATGTTTGAATCCCCTAATGTTCACCTTGTTTAGGAAACAATCGCCAAAAAAAGTATTCTATCTAATTATATATTATTAACATTGATAATTATAAATGATTTTAAGTATATTATATATCAGACATGAAACTTCATGGATCTCTAACATTATGGTTGAGATTTTTCAAAATTTCAAAATAACAAATATTATTTTACTCATGTATTTTCAAAAGGTATAAAATTTTCATATGAAGTGATGAATTATTTTATATGATGCACTTCATTCATTAAGTTTTGTTCACAAATTAAAGTAAAATCTAAACATTGCTGGGCAAAAATGGTATGCCCAAAGACCTCATGACCTTTAAAACTTGAAATGACACGTTTCAAACTGTCCCATGTGGAAATGAGAATTTACTTTTGATGAAGCCATTCTAAGAAGAAATATGGATTATAGTGAGATTCTAAGGCGTAGTATTCAAATCACGCAGAGTATAACAAAAGGTATTGATGACAAGATTCATCCTTTAAAATAAAGAAAGGTTTTTTTTTTTTTTTTTTTTTTTTTTTTTTTGTTATTTTCTGTATTATTTTACCATAAATAATCAAATGCTAAGACATTTAGTAATATCAGTTTAGAAAGGCAGAGAGGGAAATTATGGCATTTAATTTTTTTAATCCATCTCAAGGCTTTCTGTGTATTTAAGTCCAGTTTCATGACATGCAACTTTTTATATTCATTTATACCAATGATAATATTTTTATCTATGTTACTTTGTGTATATTTTTATCTAATGATGACATTCAATAACAAAGTAACATAGTTAATAAAATAAAAGTTTATTTTTATTTTTATTTTTATATCTGAAATACGTTAAGGAGTTTATTTATTTCTGAACTAAATATTAAAATATTAGTCTTGCTAATGATCCATTATATACATTTGAATATACGTGTTAAAAAATATGCAGGAAATCAATGGAGGACTATACTTTTTCTCGACCTTTTTAGTGGAAAAATGCTGTACTATGATTCATTCTTTAGATGTCATTAAGTGGGACCAGTTCGTGATGCTATGAATTTGAACTGAACCAAAGAGCTTCAGCAGTTCAGGAAGAATGCTCAGAAGAATAAGGAATGATCCTCCCAGGTTTGTACAAATCAAACAACAACGTTAAAAAGGTGGAGGAGATAATAGTATGTGGGCTGTAATCGATGTTGCAGGGTCGACTCAAAATTCTGCATTTCTTCACAGAAAAAACTTTGGGAACTACGTGGTAAGAGTGGCTCACAGATCCGACTAACAAGACCATCTGGCAGGAACAGTACAAAACCATGCACAGTTGAATTGCTTCTTCAGACAATTTTTTTTAACAAGCATCGAACACTTTGGTGCAACTTAGCATGCTAGTTAATTGTCGAAATAAAATCATTTCCACAGAGCCAAATGACGCTGCACTAATTGACGCTTCGTCCTCAAACTAGAGAGGTCTCATCAAACAAGTAATTGCGACAGGAGCTCTGACATAAGACGGTCTTGCTCCTCTGCCTCATCAACTAGTTTCACGTCTTGCTGTTCCCATCTCGATGCATAAGTTGGACTTGCCTTACTGAAGCAATTTTTCGCAGAATCTCTTGTTGGATCAGAGTGTACTCCAAATGGCAGCTCTCCAAAGACTCCGAAAGGAGAATTAGAAGAAGATTTCCCGTCAAGTGTACTATTGTAAGAAAAAGAATCTGCAGAGGGCATATTTGTTATTCCTTTGTTTGCAGCAAAACTGGTAAACGATGACGAGGGATAGCTCCATATTCCATTGATCCATGGGACAGCACTACCGATGGAGCTCAACGGTGTTTCATTGACAGCTATAACATCCGTCATGCGTGAAATCATCTGCTCATCGAAACCAAATGTGTCCTTCAAGACCGCCGTTGCAACACTGGTAACCGTCGAAGCTGTCGATTCATAGCTGTTCTGTGGATGACTGCATAGTCCCCCAGATACCGCCTCATGATATTCGGTATTTGATATGGAAATTGTACGTTGCAATTGTGACTGATCCCGACACTCCCCAAATTGCGATCCAATTATTGGTCTAGTGTTCCCTGACGAATGTAAATCATCTAGGCCTAAGTATGAATGGTACCTTGCTAGATCAGAAATAAATCCACCGGCAAATGGACCAAAACTGCTCTGAGAATGAGAACCAGTGACAGACCAAGATAAAGGGGAAAAGTTCTGGCCGTCTGCAGTCCCGTTCAGCATTCCGGCCCCTTCACCAATAACCAGGTCACTAGAATTTTGGGAGGGTGGTTGACTAAACGAGTGGTGAGAGGACACAATATTATGCAAGAACCCCTGAAAAAGACACAGATTGATCAGGTTCTTCTCTTGCTATACTTACAGCACTTTGGAACAAGGCTCAAGTTCTTTGTGCACCTCCGCAACTGTAATGGTGAACACAATATCTGTTCGTCACAATAACGAAAAGCAGCCGAAGATCACATAAGCAAATAACTTGAGCACTCTGGAAAAGAAAGTACTGTCAACAAACACTAAATCAACTCAATTACCTGGCTTGATTCTTGTGAAAAGTTGCAATATGAACTTAATGTTCTTAACACTTTCAGAGCTGCATCGATATCACCATCAGTGCTTATAACTGCCAACTCCACTTGCTCCTGCGCCAGCATATTCTCCATACTACGTGAAACATGTTGCATGATAATACTATCCTATCCACTCAGCATATACGTGGCAAATTCACCGCATCTCACCAGAGCAGTCAACTAAATACCATATTTTTCTCAGATTCGGTAAGCAAAGATGGCAAATGATCCACTAGTAAATATGACGAACTTACGAACCTGCGAAAAACCTTCAGAAACCACAACCTCTTTCAACACGTTCATCTCTGAAGTTATGTCCTGAAAACAATAAGTCAACAGTAATATGAACATTAAAACATACATCTCATTGTTGCTAAGAATCAAGATGTCAGCATCTAAACTGTTACCGTCACATCCTCAATTCAAAACGTATTTTTATATCGAGCATCTTATTTCTTCCATTAAAAGAAGACTAGAATAGGGGATATGAACATGGACCACACTAGCCAACCAAGTTAGGGAGCTATGGTGCCCACCATCTTCTGTTCATGGTGTACATGCACATTTTTTTGCATGGAGGGTTCATTCCGCAGAAGCCAATCTAAACATTGCTCCACGTCACTACCACACATTCGTAATGCCAAATTCGACTGCCAATCAAAAAACCCATACCTGCAAATGATACCCAATAGGTCTTAAGAATATGTTCTCAACATTCTGATACAAAGAACCAAAATCAACTAAGCCTATTGTTGAAGAAACTGGAATCCAATCATACAATCATCAACGAAGCAATGAAGATGATTGTACCATCACAACAAGAGGCTATATGACTAGTGCTCTATCAACAATTCTACCAAATCAGAAAAAAGAAATCACACTACAACTTGTTACTCTATACAATCAAGACAAAACTCTTCTCAAAATGCTGCATGATTGTTAGTTACAATCATGTAACATTCAAAGCAAACTAGAATTAACACAAAACAGCATTCAGACTTCTGATAGTGCTCGTGCTATAAGATAGCTGAGCAAAATTGGTGGATACGTTGACACGATGCCGAAATAACTCACTCTTGTAATTGTTTGGCAAGAGATTGAAACTTGTGTTGACGTAGAACACTTGTGATACTTTCACTCCATGGCTTAAAGTTAGTATCAGAATCATATTGCTTAGATTTATATTCAGTCTGTATCATAGTGCTAGCAGCTGAGGTAGCTGCCTGTACCGCAGCGGCCTCCTCTGCTTCTCGTTTTTCTCGTGCTCTTGCTGCACGTTGCAAGTGCTTCTTCTCATTTTTAGAGCGTGCTCTACGACAAATTATGTTAGTTAGACCTTCTCAAACCATCTTCAGAGCAACTCCTAACTGTTGTAATCATGCATCGTATTGAAGAATTATAAAATACAAAATAAGGGAGAAATTTGCAACATACTTTAGTCGACGAACTTCCAAATCATCTTCCTCTCCTACTGCATTTCCTACACGTTCAGCACCTGTAGGTTGTCTAACAACTTGAGGTCGAACAATTGAAGTGGACGAGGTCGGTACGTTCGGGTCCGGTGATGGATTGAGAGTTGCTGATTGCGGGGGTGTCTTTGAGATATTCACCTGCACAGGACACATCAAAGAGTCAATACCAGACATAGCATACAGATGTGGCGTGTCAAACAAAGGCATTAAATAAAATAGTAGTCGATCCTAAAATGCCTGATCACTAAACTACTGTCGATATCATGTGTAATTCCACATGCCTGAAAATTTCAGCACGATTGAATATAAAGTAAGGTTGGTTAGTCTACGTAGAAACACACGTAAAACGATTATTACGTCATGCTGACTGCTGGAAGGTTAGCTAAAGATGTTGACATGTTTCGATGTTGATAGATAAAAAAACGTAACCGAAAAATACCTTGAGCCCATTAAGAAGTTCATTGCATCGCCCACGCGTCCAGGGATTATCAACAAGGGTTGCCTCCACTCCACATCGACCAACTGGAAGCACTTTTCTGGAGTCCTTTGAAAACATTAATTGCCGAGAACCATCATCACTACTTTCTAGATTCTGAGCTGAACGACTGTCAAAATTTGTGGCACTGTAATCCGATCGTCCACTCGCGTAAGTATCATTGTTCTTTACATTTGATCCCCTTTTATTAGCAACTATCGCTGCTACAGTTGATTCTCTTGAAAAAACTTTAACTCTACTTGACGTGGTGATAGTGCTGCTGATCGCACTTACACTTTCACTAGAAATGCTTTTATTCCTAGTTATCAAAGGAGATGTAGATGATCGATTCAGAACTAAAAGCTTACGTGTGGTATCGACTTTATCCTTCTCTACTTTGACAGACTTCGATGCGCTCAAATGCAGGAGGTCATCCTCTTTTTCTTTCTTGACAGGTATAGTTGGTGCCAGTGATGGAAGAGATATTTCAAACAATTTGGCTTTCCTCCGCTTCTTACTGTTATACATTAAAAAGCATAAACCACTTAGGATTGAAAATACTAGCAAGGAAGTGGCAGACCCAAAAAACAATATTCAGGAAGTAGTCCAGACTAATGCTACAACCCAGATAGACCCCATTTTAGAGACTTGAATTATGGATCCTAACGATAGTTGAAAGGTCATCAACACTGCCTCGCAAAAAAAGTTGCAAGCAAGCCATCAGATATGGATTAGGAGTGCACTTAATTTCGAACCCTCACTATGTAAATATTATCGACACAAGTTGACCAAAGACCACCTGGTAGTTAAATCGTGTATACGAAGTACTAATCCTATTGCAGGGCTACTGATTACAATGTTCAGGGAAACACAACATTTGCGATGGATTATTAAGCTATTTTTTCATTCGAAACCATCCAGACATTGCAACACTCAGAAGTACTACCTCGAGAAAGACGCTTCATCTAATAATTGCAAATTTCGCACTTGCTCTTGTGAGAAAACAAAAGACACCAATTGAAAGAGAACTTCTACGCAGCATATTGTGAGATGTTTTGGATGAGAAATACTGCATACCTACTATCATTGCGAGCAAGAATTGGATGTGATTTGATCACCTGTGTGATGCAATACATATCGACTGAGTAAAAAATCATGTTTGATCATCCACACCAATAAATATCAAGCTTATTTATATTTGGAACTACTTAGCTCTAACAAGATAGTCATTGTGTTCTTCACTTAAAAAGAGTGACCTGAAGTCTTCTTATCTTTTCAATCACTGGAGAAAAGCAAGTAGCTTACTCGACCAGGACAAGGTTTGTCACTTTTGGAGCCTTTCCCACACCCTCTTGGGCATTGAAATCCAGTTTTGCGTTTCCTTCAAGCCAAACACAACAACATTCAAGTAACTGCAGAGTAAGGGCATCTCAAACTGGATAGCGACCCAAGTCATCAAGTGAATCTAGACCAGTCTGCAAGCTAGCAGACGCACATGAAATAGCATGTTTCCACCTTAAACTACATCCCGCGATAATTGGGGCCACGCAATAAGATCAAGGATAATTGCAGGCAGTGAGTCATATAACCCTGACACAAAAGCATCGATAGACTTTTCAATCAACAATTAAAAGAAAACTAGATTTGTTGATTCTAAATCCATATATTTCCTCGTAATTCACAAAATCTCAATTAATTATGTCAATCTTCCCAACTATACCTAAATACACAAATGGAGATACATAAAATAACTAAGGAAGCAATGTTGAAAGCAGCTTTTAGAGAACTTGAACTTTTTAGAAAAAAGCCATGCCAGCAGCAAAAACTGATGCAAACAGCATATATATTTACGGGATAACTATAAGTTCTATCAAGCTTAAGTTCAACATACTTGTCAAGACGAATGGTTTTAAGATAAGTTTCAATGCAATACTGATGATAAATTGTTGGTGATGGGCACCCCTCAAATGTGCAAGCGATAGCATTGAGTTCATCTTGCGTACTGTCGCAAACTTCACCACAATACTCGCAATAGCCTTCCAACTCATGAAGAGACAGGCACGCCCCAGGAGCCATGATATTTGCAGGTATTAGCCACGAGATGAAGTATTGAAAGGAAGAGAAAGGCCAGGGAAGGTGAAATTCTCAAGGTCAGAGAGTTCCTCTGAAGAGCCGAGCACAAAAAGGAAGGATTAGTAACAACATGCTGAAGAAGGACAAAGAGTAGGTCTAGAGAAAGAATTTATCACAATATCTATCTATCTATATATATATATATATATATATATATATATATATATATATATATATATTTCTTTGCGTGAATTCATCTTAAGAAGGGCAAGAAAGTGAACAGTTCATTATTTAATCCCCCTGGATAAACGAATATATGAATAATGCTTTCAATGTAGTGTTCTTTTTTAGACGTGTCCATAACGAAGCCATCCTTAGCACTTCAAGATAACCTGAATGCAGATTAAACAGCCAAGCACCACATACTTGAGTACAATGGCAAGTTAGCTGAAGATATAATCTAACAGTACTCATAATGCTCGGAGAGTCAACTTACATAAAATCTTCGAGTGCTGTTGACAAATCAAATATGCCCAATGAAAAAGACCAGCACAGGCTGACAAGATCTAAGACTAGATAAGACTATATACTTGAGGTCCTACACCAGATAAACCTGGGAAAAAACTTCTACACTCAGAGATTATACAGGCAATGTGCTAGGGTTTGCAACAATTCGCTAACTCTAGAATAAGGCTATGGTATCGAAGCACTGTATTCATAACTGATCACGTCACCAACTTTCTCCAATTCTCTACGTGAATCCTGTTAGCTGTTGCTCAACAACACCAAATGTGTTGGACAGTACACAGGTGGATGAATAAAACTGATCAAACAAAGAAGATTTTCTTGTTGCACCACTATAAACCCCGAGGCACGTATCACGCACATTTTAGTATAGAATAAAAGACTGCAGTTCAGAATAAGGCAAGGAATAAGCAACAAGCCAAGATCTGTCAAGAAATGAACCTTTCACAGCTTAACTAATAGTCGAGCTAGTACCCTTTAAACATCACATACCCCAATTTCTGACAAGACCTCAATTTAGCTCGTGTAGCCACTTACAGACAAGTCGAGTCGGGGTAGAAGATGAAAAGACTCCTTGCACCCGGAAAACAAGGACATGATCACCAATGTCAAACAATTTAGCAAATCACAATAGTAGAGCAATTTAACTCCGCAGAATTAAAGCATGGAAAAGTAGCACGAATAAAAAAATATTCGCAATCATGTAGGTCTCTGACCAGGCCATGCCCTTGACATTAATACCAAGGAGCACTTTTGAAACGTGAGGTGCTCAATGCGAAGTTCATGGACAATCATCTCCACTATTTTCTCACGTATACCGTGAGGAGACACCTGCTACACTGCATCTGCCTGCTGCCACACCTCATCTAGCAAGAATCTCGAAAAAAATCACAATAAAAGTTCATTACACACGAGACTTCAATACAGATGAATGTAAAATGGTCAAATAGAAGAGAAATCGCAGGATCGGCCCTCGGAAGCTCACGAACCAGCCTGGATTCTGTAGTTCGGCGGCAGAATAGCATCACCACTGCGAAGAAACCTTACAACACGTTCCAACATTAAAAGTTCCATGAGCCCTGTTCCTCACACGACGACCTCGATGCAAACCAGGGTTGTAAATTCCCTACCTAAAAAGCATGACAACATCTAATGCAAGGATAGTAAGCTAGTGCGACGACAACGCTGATCTGCTACTGCTACAATCAATTACTCACTCTCAAATTTTCCATCAACAAAACTTTAAAAAGAAAAAAGAAAAGAAAAAAACAACCATACGGACACAATTGACCTCAGGGTCGATACCAATATTGCGATGACACAAAACTCAACAGAACTCGAGAGGAATTCCGTCGAGATCTACGAGCACGTTAACTAGACCTGAAATCCACGCACCGCATCGGATCAAAACGGTAGCTCAATGTCCACCACCCTAACCTCACATAGAGTTCCACCAACCCTCCACAATCGTCGTCCTCATCCTCAGAAAAACCGATCGACCTACCTGTAGAAACCTCCACCGTTCTTCTGCTTCACCAGCTACAAAATTAACATCGCACACTAAAAAACAAGCCTCGGAACGCCAGAACGGAGTTCACACACCAGCAGTGAAAAAAACAACGAACACGCATCAATGGACGAGGCCCTCGAAGAACTGGAACTCGGCTGCGAGAAACAGTGATGGTCTCGCCTCTTGGAGACTCGGGGAGAGAGGCAACGTTCCCATTCCCGTTCCCTACAATAATCACAACCCTTCCGCTGTGCACGTTCGCGTGAACTCGTTCCCGAAGAGAATTGAACGCCCTGGGGACGTGAACAATGCATGTTCTCATGTTCCCACGTCGATTCCATTGTCCAGTTCGCCGCAACCGCGCACGAGGTCAATGGCACCGCACGAACTTTTACGTCGACAATTTTCAATGGACGAAGCTTCTGTTGCTTCGTTCGTCGGACGACGCTCCGGCTGCTGGCTCACCCATTGGCCTCATTATATATTTAAAAGCATGAATTCTTGCCTGCACTAATCACACTAAACACGTGGAATCATGTGGTTCATTACTGTAATAATAATTATTATTTTTGCAGCATTTCATTGTTCATTGGTTTAAATAATAACAAATGAGGCTTTTGATATATTTGACTCTTGGTAGAGTTTTTCTTCAAAAGTTTTAATTCTGATAAGAGTTGTGATATTTGTTTTGATTTGTAATGAGATTGATTAATTATGTTTGACTCAAAAAATTTATATATTTTCTTGATTGGTATTTTTTCGGATGCATTGTTTGCTAAGTGATAGATAAGCTATAATGTTAAGAATTACAAAATAAATCCAAGAAAAATATCATATATATATATATATATATATATATATATATCCTATAAATATGTTGAAGTATCAAAAATATCCATGTATTGTTGATAATAACAAATATATCTCTCAAATTTGTGATAATAATAAAGGTATCTTCATTGGAGATAAGGTATTACCAACATTCTTTGTTTAGTCATCATCTAAGGTCCAAATTGCAAAGTCACACACATTTCACCACATTCATTTTTCAACCCTGAAAACAAATATAAACGGGGCTTATTTTTAGAGCATTTTTTCAATCTTATAAGTTCACATCATCACTCAAGTAGTAGAAGTGGTTTGCCCATCTAGAAGTTAATTTGGATGCATTCAATTTTATAGACCTATATCTTCACAATATCATGCCTCTATTAGTCTACACTTTAGAAATGACATATCCTTATTATGTAACTTCAAGTAAGTCTTTCTCATGTTCTACTTGTACATTTGCAGCTTTGGCAGTATTTTGCGGAAGCTTTAGGTGTAGCTTAGCTTGTTGGTTGGTCCAATATATAGAAATATGTTACAAAATTAAATTTTTTAATTGAAGGAGATTGAAGTAAAGGCAAGGGGAACAAAGAGGATTTGGAATAGTCAACTGCAAGTGGAAGTAGTTGTATGGCGAGTTAGTATAGTGAAGAGCATTGTAAGGGAGAGGAGAGGCATAGTGTCACTAAGAATTTGTGATGTAAGGTATGGTCTACAAATTGATGAAAGAAAAAGGTACAAGATTTTTTGAATTCTTAAAAAGCAAAAAAAAGATGTGTCGCAAAATCTATGTAGTCCATAGTCTATGTCCTAGATAATAACTAAATAAAGAATATTGGTGATTCTTTATCACCAATAAGAGCCTATTTTCTATTATTATAAATTTAAAGAGTACATTTTTTATTATTAAGAATATGTCATAGACATATGCATATAAACTAATAATTACTTATATGATTTAGATAATAGTAGATAAAAGTATGTCAATTCCATAATATCTTCTATAGAAGCTTTTTAGACACTTCATAGACATTGCTTTGACTTTACAGATGTCTTTAATTGATTTTTTAGATTAGAAACCTGGTCAACAAGTTGGCCATGTGCCACACATGTCGATAGCTTGAAGAACAAGTTAATTATGTGGCCCACATATTGAAAACTTGCCTTGTAAGCTAAGGCATGTATCATGTAAAGTCAACACATATTAGAGGTCCTATATAACATTGCCACATAGCTTTTAGTTAGATAATATATATAGAGGCAAGAGTAAAGCCTTCTTCAGTCTTGTCAATTCCTTTCTTGCTTCTATATTTACTAGTTTAGAATTAAGAGTCTTTAGTTTCCTTGTCATTTGACAATAGCCATTTCAGTTTCTTTTTAATATACATACTACTTAATTTATATTTTGCCACTTTTCTTTCGATACAATTTTTTGAAATTAATGCATCTTCTTTTAGTTCATGTCTTTAATAGATTTACAAGTGTATACTTAGAATATTAAAGCTTTGCCTTCTCTTTATTAAGAGTGGATTATTATTTTTTTTATAAGACATAAGCGTATTAAAAAATATAGATTATTTTCTTTTGAATTAATATTATTCTTAGTATCTTTTTTTTTTTTAAGTCCCTTCTTCTATTTAGCTTGAGCAATATTAGACATTTATTTTTTAAGTATTATCATGGCAGAGCTTCTTGAAATGAAGAGTGTAATGATACAAATACAAGAGCAATTGATGCTTGAGATGCATCAATTCAATTTATCACTACAAGGAGCAAGAGGAATGATAGGAAGTGAAGACGTAGATATGATTGGAGGTGCTTCAACATCTACACCTAATTATGTCCCTTTTCCTATAGTAGAACATCCTTTCGACACCAGAGAATTAAGAATTGCCTTGTTTGAAAAGTTTAATGGGATAAGATCCAATTTTTGAGGATTTATCAATCAAGTACAACTTGTGATTGAACTTCAATCCCAAAGCTATTCAACTCCAAGATCACAAGTTAGATTTATTAGTATACTTCTTTTAGATTAAGCATTATCATAGTTTTCATCTTTTTTTGAATGACAAGATCCAATATTACATAATTTGGAGGCTTTTTTAGTGAAGTTTCAATCCATATATGAAAAATATGATGCAACTCGTCTTGCAACCAATAAGATCTATATTTTACAAGAAGACAATCAATCTATAATATTATATGCTTCACAATTTTATTAATTTGCAACTAATATCAAGTAAGATAATGCTGCACTGATTATTTAATTTTTGTATAGATTATAATATGAGGTAAAGAAATTGATGCTCAACTTATTTGATCCTCAAACATTGAGTCAAGTAATTAACTTTGCTGTAAAGTGTGACAATCAACTTTTCAAATTTTGATCTGAGAGTCAGATAAGTAGGCCCCAACGTTACTATAATTTAATAGCAATATCAATGCCTCTTTAACACATACATTCAGAAGTAGAGGATATTCAATTGATGTGATATGTTTCAAACCTCTTACTGAACAAAAAAAGTCTCATCGCAGTTAGAAAGGATTATACTTATATTGTAGAGAATCTAAGCATACTGTTCAACATGATCCAAAGAAGCAATGCAATTATAAAATGAAGAGTACAAATGTCAAAGAAGATAATATATCAAAAAATAAGTTTATCCGGCTACAATAGGGACCGCGCAGTTTGAATCTTATACAATACCTAATGAAGGTCATATCTTCTCCTCAAAACCCTCTCCTTATTTTACATTAAATATTATTTTAGGACCTATATATTACAAAGCCTTTGTCTTATTAGATTTAAGAGCCTTAGCGTATTTCTTAGATAAAGAATTACATAAAAGACTTAACATATCTTTAGTAAAGAAAATTAAACATGTTCATGAAGAAGTCATAGATGGTTGTCTGTTGTCTTCTGAAGATGTTATTTACAAAATCATTTCTATAGAAATAATAACTAATGGTCATAATAGCTTTGTAGTATTTAATATCATTAGATCTCCCTCTAATCCAATTATTTTAGGTTTATTGTGGTTAAAAAAATAGAATCCTTGAATAGAATGGATTTCTTCAACTCTTGACTTCTCTAAAAGTAAAACTAAGAATATACATAATCAAGTAGAAAATTACAAGTCTAGTACAATTAACTTATGTTTGTAGGTGTAATAGCTTTTTTGCATGATGCAAAGGAAGGATCACCTTGTATCATTTATGCTACACCCATTTCTAATGGTGCAAAGACTTCAAGTGGTATTTCAAGCTAATATAAGGATTTTTAAGATATATTTGAAAAAAAGAATGCATATACTCTTCTGGAACATTGTCTCTATGATTATTCTATTGATTTTTAACAAGGAGTACAACTGCAATTTAGATCAATCTACAATTTATTACAAAATGAGTTGACCAAAGTCAAAGAATATATTGAAGAGAATCTAGCCAAGAACTTCATACGCCATTTCAAATCTCCAACAAGAGCCCCAATTATATTTGTAAAGAAAAAAGATGGATCATTACAGATGTATATAGATTATCAAGGACTCAATAAGATCACCTTCAAGAACACGTATCCACTACCTTTAATATGTGGACT
Source organism: Physcomitrium patens (assembly GCF_059467195.1). Classification (NCBI taxonomy): domain Eukaryota; kingdom Viridiplantae; phylum Streptophyta; class Bryopsida; order Funariales; family Funariaceae; genus Physcomitrium; species Physcomitrium patens. The sequence continues at coordinate 10,090,176 of NC_143411.1, forward strand.
TTTTGATCAGCTGAATCAAACTAAGATCTATACAAAAATAGATCTACAAAGAGTATACAATCTGGTATGTATCAAAAAAAGAGATGAATAGAAGACTACATTTTGAACCAAGTATGGACATTTTGAATATGATGTCATGTCTTTTAGACTTACAAATGCGCCAACAGATTTTCAACATCGTATAAATGATGTTTTTAAAGAATTTTTGGACCATTTTATTGTTTATTATCTAGATGATATCTTGATCCATTCTAAGAACACAAAAGAATATGAACTTCATATTTTTCATGTCTTACAAAAATTAAGAGATGCGAGACTCTATGCCAAGATAAAAAAGTGTGTATTCCACACTACTCAAGTTGGCTTCTTAGGTTATATCATTTCAAACGATGGAATTATGATGGATCCAGAAAAAGTTCAAATGTTTATAGATTAGAAGATCTCAAAAACGGTCTAAAAATCTCTAATGTTTTTTGGGATTTGCCAATTACTATTAGATCTTCATCAAAGACTTCTTTCAAATTACAGCTCTACTTATACATTTGACTTGTAAAGACAAACTTTAATGGAATCAAGCAGCAGAAGCAACATTTAAAGCTTTAAAGACAACCTTTGTTTCTGTACCAATCTTGTATTACGTTGACTTCTCTAAAGGATTCTTTATAGAAAAAAACACATCAAACATTGCTCTGGATGCATTATTATTACAAATGGAAATAGATGAGAAACTTCACCTAGTAGTTTTTTATTTAAAGAATTTTTTAGCAGTAGAGATTAATTATGAAATCTATGACCAAGAGCTTCTTGCAATTGTGGATTCTTTCCAAGAATGGTGCCATTTTTTAGAAGGCACTTTTAGTCTACTTATCGTATATACAAATCACAAGAACCTTGAATATTTCATGTCATCTTGTGCTTTGAATCGTCACTAGGCTCATTGAAACATGTCTTTGTCAAGATTTGAGTTCAATATCACTTATTGGTCAAGAAAACAATAAGGTTTGTTTGATGTCATTTCTAAATGCTCTTATCTTGTACCTAAAGAAGGAGATGCAACTTTTGATTAAAAAAAGATAATTTTATTGAAACTAGAACAATTTCATCTTCGAGCAATAAAATTAACATTAATTATTGATTCAACTTTTGTTAAAAAAATTCAATTATATATGTCTTCTAATCCACATGTTTATGATATCAAGAATACTTCTTTTAAGTCTTATCATACTTCTAAGTTTGAATTCAAGAACAACCTATTTTATTTCAAAGGACGGCTATATGTGTGAGAAGAAGAAGCACATTTATGTATTCTTCAAGTATGTCACAACTTTCTAGCAGCATGACATTTTGGATACAACAAGACTTTGGAGCTAATATCTACAGATTTTTGGTGGCTACAAATGTGGAAGGCTGTAAAAGACTTTATTCAATCATCTGATATTTGTTGAAGATCAAAAACTCCTAGGCATTGATCTTATAGACTTCTTCAACCATTACCTATTCCAAAACAAATATAGTCTTCTATTTCTATGGATTTTTTTATGAATCATCTCTCAGGATCATAAGATTCTATATTTGTAATAGTAGATCATTTTATCAAAATGGCTTATTTTGTACTATGCACAAAATCTATCACAAGTGAAGAAACTGATAAACTTTTTTTTGATAATATCTATCAATATCATGGATTGCCAAAAGATATTATATTAGATAGAGAGACTCAATTTATATTAAGATTTTGGAGAATTCTTTTTAAGATTTTAAAAATGGATATAAAGCTTTCTTTAGCCTTTCATTCTCAAACTAATGGACAGATAGAATATATAAACCAAGTTGTTGAACAATACTTAAGATGTATCATCAATTATCAACAAGACAATTAGCAAACCCTCTTACCATTGGCAGAGTTTGCTTATAATAATACAATGTATTCTTCTATGTAACAAACACCTTTCTTTGCCAATTATGGTTACCATTGATGATTTGACACTTTTGACTTTTCAAAAGTTGATAATCATATGACAAAAGGTTTGGCAAATTATTTGTCAAAGCTACATGCAACAATGAAGGTGGAATTAAAGGAAGCTCAAGAACAACAAAAGATCAATATGGATGCCTATCAAAAGGAACAACCACAATTCAATATAGGTGATAAGGTGTGGTTGCTTCAGCGTAATATGAAGACTACTTGTCTTTGTGATAAATAAGACTATTGCAAGCTTGAACCTTTTCTTATTTGTGGACAAATCAATCCAGTTGCTTATCGGTTACATCTACCAAAGGTAATGAAGATCCACCCTGCCTTCCTTATATCTCTTCTTGAACTATACAAAACTATAAAGATAACAAGAAGAAGACAAGCTCCACCTCCTCCAATAGAAGTGGACAATAATGAAGAATTTGAAATAGAAGAAGTTCTACACCTAAGGCAGCGCCAAAATAAATTGAAATATCTTATCTATTGGCGTAGATATGATATTAATGAATGCACATGGAAGCCAATAAAGAATCTTGCAAATACATCAAAGGTGATGGAGGCTTTTTATTGACAACATTCATCTAAATTAAGATGAAGAATAATTCAACTCAAGAGCTTTCATTTGCAAACTTACCAGATGAGACATTGCAATTGTTACATCTTTTAAGACGACAAAATTGACATGAAGTTCCTCAAGAACGACATGTTTTTCTTCAAATAGACGACAAGATACAACGTATTTAGTATCATGACCTTAGAAGAGACTCTTGATGTTTGGTGATTTTATTAGAGGTAGGAACAACTCCTGACGGTGTTCCAAATGTTTTATATGAATGAAGTTACAAAGCCTTCAACAAAGATCAAATAACATGGTGGTCTTTCTGCCTTGGTATAGCACACTATTGATGGCTGAGAAGGCCTATTAACTATCTTTGAAGAGAACAAAGATCAAAGTATGTGGCAAATATAATTTGCTGCATCTTAGATTTTCTCAACATATAAAGATCGCTCCTCATGGAACTCGTTCCTAAAAAGAGGTGTAATGTCATGGACATATACATGTAAACTAATAATTATTTATATGATTTAGATAACAATAGGTAAAAGTAAGTCAATTCCATAATATCCTCCATAGAAGCTTTTTAGACACTTCATAGACATTTCTTTGACTTTATAGATGTCTTTAATTGACTTTTTAGGTTAAAAATGTGGTGAAGAAGTTGGCCATGTGCCACACATGCGTGGACTACATAGCTTAAAGAACAAGCTAACTATGTAGTCCACGCATAGAAAACTTGCTTTGTAAGCTAAGGCATGTGTCATGTAAAGTCAACACATATTAGAGGTCTTATAAAACATCATCACATAGCTTCTAGTTAGATAATATATATAGAGGCAAGAGTGAAGCCTTCTTCACTCTTGTCAATTCCTTTCTTGCTTCTATATATACTAGTTTAGAATTAAGAGTCTCTAGTTTCTTTATCATTTGGCAATAGCCATTTTAGTTTCTTTTTAATATACATACTACTTAATTTCTATTTTGCCACTTTTCTTTTGATACAAATTTTCCAAGTTTATGAATCTTCTTCTACTTCATGTCTTTGAAAGAATACATGGATATTTTTGATATTTCAACATATTTGAGGAATATATATATATATATATATATATATATATATATATATGATATTTTTCTAAATTCAAATGTCACAATATTATCAATTTTTTATTATATCAAGTTGTAAGCTTATTTTTGTACAAATATTATAATTGATAAGTAATAATTTGATGAATATTTCAACAATAAAAATCATATTTTAAATTGTATCATATCATTGAAGCTTGTAGCTTCATTTTAGTTAATAAATAAATTGATTAGAAGATAACATGAAGGAGTTTAGATTATAATTGTCACAAAAAAGTGCCCACTTTTATTCGTAAAGATACTAAGATTTGAGGTCCTTCAAATACATTAAAGATAGTTCAATTTTATTTTATGAAATTTATACTAAATAAATAAAAATTCAATTAAATATCAAATTTCTTATTTAAAAGATGACATTAATAAGATATTGACAATAAAGAAGCATAATTTAAAAGGTTTTTTAATTAATTAATTTTTTTAATAATTATATATATAATTATTAAATAAATTTTATTTAAAAAAATACCTAATATATCATTAATATAAAACATAAATTTCTTTGGAAACTAATAGGTGAGTACCTCCTTTTTATTGGAAGGACATCTCCATGACACACACACCTATATGCACACAATAAAACCCTTATTTATACAAGAAATATTTAGGTTAATTTTACAATAAAATATTCTTTGAAAAAAATCAATAAGATTTTTTAAAAAAATAAAAGAGTTATATGAAATGTGTTATGAAATTTTTAAAAATTTAATCAACCAAAAAAAGTGAAAAAGAAAAAAAGAAAAGCCATAAGCCATTGCACACAAATCTTTTAGTATAAATTTACTCTAAATATTTAGTGTAAATGAGAGTTTCACTATGTGAATACAAGGGTGTGTAACATGGAGGTGTTTATGCAATAAAAATAAAAATAAAATAAAAAAAAATGGTTTTCCATTTCTTATTTTCAGATTCAAAAGTTATTTAAAAGTTACAGATGGTATATGAGAATAAATTTATCTATTCTAATAATAATAACAATTCTTTTTTTAGAAATAGCTAATATGTTTCTTTAAGAACTATTGTTATACATTTTCATAACATGTCTTTTATCTTATTTTAGTTTTGATATTTTCCTTGATATTTTGCTTGATGTTATTGTTGCACTGAATTTCACAATTACTTCACTCTATTAATTTATTACTGAAATAAACCTTGTTGTAAACCCCTGGTGCAAGAAGTGTGCTCTAAAGCACATGTAACCAACTAGGACTTTATGACTCCACACCATTTTATTACATTCTATTCGATTGTTGATATATTTATTTATTTATTTAATTACTTGTGCTCAAACCACGTCCCTAACCTTGTGGATTTAGATATACAAGGGCTTTGCCTTGATGATTTTTGACCTCATGCTTGCTCTTCGGATTGTATTGCAGAAGTGATGTACACACTCAGCTTGTCAAAGTCTAGTGTGTCAGCATGGATGGATTAGGGCTTACTTAAAGGTGTGAATGCAGCGAATACAGGCTATGTTCACAATTGTCTTAATATTGGTGTACTTTATGCGGCAGGTTAGAGACCATTTTCATGTGCAACTGTTTGCATTCTATTCAGTACAAACAGGGCAAATTCATCTAAAGAATAGAATGTTGTATCTGTCTTATCTATATGAGTTCTCGTCCACAAAACCATCGCTCGAGGAAACCAGGACAAGAAAGAATAGTGACTTTTACTCAAACAGAGATGGATGATTCAAATTTTTAAAAAAGATAATTTTATTACTTGGTAAAGTACAGTACATTGCAATTGAGGCAGAAACAGAACATACACCTCCTCCAAAACATTTGTGGCAGTTGCTAACAACAATACCTGAACCTCATTTGCGATGTCTGTGTTAGTCAAACTAAATGGTCAGGACATAGAACGTAACCCCGAAACCTATACTGATGTTTAACAAAGCCTGTGTCACGCCGTTTCAATTCATAGTTTGAAAGAGCAGAGAATGATCAATACGCCTACCCACTAAACCGCTACAGACATGCTGTCGATTCACTCCAGCTGAAATATTTTACATTTACGACTCAGGAATCACCAAAAACAATTCGGTTGAATTCCCACACTGTAACCACCCGTAATTGACCCTGGTGGATAACGTACATTCTCGAGAGAAATAGTAGATCAGTGTCCAATGCGTGACGGCAGCTTGCACTGATGAGAAGTCCTGTCCTCGAGCAGCGCCACCTAAAATCTAGCCAACTCAAGTGCTACGAGGGCTGTACTAAGCATATCATGAGGTAGATAAACCTTGCTAGTTAAGTTCCAAAAACACTAGCTACTACATAATTCTGAATGAAAGCAATGTGAAGTAAGATCATCTCACGGGTTGAAGTCAGTAAATCCAGAGATGGAGTAGGTATTTCCATGGCCAGATGACACGGGAATAACCGAACCTCTGGCTGCATTACAGCTAAATCACTAATTAACAATCGTCAGTTAATACGATGGGCAAATTCATGAAGAAGTAACATCAGGTTTTAGCAAAAACCTGGGCTTCAAAAGATCCTCTAGAGCGTTAGTTGATCCACCCTTCGGGAGTCTACTTGAAAGAAAAACATTCCTATGATACAACAACTTGTCAGTATCCTGAGACTCCTTGGGAGATTCCGAATCCAACTCGTCGATGCTAATAAAATCTGCTCGTTCATCACCTGATTCTGTGACCTTGTCACCCACATCATTAACAGCACACAAGTGTTGTCTTTGATATTCTCCCTCAGCTGATGCAGTGGGTGCAAAATACCTACCTTCTCTTTTAGAACCTATGTTGTCTTTTGATGTAGATGTAGGCTGTTTTTTCTTCTTCGGATGACGAAGTTTACAGGTACTTGATGAGCATTTCCCTGTCACAGCATACTGAGGACACACATACGTGTGCTTCTTGTTGCACTGCCACAAAAATACCAATATTCAAACCATCTCCCTTAATATGCTGGATACTTAAAATAACCAACATTTTCGAAAAACCACACAAATAACTAACACTTGCATAAACTATGTAACCATGGATTCACAAACATTTCTTTGAGAATTATCCGCTTGATCTCTTTGCCCATATATCCTCCTAACTAGCAGCAAGCGTCTGAGAGGATGACAAACGATCCTCGAACTAACATCAGAACTTAAGAGGGATCAAGAACAACACCAGATCTGCTGGCAGATAATGATGCTTGGCTTTAAGTCCAGAGTTTTTCGAAGGAATCAACTAACGAACGAAATCAGGTCACGAAATAGTCACGAAATGTTTCTTCTTCACTTACATCTTGAAACCAGTGAAAAGTGTATTGTTGATGATAGTTTGCCTTACCATGTCACCGTCAGAACAATAGCCTTGGAGGAAGCCCTCACAAATTGGAGCTTTAGGATTGACGTTGACATGCCTGTAAGGACAATTTTCATTTGTGCATAGACCTGCAGAGCCAGCATAAGCTCATTCCACAGATAGTAAAGCCACATCAAAACTCTACCAAAGAAAATTAACCAAACATAAGCTCAAAATGATATCATCGACGGGTGATAATGTTATCACATAAAACTGTCGATTAAACAGGGTCGTTGAAAGCCTGGAAGGTTAAAGTGCAAAAGAACGACTTGAACAAACAATTCACCATCTGTTCCTAAGCATAAAATCAGAAAATAAGCCATACCTTCAAGGAAGTATGAGCAGTCTGACATGCGTTCTGGAATAACCTGCAAGAGAGGATTGAGAAGAATGGGAACGAGGAATAAAATAGAACGAATGTACCACTATAAGATTTACTTGCACACAACATCACCAAGATCAGTGGTCTAGCATACGTTCCTTCTCCGCATCAAGGTTGATATCATCACGATCAGCGGTGGCATGAGACTAATACCGCCTCAAGGGATAGAGCAGGAACACGACAGTAGTACCAAAGAAAGTGAAAGTACTGCTGATAGACTAGCTCTTGTGCTTGAAGAGCCTGACCAGACCAATTCATACCTTATGGGTCAAGCGGCATGCCGGATCTGAGCAAGACCCTCTAAGAAATTTTGTGCAAACAGCCACCTTTTCAGGATCGTGAATATAGAGACATTTACCATCCCCCCTTTTGCATACACCAAACCTTGTATAGTACACACAAAAGGCTTGCTTTTTAGCTCTGCGTAATCTAGCGTTGTGAAGGCTCCAGCGAACTTTCTCACTTGCAAACACACGGGCAGTTGTCCTCGAGTCCCTGACAAGCTGATTGCCAAATCCTTTCCGTACATACCTGCATTTTGAAATGAAATTCTCGTCTAAAAGTCCTAATCCAGAATGCAATATGAGCTTCTACTTGATAAGATGATGAAAGTCAACTAATATACTCTTTAACATTGGGCAATGAGCTTCAAGTTGCCAGACCAGAACCATTCAATAATAGATTAGAACAATAGTTTCTGGATAAGGAGCTGTGAAAGACAAATGTAACTTAGCGGACATAACAAAAACTTATGACAGACATAATAAAAACCAGTGCTACAGCGAGAGACTCTGGGAAAAATGACAAGCACTCACACAGCTCCGCCAATTCCGCCAGATTCCACCGAAGAAACCGAGGAAGGTTCAACAGACCCTGCAAACAAAGCATCATAACATTCTTATCATACTCTTGGAGCAAAGATCCCAAGACGCAGAAATCATTCCAAGCTCTTACCAATCTGCATTGACGGCTTCAGACCCTTGGGAAGTGAATAATTAAACCCGGAATTATATATTTAGACAAATACAACTGGAACAATGTGTTTCCCTTCTCGGCAGTATACACAGCCCCTCAAAAGGAAAATTAGAGTATGCATCAAAGAATCAATATCACCTCAAAACATGCAACCAGCCGAAACAACATAATTTAGTCGATCTGCAGGTATGATAACTAAAAGCTGCTAATCAACTTGAACACTAGCAAAAATATCAGATACTGCCATTGGAACATTATTTAGGGATATTGAACAGGTCAAATGCAATACCTGAGTAGAGCTTTGCTTGATTATCAGAATCCTGCAATGACCTTCGCTCAACTCTGGCCTTTGCAACCGCTTCCTTCTTAACCCTTTTCTCTTTTTCTGCTTCAGCAACTACTTTCGTTGCAGCCTAAACATCGAGCACATGCAAATAGAGAAAACCAAGAGGAAGTTAGAGCACATCACTTGGCGTATAAATGCACTATGGTCAATAAATAATCAAGGAAAGAGGCCATTGAATAATATACCTCACTAGCAAGTATGGATTGTGTCATGAGGGATTTTGTCCACTTCAAGTTTGCCCCACTCCTGCTAACGACACCTGATCGGTGGAGTGAAAATCCATCTGCAGATCGAGTGTAGACTGGGTGCCCTGATCGATACTTCTGTAGCTGATTTCTGTTACAAGAGAAACGATGACAAGGTGTCACTACGGTAAACATCTCAAACCGAAAGTGTATGCTGGAGTATTTTCAGGTATGAGCCAAACTGAGCGCACACAAATGTATGATATCCAGTCGAGATGCCTGAGATATGTTCACACCTTCCACCACTGCTACGACTCAAGCAGAGGACATCTACATGCCAGACACAGCTAGATAGTTACTATAGTGACTGGATGAAGCAAACGACATATTTTCCGTGGTTGATTGATTCGTCATCGAAAGGAAAAAAGACACCGCAAAAAGAAAGACGCAATACTAAGACGTCGATGATCATGAAAGTAAATGTAATTACATGAACACATCAGAAGTGCGACATTAAAAAGCTAGCCAAATTTCAGCACCTGTTCTTAGACATGTTGCAAAATGAAAATTTCACTGAGAAAGATATCACGAGGTAAAGAATCTAGGGCAGGAGGGACAATAAGTAAAAGAACAAGAGACATAGAATAATTTGAGCTAAAATGTGTGTGCAAATCATGTATGTTGCAAATGTGATGGACATAAATCTGAGAGTGTGCACCAAAAATCACTCTACAAAAACTATGCTGTCTAGTTGAGATCACACAACAGTTTACACCGTTGTGAGTAGCTCTATGCAGCACTTAAAAGCAAAGAAAGAACGAAACAAGCACTATCCCCGAAGTTCAGATGTTGAAACAAAAGACTCAAATTTGCTCAAAAAATGCTAGAATATGGTTGATGTTGACCCTATATCAAAGCTTACATATTTGGGAACCAATACGAACTGTCAACGCCTAGTGTTCATCAAAATAATAAATAGGACAAGACAAATGTACGAGACTGACCTTATATGGAAAAATAATGCACCCATTTTCCCTTCATGTGGAGGTCTACCACGTCGCAAGCGTGGTGCTACAATTTTCGCCCTTTTCCAAGGAAACAGAGGATATCGCTTATTTTTACACACACCCAGGACAGAAGTATTGTGTTTGCCCTCATTACTAAGAGTCCAAACCTTTGCCACGCTATGGACTCTGCCATTCTTTTGGGATAACACTGCAAATATGGACGACTTACACCATCAGCAACAACTTTTAGAAGGATACATATGAGGTCTCCACTGGTGTAAACATTTGAAACTATAAAATCCCCAATCATTTCAGCAAGTCAATACTGTTGATATGTATGTCAATATAAATGCGTAAAGAATCATACAATACAACATGCGGATTGAGCTAGAAAACAACCTCTACCAAGCTTCGTCTTCGTCTTCGTTTGAGCAGAATATTTCCTCTGCCGGCTCGTAGATTTCATCTGATCACCAACTTCTTGGAACAAAGCATCGTTTGCACTACTTTCGTGGCGATGACCGCAGCGGACAAGTTGATTGGTTTTCCTTTTAACATAGCCTAGAGGAACATCACATTTCTCCATACCAGGTCTTGAACTCGGTGACGCAGACGCTGTGGACGGTCCAACTGCAGACCGATTCAACTTTCTCTGCATGAACAACTTTTTCCCAGATACCACATACCCGAACGTCTCATCGGAAGCTCTACCTGACGGCTTAATAGCGGGGTTACACGCCAAGGTAGTGAGGTCACTGCTTGCCTCGACGCAAGTGGGTCTGCATGGAGATGATTTGGATGAAGGTGCAGAGGGTATGCCTGTCACAATTGACTCAGGATGAGTGGCTAAAGTTTCATCTCCAGCAGGATTTGATCCTCTTATCGAAGAAAGCATTGGCTTTTCAGACGGTTTTGCACAAATAGTATTCATTTTAATATCCGGATTCTTTTCAGAAGGACATGCAGTAGAGGTGGTACTTGGGCTGAGGGCACCAACTTGAACATGTTTCGGTAACTGTGATGCAGACAAAGCAAGACTCTTACCAGAATCTGTCGCATCTTTCTGACGACATCTATACGAAGTAGTAGGCTGCGCAATGACATTGGCTTGGCAAGAAACTTGCTGCGTAGGAAACCTTACTATACTAAACTTTTTCCGGACGTAGGCACTGGGTTGGACAACTACCGCGGGTGCATGGCGAGGATCGTTGGGGAATCTTTGAGAACTGACAGATGTGGGTTCCCTACGCCATGTCTTACTACTCCTGTACGAGCGTAGTTCCGGAAACTGTGGTGCAGCTATTGATTGAGCTGGGGGGTGGCTAGATGCAAGGTGCGTATTTACTGGCTTGAGAACTGGTACGGTGTTCATCATCCCATCTTTCAAACTGGATATCTGATTCTTGACCGAAATCAACCCTCGCTTAATTTCTTCGGCAACAGTATTAGTCTTCTTGCCATTAGCTGCAGTGTCAACCACAGTTGTCACTTGCTGCATGTTATCGCCATTTTCAACACGCACTAGTTTACGCCTCTTGCCCAACTCCCGCTCGACATGCAAAACTGCCTTATCATTTTCGGCAGAAAGCTGTGGGATCAACTTCAGATCTGCTCTCGACTCATTAACAGAAGCCGCTACCTCGCTTGTAAAAGCCCTGGCCAGTTTTGTAGAATCTGTATCTCCCTCGGTAAATCTTTCTTGCGGCTCATTTCGAAAATTTCCTCCTGGCCTAGCCAACTGATATTCTTCTTTATCTGATGTGTTTGACAAGTCAGAAGACTGTGGCGCAGTTGTTATGTCTTGTTTCTCCTGCACTATGCAAGCTTCTCCTTTCTCCGTCATGACATTCCGCAACTTTGGCATAGAAACTAATTTCTCACTAACCAACCCACCTGGTTGCTTGGCCTGCTTATGTCCTGGTAAGCCTAATGAGTGGTGTAGTTCAGAATGCACAGATTGGTGAAAAGATTCTGCAGTTCTGTCATTGACTGGAGATTCTCCGTTGGTTTCTATACCTGAGGGTATCAATGTACTTAAGCTGGTTCCAGAAATGACGACCTGCCGATCTACGACCTCTGTCAACGAACTGACCCTCGTATCCCCTACACACGGATTACATCTGGACATCACTGCAGCTTCTTTTCCAGAATGTAGTAGCTGGTCTATCTGTACGATTTGTCCATCCACAAACGACTCTTCCAGTAAAAATTTCGTCGCCATAGAGGACGATTCCAGGGTTCTAAATATAATTTCCGAAGGCTCTGAAGAGTCTCTCTCTTTACTGACTTTCGAAGTAGGTAAGTCTTGTAACATGTGCTGGGAGCACGAAAAACCGAGAACATCCTCTTGCAATATCGACTCACCAGGGGAATGGGACTTGCCCAATGACTCAGAGGGCTTTAAGTCAGATCCAGTTGGCGTCTTCAGTAAATTGGCGATGGGAATGAGTTCGGTCTTGTGGTCAGTAAGAATCACTTTCTGCCCTGTTCCCTCATTGAAATCTGTGCTAAGCTTACTGACTGTGACGAGGTCATCATCGGTTCCAAGAACCACAGTTGGAGAATGAAGAGTAACTTCCGATGCCAGACTTGACGGATAAGTAGAGGCTCTAACAGGACCTGATTCTATAATTCCATTTTCCAGGAATTGTCTATTTTTTTCCGATGGTACCAGAGATTTCCTTTCCAATAAGGACCTTGAGCCCGATACAGACTTGGAATCCTTTCCCGGGTGCATCGTTCCTTCTTGCACCTCATCCTGAATCTGCCCAGACTTCACAATAGAAATCCTTTTCTTGTGTTCTTCTCCTTCCTTTGGTGTATCCTTGGGTATCACAGTACCTACATCATCAGTATTAGAAATTTCAACAAAAGACGGCTCAGCCGCAGCACCAAAAGCATCTTGTACTCTAGAAGTAATCCTCTCTGGTTGGATATCCCAGTCCACTTCTAAATCTTGTGATACTTTTACAGGCTTGACGTTAGAAATATTTCTGATTATTTCCGATGAACTTTCTGCAACAGGTTGCATAGAAACCGAGTGCTTTCCAACAATCAGAGTCGCATCTTTTGAAATGCTCGAACTTGCCCTCTCACCAGAAAATTGAACATTATTCTTGTACAATGGCAACTTATTGTCCAAGTTCCCATGTTGTTCGGGCTTGGTTTCTAGCCCTGCAAACTTTCGTCTTTTGCTTGGCCTAAGAGGTGGAGGCGATCCTCTCTCATTCTTGATCTTATCCGTTGAAAGCCGCACAATGTCTAAAGAGTCGGTCGCCTTTTGCATCACACCGATGTACCTGCAGTGTGATTGCTCTTCTGTTGAAAAAACAGGAATCTGACACCCACTTCGACTTCTTTCATCTTCCACATGGTCCCCAACAGCCCTTGAGGAATGAATCATTGTAGATCCATCCGGTGCTGCTTTTCTTTCTACTCCACTCTGCATATTCGCGGATATCCCAGAAGCAGCATGTTGATCAGTCCCACCCGCAAAACTGGTCTTTCTTCCTAGTAACCAAGGCGACCTATCACCGTTCCGTATACAACTTTCGTCTGCCCGTAGCGCCCGTCTGTGGCAATCCGGGTATTCTTCCGGACTCCGAGAATGAAGATTTATTCTGGGTAACCCAATACTAAGATTTGAAAGTTCACTTCGTTTAACTTCATGTGAACCATTCCTGTATTTGTTGGTTTTACTATTAGAGCGATAAGATCTAGGGGGAGCCCGCAAGGAGGATCGATCAATATGTGTAGTCGGTCTGGACAAGCTAGATCTGGTACGTAATTTCGACTCCAGAGATATATCTATACTGTGGTGAGGTCGATGACCATCATGTGGAGACCACAACCCTCTATCAGATAAATTCTGAGGTGAGATGTGCGGAGTCCTCGAGTCCTGTTTATCACACCAACGCTCCATACGTCGGTCATCAGGTTCAGGTATACTCCTGTACTTCATCTGCTTTCGTGAGTGCAAGGGAGAAGAGTGAGACCTATCTCGATTGTAGAACCTTTCATCGCTGATTTCTAATCCGTCAGACCTTGTTTTCTCAAACTCCAGGTGACTTTCAGCTCGTCGAGACGTCGGCTCAAGAAGGTTGTCTTCCAAACGATCAATTCTTGGCAGCTTGAATGAAGGCGTTCGCAGATTACTGTCAACACCTTCATAACTACGCCGTTTTCCTGCCTCGCGAGTGCTTGCAAGATTGTCATCCTGTAAATTCCTTGACCAACAAATACCTGTGTACAAAGCCAGAGGTGAAGTTACCTTCGACACTGATGTAGGAGAGTGTGGTCGAACATGCTGAGGAAGTGAATCGCGGCTCCAACTCTCATTTTCAGTATTAGCACCACGAGACTGATTCAGTAGTTGCTCAACCCAAGGTTGCGGCGGCAATATGTAAGGCTTAGAAATATGAGGATCTACGAAGTGATTCTCACAAACTCTTCCTGCACCGGAGGAACTTTCATTTAGAAACCAACCACGTCTATCTGCCCCTCCGTACACGGAAGACCCACGCATGGTTTCACGTATTCCAAACAGGTGTCCTGACCGATCATCGTGGTGAAACTCAGACCCAAGTGTGCTCGGTTCCGCAGTCCGAAACTTCATTTCTGGCTGTATAATAGCTGAGTTTTCCGCATACGGAATTTGGGGCCCGAAACCTGGAGGACCACTCTGTGTTGACAGTCCTTCAGTGAAGTTGGATGGACCCCTGAAACTCGGAGGAAAACTCTGTGGAGGCAAAGCCTTGTTGTAAATAGATGAATGCCTGAATCCGGGTGGACACGCTTGTGGAGGGAGTGTTTCCGAGTGCATAAGCGGGGGCCTAAATCCAGAAAGAAACGTTTGTGACGGGATTGCCTGCATCTGTGCTTTCAAGTCCATCCTTTGGGCAGAGCATTCAGCAACCAAAGTCCTATGCCGATGTGCCGCCATCGCTTTCATATCCCAGGTTTCTGCAGCTGCTGATCCAACTGAAGCTGACATACCTATGGACCCTGTCGCCACTATCATTCGAGGCCGACCATTGTAATTCTCGTCATGAGATGGGGGACCGTGTCCACCGTTATACACACCACGAACTCCTGGCGCAATAGCCTCCATACGTAGTGCTTCTCTATGAGAAAACCGTAAGCCACCCAGGCCATGGCTCCCGCCATCATTGCTCCTAGTATATTCCGGCCCGAACCCCGGCGGCATCATCTTCTTTAAAACCAGCAACAATGTCCAAAATATCTCTTACAAACTATCTACCTGCAAACGCAGCCATTCTCGAATTGAGTATGCTTATAGAATGTCTCGCTCCAATTACGAACTCTCTACTCTCCCGTTCAATTCACAACCTAAAATAACTCTAAAGCATGTTGATATCTGCAGGACGGACATGTCGGAAGTCTATTCCTGATTATTCATCAAACCCTCATTTTCGAATTTCCTGGTAAACTAAAAACTTGCTTTTGCAGAACGCCACCAAACACGGGAAAATCCAATCTGTAAGCAAACTGGGTAGAAAAACACAAGAATAAGCCCACCATTAACACCAGAACCCCCACACTGATCGTTCGCCCAACGATGACTTTGATACCTGCAGCACACGCAATCTTATGACCTAATCCACTCTCCACAACACATCATTTGCAGTAGTTTATTACCTACCGAAAACAACAACGACCGTCTCCAACAATCTCTGAAATCAAGACACTACACTATCAATTAACGATCTAAAGCTCCTAAAACTCCTTCACACAACACACAAACAAACAAAAAAAAAAAAAAAAAAAAAAAACACTGCAACATGCACCAAACTCTAGGAATACACCTATTCCCGGTTGAATTAAGGACATTCACCTGCTCAAAACAGCCACGCCAACCTTCTCACACATTCACAGCGCACACCTAAACAGTCTTCACCTAGCCGAACAGACTTTCCAAGGGATTGTGCAATCGGGCCCGACTCGGCCCAATTTCCCTGCTCAATGAAGCGCTTCAAAACTTGAACTTCACCGCAATGGAGCGAGGACGCATCGGGGCCTTATCGAGAGTCTCGGCAGATTGTGAGGATAGCCATGAAGCCCCGCTTCACAGACTTCTCGTATCCTAATTAGGGCTTCACCTTCACCATTCATACTTCAACGCGAATTCTGAGGAGTACTTTCTAGATGCCGGAGCCAAGTTCACATCCGTTTCGGTGAAGTCTCAGGTCCACTTGTTTACCAAGACCCGCTCTTGGTTGTTGGGTGAAGCCAAGGCCCCCCCTCGTAAGGAATTAAGACTGTGTTGTGAATTAAGACTATTAGAAATGAATAAGACTAATTATGAGGCTAATGCTACTACAATAAATTTTAAGTTGTTTTTTCTTGTTTTGAACATGTTCAAGTTGATATTATAACTAATAATGTGTGTGTATGTATGTATGTATGTATGTATGTATAAATACGTGGTATCATTTTTTAAGACAATCATAATACAATGATCATGCAAATAAGGTACCTACATACTTAAATGATTTTTTTTTATTAGTCATGTATTTTAATCTCAAATCTATGTTGATTCAGTTGAAACACATAATAGAAAGAAAGATGGAATTAAATCAATGCATATAACAGAATACAAATGAAACACTTGCAATAAGACACAATTTATTTTTTTAATTCTGTTCGGATGTGTTTTCTGTATAATTCTTTTGAATAAATCTCAAAATTATAAAGTAACCTATTCTGAATTGTTAAGTAACATTGACTACTTGTAATTCTAAATATTCTTATATTCAACTATTGATTTCCTCATAACCATCATTAATCAAAACAATCTCAAATCCTAACTACTATCTAAGTTGTCACCATCACCCAAATTCCAAAAACCTTTAAATATGTACAAAACTCAAACTTCATTACCATTTTAACGTTAAATTCTTTTGTTTGTTTTTTGTTTTTTTGACAGGTTAATATATATATATATATATATATATATATATATATATATTATTTGTGTAAATTAATTTTTGATAAAAATTTCATTAATGTAATGTGTAAAAGAACGATACAAGAAATTATTTGTAAATTCAATACATCTTTAGTTGTGACATGCACTGGATGTTGCCCCCATGTGCATCAGTTGATTTGGAATTACTTAATTTTACTTTTTAAAGACTTATCAATGTAATGCTAGTATCCAAAAAAAAAAATTATAGATTTTTTTTTGCCATTTGGGAATTAGAATATGCATTTTAGTATGTTTGTATTATATGATATCATGTATTAAATATCTTGAATAAAAAATAATAATTTAATACTTAAATATCCTATATTTGTTTAAAAACTTCTTGTGTACAATGTATCAGTTTCAACAATAATAGAAAAGTAATTTTTTACTATTAAGACACATATAATTTACTTTTTCTTAATTATTTTTAAAAAATTATTATTTTTCTGTTTTTAAAATTCTTTTTTATCAAAGACTTTGGTTTTAAAAAATTATTAATTTTTTGTATACACTGAAAAGAATTACAAAATTATCTATATGTGTGTGTATGTGCACACATACACATAAATATTGAGATATTCGTATTTTTTTGTTTAGACATTATAGTTGTTCCTTGATGGACATTATGCATAAGTAGAAATTTATACTTTCTCATAGCCACATTAATAAACACACAGTAATAACATTTGTTTAGATATGGCACCATGAAACATGAATTTCTATTTTGAAAACATCTCAAGGTGATGTAATCATGAGATGAGAAGATTGTAATTATTGCATGTGAAAATTCAAATAAGTATTTATATTTTCACAAAGGTGTATGTCACAAGTAAGTTTAACAAATTTTTTCTTGTCAATACAGTGTACACCAATACATACGAAACTTTAGTTCGGTTCTTCAGTTTTAGTTGTTTGTATACAAATGGAA
This sequence comes from Physcomitrium patens, assembly GCF_059467195.1. Classification (NCBI taxonomy): domain Eukaryota; kingdom Viridiplantae; phylum Streptophyta; class Bryopsida; order Funariales; family Funariaceae; genus Physcomitrium; species Physcomitrium patens. The sequence goes on from NC_143411.1 coordinate 10,107,986, forward strand.
TTTTATTTTATTTTTCTGCAAATGTTTTTGCAATAGCTAAAAATAGAATATTAAAAAGTAATGATAGAATGAAAAACATTAGCGACAAATGATTTTGAAATGAGAGCTGCTGCTAAGCCGTCACAATCTGCACATTCGACCTTAATCCTAATTCCGCTATCCACATGAGCAGTTCTCAACCTCACCAAATTGACAATTAACGTGCAATGGTCACGTTGTAGGTGTGAAATGAACCATACTTTTCACTGATGCTTTGCATACCAGGTGCCTTGAATCTAAATTCGACCACTAAAGGGAGATAAAATGCATACTCTCTGAATTCCTTCTCAGCTTAATAGTAGCGCATTTACCACTTTTTCAAAACTGAGGAAGAATATTTATTTTCTACAAAAAAAAACTAAAGAAAATGTCACTAAAAAGAAACAAAAAAAGGTTAACTGATCATCACCTACTATGTGGTGGCTTCCTCTTCAGTGTTGGAAGATACGTCGTAGTCTATGTACTCGTCATCATCGGCGCCTTCGTCATCAAAGCCTAAGCTTAGCGCTTGCATCTTAAATCCTGCCTGCTCAATGAGTTGTACCAAACTTGAAGCAACACCTGTTTCTTGAATGTTGGTCTGCTTGACTAACTGCAACCACACCATCCAACCAGGCGTTAGTGTTAGTTGCTAAATTTAAATAGTCTCATTTATCACCACTTCTCTGAGAAATTGCTTAATTAACTGCAGCATTCAAGATCGAGAGAGCTAAGGTGCCCTCGAGCGCGTCCATGATCTAGGTTCAAAGCGTAATGCATGCAAATAATTCAGTTCGCAGGAGCTAGTTAGAGTAAAGTTGTTTTCAGCTCGTCAGCAACGCGGACTAAATTCGATCCTTACTACTACCAGTTACAGAACTTGTCTATTGAATTCTCACATTATCATTCAAGGGCAGAATGATACGTCATAATGCAAGCGAGAATTAAAAAACGGTTGTACTGCTAAACGGCTGGGAGTCAAAAGGCAACCGATGCGGCAGAAAATTATTTTTGGATTCGAACGTAGCTAAACAGGTTCATCTCTTGGATTTCATACACATATTTTTAAGAATGAATCTAGGAATCGAAAAGGAAAATACGTTATGCATAAAGAAGAATATATTAGTCACGTTGGCAATGTAGCCACAGTCCAGTGAAGGTCGCATTACCTCAACTGTAGCAGCACCTTCTACGACATACACCTTCACTTGGCTCACACCCTCGGTTCCCTAAACCACAAACATTCAGTCGGTAATTGAATCTCACAAGTCCACAGGGAAGAAATTATTCAGAAAAACTTACGGAAAATCTTTCTCAAATAATCACATGCATTACATTTATCCCTCCAAAATAAGCAGCAGCTCATGAAGAGAACAAAATGCATGACTACCTCAAGTGTTTTGGTGAGTTTTGGGATGGCGTTCTCGTTCAGTGATCCTTCAGCCTGCAGCACACACGAAGTGTAGTGTCATCACCAACAGAGCTCATGCTAATTCTACATGAGGCAAGTACTCCTCAAAGAATCTAGCGGCAGCATCACACCCCAGAAATTACTAGAACTTACAGCTCCTATCTGCAGAATATATGGAATAACTTAGAGTGAATTAGAGAAAATAAAGCGACATTAACGGATACATTCACAGCTATGATATTGCGCAACAACCCGAGGAAATGCATAGGAAATGCAGATTGACAACTGCACACGCACTATTTGGCAACGGTGACCACAGGCGTATGACTGCCTCGACCAATCTTTTTTCCATACAGAAGCCAATTACTTCAACAGGACAAAAAAAAAGTCATGGACCAACCAATCCTGCAAGGAAGAACTACCTTGAAGAACATTGACAAACTCTCTGCAAGCGCACCGGAATCGGCTTGGCTAGCAGACACGGCTTCCTCAACAGCTGCACTGACGAAAAATTTGGGAATGCTACTGCTCTTGTGTCGCCACCGGTGACCTCCGGTGACGCGCAACCTCGCGCCAAGAGTGGCAACCGCTTCACACCTAGCTCCCAAGGAAGCGCAACTTACAGCGGTCCTGCAACCACCGCGCACGGGCAGGTGGTCTAGGGCAACCCTGTAGCTCTGGGCTGCCTTAGGAGATGTCATCTGGCAAGCACCTGCTGCCATTGCGAACAATCACACACACTCTACCTCTAACTCGAAATTCGCAGCACTCATCAACTCAAGGGGATAATTGCTTCGAGATCCTGGTCGCAAGCAGCAGCAGAAGGACGAGAACGAGCGGAACAGGGGGGGAGGGAGGGAGATGTCGAATGTATGAAGGAAGGGACTAAGCTGCTCACAGAAACGAGTTACATCAAGAGCTCACACTTGCAGGTTGTTGGATAAGGAAAACATCGCCGAGGGACTTCGTTCGGTCATCATCTTCGTTCGTTTCGAATCTTCCTTCGTTTTTTTATCATCGTTGATCCACGATCTTCGTTCGTTTCGAATCTTGGTTTGTTTTTCTTGGCATTACTGTTGTTATTAACTTATGTTTTCCTTGATTTGTTTAAAATTTTACAATATATATTCTACATGCAAAAAAAGAAGAAAGTAAACTGTAATCTGTTTTAAGTTTGTGCTATACTTTTCACAGCTTTGGTACTACTCAATGATCAACATAATAGTTATTTTCTTAATTTAAGTTTCGTTTACTATTAGTGTTTCATGTATGTCAAAAGTGGTAATTATTGTTCAATATTTTCAAATATATAATGTGATTTTTTTGGTCATAAAAAGCATTAATTTCGGTTTCTCAATTAATACGAGGATTTAAAACACATGTGTTGTGTTGTCTTTGTTTTGCACTTCTTACATATTCATTTGTTCTCCCATTGTTATTTATTTTGTGGTCTTATTATTACTTGAATGAAGGAGGGAGGGTGATTTTATCTTCATGTTTGATTATATTATTTACTTATGTACAATTTCAATTACATAATTAATTAATTAATGATATCACGTACAAATATTTGTAGTACTTTTGATATACAAATACTACTATTACCATGCTAAAAAAATTTCATATTTTTTTGAATTAATATTTACACCAAGCCTCCAATTTCAACATAACCTGAAAAGATATGTAGTTACAATTTGATTAATTCATGAGATTATTTCATGAAACCAGAGATATTTTATTTGAAACTTATTGAGAGTTTACTTTATGGACAATAAAGTAAACTGTAAAGTAAACTCGTAATCCTGGTTCCTTTAAAAGTTTGTTGTATTCTGAAGCCCTCGGCTGTTGCTGATCCTGTTGCAGCTAACTTAGCTGAAGAGCGGAGACAGTTGGCAGTTTTGTTCGGTATGGAATTTTGAAGCCCTCCTTGTCGATTTATTCGATTCGTAGCATCGCGAAATGTGTGTTTATTGTCACTGCGGAATATGTCTGTTTAACGTATACTACAAAGAGGTATATTATTGTTGTACTTGTTTTATATTTCTTCTTATCGTGTGGAATAGCGTGCAGATCCGACGTGATCGGCCTGAGCGCTACGAGGGATTCCACTATCTCTATCTACCGCTGCAGGATTAATTTAATTTTGGTTTTGAAATGCGACTCAGCGGATTCTAAATGCCGTCGTCTGGTTTCAGGAAGTTCTTCATGAAGAGTGAGGCAGCAGGTGTACCTTCTGCCGTGGCTACTACGGTGCTCTTGGTTTTGGTTGGATTGATCTTCATGTGGAGGTCACAAGGGTGTGAATTTCAAGAGAAGTGTACTTGAAAGGTTACTAGGAAGTGACCACCAGAACTTTGAAGATCGCGAGTACGGTCACAGTGTTGACCATGTCTCGAATTAGGGTTAGAATTGCTGGCCACGTTTGAAGCGGATACCTGTAGAAGAGCCATTTCCATTACAGTTGGTAGCTCTCTACCGTGCGAAAATGCAGTTTTCGATGCCGAAAGGGCCTCTTGTATGTGGAGTGCGACAACTGTGGCCCAACATCAATCAGTTGACGAGTAACACCGAATGGCGTAGACTAGTGGCGCTGCGAAGTGCTAACCCTAGATACTCACGGAGAAAGATTTTCGGATATTTTAATTCAAACAATTTATTGGGAAGCAGGAAGCATACGCGTAGAATTGGTGATGATGTCCGATTCAGGGAGTGGAGTCTGGGAGCATTAGATGGTTCACAAATATCCAGGAATGGTGATGTGTCTGGTCGGCGCAGGATTACTGTCCCAGCGATAGTTGATGAACTCGAGGAACTGAAGAGCGACCCGGTTGATGCAATTCTTGTGCTAGCAGGAGGGCAATTGCCGGGTGGAGGTGTTCCAGTCTGGGTGGAGAGACGACTTGACAAAGCTCTTCAATTGCAGAAATTGAGTGGTCACGAGTGTTGTATCGTCTGCTTGGGGAATGGCACGCCTCATCGACCACCTCTCCTCACCTCCGAGGGTTTTGTGATTCATGAAAGTACGTCATGTGCAGAGTATCTTATCAGTAAAGGCGCGCCTGTACGTGTTCTGATCAAAGAATGTAGTTCATATGACACTATAGGTAATCTTTTACCTCCAAGTTGTTTTTGAATTCCCAAATTTTGTATTGAATCATGAAGTTCACTGTCTTTTACAAAATTCATGTACCGTCTTTTCATATGAATTAATGCATGTTTTTGATAATATGTTTCCAGGGAATGGTTTCTTCGCTCTGACCCAACACGCAATTCCCCAAAGGTGGAAGAAAATGGCGATAGTCACATCAGCTTTTCACATGCCGAGGTCCCAAGCTATTTTTGAGTGGGTTTTTGGGTTGCAAGGAGCAGGAACTTCGCTTCAGGACGGGAATGAGCCCACAAACGGGTCGTTAGTACCGCCTGCTGGCTCTCGAAGCCAAGGGTTCATTTTGCAATACCACAGTGTGTCGGATGATGGCATTGATAGGTCAATCATTGAGGTTAGATTTGCTCTCTTCCAACTGCTTCTTTGAATTTTTATAAAGTTGCGCCATATGAAATGTTGCTTGGGATGTGGATGTCACCTGATAGAATTGAATTTTAATTTCCCCTTCCTGGACTTAATTAGAACCTCCACAATCTGCAAGTTCCGTTGTTGGAAGCTATTGATAAGATATGTTCTTTCAAAAAGTAGACATAAATTCTTATGTTTGTCTCATCCTTTGGGTTGTGTGTGCAGGCTCGAATCGCTAAGGAAAGGAGGGCACTGGAGAGTTTGAAGATTGTCTCCGCTGGTATCAACACGCTCAGCGACTTCCATGTATGGTTCCACAGCCAGCATTCTTGCTACAATGTGCGAGATCAGGGGTTGTTTGGGAAGCAAACGCTGAATGATCCTGCTCTTCGGTCATATTAAAAACCATTACTTGTTAATTTTTGTTACCTCCATTGTAAGCGAATGAGGAGAAAACTAAGCTTCCGCGAGGAAGGACAACTTGGTTACACAGCTGTTCATGCATGATGTTGGGGCTATCGATGACAAACTGGACTGAACCTTTGAAAATCCTCATTCAAGGCCATTTTGATTTCATTCCACTTCTTTAGGGCACTATTTGGTAATGTTCAAGTGGGTTCAGGGATTTCAAAGAATGAGAAACTGGCGTTGAACAAATGCCGGCAAAAGCAGACGAGGGTTATTCGAGGCTACTGAATTTCAGATGAACACGCCAGAGGGTCATGCTTCAGTCCTTTGAAGCTTCTTCTCTGATCCTTAACTTCAGTTCTACACAAAGCAATTTCAAATCTACCCACAAATGAGAAGTGTATTGGTGAACACGCCGTTTACCATGACCTCATCATTCGTTGGGATACTTGATCACGCTGCTCACCGATCACTCCAAAGATCTGTAACAATCTCCTTCCCTCGGTGTTTCCACATGGAGGACATGAAACCGCTAAGGGTGTTGTCCACGTCAATCGAAACTATTTCTTCTCCTGAATAAGAAAACATCCAGCGCTCTGATTGTAGATTCATTGATTTAGGCGGGAGTTTCAACCTTCAGAGCCCGTTCTGTTGCATGCTTACCGGCAGGTGGTACCCCAGCGCGCTCACGCAAGAAATTCAACTTACCTGCGATCATATTTCATGGTGTTTATCTAACTTGATATATGTTTAAGATATGGATGCACTTTCAACTCTAAACCATGTGCAAAAGCCGAATGTGTGTAATAGATGATATGGACGGACGGAAACATTGCCATGAAAATACCAACATTGGCAGAAGCACAATACAACTGCGGAGATCCATTATTGAAAAGTGAAAGAGCAGGAGGTGCAAGTGACGACAACCAGTCGAAGTTCACTGTAAGCGGGGATTTCGGCAACGGGGCCATGATGAATTGCAAGACGTATCTCACGACATCAGATAGCGTGGCATGTGAAATGGAGGAAGGTTTCAAACGAAATGGAAGTGTAACAGAACTCAAAAGCAGAGCTATAAACACAGACTTGAGGATCTGTTGCTTTCTTATATCCTCGAAGAATCAGAATTACTTTCGACAACAATCCCAGGTCAATAAGCAGGAATGTTACAGAAGCTACAGTAGCAGGATGCTACACGTTTCACACAACTAGTCTACGTTAACGAGTGTTGAATTTCGACCCCTGCCCACTTCGTCTGTTGGAGGAGAGGGGCCAACACTAGGGACGGAAGGTGCAGGAGCGCCAGCAGCATCAGCACCCGCAGATGAGAAGCTTTCGTCTCGTACAGGCGGCTTCGCAGTCGGAGTGTTTTCTGTATTATAATTTTCTCCTCCCCCAGCTGGTGTCTGGCAGTTGGCTGGGACATTGGCTTCGGATTTTACGAAACTCTTTCTTGCGCGCAACAACCTGGTTAAAATTTTCCAAGTTTTATTACTTTTTGAGGACTTGGGGGAGGAGGTAGCAGAGAAAGATTTGGCATTGATGATTGCAGAAGTTTCCCGTTGAGGAATAGATGGATTTGGAAGAGAGTCACCTCTAAGTTTGAGATCATTCTTACTTGGTAAGGAGGAAGTCTCAAGCTCATCCGTGTCCTGAGATTGGATCTTCGCCGTGGTAAACCTGTCATCCCTCCCCGGGGTAGTCGATTGGACCGCAGATAGGGGAGACGTTCGTGCATCCATCCCGGTAGGCGTTGAATACTCTCCTTGGGTGGGCAATGTGGTCGAATAGGGGGATGGTGCCAGTCCCTCTGTTTGTGAATCTGGGGTGGACTCTTGTATATTTTCCGGTACTGCTGATGAGTCGTCTACCTGAGGATACAACCCCTTCACAACCGGTTGTATACAAGATTTCTTTACGACATACACATTACTCTTGACGATGCTCTGGCTGATTCGAAATCCAGGAAACACAGTGAACAAAACCTCCAGAAAGTCATCATCATCCTCTTCTTCATTGTCACCGATTCCAGGTATGGCAGGTTCCATGTACTTCCTCTGATAATTATCACTTCTGAAAGGTGAATACGTGATAACTCTCTGTTCAAATGAGAACACCAACCTCTGGAGCAACCAGATGGACACAGCTGCGAATAAAAAACTCTTGTAGAAAGGCGTGTTCGGGTGTCTGTGACGTGCTATTTCGCTATGATTTGGACATTTTCCTCCAAATAGACCCTCTTCTAGTTTTTTAGGAATTAGACTTGCAAATTTGCTGAAACAGAATCGGGAAAGAAAACTGGTATTTAACCCAGTTTCCAGCAGATGCGCAACCGTCTGACTTTTATCCTTGCATTCTTGAAACTTATCAAAACAATCGCGCGTATGCTGCACTTCCCATGGTTTCTCTCCTGTATTGCTAATGCAAAACGAGGCGTTTTCAAATCCTGAAAATAACTGGAGGGCAATGTAAGCCTGAGCCACGAATTTCGAGTCACTCGCTTCCGGTGCATCCTGAGCAACCAAATTCAACTCATCCCGCATTCGCTTCTGAAAGGACTCACCCTTATCGGGCATGTCTTTCAATAATGCCACAAAATCCTTAGAGAAATCCTTCACGGCATTCCGTGCTGCAGTCACGGTATTCAGAAGGATTAGCGGGGACGGCCCTCCACCGTCGTCACGGTAAACGCCCTGAGCCATGTGTTGATCCGGTTTATTCAATAACTTCAGTGTCGTTGTAATTTCTGAGTTTTCTTCCATCTCCACATCAGCTGGCACCGCATTCTCTACAGATGAAGTGTGATGACTGTTGGAATTCCCATTGAATGCCGCGGTCGGAGTCTTCCACTTCGGAAAAAAACGATCTTTCCACTTGCCATTTCCTTGTGATTTGGACTCATCCTTCGGGACAAGCTCCGAAGATTTTTCAGGCGTGCGAGGAGGCGATGACTCTCGTTTGGCCCTGTTGCTCTTTCCAAGTTGTAACGTGTTTTTATGTTGCTTCTCTTCCGTGTCCATCTGCAATGCATGGCTCATCACCTAAGTTATGTCATTGCAGACGCTTCCAATCTGGAGTGAAGCTCATTTCATCGCCTAGACGTGGACTCCTGCAGACGCTGCTTCTGATTTCTAATTTCTGAGAACATACCACAACAAGCAATGGCTGCTAAACCAAATCTATGCCCTAAGGTTCCCCAGCCCATTTCCGCCATGCACCTACATTCAAGCTGAACGTTGATTGGATTTCAATCTACTCACCCAGTCTCTGAAACCGACAGAGATAATTTACAGTCATAAATGCAAGCTCCCTCATAGTAACTTCAAACCACAATCCTAAAGGGCAACCTAGCTCGGATTCGCAGGAAACACAATTTGAACATTGCTAACGTTGAAATCTGGAACCCTACACAAGAATGCATGTTCTCGAGGAACGCGCTCCTCCGCTTGTGGCAAACCACGGAAGGGAGATTTTCGCGCAGATCTACCGACACTTCAACTACTCGGTGTTACGAATAGAATGACGGTAGTACGCATACCTCTGTATGACTCGCCATCCACCTTCCGAAGGCGCAGCACGAGAGAAACGGTGCGGGTCACAGCCCTCCCTGCTCCCTTCCCCAAAAAACACCAAAACACGGCAGCACTTGAGAGTACCCTCGACGATCATTTACAGATCACTGCTCTCCTCTTTCTGGATCCCTCACCCAACTCACTCTCTCCGCACAAACCCACAGATCGCGACCAGGATCTGGACCCCCCAACAAAACCGTCACTGTCGAGGTGCCAGATGCAGCTCCTTGTCGAGAAGAATGCTCCAAGCTCCCACACTACGAGCGTGCCAGGTAAGAGGAAGAAAAGAAAAACAAAAGTGCCGTGCGCGATTCAAACGTCGCTCCCACTATTGCACTCCGGATCCGCGATGTCCTCCAGAGGAATCATCGGTAACACACGGACACTCAGTTTGCGTAGTCGGTGTTACTATATTTAATGGGAAATAATAGCTGTCCGTGCCTCTAGAGCAATTACTATTTACTATTCACAGGTACACAGTCTGGATAGATATATCCGGAACACTTTCGAGGAAAATATACAATAATGGTGAATCCCTCCAAAACTTCTATTGTGAGAGATAAAACACCTACAGAATTGTGAGGTGCATGTGTTCATTGGGTGTGGCCAAGGGGCCTTCGGCATGTCCAAGTGGGTTTTGCCCATTTTGTCTGCTAGCCAAGGTGCAATACAGCCTGGCAGACAAACAGCCAACTCTACGAGGCTTGCATAATACATTATGCAAATGGTGAGGCAGCCATGATAATTAACTTGGTTTGTGCTTTTGTAACCAGATTTGGCTTTCAACTCCCATCGGTAGGAGACGACACTAGATTAGTCTGCAATGGATTGGAAAGGATCTGTAACTGACCATTCTGTACTAGTGTTGTCACTTGCTTACAGCTCCTTTTTTGGACTTTCAGCAGCTCCCAGTCAAATGGGCGTAGTGTGCAACGGCAAGTGCTTGATCAGAGAAGTTGGGTTTGCCGCACAAAACCCACCAGTCATCAACGAGGGATACTTGACTGGAATGAATCTAGTTATCTTTCCACCATACATATTAATTTTAGGGGCATCACAGGTCAAATATCAAAAACTGCTTGCTTGCCTCAGCTCTCTTCCTTCTTTGACTCCGTACCAATCGCAATAAAGACTGAATTAGGGAGTAATACCAAGGGGTAATAAAGTTTGAATTAGGGATAATACTTGGGGGTAATAAAGTTTGAACAATGATATTTTGAGTGATCCAAGAGATATGTAGTGTTAAATCCCAATGATTTGGTTTTGCAAATGTGCCATCTTTGAAACCTCCTATTGTTGTTGTTTGAAAGTGGTGTAATTCTTACTTGTAGTATGATCATTATAAGTTTTCAATTTATTGGGTTTTAAAACATCATTATTCTTAATTGTGATCTTGGATCTATTTGTGCATAAATTATTTATTTAATTTTTTGATTGATTGATTGATTGATTGATTGATTGATTAATTAATTTATGAAGTCAAAATAGATGCATTTGTTTGTTTGTCTTTAACAATGTAATTTATATATATATATATATATATTTTAGTAATAGGCACAATCAAGTCATATTTGGATTAATTAAGCAATTAATATTGTTATACTTCTCTATAATTGGATATCATATAAATCAAAGTGTGTTATACTGCTTGAAAATCTCTTCGATTATGATGTCTTAAAACATTTGGAGGCCAATCAATCTCTTTAATAAATCAATTAATTAAATCTATTAAAAAAATATTCTAAGATGAGGTAGCATTATTTTAAAATATATATTAAGAGTGTCATATAATCATAAACTGTCCAAAAGAAATTGCATGAACTAATCAAAATAAGCCTTAAAAAATTAATTGATGGTATTTCATTACATAAAATGAATACTTTTGAGATTATAAAATATATTTTTGGATGAATTATTTAGAAATAAATGATATATTATTAATCTTGATTTTATAGAATTTTTTGGTAGTATGCTATATATATATATATATATATATATATATTATAATTTAAATATTAGGTTAGAAAGTCCAACCTTTTTTTAAAATGTCTATAGGATTATTATCTATTATTGTAGAAGAGTTTGGCATTGCTTGACCTTATTTTTAAAGATTATTTACTCTTACATTACAATAATTTAGATGCTAGAATTTGCAAAGTTAAACAACTTTATCTATAATTTATTCTATTTTATTATTTTATGTTGAAATTTCTAAATCTAAATATCTTGATTGTTTGACAGTATACAAATCCAAAACAAACTTAGTATCTACACATAAATACAAGAATGATCTTCCTTTTACATTGATACTATATAATTTATGTAAAAATTTAGTATATAATTTAATCCTATTCATCTTTATTTTTATTGTTTTACTTACCAAATTTTGGTTTCTAAAATATAGTTAGTGTATAAAATCATCAATTATAAATATACTATACATTACTTTGACTTATACTAAAATTTTAACAAAACTTTGTAAAAATAGAGAAATATTTTGGTAAATTTTAAAACTATATTTTTAAGTTAAAAGAGTCAATTTAGATAATAAGGATTTGTTGACTTGGATTTCATAGATTGTTTACTAAATTTTTAAGTTTATAAAGTATAGAGTGTTTTTTTTTAGTTGATCTATCTTATAATATTTTATATTAAATTTTTATTAAATGTATTATTTTTATATAGAATATATATATATATATATATATATATATATATTATTACTTAATTTGATAAATTTTTGCAATGTTTATTTATTAAAAATCTTAGAGTTATTTTTTTTAATAAAACTAATATTGGTATAAATTTAATAGAGACACAACCTACAAAGTCTCATATTTGAAGGAATATCTTTTAAAAATTAGCAAAAGAGTATAATACAAAGTCAAGTTATTTTTTTTGTATATTATTTTTTTTTAAGATTTTTTTTTAATTCTTTTGTAATAAAATAATATCATTGATTTATTTGTAGATATATCAAAAAGATAATGCATTTTTAGCTACTAAAATTGGTAGAGAAATTGATAGAATCATATGATATTTGTAAAAACACTAGTAGTATAAAAGCAAAGTGTTTTTATAATTATAATTTACATGAGTTTTTTTTTAAAATCATTTTTTTGTCATGAATTAGAAATTTTAATGTATTTTTTTGGATTATATATGCATCTAATATATATGTACATTGAATAATAATATTTTTTTATTTATGTAATGTAAAGAATAAAATTATTTAACTTTTTTTTAATTAATTATGCATTTGTGTTTTTTATAAGATAACTATTTTTAAGGTTTCTTTTATTTTTTAATTTATATTGCTTTCTTTTGAGTTGTTAAAAAAGTATTCTTATATATATATATTTTAATTTTTTCAAAATTATCATATTTTAAAAATTAAAAATAATATTAATTATCTTGACCTTCTAAGTATTTAATATCAATTTATCTTGATTTGTGACTTCATTTCAATAAAGAAAAATTCAAATAACAATATTTATAACAATATTGATGGTAAATAATGAAAATATTTATATTTTTAAATAAAAATTATTTATAATTAAATGGCATTTATAACTAATAATAATCCAATAAGAATATTTATAAATAACAATGGAATTAAGTTCATCTATGTTACTTTTGTAGTAGCAAAATAGTTTATTTTTTTTGATAATCTATGTGTAAAGCTAAATGTTTAGTTAGATTGAAAATAAGTTAGATTGCTAAAAAACCTTTTTGGCCGTACATTAAATAAGACTATTTCTAATATCACAAATGTTTTTGGTATCAAATAATAAGAGATTCATTTTTGTGCTAAATTTTTGTTCATTGAGACTAAAATTTTACAATTAAGATTTAAAACACTAACCAATTTAGTGCATCATTTTTTTTTTTAATAAACTTAAATTATGATAAATCAAATATGAGAAAAGGTTTTATATATTTTTTCATTTCCTACTTTTAACATCTACTAATGATGAAAATGAATGATGCATTATTTTTTTCTTAAATTATAGATGTTGTTAAAAATTACTTTTTAGGTTATAAACAAATCTTTTTAAATCAACAGTTGCACATATTATAAAATAAGTACCTTAGCCAACTATTAGTATCACAATTATGACAAACTTTAGACTTCAGCAGTAGGCACTAAAGAGAAACAATTTATATTTATATTGATAGGCTAATAGATCTGCACGAGCTATTGTATTACAGTTCTACTACTGGTTGGAATTGGTGCTGCTACAATTTGGTATTGGTTGAGGTTGGTTTTGGTGCAATTCTAGTGCTAGTTGGGGTTGGTACTAGTACATGGTGCACTCAACATGTGTACAATTTGTCTCTTTGGTGGAATCTAGTCCTTCCTCCTAAGCCTCAATTAGAAGTATATTAGCAAACTCAATGTGGTGAAAGAGCCATTTTTTTTTTTTTTTTTTTTTTTTTTTTGTTTGTTTTGCCAAACTGTTTTTGTAGTTGTTCCTAATTGTTCCTATTGTAGAAATGGGTGCTAACATCATTCTCATTAGCCACTAGCTAGTATGTATGATTAATAATTGTTGAGAATACTTTTGCAATGAAACCTCACTACTGTATTCAAGAACAATTCAACTATACTCCTTTGGCATTGTTCATATTCCATCCTTAATGTTTTGTGTCTACAATCACTATTGCCAATTCCAAATATAACAGAAAACATTTATTTTATTTTATTTTGTTATATTTATATTTTTTTATATATTAATTTAACCAATATAATAAACCAATTAGTAGAAAATTGTTTTTGTTAATGTAGTGCTTCCCTTTTAGAACAAGAATTTTATAGAAAAATCTATTTCTATTTTATTTTTATTTTTTTATCAATGATATATAATACAAAAAAATAAAAATAAAAATAAAAAATCAATGAAAATAAATCAATAATAATCTATATGTAGTTCCTTACTTTTTTTATAGTCAATGAAATTAATCCTTAAAGACCTAAAGCTTATTGATTTAATTCAAATTTAATTATGCCCAATGACTTAGTAAGGACATATGTTGGTTGACTATTAATATTAATATAGTATAGCTAATTTTTTTTAAAAAAACTCTTCCATAAGTGAAATGATAATGGATCTTTACATGTTTTGCTCGATCATAGAAAATTGATTTTAAGAAAGTTTGATAGTACTTTAATTGTTATAGTATATGTCTATATTGTTTGAAGTATGTTTTTTTAATTTGATAATGTATTTATTTATTTATTTATTTATTTTATTTTTTATTGTAAGAAATAGGAATAATAGTTATATTCCTACTCTCTAATTTAATGAGAAGCTTGTGAAGCCAGATTGCTTCTTGTGCACCACTATAAAGAATATAATATTCCGATTTGATTGATGACCTTAAAACAATGAATTGGTGTTTATTTTGCCAATTAATAGGTCTCCTCATAAAAATGTATGCAACCATTGAATATCATGTTTTTGAACATGATTTCTAATTTAGATATGTCAATCTTTTTATTATACAATTTCTTTCTTTTCAAAAAAATATCTTGTAATCCAATATGTACTTAATATAATATAGAATATGTTTTGTAGCTTCTAAGAGAGCTTCTTTTAGTTTTGACATAAAACTACTCACTTTACTTACTACCTATTAAATATTTGATCTAGTAATAATAATGAATATTATTTTTTTAATTAGTTCAAAAAAATATGTCACATAATATAGATTAGTATTCATATTAAAAACTAACATTAATTCCTTTGGCAATAGTGTTTTTGTAAATTTATACTCTATCATCCCAAATTGTTTCAAGTTATAGGTATACTTTGATTTATGTAAAAATATTCCTTTTGATGTTGCATCAAAATTGGCGCCCAAGTAGCATTTGATTTTTTCAAGATAGACCATACCAAAGGTATTTTTAAGATAATGTTTTAACCAAATATTAAGTCCATTGTTACCCCATACAAAAAATAAGTCTTCATCATAAAACATGATAATTATTATATATATATATATATATATATATATATATTTGCATATAGTATTTAATAGCGTTTAGGTTGTTCTTTTTTATATCTATGTTTTTTAACACATTGTCAATCTTTTCATACCATACTCTTGGTGATTTTTTAAGTCCATAAATTGATTTTTAAAATTTGTAAATAAGTCCTTTATTCCCTTGTGAAATAAAACTTTTAGGTTGTGTCATAAGCAATTCTTTCTTAAGAAGTCTATTAAAAAATTTGTTGGATATATCCAAAATTTTAAAATTAAAATTATTTTTCTTATGGTACTTATTTTTTATAAATACACAATGCTCTTTAATTATTAAAAAAAAAATTCTTGAATTTTTTTTAAAATATTAAATTAAATAAATTTAATCTTCTATATTTATAATATATCTTTTATAATTTATTTGAATTGGTTTTTAAAATGGCACTTTGGATGTATGAATTTTGCATAGTAAAAGATTTCATGATGTATGTATAAATTTTAAAATTCAAAAAATATTTCAATTAACCAATCAACCTATAAAGACAAACTAATTATTTAAATAGAAGTAAGAATAATTCTAAAAATATTATCATTATAAAAAATTAAATTTTATGATAAAAAATATTCAAAATAATAATGTAAAATTATTTTATGTATTATTTATATATGTTGTTACTTAAATGAGATAGAATAAAGAAGGGAGCTGGGAACGGGATTAGAGACAAGAGATGGACACAAAATAAATCATGAGGTGAAAAGGTAAGATGTGGCATTAATAAAATTGGGATATAATTTAAAAAATTTCCAAAAATATGAAGATAATTAATAGTTAACATATTAAAAATAATTAGTGAATCTGTTAGATTTACTTAACATACCAAAAATAATTAGAGGTTGTTGTAAATATTCTAAAAATCTATATTCTTTCTTTGTTCAAAACTTCTAGCGACTAAACTTGCCTTCTTCCTACTTCATTGGTTATTAATTCTAGGCTTAGGCTTATGTATCTATTTGGAGGATATTGATCATTTTTCTTTAGGCAATTATTCTTAAGTTTAAATTTGATTACTAGTTAAAGATTACATTTCTTCTTCCATCGTTTTTTTCTAACTTATATATTTATAAGCTTGATCAAACTTAACATTTTCATCTAATGTACTCATTTCTTTACAATCTAAAAAATAATATTCTTTGTAATTTTTTAAACTTAAATAATACAAGTTGTAATTCTATGTTGATATATAGACATGATAATTATTTAATCTTATGTTTATTTATCTATGTCATGTGGATTTGAAAATAACAAGAGTAATTTTAGGAGAAGAATTATAATCCTATTATTCAACAATATTTAGATTCATTGATTTCAATGCTGAAACTCTTGTTACATTGTTACTTCCTTGTAAATCTTTTGATAGTTATGTTGTTGATTGTTCATTTAAATAAGTGCTTATATTCTTTCATATTATATTGATTGATAATATGTCTTAATCAAATATAATAAATTAATATTTTATTCTAATAATAAATTAGCAGTCAAAGTAATATATGGATAAAATTCTCTTTATCAAATATCACATTTTTAGAAATAATGATCTTTATTGTGATAGGATCATAGTAATGGTATACTTGAATATTTTCATCATAATCTCTAAACAATGTATAGAGAGCCTTGGAATCCAACTTTTCTCTATTTGCTGATGATATATGATAATATACTATAAAACAAAGACTTTTAAATGTTATAGATTAAATTGGTTACCAATAAAATAATCTTTTGGTATGATAAGTTGAAAAGTTTTTGTAAGACATTTATTCTACATATAATTAATTATTTTCTATTACAAAAAATAAATCATAAATTTACAATGATAAAAATAATAATAATAAATAACAATATCTTTTGTATATAATCATGTATGAATTTTAAAATATACTTGTTTTTATTCTTTAATAGAAATAAATTATATCTAATTGTTTGAATGTGAAACTATTCCTTTTATGTAAAATTAAACCATTTAAGATCAAAGTAACAATATCTTTATTGCATACAAAAATACCTATTATGACTAATTAGTTAAGCAACATATTGATTTTTTGAAATATTTTCCTAAACTTTTTTCTTCTGGTAATTATACAACGTCCAAATTTTCTTTCAAAGCAAGTTTTATATTTAAAAATTTGTCATTGTAAAACATTTGTAGTCTTTTCCAGATAACTTAAGGTTTAAAAATATCAATTACATGAAAAGTAATAGACTTTTGTATTATAGATGTGATGATACATCAAGCTCTAATATAATTTTGAATAGTGGAAATTGCAATTGTATTTTTAGTTGGTGATATATTGTTGATGTTTATACCTTGGTTTCATGTGTTGGATATTGTAGGTACAATTGCAGTAACATGTGAAGTTACTGTAGAATCTTCAATATTAATAAAAAAAATGGAGATGATTCAATTAGCCTCCATAGGTTTTCTTACATCAAGATCATTTGAACTCTATAGGTCTATAGCATATAATTATATGTTCTTTCTAACTTCATAAATTTAGTGATGTTCCTCACAAGTGGGTCCATATCTCTTTATTATAGATATGTAAAGAAATAGACAAGAAAAAAAAATCCTTTTCTACTCTCTTCAAATAACTCTATCTATTTAAATAACAACTCTATAATAACTCTCAAGAACCTAGCTTTGATACCATATTAACTTAAACATGTGCTAACTTTGGTACTATATTTATAAATAAAGATCCAATGCTTAATATAAGTACGTTTGAGATAAAAGCTTAACTAAATAAGTTCATCCATTGTCAATGAATGAAATCCTAACCTCTTAATCCTAATAAATGTCTAGTGCATGCAATGACAAAATCCTAACCCTAATCCTAATGTAAGACAACAAATGATGAATGAATGTGCCAACATGGTGAATTTGTGCTTTTTCATTTCCATAAAATTAAATGTTTTATCATTATAAATGAGTAATTCCATTCTAAAGTGAACCTCTAGTGGCTTTGCAAATTAGGGGATATATTCATGCATTGGTGTTTTCTTGAATGAAAGTTGCTTTGTCATTAATATGTCCTTCTTAAGTAGCCAAGCCAAGCAGTTTGTGTGCCTTGTTTCTGATTACAAGTTCTACAAGAACGGTTTATCTACCTCCAAGTCGAACCATGCTCCTGTTCGATGGAGACTACTTATAAGAGAATATGTATTGCTTGCTTTGACCAATGCAAAACTACTAATACTGGAAAAAATTATTAACCGGGAAGAAAAGCATCAACTCAGGTAGTTTGTCTTCGTGTTTGTGATTTTGTTCTTGCGACAATCACCCTCAGGATTGGCATCGTAGCATTTCTTAAAGGTTAAGACGACCCCAAGGATTTCCAACAATCAGCTATCGAATGATGATATTGGGCTCTATTCAGCTTTCAAAATGATGAAATACCTGTGTGCATACATGACGTGAATATCTATTTACCTTTTGTGCGATTATGCAGTCGGGCTACATTCACAGCAAATGTTGAAGAGCAAATGCTACATCTGAGCATCTCTCCAGAAATTTGATAGAACCTTGTACGCTCTTTGTTTCTAGTCAAGGCTTCAACTAGGATAGAGAACCCTCTTTTAGTACTAAATCAGAGCTGTGTAATCTTTCTCGTCCAGCGTTTGTTTATTAATAAGCTGCTTCAGAAGAAACACGAACTCCCTTGAGGGGTCGCGTTGCACTTCGACATAAGGTCTTCACACCTGCACTCACACATACACTCTGACACAACCACTACCAGTAACCGCATACAAGTTCTATTAATTACATTTCGATTACCTTCGAAAACCAACAATTGAACATATCATATTGCTACTGACTTGCGAATGTCGGATGTCATGCGAGAACATACCTCATAGTAGAATTCAATACTTCATTTTAACGATGTACCCATGCTCATGATCAGGCTTGAATCACAGTGGTTGCTAATCACGATTGTAGGTTTTTGAGCGAGTAACAGTTGTGTGTGCTAAATCATAATATCTTGTTCATGCAGAAGTCTTGATAGGTGCCAGATTAGATCCTGAATAGGGAGAGCTTTGAACTTAAATAGATTCCCATGATGATCTTACTGATGCCGACAGTTTTCTATAGAAGGAAAACCAGCATTCTGCAGACCTGTTCGCGTCAGTAGGCTTGAATGCTCACTTTGCACGATTTGAGATGTTATTTTGATAACCTCACAAAGATGGTAATACGGCTTGACATAGGGGTAGTTCCAGCCTTCAAGTTACAGAAGAGGCAAGGTATGAGCCCACCTTTGCATGGGGAGCCAGGAGATACTAGTAAAGAACGAAGACATCCTATACTGGCTTTGTCTTATCAGCAGCAGGTACTCTTCGTGACGTTGAACAGAAGATCTATTTTTAATGAACTTGATCCTGTGCTTTTGGAAGTCCAGGTTTCCTTTCTGTCAGCCCTGTGACACATTGAAGTTCCAAAAGTGCTTCATTCGCTTTGAGAGCGCTTGCAGTTAATTCATAAATATCTGCTGTAGCTAATCGTGTTTCTACAAGATCCAATGTTTGGGTGTTACAAAAGGGAATTAAAAGTTCTCAGGTTCCCAGTGCAGTGTTAAGGTCTTCCAGATTAGAGGAAATTGTTATCATGTTCTATGATAGTGCTATGTCAGAACAGAATCACAACCAAAATATTTGAACCTGATGAACTAACTGACCTGAATCTTCTCCCTTGTCACAGTTGGTTTGTCCCCTGCGTGCACTCGTTGGTTCTCGAGTATCTGTCAATTCATGACATCTTAATCAGATTTCATATTTACAAACGATTATTTGTGACCTTGTTTGCCCCTTTAAGCCAGCGGTGCTTCGAAGCTTAGAGTATGGTACTCCCCAATCAGGCAGGAAGTTAGGGCTGAGATTCGAGTTCTTGAGCGACAGCAAGGAAAATTTTCAATTCGTCCCTTCTCACCGCTCCTCTCCCTTTCTGCACTCAGGTAGACACTGCGTAGTAAGCTAACATGCAGACAAAGGATGGTTTTACTTGATATATTTTCCTTCACATTGAATATAAGGCATCTCCTCCAACCTATTCCAATCTTGAAATTGTTGTGTCTGAGTTCTGCAGAATTACCTGGCTGCATGGCAAGCCTATGGAGTCGAATTCAGAGGGTTCAGAGTGGTGGTGAGGCGTCCTTGAAAGAGCTGGTTTGAGGCCACACCCATAGCCAACTTTTTTTAATTTAATTTTCACAATCGAACTGGGTTTTTCGAACGTATGACATCTGTTTTGTTTCTAGAGCTGTTTTATCGTCTTATCTTTTGATGACACACCTAGGGGATTATAAATTTTCTTGTGAATTGCAGTGCTTTTTTTAGATTAATAAATCATGACTCGAATATACGTCCAGATTGACGAGTAAGCAACACTATATACCGCCCTCTACTTACATTTCTGCAACAGAAATAGTGGAAGCTTCTACCCGGCTGCCTGGAAGAGGAGCCTCTGTTGATCCACCCTTTTCCAGCGTTTTCATTCTGCTATTCCCTGAAAGTGTATGATCTAGCATGGCAGTTATTCCTAAGGTTGCCAAGAAATATCATTTTCTCTGTGATTGCAACAGGAGGTGATTTGATTTCACGCCTAAACTGAAAATGAACAAGCATAACTATTTCAATGCTTCAGCAGGAATGTTTCAGCAGGGAACCACACTGTACAAATCTAAGCTCTTGAACCAAGTCCTAGAGCGTCAGTCTCTGCCTAACTGGTGACACTTTCAGAGTTAATTTAGACTTTACGGATATTTTTTCTAGTCGAATTTATTTAGCTATCCACCGACCACAGGTTGTCAGTAAGTCTATGAAACGTTCCTGATCAAAGCTGCAAATTTGGTACTAGCGGTCACGTAAGCTTCAATAAAATTCCGTATTTTAGGGAACGTTCAAACGCCAGAAACAAGAGCACAACTCATTCAAAAATGTAACAACTCTTTGTTCGACTTACAAGGATTCCATGAGGTTTAATTACAAAAACATTCACCATCAAGGTGATACCTGAGTGTGAACTTCTTGCGTATGTAAGTCACAAAACATGACATGTACATTAAGTCGGAAAATGAAGGATGTTTGCAGTATGAAATTTAGTAGACAGGCTTCGAAGCTGGCACATCCAGGGTGCAGACTTTGATATTGCAAAAATCACCAAAGCCCAGCTAGTTCTTGGCTTCTCTCTTGGTAGAACAAGACCCAAGGGCGAGGAGATTTTGTAAGCGCTCCTTTCTGATAACATCAATATTAAAACGTAGCACAGACGCCACACAACGGCAACCGGTATACAGCAACGCTTAGGACCTTGTATACAATGGAAGCCTTACAATGTCAATTTGTTGCATTCACCATAAATTCAAGCTTGCAGTTCCGCTGGCCAGAGCATATTGCAACCGTAACCCTCATAAATCGTGGCGTATTCAGAATTGAATGGGCAGGTAAAGTGGTCTTTACATGATTTATCAAGATGAACAAGCAGAATTGAATAGTAGAAGATCTCACAAAACCGATGCCACCAGCAGATACATAACATCTGAACCAAGAAAATATGTATTAGATTTGATGCACCACTCTAGAGGGCATCTGCTAAATCGAGTATCTGAAACCTTCCAGCAACTGAAAATCCATTCACGGAGCTTCCACTGTAAAAGACTTGTCTGAAAAGGTCTAGATTTATGGAGGAAGCCTCATAAAATTGATATATACGCACTTTTGAATACTTGAAGTACGTCCCGACAAATCACCTCTGTAATCGCCATCTAAACCCAACTTGCTATCTGATTACACCTCTCCAGATATAAGTCATCTTGAGAAAAAAAAAATTAAGAATTAAACATGAATAAAAGGCAGTTTGAGTGAAGAGTCCCATGCGCTCATCATGGCACACAAGGCATCGTAGCAATTCAGTTGGAATAATGACACTTGTGTGGAGCTGCAAGCCTATTAGCTCAAAAAGCAGGCCTCCACTAATTACATACTCCTCGTGGCAAGTTTAAAACAATCACTCATGTACTAATAGCACATACTTGAAGAGGGATCACATGAAAAAGTACGCAAAAAACCAGAAATGATATGTTCAATTTTAAACAGACAAGACAACGGAGGCTTTCAAGCAAAGAGCACCTGCAAGTGGAAAACTAGGTGTCAAAGACGCAAATGCCGTATCAGGAGTGGAAAAGACATTGTGTGAGTCCACTTGGAAGTTAGTTTCAAAAGTTACAGGACTTCGTGCTAAAGACAAATCAATTCACCCTTAACGGCTCAGCATGATTACAAGTTCCAAGTGATACATTCTAGAACGCCTGAAATGAAGGACTGAGTCAACGACACCACTCAAGACTTCAACATTGAACCTTAAATGGGCTCTGACTGTCCTATGGCTACATCTTTAGGCTTCCAGTGTGTAGGGGTATCAAGTCAAGCTGCCATTATGTGAAGCTGACTGAGACTGTCACGATACTTGAGATTTCTCCAAAAAGGGACGTCCGAGAGAATCAGTCGCAACGGAATTGACCTACCGACAAGTAACAATGAAGAGAAATAAATCTAGCGTCACCCAGCAGAAAGCTCTGTTATTTATGGGTTATCTCATGAAACCTCAACACCCCAGCATTCATTTTAGCATAATATGTCATTCTATTTTGAAATGTTTGTGGTGGTTTCAATTTTAGAGGTGAGGTGTACCATCTGTTTCTCAGATCTACCCACTCATGTATGTGACTAGGGTGGTTGGAGTGAGAATTGAACAACATAATATAAAGGTTGCAAAGACATAATGTATGTATTGTACATCATAAGCTCTGAATACTTAAAACCTACAACATTTTGTGATTGAGAATTTGCAATTTTAATCTTTACTGTCCAACCTTGATAAATATTTTTGCATTGAATAATCATTTCTTATATTTGAGAAAGTGATGAAAAATATGTTTAATGAAAACTAATGAGAATATGGGATTTGAGGAAGTTTCTGGAGGTGATTGCTGAATCTACGAACTCCGACTTTCTGAATACAAAACCTCTTGCAGAATAAATTTTCGACTTCTGCTTTGGTTTCGCCAAATCGTCCATTTCGTCCAAAGGTCCTACTGTACAAACAGCTCCTGCTAGAAACTCATCATTATTACCTTCCTCCACGTAATAGAAGTTGACAGTCTCTAACAACTTAACCGATCATTGTTATGAAGAAATTGACTGTGAGTGATCAGAGCTGCTACCTTGGATAGTGCTAACAGACAACGCCGCATTTGATAGACTTACATTGCAGCGTTCATTGGCTCCAGCATCAAGCCGACTAACGAGACCTTTGATGAAGTAAAGGGTCGTGAACTGGCAGCAACGGAAAAGTTTGCAAGCATAGCGTAGCTGTGTAATGAAAATGCGAAGCAGTGGACTTCACATGTCTTCGCATGCAGAACACGCCGTGTGGACGCAACATGATTTGTCGTCTTGTGAGGGCGGTTACATGCCATTTAATTTGAACAAAAAGGAAACTGACAAGTTAGCAGTACCATACCTGCAAAGAGTTCGTTACAGTAGCTGGATAGAAACTGGAATTGCACCGAGCAGCCAAGAGATGGCCATCGAAGTCTAGTAGCAACGGTAGAAACGATGGTCATCCTGCTAGTGCATCTGCAGTTTCTCCTGAAGCCACCAAAGTTCTCACAAACACTAGAATCATCGACCAACCCCATGCAGCAGATAAAAAAAAATGTTCTAGTGGCTATAATTCCAAGGCTTCAGTGATCCACTTCTGCTGTTGAAATGCGTGAAGAAATTAGGCACCAGACACCTTAATTTTAAAACACCAACTCCGAGTTTGTCTAACCGTTAGAATCACCGAGAATATGAAATTCAAAGTTTAAAAGTCCATCGTGCAAGAACTAAAGTGGTTTCTTCCACGGACTGATACCACACTAATTAGGATGAAGCTATTGCGAACGAGTTAAAACCCAGTTACAACGAATAAGAGGGGTTCAGACAGGGGTTTATGTATCTTTCAAAACTAATCACTATGGTTGTCCGCTGACGATGCAAGCAGTGTAATGGACACCGTTATTGGCGACAGGCCTAGAGGCTGTTAATAGATAATCATAGTCATGTGTTGCAATTGGTAGGAAAACGATTATGAAAATGCTACGTAATTTTTAATACGTGGAAAAGAAAATAAGTTGTGACATACAACTCAGAAATCGAAACCAGGGTTACTAAAGGCGTCAACGGCAACCGTTGCAATGTTCACGCCTCGAACTATAGAAGAGGGTCCTCTAAATTTACGTTCCTGAAAAAGCAATGGCAGCTGAGAATTTTGACAAAGACTTGGCATGAATTAGTGTTTTTCTTTTTAATTGTTACTTTGCTATAGTTCACCAATGCAAAGCTAGCATCGCCAAGATGGCACTGTGCAGACACAAAGAGATCTTTGCTAGCAAGAGCACACATCCTTCCTGATTATTTCACCACACCCAACCAGCAAGAGTCTTGCACTCACCTGAGGAGAAACGCTGATGAATCAAGTTTGAGACTGAATGTTGCGCAACTTCAATTGGGTACCAACAAGTCATTACTGAATGATCGTTGTAGGTCAATGTTCATCGACTACCGTATTGGTTTCTTGTTCTCATAGACAAAAAATGTATGCTTCGCCGGCAGTGAATGCCAAAATGTAACTGTGCTGAGGGGAATGAAGCCTGGTCCGAAGCTTTAATGTTTACCCCACGTGGACATGAAAAGGCACATGGCTTCGGGCCAGGGGGCATTCCTCACAGCAGAGTTTCACCTAAACTCCTTCGCACCTGACAAAATGGTTCAGCGCCCCCGAAGCTTCGACAGCACTTGTCACTAAACTTCCTGCTGCTGCTGCCTCCCCCTCCCACCCCCACCGGCATGTTTGCGCAGGCCAAGACTTCCAGGCAATGAGCCAACAGATAAAGTTTGTTTTATTTACGATTACAGTAAATTACAGCGATCTTGGGCCAAACTAGCAATTTGGAGATTAATAATTATTTTTTATAAGTTGATCTAAGCACGAATTGCTGCAGGTAAAATTAGACTTAATGTTCGCGATCGAGACCCAATTGTACAAATTGTAGAGTAAGAACACAATAGGCAGCACGGCTTGACAACTTGAGCGCGATCCGATGGAGCGGCCGGCAGTAGCTCCCCAACACAGGTGGGGAAGATGTCAGACATGCACAGATTCCCAAAATGACGTCCTAGTCACTTTGGCCGATTCAATGTGTCCTTACCCTATCAGAGGTCTGAGAAACGTGGACACTGCTGTGCGTTGTGAAGGAAACCGAACTTAGCGATGCTCCGCAGAGTTTGCATATCGTTAGTCTGCGGGTGTCAGATGGATGTGATTTCCTGAATTTCAAGTGCTGCGCGATGCACCTACCAGAAAACCACCACTGCAACAGTTAATACCAGAATAACAGTCAGCACTCCCCAATGACTCGTCGAGTAACTTTGCCGATTATCGTCTACCAAGAAGGGACACACAATTATCAATTGACGATACTAGAGTAGCTTCTGCTAACCCTCGACACAATCCACCACCATCTCACACCCCTGGGCTCTTATTCCAACCTTCACCACCACCCGCCGATTCACAGAAGCTTGCAGGCTTTAGCAGCATCCACCCAGCAAAGTGGTCACTTGCATGACGATCAAATGGTCAGACAACGACAGGCTAATCTTAATTCTCAATAGCGACTAGAGTTCATGCACCTTCCCTACGCGCACAGCATTAAATCCAGACACACCACCATCTGTCGCATCTAACCTCTAGCCTCCCCCCACCCCTCTATCGCAATAGCTAGGTATCCAACCTACACACCACCCAGGCACATGACCATCCCACTCCCACGACATAGGTCCTCCTTCTCACCCCTGACGCGCGATGCACAACTGTGTATGATGTAGCGTCTTACGGCGCTAGCGAATGGGAAGTGGACGGAGGCAACAGCAGCAACGAGCCAGGCAGGGGGGTGGTAATGGGGGTGCAGCAAGGCGCACGGAGACTATATAGGAGTGAGAGAAGAGGACGGGGAGGGAAGGTCGGGTGGAAGCGCGGGTAGCCTGGGGGGGGGGAGAGGCTGGCCAAGAGCACGTTACTAGAAAAGCCAACCAGGGTGGTCGTCGCATGAAGTCCCGCAGTCTAATGATCACGCCGCGCTGATGGTTCCAAGGACGGGGAGCCGAGGAGACAAAGCGCGCGCGCTGCAGTCTAGTCGCGGGCGCCGACGTGGGCGCTGGTCCCGCCGCTGCGTCCAGCTGCACCGCAAGTCAAAATTGGACCTGGTGCCATGCGAGCAGGTAAGTCCCACTGCCATACCCACAACTAGAATATCAGTGGCACCTAGTTCCCTTTGGATTTCTCATTTCTACCCTACATACCCACCTTGCTTATTTCTGTTCCTCCACTCTGGGCTTGTTTGTGGTTTGGATTTTGTATGGGATTTGGTGTATTTTTAGTTGAGGTGCAGCTACACCCATCTCAGCTTTGGGCCCTAAAACCAACAAGAAGACATGTTTTGGATGTGAAAATGAGTCTGGGAAACCAAGCAGTGTTTTCTTTTTTTTGGTTGAATTGTTCTTGGTGTTGCTTGCATGTACATGGGGATTAACTCCTGGTTTTAAGATGTGTCTTTTGTAGTTTGTAGATTCCATTGGGATGGATTGTGTACATAAAAGCAAATCTTAGCCCCAGTGCACAGAGCTTGTATGTGTTAGTTATGTAATACAGAAAAAACTTCTGGAATGTATACTGTCATACCTATTTTTTTGGGAGATCAAAGGCAGTAACTTCTAATGAGTCAAAACTGAAGAGAATGTTTGTATGTTCTACTGATTTTATCTAGGTGTTGTATGAAAAGGGGTATAAAATGCCTCAACTATTGCACAAATTCCATTAGCAACCCTAAGAAATGCACTTGGGCATCTACCACTAATGCATTCAGTGGAGAGTGAGAGAAATAGCCATGTTTGAAACCCCATATTATCATTTCATGGGAGATCTTTAAATATCACCTTCACATTATGTGATATCTATGAACCAAAAGAATTTTCCAACTCGAATTTTCTCTTGAAAGTTGGTGCCTACTTCCTTTTCCTTTTCTTTCATGTTTTAATTGTCACAACTCTTTAGGTTTGTCAAGCCATATTGGAGACAACAAATTTAAACATGGTTTAAGTCTAGATTGTTGCTATTTTAGAGAATTACATTGTGAAGTGTGTCATTAGGGGTCCACTTTGAAAATGTTGAATTTAACTGTTTTTACCATATTAATGAAGTAATGTGTTAAGTAGATGAAACTAAACAGACTTATCTTGTGTCCAAATAAAATTATAAAAGAATGCCAACATTTGGGTGCTTTCAGAAAAAAATGAATGGCTATACATGCTTGATTAAATTTTTGAATGAATTTGAGAATTAGTTTCAAGCTTCCAAAATTACTTTTTAATTTCCATGTCAAAGTACTTTTGAATGAATTCTCAATAAACAGATAAGTATAATTTTGAAATTATTTTTTTTGTTAAACTACATGTTATTTTGTCAGTCATATTCACCCCCTTTGTATTGTGTCTCTCTCAATGTACTATAAAGCTCTAAAACACAATACTCAACTGTCAGAATATTGTGTATTTTTCATTTTTCTCCAAAAATTGCACAAGATATCACAAATCTTTTAAATGCCTTTGAGTTTTATTTTCATTTTTATTTAGCATAATCCTTGAATAAGATCCTAGCAATTAAAATAATATTTGAACGATTAATGAAATGAAAAATTATCCGTAGCAATTCATAGTAAACATTACTAATTACGACTAGAATAGCATAAATATTTAAGAAGTTTTTACAATTTTTTTATTGAATGTAACTTATTTTTTCTAATGCTCCTAATTCAAAAAATTAAAGGATGACTAAAAAATCTTTTAAAAATAAGTTTCAATTTTTAAATTCAGTTTTATTATAATAAAAGTATCTCATAAAAATGAATTGAATGTTGATATTAATTCCAATTATGAAACATCTGTTCTGAACACCACTATTACAAAAAATTACTAACTTTTTTAATCACTTAAAGAAAAATTAGGGAAGGCTAAGTAGAACAAGATCACTAGCTGATTCAAATTCTGAAAGTTATCAAACACCAAAAAAATACTTAATTATCTAACCAACTTTAAAAAAACAGAAAGAGAGAAAGAAGAAGCAATCAAGGACATCGGCACTTGCACATTCTTTCTCATCAACAAAGGAGCTACAGACGTTTTATTCTCTCAGCTGTTCATTTATTTTTGGATTTTTTTTGTTCGTTTTTCATGTATATATATTTTTAATTCTTAGTTATAATTTATTAGTCTTGCTATTATTACTATTTCAACTGTAATCAAATTTGAAGGGAAAAAAAGAAAATCATGGACTTATCTCCAAAGTCAATTGAATGAAACAACACCATTGTGTTGAAGATTTAGTGAATCAGTTCCATACTTATCCATCATAAAAATCAATCACAATAGTGGGCCATTTTGCATGAGAGAAGCAAAACCAAATAACTCAGATGCAACACCTAATATTTCCATGATCACTCAAAAAACCAAATCCAAAATAACATCATTCAAATTTTATTACCCCCTAATATTACCCCCCTGATTTAAACTTTATTACTCCCTGGAATGGAGTCAAAGAGGGATGAAAAGATTTATGAATAAATGTGTGTGTGTGTGTGTTTTGTGGGGTGGATTTTGCCTAAGGGAGTGAATTTGTTGTCTGACATGGTGCCTGCAGACAAGAATATAGAAATCTTCAAGGAGTTTGATTTTGCCTGTGTTTATTGTTGAAATGTGTTCATCTCTAAATGTTTATTTGATATTCATTTTGATATATTTTTTATTTTTCTGGTTACAGAATTGCACAGATAGGTATGTACATCAGTGGTCTATTCACGTTGGATGTTTTTAAGCTTGCATGCAGGATGTGATTCTCATTTGCAGGAGTCTCTGTTTCTTGTGTTTGGATGCATTTGTTAATCTTGTTTATTTCTTTTTTTCTATATTTATTTAGATGTGGTTTCTTTGTGAAAAAAAATGAAATGAGAACAAGACTTGCTTACAAACAAATCCAAAAGTTTCCAAGTAATTAATTGAAAGGAGTATATAAGCATAAACAAGTAGATGCATACTCTTTACCTCTATTTTCTTTCTTTCTCCCCCCCCCCCTTATTTATTTATTTATTTATTTATTTTCTCCCTCTGTTGGATTAAAGGTGGGTCTGAAAGAGTAGCTTGGAGACCCCATAATTACAAAGCCCAGGGGTCCTGAAAGACAGAACTCTGTGGGTGAGCAAGACTGTTGTGATGGGAATGGAGTACTTACTGAATAGTTTTCAGGGGGTGGGGGGGGGGGGGGGGAGACAGCCCTATTTAATAAGCAGGTGGAGGGTGGCCTTCAGGGAGAGTGTTGTTTTGGTATCAACTGTTGTACCCTAATTCATACGGGCTATCTATCTGATGATGTTGTGTGGCCCTCCTCCTCCTTGCCCAGATTCTAGAGTTTACTGTTCAAAAATAAAATAAAGAAAGAAATAAATAAAATTTTGATTTTGTTACAATAGCACTCTTAATCACTGAAGAGAAACAATTATATCTAGAACCTCTACCTTGTTATAATTAAACCAAGTAATACCCCTACGAAAATAGGAAAAAAAAAAAACAAAACAAAACAAAAAAAAATCTCATGACTTGACAAGGTAATTAACCTACTTTCTGAATGAAAAATAAAAGGAAAAGGAAAAGTAAAAGTCTGTTACTTTTTCTTGTTTACTCAATATAAGGTGGCCTGAGACATCCTCATTTAGAAACACTTCAAAACATGTAGAAATCCTCAAACTGTAACATATGCAAGAAAAGTTTGAATACCTGTGTACGTGAAGAAAATGCTGCAATATCTCATCTTTTTCTTTTCTCCTGTGTGAAACATCAAGGTAATTATTCTCCACATAATGCAACTTGATATCCTCATCAATGTGTTGTGCATATTGTAGTAGTCTTGCAATAAATCACCCCCAGGACTTGTTTTCACATCACACATTTCTTCTGCCATAAGACCACCCACACTCCCACCCACCTTGTGGTACTACTTCCACAAAATAAAATAAAATAAAGTGAACCTTCTGCACCTTCAGTTATATCATGTGCTAATTTATTTATTTTAATTGTTGTGATTATTACTGTTCAATGTGGCACAACGAGGAAAGGGGCAGCAAGGCCAAACCACCCCCTCTCTTCCTAGCCTTGTCTCACAACAGACAATCCACAAAGTCCAAAGAGTTTCAAATCCTAAACCCTAGGGTTGTGAGATTGGGGGTGGTTTTAGAGGAGTGCCTTATGCTGAGTTGTTGCAAATCCATTGATCCTGAACAGTATGGAGTATGCACCATGTTTTTTTTAGCACTTTGGTGTTTCTGCCAATAATGATAAATATTGTCCTTCCCTATCAGAAAGGCAATGTGAGGGAATTTATGCACTCTCCATATATCTGCTGCAGCTTCTTCCATGTTACAATCCAATCTCCCAATGCCCATGTGAAAATAGGAAAACTTGTTTGGTTGGGTGGCCCTTTGTCATGTTTGTGTGCAAAACAAGAGCAAGCCCCACGAAGATAACTCCTCCTTTTTTAAAGATTTCAGAGCCCATTATATGTAAGTAACATGGTTGGTTCCAAAACCTTCATCATCCTGTGACATAATTGAATAGTTTCTATGCTTTTTCCAAGCCCTAACAGTGAATCATTTGATATGGAGATTCAAATCCTATTTGTTTGTGGGGTGAAACAAAAAATACAATAGTTACTGCATATTTCAGGGTTGTATTTCACCTCAATGATATTTGTATCTTTTATATTATTTACCTATATGTATAGATATATATTTAACTACTTAATTTGGGGGGAGGGGGGGTTTATCTCATGTCATGTATCTTCAGTACTGGAGGTACAGAGGCACAAAGTATGTACATCAGGAATGTGGGTCTCGGGGCTGCAAGAGTGACTAATTAAATAGTGTGGGCAAGCTGTCTGTCTCAGAGAGGCATGGACTGCTGCCACTGTACCCCTCCAGGGGAGGGAGGGGGAGGGGTCTTGTAAGCCAGCACAAGTGCACTACACTTTAATTGCTAAATGAGGGGGGGGGGGGGGACTTAGGGGGAAGTTGTCTTCTTCTTGCCTCTGCTGGCCAGTGTCCTGCTGCTGCTGGTGTGACCTGTAGCAGACTCTCTCTCAGGATGCTTGTGGCTCCCCCCGTACCACTGCAACCCACCACCCCCCTCTCCCCCTCTACGCTACTCTACTCCACTCTCCTCTTCCCTCACCTGCCTTGGCTACACTAGGCTTGGCTTTACCAGACAGCAGCCTTGTTCCGCATGGAAACTGCAACTTGGGGGGCAACAGAATGGTTCCTTGGGAAACATGAAGGTACAGGAACATTACCCCCCCCCATTCACTCTCACTCATACATATATATATATATATATATATATATTTTACATAAAACAGCTTAGAGGGGTAAACCAATGGAATAAATCAGAGGAGACAAAAATCGTTTTTGATTGGGTACATATCTCATTGTTTTCATCGAAAGTGAAACAATGACTCAATTTTTGATCAAATGGCCAAGAGTAGCATTGCAAGATCATTAGGTGTAGAACTTGGAAGCTCCCAGTTGAAGCTATTACTATTTCATTATAATTATATTACTATTTTATATTATGAAATAACTCTTAATTATGCAAAACATTTGTGGCCAATGGTATGAATTTTCACTAGTATATAAATATATAAATATATATACATATATATAAACCCAAAGACATACATTTTAAAAATTTTCTTTTTGTCTTTTTTAGCTGCATCCTTTCCATGCACCTGTTTCTAAAGGAGAACCTTAAACCCTAAATAGACCTGGGTTTGCAAAAAATTGTGTATGGTACTAGGTTCTTCTGGTATGACCCAGCAATGGTAGCTTCTGGAAGTTTCTAGTAGCATACTTTATTCTCTTTTCTTTGGTGTAGATATGGGAGATGATTCAGGGTTCTAATAGAGGGATAATAGTGTGAATTGGGCACTTGGTACATTTCTTTGAAGAATGTGTTGTGTGTCTGTGGTACTGTGCTTGCTTTCTGCAAAATTTTATAATTCAATGGATGGAGGTAATACAACTTATGGAATTCTTGTTTATAAGTGAAGTGCTAACTTCTCCATGTGTACTGAAGCACTCACAATTGTACTATTTACATCAAGATAAATATGTTGTTGATAAATTTTTATAGACTTTATGAGAAGTAACTTTTTGAAATAGAAAAATGAATATCAACATAACCCCCAATATGGAATTTGGTCATTCAAACCTTTATATATATTCAGTTTTGATTTTATTTTTGATTTTGGAGGCTGAAGATGCTTGAGAACTATTCAGTAAAATACTTATTGGTAGTATACTGTCACGGACACAAAATACAGACTTGAAATCTAACAAGAAGTTCAAGAAGAAGTAGCAGAACTAGATTAAACAGATGAGTACAAGAACAATACCAGAAAGGTGAGCTAGAACTCCAAGAGATGTGTTGTCGAGACTGAAGAACTCTTCAGCCTCGACTCCTATATATACTACTAGCCTATGGTTCTAAGGAAGCGCATCAAGAAGCTTCCCAAGAACTATGAAGCTTCTCGAGCAACTATCCAAGAGCTAGGAAGCTTCTCAAGTAACTTCCTAGAATCTACTAGAATATTATAAGAATCTTCTAGAGCCTTCTAAAGGAATCTTTAGGGAATCTTCAAAGAATCTTTAGGGAATCTTTGAAGAATATTCTAAGAGAATATTCAAGGAATCTTCTGGAAGTTTCTAGAGACTTCTTTCTAGAAGGTTCTAGAAACTTGTCTCTAGAAAGGTCTAAGGACTATGTCCCTAACATCACCTCCTCCTTTAGCTTCGAGGTCTTCGAGAAGCAATGTTATCGTCAGTCAATACCAACGCAAGAAAATGAAGATCTGTTGCATAACCTCTGCTATGAACTCCAATTGTTGTTCACGAGGCAAGTGATTCAATGGTCCTTGAAGCCAACGGTAGTGGCCCACGCCTTCAACTTTTGACCAAGCATGTGTCTTCATTGTGAAATTGTCCTGCAAACAGTCCTTCTGGCTGACCATTGTAGGCAGGCTCGACCTCAAATACAATCACCAGCGATCTGTTGCTCGGAATCCTTCGACGTCGTCGTAGTGCAGGCGGTTCTTCATCTCGCGGTCGTCTTCGTGAGCTAGTTGCTTGAGATGACATGACAAGTATAGTATCTTGGCTATCCATATTCAAAGGCTAAAACAATAAGAACAAACTTGGGCTACTAACAAAGTTCTACGCTATCTTGGAGAGAATGACTACATCAACTATGGATTTTGGTGGTGCTCTCTCCTCTTTTCTGTTTTTTGGATGAGCAAGCTTCAGTAAGAAGCTATCGTCGAAACGGCTTGGGTTTCTCAGGATATCGTCGATGAAACTCCTGTACCTTTTGCGGCGCATTCGCGAGATTTTCGGCTGGCTCCCATGTTCGTTCATTAATATCGAAACCGCTCCAATGTACAAAGTATTCTAATTTACCCCGACTTTGCCGTGAATCCAGGACCTTTTCCACCTCGTATTCTTCGTAGTTCTCTATTTCTATGCTAGGTGGTGGACATTGTACTCTTCCAGGAAAAGACGATTTTCGATAAGGCTCCAACAAAGAAACATGAAAGACAGGATGTACCTTCATAGTAGCTGGTAACTCCAGACGATACGCTACAGGATTGATCTGCTTCTGGATAACAAATGGTCCCAATCTCCGATAGTCCAATTTATCACATGGCCGCTTGGTCTTAATATTTTGTCGAAGCAGCCAAACTTTGTCTCCAATCGTGAATTTAGGTGCCTGATTCCGAAATTTGTCCGCGGATGCCTTGTAAGATTCTTGGGCAGTTTGCAATTGAAGCTTCAATATAGTTTGAAGTTGCGAAAGCTCCTTCACCAATCCTTCAGCTGTCGGATTGTTAATCGTTGACGAACTCCATAAGTCAAGCTTCGGATGGTATCCATAATTGGAAAAAAAATGGCGTTTGTTGAGTTGACGCATGAAGGGTGTTGTTATATGCGAACTTGGCTAGCGGTAGATATGCGGCCCAATCATCTTATTGATAGTTGATGGTGCAACGTAAATATTGCTCTAAAACTTGATTCACTCGTTTTGTTTGGCCGTCCGTTTAAGGATGAAATGTTGAAGAAAGCTTGATATCCACCTTCAATATCTCAAAAAGTGATTTCCAAAACTTTGACACAAACTAGGTTCCTCGATCCGATACGATATCATCTGGTAGACCATGATATCGATACACATTATCAAGAAAGAGTCTTGCTATGTCTTCGCTTGACGATGTCTTCTTGCAAGGGACAAAATGTGCCATCTTTGTAAGCCGATCTACGACAACAAAAATGCTGTCAAATGAATTCGATGGTGGTAGATCCGTAATAAAGTCCATGGAAATCGAAGACCATGGTCGGCGCGGAATAGGCAATGGCTGTAGAAGTTCATAAGGCCGATGTCGAGGGTTTTTGGATCTTGAACAAATGTCACAAGATACAACAAAATCTTTCACATCCTTCCATATTTTAGGCCACCAGAAATCGCGGGAAATAAGTTCCAAGGTCTTATTGAATCCAAAATGTCCTACAGCTGGAAAGTCATGACGAGATTGAAGAACTCGGAGTCGTGTTGGCCCTTTTGGGATATACAACCGCTCTTCGAAATATACTAGATCTCTTTCCGTCTTGAATTTATCATCACTAGCATGTTGCTTGATATCAAGGGCTAGAGAATCTTCAATGGTTGCGGCCCGTACCTGGTCGAGGAAGTCAGCATCAATTAGTACAATAGCTGCGTTGAGTCGAAATTTCTCTGGCTTCAACAATGTCGTGCACTGTTGATCAAATGCTGCATCTCCAGCCTTTGGCGCGAGATATGATCTCCTTGATAATGCATCGGACAACCCTTGTTGCTTCCCAGGCCGATAAGTAATAACAAAGTCGAACCTGGATAGTGACATACTCCACCGAGCTTGACGCCGATTCAAAACCCGAGCCAACATAAAATACTCCAAATTCTTGTGATCCGTATATACGGTCACTGGATGTGCAGTTCCTTCGAGAAAGTGGCGCCACTCTTGGAAAGAATCTACTATAGCAAGGAGTTCCTTATCGTGGATCTCATAGTTGATCTCAGCAGCAGAGAATTTTCGAGAATAGAACGCAACTGGATGGAGCTTCTCATCTACGCCCATCTGTGAAAGTACAGCTCCCAAAGCAAAATCCGAAGCATTTGCCTCCAAATAAAAGGCCTTTGTAAAGTCCGGATGTACCAAGATTGGAGCTGTAGTAAATACCATCTTCAAATCTTGGAATGCTTTTTCTGCGATAAGTCCCCATTCGAGCTTGTCTTTGCACGTTAACCGAATGAGGGGGGCAGCAACTTGAGAATAATTCTTGATGAAGATCCGATAGTAGTTAGCAAATCCAAGAAAACATTGTACGTCCCTAACCGTCTTCGGAACTTCCCAAGACATGATTGCTTCCACCTTCTTTGGATCCATCTTCAATCCTTCCGTAGTCGCGATGAATCCCAAAAACTCCATCTCAGTTTGGTGAAATAAACACTTCTCCAATTTGGCATAGAGTCCTCGCTCCCGTAGTTTTTTGAGTACCAGACGAACGTGCTTCTCATGTTCTTCCTCGTTCTTAGAAAATATCAAAATATCATCTAGATAGATGACAACAAAATCGTCTAGATGCTCTCGAAAGATGTCATTCATCATGTGTTGAAAGACCGCTGGAGCATTAGTACCAAATGGCATGACATTGTATTCAAAATGGCCATACCTTGTTCGAAAAGCTGTCTTCCATTCATCTCCTTCCTTGATTCGCACAAGGTTGTAAGCTCCCCTTAGGTCAATCTTTGTAAAGATCCTTGCACGCCCAAGTTGTTCTAGAAGACCAGAGATCAAAGGCAGTGGGTAGCGATTCTTTTTTGTCACCTTGTTGAGACCTCGATAGTCCACGCACATCCGTAGTGAGCCATCTTTCTTCTTCACAAATAAGATTGGTGCCCCAGCTGGCGACTTTGAATGACGGATGAAGTTCTTAGCTAGATTCTCGTCAATGTACTTTCGCAACTCAGTCAACTCCGTCTGCGATAAATTATAGATTGGTCCAAAAGGTGGTTGTGCTCCTTCTTGCAATTCAATGGCACAGTCATAGGGTCGATGCTCTGGCAGCATATCAGCATTCTTCTTTTCAAAGACATCTTTGAATTCTTCATACTGCTTTGGAATAACCAAAGTCGGAGTTGCATCTTCTTGAGCCGGAGTTGCAAAGATGACAAGAGGTGTATTTTGCTTGGCTTCCTTCATGAAAGCCCTTGCACCTATAAACAAGGATTTTTTTCTAGACATTGTCTTGGTAGATTCCACCTTTAAGGAGTTTGTTGGAAATGTCACTTTCCGCAACTTCCAATCTATCAATGGATTATATCTATCAAGCCAAGATAGTCCCAAAATGATAGGACATGAAGGGGTCTTGATAACATTAAACACAATATTGCTCTCATGGTTTTCAAGACGTACCTTCAATGGTTTAGTTTCATGGATAACATTGCCCGAAGACAATGGTCGTCCATCTATGACTTCTACATGGACAGGCTTAAGTTTCTTTACAAGAGAAATATTGTGAAGCTTGGCAAACTCTTCATCTATAAAGCAAGCGGATGCACCCGAGTCTAATAAAGCATCGACTTGTAGTTCTTGAATACCCAGATGTAAAAGTACCATAAAACAATCTGAAGGTTGAGCTAAGAGAAAGGGACCTTGATTAATTTTGGATGTTGAGATGTCCAGCTGCACGGTCCCTATTGTGGCTGGGCGTCCTTGTTTTCCTGCATGCTTGTACTCCTGGGTCTTGTTGTTTGAGGCTTCTGTTTCTTCCGACAATCTACAGCTTTATGGCCCGCTTCTCCGCAATATAAACACAAGTTTTGTTCAAACCGTCGCTTCCTTTCCTCAGTTGTGAGGGATTTGAAACGTACCGCATCAATTTGCATGGGTTCAGGATCTGTGGAGTGATTCTTTGGACCTTTTGAAAATGTAGCAAATGCTCCATCATTTCTCCAGCCTGATCGTCTTTCTTGTCGTAATTCAAAGAGGCGGTTGTCACAAATAATTGCTTGAGATATAAGTTCTTCTAAAGTATCCGCCTTAGGCATGGTGATCAATAACTTCTTGACATCATCTCTCAGTCCATATCGAAATCGTGTCATGAACGCCTTATCATTCCAATCAAGGTCACATGTAAGCTGTT
Source organism: Physcomitrium patens (assembly GCF_059467195.1). Taxonomy (NCBI): domain Eukaryota; kingdom Viridiplantae; phylum Streptophyta; class Bryopsida; order Funariales; family Funariaceae; genus Physcomitrium; species Physcomitrium patens. The sequence continues at coordinate 10,145,376 of NC_143411.1, forward strand.
GAAATTCTGCAGCATAGATTGCAGCAGAATGTGATCCATGTCGCAGATTTTGTATCTTTCTTTCAGCCACTCTTTCTCGATCGCTATCTCCAAACGCAGCAGTAAGTCTCTCTATGAAAGCCTCTAGGTCGTACAATATTGGAGAATCCTTCTCCAATAGTGGAGCAAACCAAGAGCGAGCATTTCTTCATAGAAGAGTACCTATGAAAGCAACCTGGGTAAATCCATTCGGATAACGAGAAGGATATAGGCGTAGGTAAAGCCGTACTTGTTGCACAAAACCTCGAAAGTTGGCTCTTGTTCCGTCAAACTTGTCTGGCATACTCGCTTTTGGTTCTTTCGTACTAATCCTTGAAGTATCTATAGGGGTCGTATGTGACACATGTCTTGCTTCTCTCAGTCGAATAATCTCTTGTTGTAGGCTATGAATTTCGCGTCTAGCTTCTTCGGTCACTAGATCAATTTGAGGTTCTTTACTTGGATTGCGAAGAAATGCAATCTCCTTTCATACACTATTCATAAGAGCTTAAAGATCTGCAAGAGTTGCCACTCTATTGTGTACTTGTGGAGATGCACTGTCTATGACCTGGTCTACTTCCATATTTAGAGAATAGATGGATTAAAATTTTGAGAGAAGAAGAAATTGCTAAGTCTCTTGGAGAAAATTGTAGCACTACCTGTCACTAAAACCTACTCGGAGAAAAGGAAAAAAAAAAAACACTAAACGATTTCAGTTTTAGAGGAGGGTAATCCGCAACCTCTAAAAATGCCTCAATGCTTTCGAGAAGAGGGGTAATCCGCACTCTATCAAGAAGGCAAAGCTCTGAAATCGATGTTAACAGTCTTTTCTACTAGCTATGCTAAACAAAAAGAAGGAATTAATATCAATCCAAGAGAGGGTAATCTGCAACCCTTAGAATGCTCAAGTATCTCCAAGGAAAGGGGTAGTCCACTCTCTGCCTCAAAGAACTAAGCTCTGATATTGTGATTGAGAAAATATCAGTTTAGAGGAAGGTAATCCGCAACCCCTAAAGCGCTAGAATACCTTCAAGAAGAGGGGTAATCCGCTCTCAAACAAGAAGGATTCAGCTCTGATATTAAGATAAAGGTAGTCTCGACAAACTGTCACGGACACAAAATACAGACTTGAAATCTAACAAGAAGTTCAAGAAGAAGTGGCAGAACTAGATTAAACAGATGAGTACAAGAACAACACCAGAAAGGTGAGCTAGAACTCCAAGAGATGTGTTGTCGAGACTGAAGAACTCTTCAGCCTCGACTCCTATATATACTACTGGCCTATGGTTCTAAGGAAGCGCATCAAGAAGCTTCCCAAGAACTATGAAGCTTCTCGAGCAACTACCCAAGAGCTAGGAAGCTTCTCAAGTAACTTCCTAGAATCTACCAGAATATTCTAAGAATCTTCTAGAGCCTTCTAAGGGAATCTTTAGGGAATCTTCAAAGAATCTTTAGGGAATCTTTGAAGAATATTCTAAGAGAATATTCAAAGAATCTTCTGGAAGTTTCTAGAGACTTCTTTCTAGAAGGTTCTAGAAACTTGTCTCTAGAAAGGTCTAAGGACTATGTCCCTAATATATACTAACCACATTGTAGTATCTATGTTTGAAGTTCATATTATGTAAAATTAACGTAATTGGTTTTTGGTTTGGGAGTTCTGGAATTTATAGAAACCGTACATTGCATAATTCCCACTTTGTTGTTAAGGTTGGTATTATTATTTTTCAAATGTCTCAAAAGTATTTGATAGTCAAAACTTTCATCACTTAGCAATTTGAAAACCATCTTTTTGTGAAAATGCTAGGACCACCAATTGCAATGTTGAACTCAGGAATAATTATATGTATCCAATGATTTGTTTTGAGGCCATTTTTACAATACATAAAGATCCTCAAAGAAAAAGAAAAAGTATTTCAAGGTTATGTATATAAACTGTTGAATCTAATTCTGCAAGTTTAAGTGATCCTGTTTAAGTCAATTTAATACCAAGGGATTAATACATGACATTCTTTGACAAATTGGTTATTGTTTGCCAAACATGCTAATGGCCAAGGCCAATAACAATAGATTTCCTCTTCCAATAAAGTGAAACATATTTAATTGGAACATTTCATACCAGGTATATCTTAAACAGTAAGCTTCATATCAAACTCAAACTTTACACATACATTTGTTGATATGGAGTTATTGCATTGTTGCTGTATGTAACTTGAAAATAATATATTTTGTGATATTTTGGTTGGATGACTTGATGGCCTAGCATTCTATTATCCAGCATTGAACTGGCCATTAAAGAAAAATGTTGAACTGCAAATAGCATGATTGGGGTTACACTTCATATAGGCTAGTTCCCCTGTTATTATCATAGTAGTGGCAAATTGATGACATCTGATCTGCATTTTTTGACAGCTACACATGCTTAAAAACATTAATAAATTTGAATTTATGATTTTATATATGAAAAGATGGAAAAAATAAATAAAAATAAAATGAATCAGAAGCTCATGATAGAGATTTGATTGCTAGATTAAAAGTTGAGTGGAAGGTTTTCTGTATGACCATGAAGTTGTATCTTTAATTTTGAACTCATTAAAAAGAAAAACAGAAAAAAGAAACAATAAAGATAGTAAAAACTATTAACTGTATTATACTTTGTGGCAATCTGTGCTAGATGGTTGCCTAAAATTAAATAAAAGTACCCTTTTTTTTTTGCATAGAACCATGTATAGGAGTATAAAACAAAATCGGTTCGTTTAATCATTCACAGTCTTCTAGAAGTCATTTAAAAAGTTAAAATTTTTCTATTCTTCAAAATCAAGCCAAAAATAGTGCCACTTTGTTATAATTAAAACATGAATCATGTCTTAGGTTGGTAGTAATGAAGCGAATGCTATTTCGCTTGGTGAACAAAAAAGGATAAAAAGCATTTAGGACTCATTCAAGAATCTCATATAGTAGAGCAACATTAATGGGTTAATAATTTGCACACTAACATATGAATGTTTTTATCAACCTTCTTGAAGTTCGATGAAAGCTTAATTATCTATTCATTTATTTAAAAATTCATACTATTTAGTCATGATTCTTGCTTGAGTCTGATAAGTGATTCTTAAAATTCGATCTTAAATTAAGTTGTGTTGTTGCAAGTGCTTTTTGTGAAGAATATCCAAAAAAACACATATAATAATTATTTCTAAAATATATGTATATATATTTTAATATATGGGATTAAATGAATTAAACATAAAACTCAAACTTATCATTTAATATATTTTTAATTTTTATGTCAAATAATTTCAATATAAATCTAAATCTAAAATTGAAATATTTAAATAAATATTAAAATATTTATTTGAAAATTCAATAAAATATATGCCTTGAGATACAATACAAATAATTTAAGAACTCAAAGTTTGCTATAAGAATTGATATATATATATATATATATATATTATGAATTTTCCTTCTCAATTCTTATCATATACTTTGTTAATGGCACATTGACAAAAATGGACTAGCAAATAGCAAAAAACTTGTTTGCAACAAAGAGAAATGTTAGATATTGATGGAGGCATGGACAATCATGTAACATATACATAAATTGGTGCAATTCAATAAAATATGGAAAGAACTATATTCCTATTTTAAAGATATTTTGGCAAATCTTAGATATTTTGAGGGACCTTGACTTTTATTAAAACACAAGTTTTTAAGGAAATGAATTAACAACTATCTCTACCTTAAAAGCACTATAATATCTTATTTGTAAAGATTACATTCAATTCTTAAATGCTTCTTCTAGATGTCTACATGTAATTTATATATTACATAAGAGAATATTATATCCATCAAGCCACCAAGTACATGGTAGTTGTAGCTACATAATATATAAGTGTATTGCATGCACTATAGATCCTATTTTTTTTGCTAAACTTGTAAAATGTGTATTGCATTGTACTTTGAAATTGCTAAATACTATTGTGTTATAACATAAATATACATTTGAATATAGGGTGAAAGAAAAAAATATGGGTTCTATTATAAAAGAACCTAATTGAAAAACATAGTGGCAAAAAAAACAAAAAAAGTAGGTAATAAAAAAATATT